>NW_026652281.1:147511920-148249861 GCF_009828535.3 Hylobates moloch
TTTTTTTTTTTTTTTTTTTTGAGACGGAGTCTTGCTCTGTCACCGCAGTCTCGGCTCACTGCAAGCTCCGCCTCCCAGGTTCAGGCCATTCTCCTGCCTCAGCCTCTCCGAGTAGCTGGGACTACAGGCACCTGCCACCACGCCCGGCTAATTTTTTGTATTTTTAGTAGAGACGAGGTTTCACTGTGGTCTCGATCTCCTGACCTTCAACTCTTAAGACAGAGAGTGAATAACACGGCAATTTTAAGCCCTAAGACATCCAGCACAATGGGGTATTTCCTGCTAGAGCTACTTCTGTTATATATGCTCTGACTCCTGCCATGCTGGCAAGGCTTGAGGGCTTTGTGGCTTTGAGAAGGCTCTGAGTTTGCAGACTGTCTCCCAGGCCTCTTTTCAGAGCTGAAATTTGTTGATGAGCACTCTAAGGGCTGAAGTTTCTTTCTTCAAGATTCACTTCCACATTGACTCCCAGAACATGGGGTAAAAATCAGACCCGATACATGAGTTCTGGCTTATCTGGCATTTTGTCAACTGGCAGTCTCCATTCTCTGTCTCTTAAGCAACGGATTCCTCTTGAACGTCCCAGAGAAGCAGATCAAAGGGAGTCAGGTGAGGCAGAAGAGACTTTCCAGGGCATAGCCTTATTCAGAGGAAGGTGTTTCATATCTGCTGTTGATAAGTAGCCACGCTGCATTCACAGATGTGCCCAGGGCCAGGGCCCACAAGGACTTTCTGAAGAAAGCAAAGCAGGATTGTTTTGGGGGAGGTTCACACCTGGTGAAGAGGGTGGAATGAGATGTCCCTGCCACCAAGTTCCCTTCCAACTCACGCAGCCTATGGTACTGAATGGCAGCCAGGTTTTTTATGGAGCAATAGCTGGACTTCACATTTGCATAATGCCTTGCAGTTTCACTGTTAAGAGTATTGCATTGTATTCTAATTATATGAATCTCAGTCATTCCTTTATGACATTTCTGAGGAATACTATCTCAATCAAGAAAAGCCCTAATTGCACTCCTCTCCTATCCCAGTGAGAGAGCACAGACTCGTGCCTGCTCCGCAGGGGTGGAGGCTGGAATTCAGTAGTCTGACTTTGAGTCGGGGATGCCTGGAGCAGGAGGTGGTCAGGGGCATTGTCCTTTCCAAGTCAGGAAGGCAGACAGCACCTGCTGTTGGTGCCAAGGTTACTGGACAGGCTGCGAGGGCTCTGTCTGTCTGTCCGATGTTCACAGGCCAGCTCCCCGGAGGCTCAGCACTCAGCACAGCTTCTCCGAGATGCAAACCAGGCCACTCCGAGGCTGCCTACAAACTTTCTGCTAAGTGCCTAAGTGCCGACAGCCGCTTCCTGCTCTGTGGGGAGTCCTTCCAGATCCTGATCAAGGCACAGAGAATTGATCTATCAGATTAACCAGGAAGGAAAGAGTGGGAGAGCCAGTGTGGGAGGCTGTGGGGCTGAGTGTTTTCTGCGTAGCAGTCCCCTCCCTTCTGACTCAAGTATTAATTGCTACATTACCGCTGCCATGTAAGAAAGACAGTCAGCAAAGCCTGGGAGAGCTCCAGCTCCTCCCTCCCTGCTCTGCTCAGCTTCACTCTCCTCCTCGGTTCTCTTGGAGTACCGTGTGCCCCAGCAGTGCTGTCCCGGCCCTGGCATCCTGAGGTCCTCCCGTGGCGAGGACTTAAGTGGACAGCAGGAGTGGGTGGAGAGAGGGAGGGAGAGTTTGCCCTGCAGGCTCTCTGGATGCAGAAGCCAGACTCACTGCAGAGGCAGCTGTGCTGTTCCGGGAGCCTGGCTTCGGGGGTGCATCCGTCACTCAGGGTCCATTCACCCAGGCAGGCTCCAAGTTCCTGGAGTGCACAAGGTGGGCGCCGTCCCTTCTGGGTGCTGACAGCAGAGCCTGGCTCCCCTCCGCCACCATGAGCGGCTGCTCCAAAAGATGCAAGCTTGGGTTCGTGAAATTTGCCCAGACCATCTTTAAGCTCATCACTGGGACCCTCAGCAAAGGTATGGAAACCGGCCTTGACGTTTGCTTTCTGTCTTGATATGGCCTGGCTGGTCACATTGCCTCGGTGTGGTGAGCGTGGCCATTCTGGTGCACCCAGGTCTTGGAAAAAGCTGGGTAAATTGGTTGCTGGGATTCGAGGTTGCTGACCACCTGGGTCCTGGCTCTGAGTAGGTGGGCAGCCAGCCAGGGAACTCAGCTGGCTGTAATTGCCTGGAACTTTGGAAATGGAGTTGGTGGTGTGTGGCTGATAGGTTATGGGCGGGCAGAGGGACAGAACCCTTTCCAGAGCATTGGAAGTGGCTTAGCGTGACAGGAGTTTCAAGAAGTTATCCTTGGAGGGTTGTATTTTGTTGATAAAAGAGAGATTTGATGCAGTGGATTCTGATTAATTCTGCAGAGCAGAGATGCTTAAGGGGGCCAGTGGGAGGTGGTGATGGGCCGGCATCTGCTTTGCACTGGTGGATTCAGAAACTGGATCAGCTGTGCACCTCAGGTGCCAAGAGCTTCCTCTCATAGGGTTCCAGGGTCTCGTGCTTCTGGGGCTTCATTCATCGTTCTGCTTTCTTGGATCCCCGTCCCTCCACATTTCATGCCTATGTCCATGCCTGTCTTTTCTGCTTCTCCAGGAACTGGGGTGGCAGGTGGTTTGCAGGAGTAACTGTCTGGGCAGACCAGAAAGTGTGGCTATGGATCAGAATTAGGGCTGCAGCTCCAGATGGGCCCACAGTAGGGAGGCAGAAAGAAGGCTAACTCCTCAGGGCCCAGTCCTGTGTCTTAAACCCTGTGTTACACTCGGCACCGGGGAAGGTGAGGCCCTCAGAGGGGTCTGGCCAACTTTCTGGGGATGATGTCAAGGGAGAGCAGCAGCGTGATGTGGTTCCACTGGCTGAAAAAGCGTCTTTAAATATTCATGCTGTCTTTCAGGAAGAGGCTTTTGGGGGCTGAGAGGAGAGGCACTGGAAGCAGCAGGCAGAATATTCAGGGAAGGAGCCCACAAACCTTTGATGGGATTTTACAAAATAACAGTGAGAGCAGAGAAAGGCTTTGTGCAGCCAGATCTCATGACATGGCTCAGGTGCCTGCCGCCCAGCGCGTCTGGCCCAGTGTACGTTGTGTGGCATGTGTGGGTGGTGGGAATGATGGGATTCTGTTTATCTCCTTCCTTGGGATGTTCTGACCTTCCTGTTATTTCCCTACCATCCTTCTGAAATGGGGCGCTGCTCCTCCAAGATACCCAGGTGGGCTGAGCCCCCAATGTGGAGGGCCAGGCTGCCTGGCAGAATTACTGGAGGCCAGAAGTGGGGTGAACAGGGGGTTAACGGGTGTAGCTGTGGTTGCTCTCAGTGGCTTTACCTCCTGGAGAAGGAGAAAGCAAAGGGGTTAGGAAATTTCACAAAGTTTCCCTATTCAATCCTCAGAGACAACTGGAAGATTTTCTTTCCACATTACAGATAGCAGGACCTAAGAGGGTGATGGGTGTGGGGCAGCATTCCATCGCAGCCTCTTATGGAGGGCTTGTCCCCACCTGCAGTCTAGTGGTGACCCAGACCCCACATTGGGAGCCCAGATGCTCCCTGGATGTCACACTGAGTGCTGAGATGGGGGGATCATGGGGGTTTCCCACAACTGCAGCAGAAAGAGCTTTAGTCTAAGGAAACCTAGGTCTCAATCTGACTCTGCTACCTGGGCAAGTCACAGCCTCTCTGAGCCTCAGTTTCTTCATGTGTAAAACGAGTCCGTTACCTCCGGCCTGTCTACCTCCTAGCACTGGTGCAAAGATCCGGGGGCACCTAGCCATGGGATCCCTTTGTGGAGTGTGTTGCCATGATCAGTTGTGAGGGCGGGGTCGGGGCTGAGATGAACATGGGTCTACAGAGAGGGACCCCGACCCATTCCCCTGGCAGGACCAATGTCAGAGCTCCTCAGTTGCTCCTGACTCACTCCTGCAGGTGAGTCTGTACTCCCCAAGCAGCACCAAAAGGGGAATGAGATCACAGAAGACCATTATGCAGCAAGAGGGGTGACTGAAAAAGCGAGCTGGCAAAAGAGAGAGGCTGTGTGAAGAACTCTGTGTGCGTGTGTATTTGAGAGAGAGAAACAGAGACAGGGACAGAAACAGAGCGAGGATAGATGGCCACTCGAATAAATGATCAGGAAGAAATTTTCTTCTGCATATTTGCCTGTGTTTATTTGCTCAGAGTTTGTTTATTGAGCACCTACTCTGTGCCATGCTTATTGCAAGACAACAGCCATGTGAATGAATAAGACACAAGCCCTCCATCAAGAGGGCTTGTCCCCACCTACAGTCTGATTGGTACCCACACCTCACATGAAGATACTCCCTGGATGTCACGCTGAGTGCTGAGATGGGGGAATCACGGGGGTCAACAGGCACGGAGAAGAGATGTCTGGGGCAGACTAAGGGGTGCCTCCAAAAAGTGACATCTAAGCTGAGACGAGGAGAGGCAGGGCTGAGAAGGTGGGAGGAAGCCGAAGCTGCCAGAGGGAGCAGCATCAGAGTGTTGGCCTCTGCAAGGAACCAGCTGGAGAGTCAGGACGGCTCCCTCTCTCTGCTCAGAATCCCAGAAACTAAGATCCATGTGACACAGAAGGGACTCCGTGGGGACCTGGCCTTCCTGTGAACTGCTTCAGTAGAGCCTTTCCTGCGGCCAGGGCTCAGAGAGGTGGCCCATGGCAGGCACCGGGGCAGGATCGTGTCTTAACTGTATCTGTGTTCTTTGCTTCAGCTCCACAGAGAGGACCAAGTGTTTACACAGCCCCGGCTCTGCGCCAGGCACGTGCTGGGTGACTGGTGTTCTACCCAATCCAGGTGTTTGCTAAATATTTGTTAAATAGTGAGGAACATGGGAGCAGGGCCAGGCTGGGAGCAGGGTAGCTGAGAAAGGCCTGCAGAGAGTCCAGAAAACGGCTTTCTAATGTTTACACCTCCCCTAGGTGGATTTAGATTCCACCCTACATGGATACATTATGATTGCTTAATGATTTCTGATTTTAATTTGATTTCACTTATTCACTATTCATTGCACTGAGTTCTAGATCTGCAGTAATCCAATCCTCAGGAGAGGGATTTTTCTTTGTCCTTTGCAGAATTGAGGAATGTAAAGAATGTGTTGGACCAGGTACCTGCTGGTTCTACAGCAATTTACTGTTTCTTACCAGCCTTGCAAATACCTGGGGGACAAGGAGGGTCCAGGACCACCCTCCCTGTCCTGCCTGTTCCTAACCCTTGGCCACCTCCTGCCATGCCAGAAATCCTTCTTGCCATTTGTCTAAGATGCCAGCTAGCCCAGATTTCTCATCAGCGCTTATTGTAGAGATAAACTGCTCACGTCCACCTGCTCACGTATCTCATCAACCTTGAACTTTCCTTCCTACACCTGATCAAAATTTGTGATCTGTGTTCCCTTTAGGACCATGTTTGCTAAAGGCTCTCTTCCCCACTAGACTTCAGCTCCATGAGGGCAAGACCATGTGCATTTTTTGGCTCACCACTGTAGCCAGAGCTACTAGTATGGTGCCCAGAATGGAGCATGTGTGTTCCTGTGTTAAATGAATGAAACGGCACTGCACGGCACAGACACCAGCCACCAGCCTGAGATGACACCCGGTACAGGAGTTTCTAGGAAGCACTATGCAACACCTGTCCCACAGGTGCTCAGCAAACCTGTCCCACAGGTGCTCAGCAAACCTGTCCCACCGGTGCTCAGCAAATGCTCTCTGAACTCTGTTTAGCTGCAGCAAGCTGAGTCTGCAGCCTCCAGCCTGCGTGAGCCTCCAGCCACAGAAAACATTCCAGCTCTGTCTGAGCTTGCATAGTGTCTAGGAAAGGGCATTAAGATTGTTCCCAGAAGGAAAGGCTGGGTGGGCAGGCTTCTGGCATCCCCACTCCCACCTCTCCGGCTCTATTTTTATTTGTTTTATTGACTGGATTTCTCCCAAATTTAAAGAATCTCTCTGGCATTAAAAAAAAATTGCAAACCACGAACACAGTGAGAAGCACAGTTGGTTTCTAGACTGAGACATCCCTGGACCCTGCACTCTGGCTCGGAAACCTCGGACTGGGTCCCTCACCTCCCTGGTATTTAGTTTCCTCATCTATAAAATGGAATTATATTACCCTTCTTATGGGGTTGAATGAGATTGTGTAGATAAAGCTCCCTGCCTATTAGGTGCTCGGTGGTGTTGATGGATACGACTACTGTTATTAGCTGATACTCTCATGGTTGAGAGCCCCTCCGGGCTGGGACTCCCTCTCACTCATTATTTGTTTTCTCAGCACCAGGCACAGATTCTGAGAGCAACATCTCATGATCACTTTACGAAAGCCTGTGGCCTTGTCAGTTACTGCATGACTTTATTTATTTATTTATTTTGAGGCAGGGTCTCATTCTGTTCCCCAGGCTGAGTGCACTGATGCAATCATGGCTCACTGCAGCCTCGCCTTCCTGGGCTCAAGCAATCCTCCCACCTCAGCCTCCTAAACAGCTGAGACCACACGTGTGCACCACCACAACCAGCTAATTTTTGACTGTTTGTAGAGACAGGGTCTTGCTCTGTTGCCCAGGTTGATCTCAAACTCCTGGCTCAAGAGACCCTCCTGCCTTGGCCTCCCGAAGTGCTGGGATTAGAGGCATGAGCCACCACTTCTGGCCACTGGATGACTTTAGACCACTGCTTCCCCTCTGCTCAACTTGTTTTCTTAAGGGCCTGCCCAGAGCCATCTCCCTCACCTGATTCCTTATTAGGAGTTAAAAGCCTGACTCCCAGAACCAGGTCCTCGCCTGCTGTTTAACTAGGAGAAGCCCAGCTCCTGGCTCGGATGCTTGGTGAAATCAGGAGTCTGGGGAACCTGCCTCTTCCTCTTTCTGCACAGTCAGCTCCTCACCACCCCCCTCACAGACTTCCTGGGGGCCGCTGGCAGGAGCCAGAAGTTGTGCAGGCTCCATTCCGGCTGGGGAGGTTTAAACTCATCTCCTTCTGCACACTGGGAACAAATGTTACCCCAGGCGCAGATGACAGAGCCAAAGTGAGCAGAAGGGAGGAATCCAATCCAGGAGAGCTTCTGGTGTCCTCCAGGCCACCCATGAGGCTGCGGGGGTGGGGAAAAGGGGTGTGGGAAGATGAGATCTATCTCAAGGACAAGACTCTGGGGCCGTAACTCTCCCCTCCCATCCCGGCCCAGGCTGTTCCTCTTTTTTTCGAGACAAAACCTCAGCTGCCGCATCGGAGACACACTGTTCCTCCTGCCTCCCCCCACTGCTGTTCAAGATCCTCAAGAGACTGACCTTGGACCCGGGCATGGACTCCGCCTTCAAGCAGTGCAGGCTGGAGTACCAACTCTGCCTCTTACCAGCTGTGTGAAGTTGTGTCATTTGAACACCACCCCAAGCCAAGGCTCCCCACTTTTAATTGGAGATAATAATAATATCAATGGCACAAGACTGTTTTTTAATGTAGTGATGATACGAGTAAGAGCTAGCAGCTCACAGGCAAATCACGACTCTGCTCTTGCAGGGCACCCTCTTACATTTTGTGCCCTAGGCACCTTCCTTGCCTCTTTCTAGTCTTGATCCTGGAGGTAGGGATTGCAATCACCATTTCAGCAGATAAGGAAACTGAGGTTTAGCTAAGCGTGGTGGCTCCCCTGGTGAGTGGCAGAGCTGGGATTCAAACCCAGGTCTTGCTGGGGCCAAGACAAGGTACATTCCTCTGCACTCCTAGGGCTGGAGAAGTCACGCCTGCCTGCACTACTCCCCCCCTTGCCACCAGCAGAAAGTCCCCCAGCATCCCACTAATTCTGTTGGTGGGTTTTTCCCTGCTGGGTCTCATCAGAGCAGCCACCTGTCATGGAAAGGGTTCTGACAAATTCCATAAAGTGTCATCACCTGGGTTATGGGGAAAGGGAACACTCCAGAGGCCAAGGTCAGCAGGACAGCCATACCCATGCTCTCTCAGTATCCCTGTCACCTCTCAGGCAGGTGTGCAGGCCCAAAGCACCTGCCAGACACGAGTAGGCTCTGTCCCAAGAGGGCCGCTCCCCCATAGCTCTCCCTTCTTACAGGCCAAGTGTGAGAAGTGGTCTTGGGTGTGGGAAAATACACAAAGTTTTGGACACTAGGCAGGCTGGAATTGAGGTGTTGCAGCTGTTTACTGGAATTGTCTAGGAAAGCAGAGGCCTTCACACTGGGGACTTTGAGACCTGTGAGATATTATGATGCCCCGTACCAAGAGGAAAACGCCACCTGTCCCATGAAAAGCTAAGCTTCAATGCTGCCCCTTGCTAAGGAAAGAGAGTCCCCACCATCCGAGTCCTGGCTAGCTCACTGTCCTGGCAGTGGGGGCTGAGCAAGCACTCTGGTCATGTTACAACAGCCCCACTCACTCTCTACAGCCCTGGAACCTCTGCGTGCCAGTGCCTTGTCACAGGAAGAAAGCTTAATTATCCAAGGCTTCTGGGTCCCTGCCTACCTCTCCAGCCCCAAGCTAGAGCCTGCCAGGAGGGGCATGTGTTCACCTTAGCCCTCCTGATGTCCAGTAGCCTTCATCCCAGCCTACTGGCCTCACCACCCTTGCACCTCTGCGGCAGGCCCAGCATTCCCTGACCCATTTGGGTTGTCCAGGTGCTCAGCTCACTAGGGTCTCCATAGTCCCACAGCCGAGGGCAGAGAAGAAGGTGGGATCACCTGCCCCTCTGGAGCCTCCGGGTCTTTCTCCTAGATAACCCTGTTACCATGCAGGAGTAATTTGTTCAGGGCCATTTATCCTGGCACTGCTGCACAGACCTCCTATTAACTTCAGGACCACAGGGGAGCGGCTAGTTTGCTCCAAATTAAAAGTAGCTGGAAATGGGGCCCTCTGGCAGGCAGGAGAGTACAGGCTGCAACACCACAGCCCTAGGAGGAGTGGATCTAGTCAGTTCTTCATCAGCCTTCTAAGTCCAGGGCCTCCTTTGCCATGCCACAGGGACCCTCATCTTCCCCAGTCTTCTTAGGGGTACAGAATCTCCTCTGGGCCATCTCTCTCACCAGACCCAGGTCCCAAATCCCTGAAAGCCATTGCTTCCCAAGGGTGGAAGTGGCGATGTGAAGTCACTGTGGAAGGAAGCAGGATGCAGGGTGGGAAACCTCTGGACCCAGACGGACCTGGGCTCCAACCCTGCCATGCACCAGCAGGACAGCCTTGGGCAAGCCATTCCCCATCTTGAGTCTGTGTCCTTCTGTAAATGGGCCAGTAATTTCCATCTCATGTGGCTTAGAGACAGCATCTCCTGCTGTATTTTGACATGGAGGAAAGACAGTAAGCTAGCTCTCTGGCCTCTTCTTATAGACACAACCCATTCAAGAGGCTCCGCCTTCATGACTTCATCACCTCCCAAAGGCCCCACCTTCAAATACCATCACCTCAGGATTGAGATTTCAACATGTGAATTTGGGGGAGGGGAGGCACAAATATTCAGCCCATTGCACTGAGCAAATGACATTTTTCTCTCGGCCTCAGTTTCTTCGTCTCTAAAACGAGGGAGCTGCCGATTTCAAAGGCCTCTTTCAGCTTTGGAATTTAAAGATTCAACAAAATTGCAGCACTGCTGGTGGCACCTGCCATGTGCCCAGTATTGCCTGAGCACTCCATGCCCAACATTTTATTTAGTGCACATGAGAAACCCAGGAGGAAGAGTGCTCTAATTAACCCCACTTACAGATATAAAGAGCGAGCTTCAGACGGAGGACTGGCCTGGCTTGGAGTCACACAGCCAGCATGAAGCATAGCCACAGCTGGAAGCCTAGGCGGTCTGGCCCCAAGCCCTGGGTTTTACCACCCTCCCCAGCCCATCCCCAGTACACTTTTTCCATTTCTGAAAATCACATCCAGGGTAAGAAGGCAACAAAGACAAAACAGATTCCTTCCCAGTTTGGCCAAGAGGCAACACACACTCTTGTTTTAGAAATCAAGATTTCAGGGCCTCCGTTCTGACTGAGAAAGCGCAATTGAGGAGAATGCCCTCTGAGACCCAAGCCCCCGATCCATCCCCTAAACCGTTACCCATAGGTCACCTTTCACAGTCAAACAACAAAACATATGAGGAGCGGGCTCGACAGCCATGACTACAGGGAGGGGAGAAGAAAGGAAACACCAAGCAGCAAGTGTTCCAGTTGTATTTCTAGTCTGGCCAATTTTCATTTATTGCCGGAATGAGGTCAGTTGGAAGCTGAGGCAGAGAATTGGCAGGAATCAGGTAGGGAGGTGTGATTCTGGGGCTTGTATCTGAGAGGCTGGGGTTAGCCTATCCTAATTTTCTTTCTGTAATCTTTTGATTAACCGTGGGCCAGTTTGGATGACACTTTTCAACCCATCTGTGCTTGGCAGGCTGGGCCAAGCTCAGGCTTGCTGCTCGATATCTGCGAACATCAGCTTGGAGCCGGCTGTCACCCGGAGCCTGGGATGTCTCTAAGCCATGAAGCATATTGGATTGCAGAATGATCCACAACATCCCTGTGCTGATTTACTCTGCCCAGGCCTCACAAGTTCAGAAACAGCGGCTGTCATTTCAAACGCAACAGGAGACATGAGGGGAAGGGCCATCGCCATCCTCTGTTGAGTGCTACTTATTTTCTGGGGGCTTTACAAGGATTCCCATATTCAGTCCAGCCCTGTCTCTGTGAGTTGTTTTTATTCCAAACCAGGGGCTTTGAGAAGCTGAATAACTTGTCAATATCACAGATACAGCACTGTGGTTTAAAAGGTCATGTGCAAACACTAATGTTCCTTTGAACACGCCTGGTCAAAGCTGTCAGCACCATCACTGCTGTCATGGACTGAATTGTGTCCCCTTAAATGTGTATGTCAAAGCCCTAACCCCCAAGGTTGCTGTATTTGATGATAGGGCCTTGATGCCGGAGATTAAGGTTAAATGAGGTCATAAGGTTGGGATCCTAGTCCAACAGGACTGGTGTCCTTGTAAGAAGGGGAAGAGACACCAGGAGTACACACACACAGAGGAAAGGCCATGTGAGGACAAGATGGCCAACTACAAGCCAGGAAGAGAAACTTCACCAGACACCAACCCTGCCCGAACCTTAATTTTGGACTTTCAGTGTCCAGAACTTCGGGACAATAGATTTTCGTTATTTAACTAGCCAGTCTGTGGCATTCAATTATGGCAGCCCAAGCAGACTAATATAGCCCCATAGACCATTCTTTGCATAGCATCCTTTCCCATATTTTTAATTGTGATAAATATATATAACATTAAATTTACTATTTTAACCGTTTTTAAGTGCACAGTTGTGGCATTAAGTACATTCACACGTTGTGCAACCATCACCACCAACCATCTCCAGAACATTTTTCTTCTTGCAGAACTGAAGCTCTGCACTGCACCCATTAAACACTTCCCCATTGCTGCCTACCCTCAGCCCCTGGGAGCCAGCACTGTACTTTCTGTCTCTATTAACTTGACTGTTCTACGTTCCTCATATAAGTGAGTTATGAACAGTATTTGTGTCTGGCTTATTTCATTTAGTGTAATATCTTTTTTTTTTTTTTTTTTGAGACAGGGTCTCACTCTGTCACCCAAGCTGGAGTGCCGTGCCGTCATCACAGCTCACTGCAGCCTCCTGGGCTCAAGCGATCCTCCCACCTCAGCCTCCAGAGTAGCTGAGACTACAGGCATGCGCCACCACCACACCCGACTAATTTTTTTTTCATTTTTTGTAGAGACGAGGTTTCGCCATTTTGCCCAAGCTGGTCTCAAACTCCTGGGCTCAAGTGATTGGCCCACCTTGGCCTCCCAAAGTGCTGGGATTACAGGCCACCGCACCCAGCCCTCACTTAGCGTTATGTCTTTAAGATTCATTCCTGTTATAGCCTGTGTCAGAATTCCCTTCCTTTTTAAGTTTGAACAATATTCCATTGTATGGATACTACATTTTGCTTTTTATCCATTGATGGACCATTCCCATATTTTTAAAACAAAAAATGAATCATATACGATTATAATCGCCTTGCTGGAAACTGTCTCCAGTGGTTTCTTGACACATTTAGAATTAAATGCAGACTCCTCTTAGTGGCCTATGACTTTGCATGATCTGTCCTCTGCATTTCTGTCCTTCTCCTTGGACTCTTTCCACCAAATCCCCCCGGGATCTCTCCCTCAATTCGTTCAAATCCCCTCCTGCAGTGGCTGCTCCCTCCTCATCTCTCCCAACACATTGCCTAATGCTGCCTTGCTTTTCTGCACGGTGCTTACTGCTCCTGCAACAATATTACACATGTATTTGCTTGGTGTTTTTAAACGTTTTAGTGGAAATTGTCTATGTTTAAGGTACACAGTGTGATGTCTTGATACACACATAGATAATGGCCTGATTATCACAGCCAAGCTAATGAACATATCCGTCTCTTCTCATAGTTACCTTTCTGTGTGTGGTGAGAACTAATCTCTTAGCAAATTTCAAGTATACAGTGCGGTCTTATGAACTACAGTCTCCTTGCTGTGCATTACTCTAGAGCTTGTTCATTCTCCATAGCTGAAACTCTGTACCCTTTGGCCAACATCTCCCTGTTATTCATTTGTTTATGATCCAGCTCATCCACTAAGAGTCCAGCTCCGTGAGGGCAGGGAATTTTGCCTGGCCTTGACTTCTTGCCCAGCACCTGGTGCAGGGCCTACCACATGGTAGGCCCTCATTGGGAGTTGAGAGGTCGAGCTGGCAGATGAGGAACCCGGGGCCTGGGGAAGGCCACCCAGCAAGCCAGAGGCAAAGCTGGCCTTGAATCTGGGCTTCCTCCTCTCTCCATTCCCTACAGGCTCGGCACTGCATGCCCTTTAACGGCTCCAATTCTGTATCCACCATTCCCACGTCCGTCTGTCCATCCACACTTCCTCCTTAGCAAGGCCACCCATGTTCCTGCATCCAGGACATGAGGGGTTAATTAAGATAGTCATCTGGCTTCTCAGGCTACCATCCTAAGAATGGCCCTCCTCAGTTCTGGAGCTGGTGGGCCATTTGGTTCATCTTTGATTTGTTCTTGCCATGGAGAGAGGGGAACCTGCAGCTGGGAAAGGATGGCGATGGTTTCCAGTGTGCTCTGTTCCATTCAGCCAAGGGGCTCCTCTGGGAGGGCGTGAAGTGAGCAGTACCCAGTGAAGGCATCTGGGGGCTGCAGACGCAGCTGGCTTCCATGGTTATGTTCCCCTCCAGCCCTTGAGGATCCAGGACTTTCTGGAAACATGATTTTGGAGTTCACTGGATGCCAAATCCATTACCACCAAATTGTATGACCTTGGGAAGTCCAAGGGAGTCACTCCTTTGAGCCTAGCTTCCTTTTCTGTAAAATGTGTGCAATAATGCCAATACCACAGGTTTATTAAAGTAATGCACTTGAAAGTGTTTAGTGCAGGGCTTGTGTCAAATTAAGGATTCAACAAATGATGGGGTGGTTTTGCTTTTATTTGGCTTTGCTCTCTATCGGGGGTGAGCTTAAATTCGCCCTCATTGCATCCTAGTCAAACCAGGGACCTGCCATGTCTCAGGAGATGGCTGAGTGACTGAAATCCCCCATGTGGGCTGGAAAAGAGTGAGAGATGTTTCCAAAACACTCTGCCTTTCCTTTCCCTACCTGGGATGCAAGTATCAGTGACAAAGAGTCTTATTCTAGGGAGATGAAACAGGAGAGCTCACACTCCATTCATTGAGCAAGCTCTTCATGTCCAGAACCTTTAAAATCTCATGTGCACTCCTGCCCCACTCCTGGCCCACACTCTCCTACTGATGAAACATAAGAAGGGGTAGTCAAACCTTGTCCTTGTATAGTCCACCGGGGGCTCAACAGAAGGAGGTGGAGGAGGCCTCAGACCTGGATGTTGTGGCAGTCACCGCACCCTGGGTCAGAGCCCCCTGAGGACACCACCCTGGAAGGGAGAAGCTGGCTGGAACCACAAAGCCCCATGGACAAGCAAGCTCTGGCACTACCTTTGAGCATCTGCTGTGCCTGCTGGCCTGTCTCACAGGACACCATGAGGTAAAAAGACAGCAGGCACAGGATCCTCTGGGTTCATTGTATCTGGGAATTTCATTCTGGCCAAGGGAGCTTCTGAGAGCCTGAAGGTGGCCAGTATGTGACTGGAAGTCAAGGCTACATAGCACAGTGACCAGCGTGAGACTCCTCCATATGTCCTCAGTGTAAGGGTGGGGAAACTGAGGCCAGAGCAAGGAACACCCTTGAATAAGGTACCCTCAAAACAGAGCCTCCTCTGGCTGGTAGCTGGGGGCACAAGGATGGAGGGTAACCTGGCTCCTTCTGGAAGTGGTGGCCACCCAGCAGATGGCTCTTCATTGCCACACAGTTGGTGACTCATAGACTAAGCCCAAGCAAGACCTCTCGCCTGTTCCTTTCATCTCTGCACTCTCCCATTCACGGCCTCACCTCTAGGGGAGACTCCCAAGTCTCTCTCTCTTGCCTTGGCTCTTTTCTTAAGCTCCAGGCCTGCAGGTGACTCCTTGGCTGGACTGTGAACTTGTTGGGAGGGCAGGGGCTACATTTTAGTTATTTAAGAACATGCAGTACGGCACGGTGGCTCACGCCTGTAATCCCAACACTTTGGGAGGCTGAGGCGGGTGGATCCCTTGAGGTCAGGAGCTCGAGACCGTTCTGACCACAGTGAAACCCTGTCTCTACTAAAAATACAAAATTAGCTGGGCATGGTGGCACATGCCTGTAATCCCAGCTACTTGGGAGGCTGAGGCAGGAGAATCGCTTGAACCAGAAGGTGGAGGTTACAGTGAGCCGCAATCGCACCATTGCACTCTGGCCTGGGCAACAAGAGTGAAACTCCGTCTCAAAAAAAAAAAAAAGAATGTACAGTACCCAGCACAAGACCTGGCATAGAGTAGGGGCCTAACAAATGGATGGATGGATGGATGGATGGATGGAGGACGGGAGGAAGGACCACTAGACCCTTCTAGCTGAATGTCTTTCTCTAGCCCCTACTCAACCCTTGGAAAACCAAAGCAGACCTCTCTCTCCTGATTTTACTCTTTCTCTTTAC
The DNA here is from genome assembly GCF_009828535.3 of Hylobates moloch. Classification (NCBI taxonomy): domain Eukaryota; kingdom Metazoa; phylum Chordata; class Mammalia; order Primates; family Hylobatidae; genus Hylobates; species Hylobates moloch. The sequence continues at coordinate 147,526,993 of NW_026652281.1, forward strand.
ATGTCCCAGTCTCAAGCCTTGTTCTTTCCATCTGTCACTCCCTTTCCACTCTCAGAACCGTTCCTGAAGTCTGAACCTTTCTAACCTCTTACCCTCTTTGCTGCAGCAGCTTGCAGACTGCATTTCTTCCCATTTCTTCCCTTTCTGACTCCTCACGCCATTCCAAACAGATGGCCCATCCAACCCATTGACCCAGAAGCCCTACTTCTAGAAACCTATTCTAAGCAAATCATCACAGCTGTGCATACAGACTTTTATTTAGAGGTATTCATTATGGTATTATTGCATTATTTATAATAGTGAAACACTGGAGGCAATCTAAGTGTCAATGGAAAAAATTGTGCATTAAATAAATTTTGGTTCATCTGTCTGATAGAATAATATTAAACTGTTGAAAAATTATTTTAGGAACTAATTAATAACCTAGAGAAATGCTATTGATATCGTATCAAGTAGGAAGGCAGGAGAAAAAAACTGCTGAATGCAGTTCCAGTCTGTGGGATTAGATGTGTATGGAAAAGCAAAATAGAGAAGAAATACACTGAAACATTAGTGTGGGTTATAGCTTGAATTAAAGGTGAGTTTTTAAAGTTTTTTTGTTTGTTTGTTTTGTATTTTTGTTTTTGTTTTTTTGAGACAGAGTCACGCTCTGTCGCCAGGCTGGAGTGCAGTGGCGCGATCTCGGCTCACTGCAACCTCTGCTTCTTGGGTTCAAGTGATTCTTGTGCCTCAGCCTCCCAAGTAGCTGGGACTACAGGCACCGGCCACCACAGCCAGCTAATTTTTGTATTTTTAGTAGAGACGGGGTTTCACAGTGTTTTCCAGGATGGTCTCCATCTCCTGACCTTGTGATCTGCCCACCTCAGCCTCCCAGAGTGCTGGCAATACAGTCGTGAGCCACCGCGCCCGGCCTAAAGTTCTTCTTGATGCTTCTCTGCATTGTCTGAATTGTCTTCAATAAGCATCCATATTTAATCAGAAACGACAAACATATCATTCACTAAATACACATCTTCAATCATACAGTTCTCAATATGGGAATGAATGAAAGTTCCGCTTTCACTGGCATATCACTGGCTGTTCATGCCATGTGGCAATACACCCCGAACTACCAGATTTGCCACTCCCAGCCCTAACCCCACAGTCTCAGACCTCAGCCCACTCCCCAGTCCTGTCTCCCCGTGACCAAACCCACACACACATTCTCCTCCAGCCAAACTGGTCTCCACGTGTTTCCAAACCAGCCTTCTGTTCTATGTTCCTCAGCCTAACTCTCAAATGGTTCAGAAACACAAATTCGCACGTGCACAGAGACAGAGAGAAAATCCAAATATGATAAAATACTGATCATCATTAGTGAACCTAGATGAAGGGGAGGCATGCTCACAATTTGCATTGTAGTTGGATATTTTCAAAATAAAAAGCTGGGGAAATAAAGGAGCAGTGTAGTATAGTATTTAAAGGCATAAATTCTGCATGAAATTACCTTATTTCAAATTCCAGTCCCACTGCCTATTAGTTGGGAAGTAGTAACATTAGGCAAGGTACTTACTTTCTAAGACTCAGATTCTTTATCAGTAAAGTGGGGATAATGAAAATCCTAGTGTATTTGTTTCCTACAGTTGCCCAGAGAATGGAATGTTTGTGTGTAAAGGGCTTGGCGGAGTGCCACACACCCTTGATCATGAACTGTTAGTATCAGTGCTAAATATAGAAATCAATTTCTTAACCGTGACTCTATTCATGATATTCTCTACCTCCATAAGCTACTCATCCCTGGACAACTAAGTAAAGTGCTACAGCTTTGGAAACTTAGCTTGCACGGTTCTTTTTCTGCCACTAGCCCTGGAAGCTGCTCCAATGCAGTGCTTGTCCTGCTGGTATCCATACCTCCAGGCCCTGGCACAGAGCCTGGCAAGGGGGAAGAAGCCATTAAATGCACCAAACCCCAAATGAGAAACTCAAAGGGTTCAAGCTGTACTTTAAAGAAAACTCTTCTCATCAGGACCAAGTTTGCAATTTTGCTGATGCAGCCACTCTATTCCCACGGGCTTCCGTGAGATAAGGCATCACCTTGGTAAATTAGCTGTGGATATAGGCATCTTGCAGTTGGCATGGGAAAGCAATTTAATCTCCGATTAAGCCTGATTTCTGGGCCAAGAGGTTTGCCTACTTCACACTGGAAGGATTATTCTGGCCAGGCCTATTATTATCACGCGTCATGATTCTCCCATGATGTGGACTCTCATGGAAGCTGGTCGTTCAACCCTTTGAATGGTTCAGTGATGCAGAAATATGGCCTCTGTGGGTAGGACCATTTTTCCCCAGGAATTAAGTTTGTACAAGTAGAGTCAGGAAAGTTCAAAGCAAAGATAGGCAGTCTGTTTGTGGCCAAAATTTTTTAATCGGGGTACCCCTAGAAATAAAGCGAGAGGGCAGAGAGAGAGGGAGGTGAGGCAGTCATCAATCAGGCCCACAAGCAAGAGAGGCGGGAAGTTGCTAGTGAGAAAAAGACGGCAGGAGGTAGTTCTCTGAGCCCAAACTGAAAAGAATCTGAATTATCGGTGGAAGGAGACACGCTTGCTTGAAGACAGAACAGATATTTGTGAAGCATCTTTTATGCACTGTGCTGAGTAATTCACATTCATGATTGATGATTCAATGCACCCTGTAAAACAAACACCGTGAGGCTCACTTTCCAATTGAGGAAACTGAGATTCAGGAAGATTAAATAAACTGCCCAAAGTCATAAACAAGGCAGATTCAAACTCTTGTTTTCCTGAGCTTTTCTCCCTGCAGGCTCCCTCTCAAAGACAAATACAAAAACATCCTTTAGGGTCATAAGGATAATGCCATACTCAGCTGTATCTTACCCACCAAAATTGTAAACATGAGAAAAAGGCCTTTCAAACAAGTCCTGAGAGAGTGAAAATAAACGGTGGCTGAGGCTGCTTGAGGCGAACGATCTGATGGAAGAGCTAACAATATCTACTTCTCTTTGGGGTGTTGTTTTTGCTCCCATCTGCCCCTCAAGGAGGGAGACCTGAGACCTGGGCGCAATGGCCCAGCATGGCCGAGAGGCTCCCGTGAGGTCAGGAGCTCCTCCCACAGCTCAGACTGCTTCACACCAGCGGGGTTCTGGCTTGTGGCTGAGGGGATTTCAATTCAGAAGGGTTGGAAAGAAACAACAGAGGGGAATGAGGGATCATGACCAGTGGAGCCACAGAAAATTTAGTTAGATGCCAAGAAGGTGTGACACGGCCTAAGTTTAGTTAACGATAGTAAAAGAGGGCTCTAAGGCAATATGTAAGCAAGCATGCTGTCAACACCTGGACAAATTCTAGAGCGCATGATTAAACCCACGGTTTGGGAACACTTGTGAAAGAAAGTAGAGATGAATGAGAGGAGGGTGCAGTCGCTGAGAAGGAGCCGTGCCGGTGGACCAGACTCCCTTCTGTTCTGCTTTTGCATAGTAACCAGTTCAAGGATCGCTGCAACCATGGTGTGCCTGGGTTCCAGTTGGGCGTGTGATGAGCTATGGGCTGGAAAGCATAGATTTAGGCAGGTGCTAGCTGACCTCGTGGTCCTGTCTGTCTTGGCAGTGCCCAAAGCAGAACCTTTGTGGGACTTTTTCAGATCCTTCTGCTTGGCCATCACCCCCACATCTATTGACACTTCAGAGGTGTGGCCCCAGGGAGTCCATTGAGAGCCTGGGCTCTGTGATGGAAAGGCATATGGAAGCATCTAACAAGCTCTCAATAGTTGACCTTGACCTGCTTGGCATTTTCCACTTTTGATATGGGGTAAAGACAAGAACAGGATTCCCAGTGGTTAGAGTGTTTGCTGGAGCAATATTGCCTAGATTTGAATTCCAGCTCTGCTATTTGCTAACTTCTGACTTGGGGCAAGTTACATCTTTTCCTCGTGCCTCCATTGGCTCATTGGTGAAATGGAGATACTAATAATAACCTCAAAGGATGTTGTTACTGTTCAATGAGCTGTGCCCGGAAAGATCCCGGCATTCAGGTAGGTGCTCAACAAATGCTAGCCCTTATTACCATTAGGAATGACAGGTTCTTGCACAGCAAGTGATCAGCTAAATATATGCCCAAATGGAAGTGGCTGAATCTTGCTATAGTGAGTTATTCATCCAAAGCGGTGTTGCTGCAGGTTATCATTAAAGAGAACCATTGTAGAAAGAGTGTGACTGTGTTCTCCCCAACAATACTTCTGACACCACAGAAGACAGTTTTTTTTTCCCTACTGTTACCAACAAGTTCTGACACCAACTGGGTGTCCTACAATTTAATTCAATTCTGACACTAACTACCCAGAGTTAGCTCAGACCCCACAGGTTAAAAACTCAGTCCCACAAGCCTGCCCCATTCAAATGCCAGCCACCAATAGGGTGTCCTGGCTGCCCACACTTCTACCTGCCTGACAGGACATTCCTAAAACCTCCCCCACACCTCCAGATGGGATATAATAATTTACTAGCGTGACCACTAGCATGACCAAAAGAACATTCTACTTACTATTAACACTTTACTTACTATTACATCTTTATTGCAAAGGATATAACTCAGAAACAGCCAGATGGAAGAGACACACAGGGCAAGGTACGAGGGATGCAGGGTGGAGGTGCAGTTTCCGGGCCCTCTGCCAGCACCTTGACGTGTTCACCAACCCAGAAGCCCCCTAAACCCTATTATTTAGGGGGTTTTATGTAGATTTCACTAGATAGGCATGATTGTTAAACCACTGGCCATTGGTGATTAAACTCAACCTCCAGCCCCTCTTCCCTCTGCAGAGGTTGCAGGGTAGAGCTGAAGGTTCTAACCCTGTAATCACAGCCTGGTCCTTCTGGCAAGCAGCTCCCATGCTGAAACTATTTACAGGCCCATCAAGAGTTATCTCATTAGAAAATAAGACATTCCTATCGCCCCTAAAGTATCTCTGTACCAAAGACCAAATATCTTTCTGTGGCACAACAGAGAGTTCAAGCACCAAATATAAAGTGGGGGAGCACTAGATGATCTCTAAAGTCTTACTGGCACTTGGAGAACAAGCGTTTGTATTTGAACATGTGAAATCAAAGGGGAGTTGAGTAGCAGGGGCTCCAGAATTGACACAGGAGGAGGACTCAGTGCAGCAATCTCATGGGGCATGGGGACAGAGGACACATCCCAAAGCTTCATGTGCCTCTCAAGCCCCTGCTTTTGTTTTTATGTATACTAGGGATAGGGGAGGTTGGTATGGCATGATGGAGATTATGGCAGAACAGAGTCCGTCTAAGCCACCTTTGACTCTGCAACTGGGGGAGATGCAGCTGGCCTGGGGAGGAATCACAAACTTGGTCCAATACTCAGTTTAGAGTTGTTGCCTTTGCTTCCATATACCTCCCTTTCTCATCTCCCGAATCCTTTGAGGAAGTTGGCTGGTGAAAATGTACTTATATAAGTGGGGAGGGAGAGTTGTGCAAAGCTAGGAAGAAGCTGAGTTCTGCATCAGAGGTGACATGAGGAAGATCCAGGAAAGCACTGTGCAGAGGAGGATGATCCATCAACTGACTCATGTGGGGGAACAGGATCTGGTAGCCAGAGGTGATGGAGAAAACTAAAGCCCTCCTCCTGGCCCCCAGTGGGAATCTGATGGAGCCTGGTGGAGAGCTTCGCATTTCTACAGGGCACAGTGTCGGAGGGGCCTGGAGGCCTTGTCTCTGGATGCACTAGACTGGCAGTTCTGAAGCTTTCCATCCTCAGGACCCCTTTATATGCTTAAAAAATGTCAAGGATCCTAAGAGCTTTGGTGTATATGGGTCATATCTATTAATAGTTACCATTTTAGAGATTAGAACTAAGAATGATAAAAATATTTAATTTGAATTTGCTTACTTTAAAATAATAATACATCCATTAGTTGTTAACAAAAATAATATATTTTTGTGAAAAACAATTATGCGTGCCAAAAAGTATATTAGGAGAAGTGGTATTGTTTTACATTTTTCACAAATCGCTAACGTTCGGCTTTAGAAAGGCAGGTAGAATCTCATTGCTACCTCGGCATTCAGACTGTTGTAACAATGCATGTTACATGACCTCTAGAACATTTCATTGCACTCTCATAAAAGAATGAAAAAGAAAAAGGTAAATAATGTCTCAGTATTATTATGAACAGAGTTTTGACTTTGCAAGCCTCCACTTTGAGAACTGCTACACTGGGCTGTAGTGAATTTCTCCATGTCTCTCTGATCTCTCTTTGGTCATTTTCTTTCCCCTCCATGTGACAGGGCAGTGGCTGGTGAGGTACAGGAAGGTGGCACTTTGTTCAAACAGTGTCTTCTTAAATATTTCATAGAATTCAAACTCCCCCAAACACATGACTAATTCAAAGAATACTGGATATTCTCGCATAACAGCCTGTGCTGCCAATGAACAATAAAATAAGTGCAGTTTGCAACGCCCTGACCCAAGGAGTTTAAGATAAATTTTGGATGAGTTGTTGATTTAGAGGAGGAGCTGGTATCACTTCAGTAAGTCACAAAAAATAAGATTATATTAATATTTATATTGCATTATTTTAAATTTGCATAATGCTGAGTCTTCACTGTGAAGAAGGAAGCTTCTCACAATGATTGGTGAGGGGTAGGGAGGGAGAATGGCAAGAAGACACCAAGTTCCTTGCAGGCAAGCAAGTAGATACATCATAAAAGTGAAGTGAAATTCCGGTCCTCTGAGATCTTCAAAAATAGAAGAAACCCTCATTTCTTTCCTCCTCTGGTTGCAGCTTGGACTGGTGAGCTGAAGCTCTGTCTGAGACCTGGCACTGTTAGGATGCCCCCAGAGTTCTTTCCACCCCAGTTCTGGAGCTCAGGGGCCCCCTTGCCTCTGATTTCCACCGTTTTGTCTGAGTTCTGGAGGAGGGCACATGGGAGAACCATCCAGGTGCACCTCTCCAGGTGTGAGTCACTGGTCCATGAGAGGACAAACAATAAATGATGGAAGCACTAGACACTCATTAGCAGAGTGGTTTCTTAAGAACTAATGAAGGTTCTCTGCTCCCAAGCAGATATTATTGCAAAAAACACGTAGGCACAGTGTCTAACTCCATCATGCCTAAATTCCCATTATTTCATGCTTATCCCGTGCATAAAGTTCTATGAGCAGCAGACAGTTGTGGCATTTGCTAGAAGGCCAGTCTTTACTGATAGGAGGAAAACATCTGTCTCAAGCAAATGAAGGTCATCATTAATAATTTATGAGACAGTGGGGGTTAGGCATCCCCACATACTAATTTTTCTAGGGGAACATGGCCTTTTCCCCTACAGGGATTGTTTGCGTATTCTGAGTTTCTGTGTATTTTAGTCCCAAATTCAGGTGCATGGAAACCATTGACAAAACAGACCCTTTAAATCAGACTCCCAGTTGGGACTTCCTTTCTTATTTTTCTTCCTTTTTTAACTTAAATTTTTAAGATAATTGTAGATTCACATGCAGCTGTACGAAATAATACAGAGACATTCCGTGCCCCCTCTACCTAATGTCCCCAATGGTAATATTTAATATTTTGCAAAACTATAGTACAATATTACAATTAAGACTTTCTTAAAAGACTCACATGAGGACCCTTGGGACTTCCCTGACCCCAGAATGACAAAATTCCAGGGAATGATGAGCTGCCTGCCTTTGGAAGGAAGGTACACCAGGTAAAGAAACTGGAGGCCACAAGGATACCTCAGGGCTCCCTGGCTGGAAGTGGCAGATGCTGGTGCAGATTCCGGGCCTCCCCTCAGAACTCCAACCTGCATGAGGGCACCTGGGTTCCAGGGATGCAACGCAGCTACCTGCTTGGCCCCTGTGGCTTTGAGTGGCTGTGTCCCTCAGCCCTTCGGCGGGCTCTCCTGGGTTCTGTGGTTGAGATGCCAGGCTCTGGAATCACACAGCTCCAGGCTGGAGTCCTAGCCCCTCACTTTACAGATGGCCTTGGCCAGTTACCTCTTGCAGCCTCAGTTTTTCATAGTAACTTAGCACTTACCATGTGTCACTATCCTAGGAAATTTATATAAAAATTTGTTTCATGCCAAAACTCTATGGAAAGATACTATTATTAGTTTCATTTTGCAAATGAGGAAACAGGCACAGAGAGGTTATTTGCCCAAAGTCACCCAGCTTGTGAATGGCACAGTTGGAATTTGAACCCAAATAGTGCACATCCCAAGTCCACATACTTAGCCACTGTCCTCTGTTGCTTCTCATCTATGAGGCAGGTTCAGGAGTACCTCATTTTTTTTTCCCAAGGCAAACTAGTTAGCATAGTGCCTGGCACAGAATAAATAAGCACCCATACATGCCAGATAACATTGTCAGTATAACTTCTGGAAGTTTCTGAGTATTCATGACTTATTCTTTTTTTTTTTTTTTTTTTGAGACAGAGTCTTGCTCTGTCACCCAGGCTGGAGTGCAGTGGCACGATCTTGGCTCACTGCAAGCTCCACCTCCCGGGTTCACGCGATTCTTCTGCCTCAGCCTCCTGAGTAGCCGGGACTACAGGGGCCTGCCACCACGCCCGGCTATAATTTTTTCTATTTTTTAGTAGAGACAGGGTTTCACCATGTTAGCCAGGATGGTCTCGATCTCCTGACCTCGTGATCTGCCCACCTCAGCCTCCCAAAGTGCTGGGATTACAGGTGTGAGCCACCGCACCCGGCCAACTTTTTCTTGTTATTAACAATAGCTCTTTTTCCTGATCCTCTCCCTCCTCCTACCTCCCACCCTCCAATAGGCCCCAGTGTGTGTTGTTCCCCTCTTTGTGTCCATGTGTTCTCATCATTTAGCTCCCACTTATAAGTGAGAATATACAGTTTTTGGTTTTGTGTTCCTGTGTTAGTTTGCTAAGGATAATATTGGGCCTCCAGCTCCATCCATGTCCCTGCAAAGGACATGATCTCTTTCCTTTTTATGGCTGCATAATATTCCATGACATATACGTACCACATTTTCTTTAATAATGGGTACTAGAATTAATACCTGGGTGATGAAATAATCTGCACAACAAACTCCCATGACACAAGTGTACCTATGTAACAAACCTTAACATGTACCCTGCAACTTAAAATGAAAGTTAAGAAAAAAAACACACACACAAAACAAACAAACAAGGAAAACTATAGTTGCCATTTTAGACACCTATGACATATTAAACATTCCTTCAGCCCTCCCAACTATCCAGAAAGAGTCCTTTTATAGATGAAAAAACTAAGAATCAAAGAGATGAAATCGGGCAGAGGTAGAGACAGGATTCAAACCCAAGAGCTGCGTCTTAGACTGACAACACTGGAAGAAACTTCAGACACCGGCCTGTCAGGCCTCTGAGCCCAAGCCAAGCCATCGCATCCCCTGTGACTTGCACATATACGCCCAGATGGCCCGAAGTAACTGAAGAATCACAAAAGAAGTGAAAAGGCCCTGCCCTGCCTTAACTGATGACATTCTACCACAAAAGAAGTGTAAATGGCCAGTCCTTGCCTTAAGTGATGACATTACCTTGTGAAAGTCCTTTTCCTGGTTCATCCCGGCTCAAAAAGCTCCCCCACTGAGTACCTTGCGACCCCCACTCCTGCCCGCCAGAGAACAAACCCCCTTTGACTGTAATTTTCCTTTACCTACCCAAATCCTATAAAACAGCCCCACCCTTATCTCCCTTCGCTGACTCTCTTTTCGGACTCAGCCCACCTGCACCCAGGTGAAATAAACAGCTTTATTGCTCACACAAAGCCTGTTTGGTGGTCTCTTCACACGGACGCGCATGAAACTAACTTCACACCCAGCTCAGGACTGGCCCTGCCCAATGGTCACTCATCTGCTCTGAAAAGCCTGGCGACAGGACACTCACTTCCTACACCGGTAGTTCTCCGGCTCGAGGCGTGCCACAGAATCCCCTGCACATTGTTAGAACACAGAACATTGCTACTCCCACCCCGTGCAGGGCTCCTGGCATGGTGGGGCTGGGACAGGGGCCTGAGAGTGTGCATTTCTCACAAGCTGCCACAGGATCCTGACGCTGCTGGTCCAGGGACCACACTTGGACAGTCATCGTTCTAGGAAAACTTCCTGGAGTGGGAATGGTAAAGGTGATGGCTTCTTCCCATTTTGCCCTTTTCGCCTGCTGCTTCCCCAGCAGGCTCAGTGCCAGAGTCCATACCCTCAATTTAAATAATAAATCCTCCTCTATATCATGACCTTTCCTCCAGAGGGTTTTTTTTTTTTTTTTTGAGACGGAGTCTTATTCTGCCACCCAGGCTGGAGTGCAGTGGTGCAATCTCGGCTCACTGCAAGCTCCGACCCCCGGGTTCACGCCATTCTCCTGCTTCAGCCTCCTGAGTAGCTGGGACCACAGGTGCCCGCCACCACGCCCTGCTAATTTTTTGTATTTTTAGTAGAGACGGGGTTTCACCATGTTAGCCAGAATGGTCTCGATCTCCTGACCTCGTGATCCGCCCGCCTCGGCCTCCCAAAGTGCTGGGATTACAGGCGTGAGCCACCGCACCCGGCCCAGAGGGGTTTTTAAGATTTTTAAGATTGTGTGTTCTGACTGGAACCCAACTCCATCCCCAGACCCACTTCCATCTTTTTCTGTGAGGGGGACACACTCTTTCAACTTTTCCAAAATGGCATTTACCCTGGCTTTTCTGATTGAAAGCAAACAAAACACAACCTTCCTATAATCAAAAATTTAGAAAAGCAGCAAAAATAAAAAGGGAGTAAGGAAGAAAACAGAAATTAACCACCATCCCACCACTAATATTTTGATGAGTTCTCATGTATTTCCTTGCAGCTGATTGTTGTTTTGCATAATTTATTAATATTGGAATTAAAAATATATATGGCACTTTCTATCCTAGAAAATAGTAATACTGTAAATGTGTTCTAGAAATGGGAGCTGCTGTTGTTCTTATTAGAGAAGTCAAACAAAGGACTGAAGCTCGCTGGGAACAGCTTCCAGGGGAGGATGGGCACCGCTTTGAGACAACAGGAAGCTCGCTGGGAACAGCTTCCGGGGGAGGATGGGCACCGCTTTGAGACAACAGGAAGCTCGCTGGGAACAGCTTCCGGGGGAGGATGGCACCGCTTTGAGACAACAGGGAGAACTCAGGCACAGAGGTGACGATCATCGTTTCATCATTCTCTGTGGGGCATATAGTGATGCAGCCGGAAACAGGTGTGAGTCAGTTGAGTGGGGACAGGTAATAGAGAGCTATAACTGGCTGCCCTTATGGCCTCCAAGGCACTGGGGAGCCATTGTACATTCTTGAGCAGGCAATGACTTCACAAAAGGATTTCTCAAAGGTTAGTCCTGCAACAGAAGACAGGGTGGATAGGAGTGGAAGAGTGGGAGGGCAGGTGGAGAAGGCATGGGTCCGCAAGTGGGGAGCAGCTCTGGGGGCCCAGCCAGTCCCCTGTGCCCTGACAACTGGTATGGCATGGATGGCTCTACTTCTGGGCCGCCAGGATGGACAGGTACTGGTTGCTCTTCACCATGGCGATAATGAGGAGGCCACCGGTCAGCAGGAAGGTGGGCCAGAAGAGGGAGAAGAGGAGGGCCTGGGGCCCATAGAGGCGCTGGAACAGGACGCTGGTTTCGTTCCCCCGAGGTGCGGAGAAGCAGTAGAAGACCTGCTGCTCTTGGAATTTGGCTCTGACCTTCTCCACGTCGGCCCGGGCCGTCTGGTAGTTGTCCAGGCTGCCTGGGATGTAGGAGCACTGTGGGGAGAAGCAAGAGCAGCCGTGGGCTTGGAAATCCCCATTCTTAGCCAAGGGCTTGATATGGAGTAAAGAAAAATACCTGCTCTGTAGTCGGGCCACTGGATTGGAGTCAGGACTTTGGTTTAAAGCTTGGCAGGCCATGCGCTGTGCAGATCTGGAGAGCGTGCTCTCATTTATATCGTGTGTGTGGACGGCGGTGCTGGAGCTGCTCGGGGTATAGGCTACCCACCTGGGCACAGGTCCTGCCTTGGAGTCCTGGCTCTGCTTGGATTGGCTGTAGAATTTTTGGCAAATTGCTCACTCTTTCTGAGCCCTGAAGGCTTCATCACTTAAATGGGTGAATATCAGTTTCAAAGGATATTATGAAAGAAGGACTTCAAACAGAGCTGTCTAAGGAAACCAGGGAGGGACACAGGCCAAGTGGGTGGTGTATTTGAAATCGAGATAATGTGCTCAACTTCCTGCAGGGCTCATGAAGGTATTGTCAGCAGGTGAAGCAGGCAAAGCAATGAGATGACAGGTGCCCACTGACTCTTACCTTGGTGCCAGGAGGAATTGCCAGAGAGTGGCAGGGCCTGACAATAGGGAGAGAGCCAGCTGCCTCCAGACGGGCAGTCACCACTCCCTCCAGACAATGGATGTCAGACCATCCAGGAGATCTATAATAGCCAGACCTCCAACACTTTAAGAGAAGTTAGAAACCAGATCACACCTATAATCCCAACACTTTGGGAAGCCGAGGGGGAAGGATCCCTCGAGCCCAGGAGTTTGAGACTAGCCTAGGCAACATAGCGAGACTTTATCTCTACAAAAAAAGTTAAAAATTATCCAGGTGGGCATGGTGGTGTACCTGTAGTCCCAGCTACACAGGAGACTGAGGTAGGAGGATCACTTGAGCCCAGGAGTTGGAGGCTGCAGTGAGCTATGATCTCGCAACTACACTCCGGGTGAGGCAACAAAGTGAGAAGCCATTTCAAAAAAAAAAGTAAAATATTAGCTAAATTTAAAATTGAAAACCTTTGCAGTTTCAACCTGTGTACAGCAAACAAAATATGTTGGCAAGCGGGTATTTGACACTGGGATCCAAAGGAAAGAAAGGATGCATTGAAAATAGTTTTGTGCCAGCAGAGCATGACACACGTTTAATTCTGACACTGATTATTGTTATTAGGAAACTTCTGCCCTGTTCAGATGACGCCAGCTGGTAAGTGCTGCAAAGCAGTCATAAAGCGGAGTTTTATCTGGTTTTCTCTCTGTTCTGTGCTGCAAGTGTGGTGCCCCTATCTGCAGCAGAAGACCTACAGGGCCCCCATAACCCAGGTCCCTACCCACTCTGCATCACTGAGGGCGGGGCCCAGGAATGTGTGATTCCTTCATGCACTTAATGTTGCCCTAGTGAAATCACGTGCAAGATCAAAATGTGTAAAACTGAGACCCAAATGGCAGGTGTTGAGCCAGCTTCCCTGCAGGCCTCGGCCACTCCCTGGATTTATATGGGGCCCCACCCTGGAAGCTGCCTGTCCCGAGGGCATTCACTCCAGCGACACAGAGGAGGGTTGCACTGTGGTTCTCACAGCCTGGGAAATGGGGGCTCTGCACTCAGATATAGGGCCCCAGCCAGCCAGGGAGCAGCTGAGGCTGGGGAGACACTGGCTCCTCAGGAATCTGGCATTCAGAGCTGTTGGGCACTGCCAGGTCCTCAGTAGCATATAATCCAGTGTCCTGAGCTGAGGGTGAGGGGGCCTGGCCTGAGTCTCTCCAATGCCTCTGACTGTGACCTTGGCTAACCTAGCTCCTTAAACAGCAGTGTGGCTATGGAGTCAGACAGGCCTGAGTTCTGAGCTGCGTGACCTTGGCAACTGCCACAACATCTCTGGACCTTATAAAATGGGTTTGTGAGGCTACCTGCCTAGGAGAACTGTCATGGGGATTAAATGAGATGATGCATGTAAAGCACTGAGCACAGAAGCCCAGCACATGATAAAAACTCAAAAAAGTGGAAGATGCTATTATTATTAATAATAATATGTTTTGACTTATCTATGAAATTGCAACATCAGCTCCTTCTTTACCTTCTTAAAAAGAGGTCTATGGACGAGTTCTGAAGTGGAGGCTTCTGTCCATCCTGGGCCTAGTATATCCTCTGCCTGCTCAGGGTTCCTCTGGATCTTTTATGCTGGGCCTGTTTGGCAAGACACTGGGCAGGAATTCACTCTTCATGGCCAAACCCAGAAGCCGGGGCCTGAATGCATCCTTTCTCTCCTGTCCTGGGTCCAGCTAAGCCTGAGTTATCTGAATGATCTGAAACCAACCAGCTTTTTCCCAAGCCCTGCAGTGTAACGTCCCCAGGACAGACAATAGGAGGGGATTTAGAACTCACCTGCTCCAGGCTAAGACTCATGGGAAAAGCTGAGGGCAGACTGTGGCCCCTACCTTCAGAGCTGGAGGGTGGGATGAGAGCCTTCTTGGCCCTTCACAGTGATTCCAGAGGACACCCACCTAGCCTGGAGCCCCAGCTACTTGAACCCCTATGATGGACATAGACGGAAGGAGCAGGTAGCCCACAACCCAGCTGCTTGGCAAAAACACAAAGGGCATTTCCACTGTTTCCTCCCAGCCCCTGCAGCCTGCTGTCAGCACCACACCTGGTCAAGCCTGGGTGGCAGAGGAGAGGACAGCAGTGGCTCCAGCACGTCCTTCCTTCACATTCTGCTGACAGCTCATTCAGGGGATGCTCCTCTATGCTGGCAACCTCAGGACCAGGGAGGCAGCCTGAAAACCAGCCCATATCACACTCGGAGAATGTCACCAGTTATTGAAAATGTGTTTCTTGCTTTGGGATAAATCAAGGGCTACTGAATGCCAACGCAGAGGCAGGGGTCATGAGTGGGAGCCGCCTCCAGTGGGCCCTGAGACCTCTCTCCACTGGCGATGACAGAACACCTGACCATCCTGCACTGCCCAGACCCACTTCTCCTTGACCTTCAGCACTCTCAAGATCCCACAGCCTCCACGCCCCAACCCAGGCACCCTGCCCCTTCCCATCCCATCAGTCATCAAGTCTGGACTGTCAGCATCTCCCCTGCTGCAGGCCCACATCTTGGTCCTGAGTGCTTGCTGTGGCCTTGGCTCTTCTGTCTAGTAACTGGACCCACACACCTGCAGGCTCCATCTTCGTGGCCCAACTCTGATCATGCCCTAAAGATTTCCATGGCCCACAGCAATAATTTGCAACCTTAGAATCACCTTGGGAGCTCCATGTATGGATCTCTGACCAGAGATTCCACCTTGATAGGTCTAGTGTTGGACCCTAGTTTTGTTTTTTAAGACCCTTACAGGGTTCTAATGCATAGCCAAAGTTGACATATCTTGAGACATACACACTCACATTTTAATTCCATACTGCGGTGATCAAAGGCCTCTGGGAACAGACCTTAGTCTGCCCTGGCAGCCTTTTCCAGCTGTATACACCCCATCATGGGTCATTTTCTGTAGTCAGCCCTCTGATCCCTGTCTCCACCTAGCCCTTCCCTCCGCCATGCTTCATCCTATAGGCATACCCACTTCCTATATCACCTCATTCTCTATGCCTTGCATCCTGCGCCTGCCTGATGTTAAAAGCCTAACCCAACAGCCTTTCTTTTTTTTTTTTTTTTTTGAAATGGAGTTTCACTCTTGTTGCCAGGCTGGAGTGCAATGGCGCAATTTTACCAAGAGCCTTTCTTTTGTTTTTTTGAGATGGAGTTTCACTTTTGTTGCCCAGGCTGGAATGCAATGGTGCGATCTCGCCAAGAGCTTTTCTGATACCCCCATCATTGTCAACTGGAAAACATTCCCCTCCTCTAACCCCTGTAACTTCCTCTGTTCTTCTCCCCAGTGCCATTTCTTCCCTGCTAGGCACTGTTCATGCATGAGCTCTCTCCTCTTGAGTCCTACAGGCTTGACACAGGAGGTGCTCAATGGCTGTTGAATAAATAAATGAGAGGAGGAAGGAAGGAAAGAAGGAAGGAAGGAAGGTAGGAAGGAAGGGAGGGAGGGAGGGAGGGAAAAAAAGAAAAGAAAAGGAGGGAAGAAAGGGAAAAAAGAAGGAAAGAAGGAAGGAAGAGAGACAGAATATGGGCCAACTGATCGCTTTAGGAAAGGATATGGTGGTGAATTTTGTTTTTTGGAGGGGGAGGGTGGGATGTTGGGAGGCAAGGATGGAAAAACCATCTAAATATTTGTTTATGGAGGTTACTCCAGCCCTGAGTCCCTGGTTTCCTGGGGAGTCACCGGGATTCCACTTTGAGGATCTGGCGCTGGGCCTGGTCCCTCATTTGACCGAGGTTGTAGAATGAAAGTACTAACACTAATCACTGCTTTTGTCTGAGTGCTCACTATCCACGCAGCATCAAGCGTGGCACTTTATATACAGCGTCTCTGACTTGATAACAGCTCTTCAAGGTGCAACATTAGCATTCCACTTTACAAGGGTGGAAACTGATGAAGTGAGAGGCTAAGTGGCCTGCCTAGGTTTGCACAGCCCATTAGCGGCAGATTCAAACCCAGATCTGTGTGACTCCAACACAGAAGAGCTAGGGCTGGCTCAATCCCATTCCAGCTGTGAGACCTGGTCAAGTGGGTTGATCTTTCCCAGCCTCGGGGACAGGGACAGTTAGGAACAGGCTCACACACCTGACAGGGATAAAGGGATGTGTCCGCATCCCCCCAGTTCAGTACCTGCTGGTTCTGGTCCCGAGTGTCCTCCGTGTGGTACAGCACAGCCCACCTGCCCGCAGCTGACACGTTGACCCACAGGCATGGGTACTGGGGCACCTTCTTGCCCTTCAGCTCCTCCTGGTCCCTGATGTTGGTCTCAATCAGGTGGCACTTGGATTCCTGGGTCCACACGCTGAGGAGACCACACACATGCACACACACACATTTCAGAGCTGAGTGACACACAGAACACCCATTTGAACCCCTGATCCCCTGGGAGCCTTTAGAGGGATCCAGGGCTGGGCTCCTCATCTTGTCTTAAGCATCCAGCAATAAAGGACATGACCCCACAGCCCCTGGACACAGGGAGGAATTGTAGAAGCTGGATGGGGTCTTAGACATTATCTATATGACTGGTTCTCAACCTTGGCTACTCTTCCAAAAACGTGGGGAGCTTTTAAAAAGATTCCCGTGTCCAAGCTACACCCCAGAGCAAGTGAATCAGAACTTCTTGGGTGGTTGGGCCCAGGCCCTGGGTGTTTTTCAAAGCTCCCTGATGTGATTCTGACAAGCAGCCAAACCTGAGACTTTCTTATCCATATCATCTTCATTTTGCAGAGGCAGAAGAGAAACTGAGAAAGGTCAAGTGACTTTGCCTAGGCCATGCAGGACCTGAAGCTAGGTCTGAGTGGGTTTGTGAGCTGTGTTCTTTCTCCTAAAAGGAGCAGATGTAGAAGGGGCTTGATATGAGCCAGGATGGGAAAGATGGTGGGGACAGTCTCTAAATGGTGCTTCACCAGGTTAAGAGTCCAGCCTGGAATCGCTTCAGCGTTGTGAAGAGTGAGGCTGCAGCGACCCGGGAGAGGCTAACAGGCTCATCAACATATTAGTAAATCAGTTGTGATTCATCTCCCAAGTATCCTGTGGGAGACCCATTGCCAGTCAGAAGGGGGCTGTCAGCTGCTGGAATGTGCCCAGAGCACAGGCCTGAGACTTATCCTAAGGACAGGCTGGGAGAACTGAATGTCTTTTTTACAAATAGAACACGAATTAGGAATTCATAGCTTTTCCTTAAAATCTCAAGTGGTTGATATGTCAGGGGGCAAGGGCATGGACCATTCTCTGAGATTCCTGAGCAGAACTTTAGGGAAGCAGATGCTGGCTCAATGCAGACACATCAGAAAACCTCAAACATGAAATGTATGTTCAGTGAGGCAAGGAGCTCCCCCCAACTTGAGGTATTCATCAGGAGGCTGGATGCCCACCTGACAGGGAGGCTTCAGAGGGGAGAGAACTATGCAGCTGAGCTATAAACATCTGCAATTCTCCAGTTCCTCGTGGTATCAAACTTGCACTGGAATCTTTGCTCTGATTCTTTGCTATTTCTTGTGAAAAGGGCACCATGTGTCTGTCACCACCAGGTCCTAGAATCTCAGACCAGTGGGGCTCAGTTCATCCTACCTTCCCTGCATTTGAACCCTAGAACCTAAGATTGAGCATCGTCTTGACCCTGCTGCCTCGAGTGAGGGTCAAGGAGCAGGGTGAGTAGAAGGCCAGTGTTCCTTACAGATGCCAGACCCTTAGGAGAGGGTTGGGGAGTGGGCAGGCCAGGAAATCTCAGTACCTTTTCTGGTAGAGGGGCAGCACAGTCGTGACCAGGATGTAGTAGGTGATGACGGCACACACCACCATGGTTACACCCAGGCAAAGGGCTCGTGTCTCTCCCCGCTTCTGGGCCATAACCAGCTTCTTCACCATATTCACTGGGGGCAGTGATCATTTCTAGGTCCACAGAAGCAAACAGAAGTGAGATCAGCCCAGTTCACAGGTGATCCACAGAAAGAGAGGACAGGTGAGAGGGGACGGTACTCAAATGTTAATATCACTCTTGTTTATATTTGGAGCTTTGCAACTTCCAGAAGGCTTGCTTTCTGGACCCCATGTAAGCCTTCCCCGTGCAACTGAGAGGCAATTGCAGATAAAAGACTATGGCTCAGAGAGGTATAGTGACTTGCCCTAGGTCACACAGTATGTAGTAGGCTCAGTAATGGCCCCCCAAGATGTCCATGTTCTAGTCTCTGGAAGCCATCAATGTTACTTTATGTGGCAATGACTTTGCAGGAATGATTAAGATAAAGGCTCTTGAAGGCAGGGCGCGGTGGCTCACGCCTGTAATCACAGCACTTTGGGAGGCCAAGGCAGGCGGATCACGAGGTCAGGAGATAGAGACCATCCTGGCTAACATGGTGAAACCCTGTCTCTATGAAAAACAAAAAAACCCCAAAAAATTAGCCAGGCATGGTGGCGGGCACCTGTAGTCCCAGCTACATGGGAGGTTGAAGCAGGAGAATGGTGTGAACCCGGGAGGCGGAGCTTGCAGTGAGCAGAGATGCACCACTGCACTCCAGCCTGAGCGACAGAGCAAGACTCTGTCTCAAAAAAAAAAAAAAGATAAAGGCTCTTGAAATGGGGAGACAATATTGTATTATCCATGTAGATCCTAAATGTAATCCCAAGGGTCCTAAGAAGAGGGAAGTGAATGGAGATTAAACAGAAGAGAAGGCTAAGGTGATATGACCGGGGAGACAGCAATTGGAGTGATGTGACCGCAAGCCAAGGTGTGCGGGCAGCCGTCAGAAGCTGGCAGGGGCTCATCCCCTGCAGCCACTGCAGGGAGTGCAGCCTGCAGACACCTTGGTGATTTTGGACTTCTGGTGAAATTTCTGTTGTTTGGGGCCGTCAGGTTTATGATCATTTGCTACAATGGTCATAGGTCTCATGCGGTGAGCGAGCAGCACGTGTGCATCATCCACGCACCTCCTTCCACGGCACTTATCTCACAGGGAAACTTGGAGTATTTCTGCCCAGAAACAGTTCTGTGGCAGGGCTGGCTGGGCCGGGCAGCAGGCAGGGAAAGGAGAGGAGGGCCCCAGAAGGCAGCTGCAGGTTGTCAGGAGAGGCAGGAGGTTTACCATATTCCGGTTTTTTTGTAAGGAACATTCCCCCACTTCAAGCAAAGACAGAAGAAAGAAGGCATCGTGGTGGCCTCAGCGACTGCTTTCTTATTTCAGGGCTTGAAGCCACCTGGGACAAAGCAGAATGGGCACTTTGCTGGTGGTGGCTTTCCTTCTCTCCTCCTTCTTTAGGCAGCAATTCCTTGTTTTTCCCCTGGACATTGACCCCACCCCAATGCAAGCAAAGATTCCACCCTCCCCCTGCTAGGCTCCTGATCGCTCCCCAGGAGTGTGAATCTTGACAAAGACTTCAAGAAACAGCCCCTCAATCTATGCCACCTGGAGCCACAGAGATGCCCAGCCATGGTCCCTGTGTGATTTCCCATGCGTTCCGCAAGCTGTCCTAGAGCCTTCTGGTAAATTTATTTGCTGTGGTTTTTATTTGTTTAAGGTAACCAGAGTCCATTTCTACCCAAAATACCAGAGCCATGGGACCCGTTCATTGTAATCCTCCATTTTAGGGGAAATTTTAGCCAGGTATCAGGGGGACTTTATTCTCCTTGCCAGGTCCCTAAAGTAATAAACATATTATGGTTTTTGTTTGTTTGTTTAATTAGCCAGTGCCTGTGGGACAGGCATTAGTCCAAAGAGATTTTCTGCAAAGTGCTCTATTTTCTGCTCAGGCGTCTCTTAACTACCGGACTGTTTCAAATATTCACAGATTCTTGACTCCCTCCCCTCAGCCAGGCTGCCCCCGTACCTGGGCATCTCTGCTAAAGGGAAGAGTCCAGGGTCAGGCACCACGGATACCCATCACACCTTCCCAGTGAGCTGGTCCACCTCCCCTATCGAATGGCACAGGTGACATCCAATGACAACTTTTTCTCCTTTATTTGGCACCAGGAGGTGAGGTTTCCCTACATTCTAATGGAGACTTTGTAAAAGCACAAGCAAGCAGAAATTGCCCCCAACAAAGAGAGGTGTTTTGTTCAACTCCTTTCTATCCTTTTCCTTCTGTTCTGTGATCTTGTGGGAATGCGAGAGCCCATGCATTTTTCTACCTGGAGTCAATTGAACAAGCCTCTCCATGTATTCACAGGTAAAGCAACAGAATCACCTGGAGGTAGGCTAAAAGCCCCAACAGTCTGCTTCCCCAGGACCTGCAAGGGTCACTGGCATTTGGCCCCACCCCAGATACTGTAAGACATAAATCATTTGAAGCCAATGGGAAATCCTATCTTGGAAACCTACGGCTGAGTGCCCACAACAGAGCCATTTCTCTCCCCGGGGGAGTGGGAGCATACCTGTGGGGGCTTCCTGCGGCTGACGCTCCTTCCTGGCTAATCAGGCCCCCACCGCCCAGGGCCACGGCCTCCTCTGCTATGTGGCTTCTAGTGCCCTCCCAGGCCCCTGGGCACTCCTGAGGCTGGTGAAGGCAGGAACCTGGTTTTACCAGTTTTAGGAGCTCAGAAGGAAAGGAAGAGAGAGGCTTCCCGGTCACAGAGAAGTCTGGAAACTTGGCTTATTCAGGTCTGACCTGTCTCTAATGCTCTGATGAGATTGTTGCCTGCACTGAGTTAGTTTATAGAGTCATGATAAATCCTCCTAAGACCATGCATGGGGTTCAGTGTAGATATGACTTCAGCAAGAAGTTAGTATTCAGCATCCAAAGGGAGAACCTTTAGCGGGAGGAAGGATGGGAACTGTCAATATCCCCCAAGGGACAGAAAGAACAGGAAGAAGTGGGTTTCAGCTATCATAGGAGGGATTTCAGTTAGACTGTAAGAAGAACTTCCCAGTTTTGAGCGTTTCTAAATATCTCTGAAGTTCTGGGATATATCTTCCCATTTAGAAAGGTCACTTGAGATCTGGGATAGATTCACAGAAGATGGAGAAAGACAAAGGAAGGCAGGACTTTGGAGTGTCCTGGGTGACCTGATAGCTGAGTTGACGTCCTTTTCCTTAGAAGGACAAGGAATAGAGTATATTGTTTAACAGTTTCGTGGGGTGTGGACAGGGCGATTCTGAGGTCCTCAGGCATGGAATCAAATCCTGGCTTTGCCGCTTAGCAACCATATGACTGTGAAATGAGAATCATGGTACCAGCCTCAGAGAGTTCAGCTAAAGATCAAATGCCATATTGAGTATCAGACATGTATCATAGCGCCTAGCCCCAAATCAGCCCTCAGTAAATATTAGCTGTTATTACTAATGAAGGAAACCCTGAAAGTTTGGAGCAGAAGTCTGGACCCCTCTTGATGAATCTATTTTTGTCCCACCTCTCTATCGGTGACAAGTGCCAGCATTGGTGTTAATCTCCATCCAGAAGGACAGCCCCGAGAGGAAGGGAGTCCTCCTGCCTGCCTCCCTCCCTGCCCTGTGGCAGGCTGCTTTCCCCAGTCTCTCTCCAGCCCAGTCTTCAGAGAAATCACTTCCCAAGTGCTGTCAGACCCAGTACTCACAGTCTTCCCGGCGCCCTGTGGGTCTTCAGCAGCAGATGGTTTCCTTCTGCCTGGCCCCCAGCCCCCACCCCAAAAGAGGCCACAGAGCTCTAGCAGGAAGTTTGGCCTCCCCGCCCGTCTCCAGGGAAGCAGCCTTTGGTCCCCATCTGGGGCAAGCCTCCATGCCCAAACATGGTCAAGTCTGAGCACACAGCCTGGAGACACAGACTCGGAGAGCAGGTACCCAACCCTGAGAAGGGCAGCTGTTACCCAGGCCCTGCACCTCCATCTTCTCAGAGTCTCATGGGAAACAGATTTCAAATGACAACAGACAGCAAGACTGAGAAACTACGAAAGATCAGCCTGGTATATTTGGAAATATTTCTTCTTCTCTCTGTGTCTGTGGGCTGGCAAATAGGAAATGATTCTCCTTTTGTTGGCATGAGGAAGGGTGGAGTTGAGCTGGAGGGGTTGGGCTTGTCACCAGTCCCTGGCATATCCATGCTGGAGCAGCTACAGCTCCCTGCCTTTGGCACTTACGTGGTGTGTGATCCTGAGCAAGTTATGGCACCTCTCTGGGCCTCAGTTTCCTTTTTTGTTTTTTGTTTTTCTCCCAAACTTATCGTTAAAGGACCTCAGTTTTCTCACTTGTGTTACTGGCATTTTTAAAACCTACTTTGCTTTAGGGTAATGATGAGGGTTAGAGACGGTGGGGATTTATGGCGAGGGGAGAGAACCGACCTTTTAAGGATCAACCGAGCCGAAGCTGGGAGTAGTGAGAACTCCACAACTGCTTCCAACCAGGTCCAGGGACAGTCTGCTCACCAGGGGCCCTCCCAGAGACTGTGAAAGTACAGAGATTTGTTCCTAGCAATAAGACAAGTGAATGTCAGTATTTGCAGGCAAAAACATGCTTTTAGATCTCTGTTTCTTCATCTGTAAAGTAGATGTAAGGACCGAAAATCAGCAACAAAGGGCAGGCGCGGTGGCCCACGCCCGTAATCCCAGCACTTTGGGATGCCAAGGTGGACAGATTGGTCAAGCCCAGGAGTTTGAGACCAACCTGGGCAACATGGCGAAACCCCGTCTCTACTAAAAATACAAAAAATGTCTGGGGCTGAGGCAGGAGACCGTTGAACCAGGAGGCGGACTTGCATGATCAAATTGGCATTGCACTCACCTGAAAAAGAGACAATCCCAGATATTGGGGCCTTCCTAAGTATCAGGCATGATGCTAGAAGGCAGCATATCTGCACCCTTCACTTGATCCAAAGATCAAAGAACCTGAAAACTGAGACTTGGAGGCTTGAAGTCACTGGTCCAGCCTTAGGGGCCAGAACTAGATTCAAAGCTGGCCCTTCCAGATGGCACAGCTCAGTCTGTCTCTGCTGACCCTGGGGCTGCTCTGAGACATTAAAAATCACCTCTGTCATACAGTAAGCTGCCACCTGAGGCTCTGGAGGTCACCTTGAGTTTCCTCAGCCCCCAGGGAGGTGGGTGCAGCCTGGCCTTCCCTGCTGAGCGAGCTCACCACCTCCCTCCCTCCTTCCTCCAGCAGGCGTGAAATGAAGGCGGCCACTCAGGCCTCCCTGACACACTCTCCACCTCTTCTCCACCCCTTTCCTAATTGAATCTTATTAACAGGAGACTACATTGTCTAATGGGCACCAGAGCACCAGAGGGTCTAAGGCCAGCTTCAGACCTTGCAGGCAGATTGACAGAGGGATGTAGGATCTGGAATTCAGCCTCAGAAGAGCAATTTTCCGAGGATGATCCTCTGTCCCTTCAGAAGCAGGAAAAGTCCTCCTGGGGCTAATCCAGAAATGCCAGGCCCCCCTCCTGCTTCCCTGGGGGAGAGATACACAGTGCAACAGGCTGCCATTTATGAATATAACCAAAGGGCTCCTTGCTCGTAATACTCTAAATAAGTTATTAAGGGCTACATATTATTTGGAATTTATAAACAAACTTTAGCATTCTTCCCAAGGGAAGGTGGGAACAAACAGGGAAGGGGGGCTGTGGGGTCTTCTGCTGCCCCTAAATGAGCCACAACCAAAAGGCATCGACAAGCCTTGTCCTCGAGGGTTTGCGGGTGAAAACCCAGGTCCTTTGCTGGCTGTGGGGTTGTATGCGACAGATGGCTACAGATGGAGGGAAAGAAAATAATGCTGCAACAATAAATATTGACGGTTTGCATTAGTACGGGGTGTCAGAGATCACAGAATATCTTCTCTGACTCTTTACAGCTTCTTAAGGTACTAGCACAATAGGCTCACAATAGACCACTGAGGTAGAGATTTTCCTACCCATTCGATAGAGGGAGTAACTGAGGCTCAGAGAGGTGAAATAAATTGTCCAAGGCAAGTTATTTTGCCTCTCTAAGCTTCAGTCTGTCTGTCTCTAAAATAGAGATAATTATAGCTAGACCCTCAGTATTTTTGAGGAATGAGAGATCACCTAAGCTACCTGACACATAGTACAGAGATTGTCCTTTCCAAAGATGGTCACACCGAAATACTTCCCATTCCATGTGCCCCTTTCACAGGGTGGCATCAACACTCCACCATCAAGAGGGGCATTTATGTCTCTTCCCCTTCACCCTGGGTGGAGCTTTTAAGGGCCTCAACAGTAGAATATGGTAGGTGGACACAGCACGATGTTCAAGGCTAAGTCATAGACGGGGGCTCGAGTTCCCCCCACATGCTCTCAGGACATGTACCTGGGAACCAGCCACCATGTTGTAGGAAGCTGAGGCCCCGTGCTCCAGCTGACAGCCTCAGCTCAGATCTCAGCCAACAGCTAGCATCTCTCACCGGGCATGGGAGAGAACACGCCTGCAGACAGTTCCAGCCCCCAGCCTTCCAGCCTCCCAGCTGAGGCCTCAGAGAATGTGGAGCAGAGACAGCCCACCTGCTCTGTGCTCTCTCTGAATTCCAGAGCCACAAAATCCATGAGAAGAAAAAAACTAATATTTCATGCCCATGCATTTTGGGGTAATTTGTTATGCAGTCATAATAACTGGAACACACTTGCAAGTGATTTCAAAAGGGGACTGTTACTGTTGCTGGTGATGGTGGTAGGATTAAACCAGTGGGAATTAAAACACCTGAGATTGCTATATGGAGTGTTACAGGAGAGTTTAGAAATGCTTTATCTAGGTTGGGCATGGTAGCTCATGCCTGTAATCCCAGCACTTTTCGAGACCAAGGCAGGCAGTTCATTTGAGGCCAGTAGTTCAAGACCAGCCTGGCCAACATGGCAAAACCCCGTTTCTACTAAAAATACAAAAATTAGCTGGGCATGGTGGCAGGTGCCTGTAATCCCAGCTGCTCTGGGAAACCAAGGCATGAAAATCATTGGAACCCAGGAGGCGGAGGTTGCCGTGAGCTGAGATTAAGCCACTGCACTCCTGCCTGGGTGACAGCGTGAGGCTCCGTCTAAAAAAAAAAAAAAAAAAAAAAAAGTGCTTTATCTACTCCTAGGTCACACACTATGGCACAAATGGAGTAGAAGGGCAGTGATATGGGAGGGTATTTTTGTTTATTAAGCACCTACTATGTACCAGGGAATGACCACATAGATATGCAATACATATACATACGCATACACATGGACATTCCTCTCCACAATCCCCCACAAAGGGCCTTGTTCTTTCTGTAAAAGCACAAGGCAAAGTGATTTGCCCAAGGCCACGCCCCTAGCATGTGATGTGATGGAGCCTGGAGTGCACCTGTGCCCACTGACTCCTCAGCCTGTCCCTGCCCCTCTGTCACCCCATGACTCCCTTGGGAGCAGTTTTCAAGAGACCCCAGGTTTCTTCACGATGTCTGCTTCTGCTGCTTTCCAGATGCCCTCAGCTCAGTCTGTACCCCTCTCTGGATTATGCACCTGCTTGTTTATTTAAGTCCTTCTGAATCAATATCTCCTCTCTGCCAACACTTGGGATAATAAGTCCCATAAATCAAATTGGCAACTGGGTCTTGAACCCCTGTGTGTGGGTGCCTCTCTGAGTGCTGCAGGAATGGGTGTTAGTGGCGCTCAGTCCTGGCGAAGCTGTGCGTTCACAGACATCTCAGCACTTGCTATGCGGAAGCTCTGGATACATCACTGTGCGACTCAGACACTGCCCCTTCCTTGCGGAAAAGCGATGCCAGATTTCTTAAACTGCAAAAATGCAGAACAGAAAGTGAAAGATGTATTTTAAATGAGAGACAGTAAAAAAAGACAGAGGAAATAACAGTGGGAGATTTTTTAGTAGAGTTGAGATGACAAAGTATAACAACAGCAAAAGTAAATGCCAATATTAGAATTAAATGGCCACAAGACAAGACATGACAAAAAACATGGTAAGTTTGTTCCCTGCTGTGTGGGGTGATACTCACTCTTTTCTCCTCTGACTCTTTTCACCATATTTTCCTTTGGCCTAATTTTTCTTACTTTATTCTGCCATGCTGTTAACGTAAGCACCTTGAAAGTCCTCTTTGAGACAAAGAGGAGCATAAATAAATAAACAGCCCTGCTGTCTGTCTGTGTGGTAAAGTTGGTTTTTTAAAAAAATGCTTTTTCCTTAGTGCATATCATCCCGGCTCTGTGAGAAAGTTGCATGATGTGAAAGTGCAGGGAGAAGATGAGGCACAGTGTTAGCCTCACTGCTCAGAGAGAGTTGCTGTAAGAGTGGTGTGTGGCCTTTTCGACCCACATAAAGGAAGCAGGTGCCCTCTCCTTCCATGGCACATGTCTCCGCTGTCTTTGCCTCCTGGCCAGCTCTTACTCTTCCACAGGACTCCCTGCTGGGGACTTCCCTCGCCCCCAGCCCCTTAGCCACTCTCTGTGCCTCCTGGGCCAGGTAGAATCTCTGGCTCCCCATGCTGGGAGCGTTGAATGCCTCTTCTGCAGAACACTTCCTCCTGCTGTAATTTAACATTTATTCATGTGCATCCTCCATTAACATGTCTCCCAACCCAAGGGTAAGCTCTCTAAAATCAGGGACTGGAACCGTTCTTATTCACTGTCACATCTCTAGTGCCCAGAGGAATAAACAGAGATCTTGCGGTTTTGTTGTCATCGTGCTTTGGTTTTTGGGAAAAAAACTCTCGCTTTTTTATGTAACAGAATATTATAATCATTTTCCCATGCCATGAAACATTTTTCTTTTTTAAATTGATATATTATAGTTTCATAGTTGTACATAAAACATTTTTCTTTCTTGAATTTTAATTATAGATTCGGGGGCTACATGTGCAGGTTTGTTATGAGGGCGTAAAGCGTGATGCTGACGTTTGAGCTTCTATTGATCCCATCACTGAGAGAGTGAACATAGTACCCAACAGGAAGATTTTCAGCCTTTGCCCCACTCCCTCCCTCTGTTTGGAGTCCCCAGTGTCTATTATTCTCATCTTTATGTCTGTGTCTACCCGGGGATTAGCTCCCACTTAGAAGTGAGAACATGTGATATTTGGTTTTCTGTTTCCGCATTAATTTGCTTAGCATAATGGCCTCCAGCTGCATCCATCTTTCTGTAAAGGACATGATTTCATTCTTTTTTATGGCTGTGTAATATTCCAAGGTGTATACGTAGCACACTCTCTTTATCTAATCCACTGTTGATGGGCACCTAGTTGTTTCCACACCTTTGCTATTGTGAATAGTGCTGCAATAAATGTACAAGTCTCTTTGTGGTAAAATACTTTATTTTCCTTTGTGTATGCATCCAGTAGTGGGATTGCTGGGTCAAGTGATGGTTCTATTTTTAGTTATTTAAGAAACCTCCAAAGTGTTTTCCACAGGAGCTAAATTAATTTATATTTCCACCAACAGTGTAAAAGCATTCCCTTTTCTCTGCAGCTTTGCCAGCATCTGTTATTTTTTTACTTTTTAGTAATAGCCTTTCTGACTGGTGTGAGATGGTATCTCATTGTGGTTTAATTTGCATTTCTCTGATGATTAGTGATGCTGAGCATTTCATAAAACATTTTTCTAGAAAGGCTATACAGTTTTCTATGTTATGGCTAACGGGATAGATTTCATCAAAGCCATGTTGTCGGATATTTAGGAAGGTGCTTG
Source organism: Hylobates moloch (assembly GCF_009828535.3). Classification (NCBI taxonomy): domain Eukaryota; kingdom Metazoa; phylum Chordata; class Mammalia; order Primates; family Hylobatidae; genus Hylobates; species Hylobates moloch. The sequence goes on from NW_026652281.1 coordinate 147,554,911, forward strand.
CTTCCTTGTGTGCTTGTTTGTGTTTAGTGGAAGGCAGAGTCCGCCTCTGCTATCAGCAGACCTGTTTTATTCTCTGCCCCTGAACCACACCCATGCCCAGATGTCATTTTTCATGGACAGGTAGAAGGGAGATTGTATCTGTAAGCACAAAGTTTGGGGACCAGAACCGGTGGATAGAGATGGCAACATCATAGAAGTGGGAGATGGTGATGGGTTGGCAATTTCCTAACCCTGTCCCAGGCCTGATTTGAGCCTTAGTGAGTGAGAGAAAGCAAGAGAGAGAAAGCTGTTGTTAGGGCTTGTGGGACTCAGAACACAAGCAATGCCACTTTGGGACCTACGAAGAGGGTGTTTCCACTTCTGCTTAGCTGTGGCCTTGGGCAGTGGCCCTGATACATAATGGCCATCATTATCAGCTAAAACAGCTGCAGCAAAGGTAGACTCCTGTATGAATCAGGGTCCCTAGGTGTGCTGGAGCTGGCTCACACTGGCACTGTGACAACCTTTCCAAGCCAGGTGTTCAAACACCAGGAGGTGAAAATCCACCACAGTGATGGGATTAGTTATACTGTGGATATCTACGAACAATTCAAATCAGGGCTTTTGTATTTTTGGACAGCTGGTTTGCCAGCACACCACTTTAGAGGATACATTTAAATTGGGAAACCTGGGGAGGTATTAGGAATGAAGGTGTGGACAGGTTATAACCACAGGGAATAGTGACCTAGGGCCTCGCAATGTTGGTTGAGGGCTGAGGGAAGGGAGCTATGTCCAGGATCAGCAGGAGGATCTTCTTGAGAGGGGATGATCCCAGCCTGGGAAGACCCCAGGGAAGGAGCTGGGGAATGGACTGCTGTCCTCACTCTCCTGGGATGTGTTGATGAAAAAGCCAAACTCTGTAAATTATTTGAAGAGATTTGTTCTGAGCCAAATGTGAGGACCATGACCTATGACAAAGCTTCAGAAGGTTCTGAGAACATGTGTCCATGGTGGTTGAATTACAGTTTGATTTTATAAATGTTAAGGAGACAGAAGTTACAGGCAGACATCAATGAATACACATAAGGTTTACATTGGTTCCACCCAGAAAGGCAGAACATCTCAAATGGGGATGGATTCAAAGATTTCCTGGTGGATTCAAAGATTTCCTGAATAGCAATTGGTTGAAATAATTAAGTTTTGCCTAAAGAGTTGAAGTCAACAGAAAGAACCATGAAGGGGGGTTGTGGAAACCAAGGTTATTGTTATGTAGATGAAGCCTCCAGGTAGCAGGCTTCAGAAAGAATAAATGATAAATGTCTGTTATCAGACCTTAGAAGGTCTGATTAGACTCTTGGTTAAATCTCTCTGGGATGAGAAAGATTTGGAAAGGGAAGAGGATTCTCTGCAGAATGTAGATTTTCCCCAAAAATGACAGCTTTGCAGGGCTATTTTGAAATATGTCAAATAAATATAGTTTGGGGTAAAATACTTGTTTCTTTCAGAGCCTGCTATCTGTCATGTGATGCTATACTACAGTCAGGTTGGAATTTGGTATTTATTACTACAAACAGTCTGTTTGTCAGTCTTAAGACCTCTGTTTTAATGTTAATGCTGGTAAGTTGTGCCTGAATACCAAAGGGAGGAAGGTATTTTATTATGAAGCATGTCCAACATCCCCTCCCCATTATGGCCTGAACTAGTTTTTCAGGTTTCTTTGAAATCGCCTTGGCCAAGAGGTGGGATCCATTCAGTCAATCAAGGGGCTTAGCATTCTATTTTTGGCTTACAGACCCTTCTCCAGACACCTTATCTCCTTTGGTTGAATCCAACTGGTAGACAGACAAAGAGCTTGTTGCTGCAGTCCCAGTGATCAGCTTCCAGGGCAGAACCAGCTAGAGAGTGAGGAGGGGTCAGGAGGGGCTTACATAGATATCAGTCCATCTCCCTGTGTATGTGGCTTTGGGACAGGAAAACTAGGTAAGAGCAAAAAAAGAGGGCTTGAGCACATGGGGACTCCCTGCAAATCTCCCAGAAATATTTGTAGGGTCTGAAAGCTATGCAGGTAGGGACTTTAAACCAAAACATTTGTAAGTCAAATTTTATGTGGCTAATTTGGAGCCCCAGGCTGGTGAGAGCTCAGGAAACTCAGGTTCCATAAACAGTGCCTCATTAAAAATTCTTTGCATAAAATAGGTTGATGAAAAGAGTCAAACTCTGTAAAATATTTGAAGATATTTATTCTGAGCCAAATATGAGTGACCAATGGCCCATGATGCAGCCCTCAGGAGACCTTGAGAATATGTGCCCAAGGTGATCAGGGCACAGCTTGGTTTTATACATTATTGGGAGCCATCAATCAAATACATTTAAGAGATGCATTGGTTCAGTCCAGAAAGGTGGGACAACTTGAAGAAGGGGCTGCCAGGTTATAGGTAGATTTAAACACTTTCTGACTGGCAATTGGTTGAAAGTGTTATAATCTATAGAAAGGGATGTTGGGGTTATAATAAGAGGTTGTGGAGACTGAAGTTTTATGATGCAGATGAAGCCTCCAGGAAGCAGGCTTCAGAGAGAATAGATTGTAGATGTTTCTTATCAGACTTAAGGTTTGTGTTGACGTTAAATGCTGGTCAGCTTTTCCTGAAATCCAAAAGGGAGGAGGGCATAATGAGGCATGTCTGGACCCCTCTTTCCATCATGACCTGAACCAGTTTTTCAGGTTAATTTTGGAATGCCCTGGTGAGAGAAGGGATCCATTCAGATGGTTGGGAGGACGTTAAAATTTTATTTTTGGTTTATGAATGTTTGCACACTTTTTGTTATTTCCCTAGAATAAAGACTGGACCTCCAAGCCAAAATTCTAGGGCAAAAGATTTCTACATTTTTAAGATTTTGGAATATATTGCACACCTTTTACCAGAATACCGATACCAATTTTTGTACTCACAGCTGGTAGAGGAGACTGGTTAATTTCACACATAATCGGCCGGGCGCGGTGGCTCACGCTTGTAATCCCAGCACTTTGGGAGGCCGAGGCGGGTGGATCACGAGGTCAGGAGATCGAGACCACGGTGAAACCCCATCTCTACTAAAAATACAAAAAAATTAGCCAGGCGTGGTGGTGGGTGCCTGTAGTCCCAGCTACTCCGAGAGGCTGAGGCAGGAGAATGGCGTGAACCCGGGAGGCGGAGCTTGCAGTGAGCCGAGATTGCGCCACTGCACTCCAGCCTGGGCGACAGAGCGAGACTCCGTCTCAAAAAAAAAAAATTTTTTTTCACACATAATCACCAATTCTTAACACTTTTAAATTTGGAAATATGTGTCTTTTGGCTAGGTGAAAACTCTTTCATCTGTTTTTAAATTTGCTTTCTTTAAATTACTAGCAAGATTGTACAGTCCTTTATATGTTCATTGGAAGTGAAATATTTTATTTGTCCCAAATCGTGATCAGGAATAAATAAGAAGCCCCTGTTTTAGACCATTCTAACTGTCCTTTTTCTCTGGAAAGATTCAGAGGCCCCATCTTCATCAGCCTCTCTAAGTGGTTCAGGTCAGGACTGGTTCCAGGGGCTGAATGCTCCACCCCAATCCCTCCCAGCCTCTCAGCACGGGCAGGGGGTTTTGAGGTTATAAACAGGTTATTCTGTAAACTTTCTTTGCTGAGCCATAGAATGTCAGTCCTCTAAGGGCTCTTAGAGGTCATCTAGGCTTGTTGCTGGAATAGAGGGTCCTGATCCAGACCGCTAGAGTGGATTCTTGGGTCTCATGCAGGAAATAATTCGAGGAGAGTCACAGAGCACAGTGAAAGAAGCAAGTTTATTGGAAACTACTTTGTTACAGCGTAGGGCACCCTCGGCAGGAGGAGGAGCACGCCATCCTTTGTTAGTGTCTCTATTTATAAGAAATTAGAAGGAGCTATAATTAAACTTGGAATGTGTAGATGTGCTCACCAAAGGTAAGGGCTATTGGTGCTATCAATGACCATGAATCTTTTAACCTAAGGCTGCTAACTGATGTTATCTTTAAGTAAAATGTGCTATACTCTTAAGATATTTGGATATTGTACAGGGTTGGTGGGAGATGTTTGGTATAGCCATAAATATTACATAATTATAAGTGGTGGTCAGCTTAGAATTTGGTTATTTTCAGACCGTTAGCATTAACCTTAAACACGCTTTGTGAATGCCTGGCTGCTCACTTCAATATGGGGTCACTCTAATCACACTTTATTAAACCAGAGGCCTGGTAAACAGGGGTTTCTATAATAGACCTACATGATCACTTTGGCCTTGAGTAATGTTTTCTATTTACAAACTAATAGAGGTAAGTCATAGAGAATTTGATAATACAGAAAAGTAAAAAAAGGAGAAAATAAAAATCAATCGAGATTCAATGTCCTGAGGAAACCACAGTCAAAATATTTGTGGATTATGTTCTAAATATTGATACAAATGCTTTCTAAAAACAAACTCAGGAATATACTGTATAATTTAAAATATGTTCTTATTTTAAATAGAAACACTTTCCCCATTGATGTAATATTGTTTTTCAAAATACTACTTCATGGCCTTATAATAGTCCATCATATAGATATGTCATAAAATGTTTTACTATTTTCCTATTCTGAGACATTTAAGCTATTTTCCAGGTTTTGCTATTATAAACTACTCTCCAGTGATGATCTGTTCATGTCGTCTTTGCTCACCTCTCTGATTATTTCCTTCCAACGGGTTCCTAAAAGCATGAATCAGAGCCAAAGAATATTAGCCATTAAAGGCTTCTGCCTCTTCTCTTTTTGTGGAAGCATAGGATCTGATAAAATACACACCTCTGTTCTGTTGGTGAGCCACGTGAGCTCAGACAGGTGCAGTGATTTGCCCAAAGCCACATAGCTTTGTTAGACCAGGGACGGGAACTGAGGACTGTCTCGACAGCCTCTCATGAGTGCCAGAACCCAGCCCAGGAGTCCATGCTTCCTGACGCGTATGCCATATTCTTGCCTTATTCCTTGTATTAGTCCGTTTTCACACGCTATAAAGATACTACCCAAGACTGGGTAATTTATAAGCACCAGAGGTTTAATTGACTCACAGTTCTGCATGGCTAGGGAGGCCTCAGGAAACTTATGATCACGGAGGAAGGAGAAGAGGAAGCAGGCGCCTCTTCACAAGGTGGCAGGAAAAAGAGAGAGAAGCCCAGGGGAAATTACCATTTATAAGACCATCAGATCTCATGAGAAGTCCCTCACTATCATGAGAACAGCATGGGGGAACCGCCCCCATGATCCAATCACCCCCCCCCCCCCCGCCCACCAGGTCCCTCCCTCAACACCTGGGTATTACAATTCAAGATGAGATTTGGGTGGGGACACACAGCCTAGCCATATCATTCCTCTCTGTAGAATATTTCTCCACCAGTGAGAACTCTCAATTACTCAACATGTTCCAAGAACTGTGCTGAGTACTTGAACTGCAGTATCTCATTTGATCCTGACCCTTTGAAGTGGTTACTGTGGTTATCTTAATTTTATAGATGGGGACACTGAGGTGGAAACACAGCGTTTCTTGTCCAAGATCATGACGCTAGTACCTTAGAGCTGAAACCCCTATTCCTTCTTGTCTGAGCAGTGTGGTCCAAATAGAACTTTCTGTGATGGTGGAAATGTTCTATAACTTTAAGTCATTCGATACAGTAGCCACTAGCTACCTATGGCTGTTGAGCACTTAAATGTGAACAGTGTAAGTGGAGAAATAAATTTTTAAGTTTAATTAATGTAAATGGAAATAGCCACATGTAACTAGTGATATTGGATAGGTATCTCTGGAGCCTTAAGCTTCCCTGTTCCCTCCATCATAGCCTGTCACAGGCAGCTCTGAAGAGGGCTCCCCTAGCATCCTTGGACCTCAGCCTAGGGTGGGACTCAGAATAGCCCTCCCGACACGCCTTGCTAATCCTGAGCCAGAGACTCTCTCTGAGCCGGGACCTTGTGCCTGAGGCAGATTCTTCAGCTGCCTACAGGGCTGGCAGTCCCAGGAGCTACTTCCTGTGGGCATTTAAAAAGACACACTGCAGAGAGAGGCTTTTTAATCCCCTTTTGTTACACATTAATGAAAATGTATGTCTGTAATCCATAAATAATAAGATTGCTCCTGCAAAGCTCAAGGTCTACATTTACACTCAGAGTGAATATTATTATGAACTTCACTGGAATCTTCTCTGGGAGTTACAAGGTAGATGAGAGCTGTGCCTTCTCTCAGCAGAGAACCGTCTCCCAGAAGACCCTGTCTCTAAGGAGGGAAGTGAAGGGGCATAAAAGGACGATTTTTTAAAAATCATCATTTAATCTGGGCACGGTGGCTCATGTCTATAATCCCAGCACTTTGGGAAGCCAAGACGAGAAGATCGCTTGAGCCCAGGAGTTCTAGACCAGCCTTGGCAACATAGTGAGACCCCATCTCTACAATTTTTTTTAATGAGCCAGGCATGGTGGCGCATTCCTGTGGTCCCAGCTACCTGAGAGGCTGAGGTGGGAGGATGGCTTGAGCCCAGGAAGTCAAGGCTGCAGTAAGCCGTGATTTCGCCACTGCACTTTAGCTTGAGTGACATTGAGACTCTGTCTAAAAAAAAAAAAAAAATCCCTCATAATTTACTGGTGCCTTCTTCATGCCAGGCTCTGCACTAGGCCCGGCACATGCCTCACTACGGTACTTTCATAGAGCTGCTGTTACACAAATCACTACAAACTGGGTGGGTAGTTTAAAGCAACAGAAATGTATTTCCTCACAGCTCTGGAGGCCAGAAGTTCAAAATCAAGCTGTCAGCAGGCCCGTGCTCCCTCCAAAGGCTCTAAGGGGAGAATCCTTCCTTGCCTCTTCCAGCTTCTGGTAGTGGCAGGCATTCCTTGGCTTGTGGCTGCAGCACTCCAGGCTCTGCCTCTGTCTTCACGTTTCCTTCTCCTGCTCTGTCAGTGGCTTCTTCTCTCCTGTCTCTCATAAAGATACTTACTGTTGGATTTAGGGCCCACCCAGGTAATCGAAGAAGATCTCAAGATCCTTTGTTTAATAATGTCTACAAAGACTCTTTTTTTCCTAATAAGATCATATTCAAGGTACCAGAAATTTGGACATGGACATATCTTTTGTAGGGGCACCATTCAAGTCATTATACTCATCTTATTCAGTCTATATAACAACTCTGAGAGGGAGGTGAATTAGCCATAATGGACTAACTGCTGCAACCACCCCAAGGTTTTAATGGTATTACACAATAACAGTGCATTTCTCACTCGTGGGAAGTCCAATATGGATGTTCCTGCTTGGAAGGCTCTCCTCTAGGTGGTTGCTGGGGGAGCCAGGCTCCTTCCATCTGTGGCTGCACCATCCTGTGGCCTTGAGGTCCCCCTGGAGTTATCCAGCAGGTAGATTGGGAGCAGGAGAGGCAGACAGAGCATGTGAGTCATTGAACATCTGATACACAGACACATTGGCCTGGAAGTGACATACATTACTGATCCTCACATCCCATTGGTGAGGACTAGTCATGTGGTCTGCCCAGCTGCAAGGGAGTCTGGGAAATGTAGCCCCTGATGGCTCAGTGGCTTCTCAGCATGAGTATCACACTCTTGGGATGGAGGTAGGGGGAAAGCACCACACCTTGTTGGTCAGCTGGCCACGGCTGCCACAGGGTCATTCATTTACTTACTCTTCATTCATGTAATTCATTATTTCACTCATTTTTCGGAAGAGAACTTTGAGGCTCAGGAAAGTTAGGTGATTTGACTGTCACAGATCATTTAAGTCACAGTTCAATTATTATTTATTAAGGGGTGCTGAATTAGGTGCCCCTCCTTCATGTAGGCCTGTTCCATCTTTGGATTTAACCCACCATATGATTTATCTATATGTGTGCCAGGAACATGATTGATAAGATTAATTTACCCCACCTCCCAAATTGTACTTTGGCTCTCAGTTCTCCTCCCTCTCTCATTTGTCCCTTTGGAGAATGGGTAGAGAGCGCTAGAGCTGGAAAGGCAGGAGGCAGAGAGGTACCAGAGATAAGAGCTAGAAAGGGAGGGGGTGGCAGAAAGATAGAAAGAAACATCACGTGGGCCAGATGTCCTAGAAAAGTTTTCCTAGTTTGACATGTAAGGGATTTTGGAGCAGATTCAGTTAGGAAAGATTCAAGAGCAAAGGAAAAATATGAGAAACATAACTGAGAATTATGAACATGATCCTCTTTTATGTGTTTATGGAAAAGCAGTGACTTTCTTCTGAATTTGTTTGAATTCCTTTTGTGTGCTAGACTCTACGTCTTGACTATGACCCCATACAGAGAGATGGGGCTGTGGGTAGCGTGACCACAGGTCCCCATCAGCCGTGGAAAGGCCCTGTTTACTCCTGTCATCTCCTTTTACTCTCAAATGTGTCCTAGTTTGAGTAAATGAAGTGGCCATCCTAACTTTGGAGGACAGTGGCTTTTGAGTGTATAGGTCTCCTTCCCAAGGCCAAGTGCTCCTCTGGGATGGAAGCCGTGGCCAGCTTATCTCTGAATGTCCAGGCATAGCTCAGGCCCTAATGCATAGCAGGTGCCCAAGAAATGAATGCAGAAGTCAGGAAGAACAAAGCTATAGTTTGAGTTCAGGCCTTTACACTCCAAATGCCAGATTCCTCCTACTACGCCAGCTTTGGTTGAGGAGCTCTTTGAACACAGTGAAGCAATTAGAGAATGACTCCTGGTGTGGAGCCACCTGCACTGCACGCCGGAGGGATTCACAGAGGGGAGATGCGTATTGTAGCAGAAAACAGCTCCGAAGCTTCCCACTTCAGAGCCTGTGGGGAACAAGCAGAGTGGGGCTGAGGACCACCCTCCAGAAACCACTGTCTTGGTCTTGCACTAGAGGACATGGTGTAAGTCTCCTCCTGCATCTCTTGTGGGCAGGAGGCAGGGGATTATAATGAGGTCCTAACTCTGAACACAGACATGCCAGAGAGGTTTGAATTAGAACTCTCCAGAGAGGAAAATTAAGTTTCAGGTTTTAGTTTTTAAAATGTGCATTTATTTTTCAGTGTAAATAGCTTAGGTACAGTCTTAAAAATTTGAAACTAATAAAAAATCATCTATAATTCTACCATTTAATAAATGTACTATGTGCATTTATAAATTTTTTTCCAAGATTTTTTTTCCCTTTGTACACGGTTTTTCTGTACATCGTTATCATCATAGACTGGTGTATTGGTTATCCATTGCTGTGTAACAAACCACCTCAAAATGTAGTGGCACCAAAGGCTCGTGATTCTGCTGAGTGGTTCTTCTGGGCTGGGCTAGGCTGATCTCAGCTAGGCTCACTCATGTACTTGCAGTCAGTGGGTCCCAGGGGCCTCCCTTGTGTCGGGTGGTTGCCTGGCTATCATGGGTGACAGGCTAGTGACTGTGCCATGTGTTTCTCAGCAGGCTAGACGAGCCTGTTCTCATGGTGACAAGATGCAGACGCAGTAGGGGAAGCAGAAGCTGCAAGTCCTCTCGAGGTCCAAGCTTGAAACTCGCACTGTCACTTACAAGCATTTGATTGGTCCAAGCAGATCACGAGGCTAGCCCAGACTCAACGGGGTAAAGAAAATTTATTTCTTGATGGAGGAACTACAAAATATTGTGGCCGTTTTTGCAATCTATCAGGACTGCGTGTGAAGTTTTTTACCTTTCCATCTTTAATTTATTATTGTATTATGATTTTTCCTTATTAATACAAAGGATTCATGACATTATTTGGATAGTAGATAGACTACAGTTTACCTAAACATCTCCCAATTATTAAACATCAAGATGACTTCCAGTTCTCCAGCACATAAATAAAGCTGCACGGAACATCTTGATGCAGACAGATACTTCTGTAATTTTGATTGTTTCCTTGGGATAGACTCCCAGAAGTGGATTCAACAAGGCATAAATGGTTTTTGATATTCTGATAAATGAAAAAAATATGGATTTATTAATACATATGCCAAATTGCCCTGCAAAATTATGTTGCTTTACCTCCAGCCACAGAGAGAAAAGGGATTTTCTTTTCTTTTCTTTTTTTTTTTTTTTTTTTTTGAGATGAAGTCTTCCTCTGTTGCCCAGGGTGGAGTGCAGTGGTGCAATCTCGGCATACTGTAACCTCCGCCTCCAGGGCTCAAGCGATTCTCCTGGCTCAGCCTCCCAAGTAGCTGGGACTGCAGGCACCACCACCACGCCCAGCTAATTATTAGTATATTTTAATTTTTTAGTAGAGACAGGGTTTCGCTAGGTTAGCCAGGCTGGTCTTAAATTCTTGACCTCAGGTGATCCGCTCACCTTGGCCTCCCAAAGTGTTGGGATTATCGGCCTGAGCCATTGTGCTCAGCTGAGAAGAGGGATTTTCAGCAGCAGCCCGGACTCGAGCATCCTTGCAGGGCCTCCTGGCTTCCCTTGATTCATTTCGCTTTCCTGGTGCCTCATGCCAGAGAGCTGGAATGAAGCACAACTGGGCAGACCCTTCCTTGGGCAAAAGTATTAGTGTCTGTGGTCATTGTTCTCTGACAGTCAGTCAGTTCTGTGGTACATAATGATTGTTTCAGGCCCCTGTGATCTTCTCGTCCATGCCAGACTGGATGAGGAGTCTCCTGGACCAGCGATGGTAACACCTGCACCCTGAGCTGGGTAGCAGGTGGTGCCACAGATGAGCTCCCATCCCAGGCTGGCTCTCGCAGTCCCCTTCTACAGCTGTGTTACCAGCCCCTGCTCAATCGTGTTTCCATGTGATTCTCATGGAAACCTTGTGTGATTGGCAACACCAAGATTTGTCCCACATCCAGATAGAGGCTAGGGGCTAGAATATCTCTCCCCTCCCCGTTTCCCCTGGGCTTGACATTTCAGCCAGACACCTCTTCCACTTCCTCAAAACTTATCTGTCTCTTCTTTTGCTTCTTCAGTTCCTTGTTTGTCTAAAACACCAGCTAACTGATAATTGCATTTATGGTTACTATGTTTTCCTCCTAGATAACAAGCTTCATTGAAGATTTTCTAAAAATATTTGGCTCTAATATAAGGGAAATCGGGATCACTATGAGCAGTGAGTTGGTAGAAGAGAGATTGGGGGTACGTTTATGGAAAATCATGGATCTGTGGGTCTAGAAGTTAAAAGAGGACTGGCCCTTTGAGCAAATAAAGGAAGAGTAAGTTGGAGAGCTTGTGTGTATAGCATTTGAGCGCAAGGGCTCTGGAGTTCAACACATCAACCTCAAATCACCTACCCATTACTGGTTGTGTAAATGTGGCCAAGTTACTTGACTGCTTTGTGCCTTGGTTTTCCCATCTCTAAAATGGACACAATAACCCATACAGGGTTATTGTAAGGATTTTTGACAAGAAATGACAGGTAGCAATAATTACACCTATTGAATTTAAAAAGTGGCTCAGGCACAAGAGGTGAGTGGCCTGTTCAAGGCAGCATGGCCTGGAAGACCTCCAGCAGAGGCCAATAAGCTTACTGGCCCTCATATCCAGGGAAGCTGTTTATTTCTCCTCCCACATCAGCATCCCTCTCTTCTTCCTATGTCAGCCCCAGAAGGTTCATGCCCTCTCCCTCCTAGGATCCTTCCTCATTCTGAGGCCTGGAGGATCTTTGCACAGAGAGGAATCTGCTTCCTGCCTAGAGCCTGGAGAACCCCAGGCCTTCCGCATTCATGAGGTCCAAGGGCAGGCAGGAGGCAAGGCCATGGGCCTAAATTTGTGCCGTGAGTGTCAACAGAAGATCCCAAAGCTGGAGACCCCAAATAAAAACCCCAAGTGATGTGGGGGCATCAGCTTACTCAGACTCAACCCAGCACCATTCAGCAGCTTTCAAGGACCAAGAAGTCCATACTGTTCTCTTGCTCACAAGGCAGCAGCCCTTGCCTGTTCATACCACGGACCAGCTAACCATGAACGAGTTATGAGTGACAGCGTGCTGCTGCTAATGGGGGAAGCTGCACGTGCCATGGTTAAGGACCCCAGGGCTGGGTCTGTGCCCCATCGTGTTGCGTAACAAGAAAGACAAGGATTGCAGGTGCTTTCCCACAACTAAGGTGGGTGCAGCTGCTGGGAATGGGAGAAACATTTATAGATCTAAGGATGGGCAGGAATTTAGAAAGGTAAGAGGACTATCTGCCTTGGCTGATACATTTATTTCCTTCTATCCATAAGTATAACAAAAAATTATTTTAAAAAAATGCGATGTAAAGATAGGGAGGTTTAAAATTTACCAACAATCCCAATCCTTGAACACAAAGACTATCATTATATTTGTGACTGTTGAATATTTTTTAAAGGCATATTAATACTACAGGGAACTGCATTTCTATAGAATGCACTTTGGAAAGCATTGCCCTACAGTATTTATAAATTTTAGAACACATTTTAGGATCCGCCTTGTGTTGTTTCTGTCATCATTTTACATTTGCTAGTCTTGATTTCCCACCTACTCAACACGCTTCCTGAGGGCAGGGCAAACTTGGATATCATTGATAGAACAAGTGCCCAATCTGAAAATGCGTCACGTTCCTGCTCAGGTTCCAAACATGTCATAGTGGATTTACGGGTGTAAATTATACTGTTTGCTCAAAACACCACCTCATCTTCAGTAGGGTAGTGACAGAGACATTCAACTATGGTGGCATCTTAGGTATAGGGGTGTCCCTCAAAAAGCATGGGATTTGTTGAAGCACAACTTACTCTGCTGTGTGACTTAAGGCAAATAGCTTAATCTCTCTCAGTCTCAATTTTCCCACCGTAACCTGGGCAGGATAATATCTTTTAGCTTCTAGAACAGATTAAGGGAGGTAATATGAGTGGACCATTTAGAATAGCTCATGAGATAAAACTCAAATGCTAGCTGTTGTCATTTTCCTGTTAATGTTATCTTGAAATCCTGCAGTAGTCAATGGTGGATGGCATTAATTGGAGGAGGGAATTGTTAGATAAAAGATGGTTACTAGATGATAGAAGGAGATTCAAATTATTGACTGGAAGAGAACTGTTTATGGAAGAGTTCTTGACTCGTGAGAGCCTCAGTTAGATAGAGCAGGGCCTTTGGAGGGAGACCAGTTGCTTGAATGCAAGCTGTTAATCCTCAGGGAATCTCCAGGGCTCAGCCAGATCCTGGTCTGTAATCTGCTCTCACCACAGGCTGACTGAATGAGCTCATTGTCATGTCATTTAATAGAAGCCAGGTGTCTGTGATTTCCGAGAGCGTGAGCAGAATCATCCTGCACCCCATACTAGGAGGGTGGAAAACACCTCGCAGAAGCACACTTGTCCCTAGCTGCTTTCCATGTGTCAGACAGAGAGGAAATTGTCAAATTCCAAATGCATTCCTATCCTTCTCAGGCGATGAGAGAAAGTAATTGGCATAGTTTGAGTGGGGTGAAGGTGGTGGTTTGGGGTATTTGATATTTCTTATTGGCATAAAGGAAAAATTGTATTTTAAATACCCACTGGCTTCTTGAAGAATGCTTTCTCTGCTGTCACTGCAGCCCTTGTCAAAAAAACCTTAGTTGAAAAGAAAAAAGAATGCACAGAAAAGGAGCAGCAGAGCGGAGGCTCAGTCAGGCAGTGGGTCTTTTTGCGTGAGTATTTGAAGGAAGAAGGAAGGTGCTGGAGGGAAAGTCAGGCTGCTCTGGAAACGTTTCAGTCCTGGAACACCTGGTCTCTAAAGGTGTCATCAATAGCACACACTCCCCAGGCACTGCAAAGTGGGCAAGCAGGTGGGGTTTGCCGGTGAGCCGCCCTCAGGGCTGCAGAGGCGGGAGGGGCAGTAGAGGGAGAGTCTGTATTCTAGGGACTCAACAATCAGTGACTGTTCATCTCCAGACTCAGCCTGATTATGAGGCACCCGAGCTCACACAGACCTAAGAGGCAGATCCGGGATGTGAACACTGGTCTGGCTGATGCTCGAGACTGTGCCATTCCTCTGCCCTCATGCCATCTCCTGAAGTTGAAATCTCAAACTTGGCGGTGTCACCACTGTCCTCCTTGGCTGGGAGTGGGTTCCTAATTTACAAAAATCCATCAGGACACCCCCCTAGGACCACCTGCCTTCAGGGTCTTGAGACCTCAAAAAGTTGCCCTCAGGGATTAGACCTGGGGTCACAATGTGTGCAATGTGGGTGTGAACTCATGTGTCCAGTTGCTGTTAGCAAGCCAACAAGGTCAAGTCACTTCTCCATCCCATGGCTTTGCTCTTGTAACTTGGGGACAAACAGTACCCCATGAATAAGTTCACGGAGGCAGGGTTGTGCAGTAGTTTCATGCACAGGCTCTTGAGGCAGTCTGGGTTCCAACCCACCCCTGCCACCAGAATCGCCATGCAGGGTTGGGTGGGTTATGCCCTGTTCCAGAGCTCCAGGCCAAGATGACAAGGGGGCCCAGCCTGTGCCCCTCTACTAAGCCGTGGTCCCTGGAATTCCACCAACAGCAGGGTGTCTTATGCCAGTTCTACAAAGTATTCACATGGGTGAGGCCTGGCCCTGTGTGCTGCTTGGAGCTGAGGAATTTGGTTGAGTTGCATACCCTCAGTGTGCCTCAGTGTCTTCACCTGTAAAATGGGCAACACAATGTATTTCTCATCTGGGTTGTCATGAGGATTCAAGGGGTTAATACCCAGAAAGAACTTAGATTAGTGCCTAAAGCCTGGTAAATACTCAAAAACAAGTAGTAAGTATCTAAGAGGTTAGCTGTTAGCATTCGACTGGCATTTTTAAGTGTCTGTTTTGCTAAAGGCCAAATCTGAATCCATAGTGTTTTCTAGTTTTATATGATTTTGTTCTAAAATCCAGTGTAACTATCAGGAATCCTGGGCAAAGCCATCAGAGTGCTGTGAGCCCCTGCCAGCCATCCCGTCTCATCAGCCTGCCCCGTGCAGGGCCTCCTGGGTTCCCCACTCGGGATCGCAGATCCAGTGCAGGTGCACCTGGGTCCCCCATGCAGGATATTGCAGACACAGCATGGGTGCACCGGGTCCCCCACACAGGGAATCATGGACACAGTGCAGGTGCACCTGCATGTTCTTCTTGCACCCTGAAATGGAATAGGAAAGCTGGCTTTTTTTCTTTTTTATCTCATCTTCTCTTTTGGACCAATTAAAAGAAAGGCATTTTAAATAGGCCCTGTGGAAAGGGAACTGAAGTTGTTTCCCCAGGCTGAGCTCTGTGCCGGAGGTCAGGGCAGGATTAATAAGGAAGCTATAAATACAAACAATGGCCCATGTCTCTGTGGGCAATGTGCTCTGGTTTGGGAGGAAGGGAGAAAATTAAATTATAATGGGAAAATATAAATTATTTGGATCAGGATAAAAAGGAAGAAATTAGTGGTGTCTGAATGAATCTCTGTGAATCTGTCAGAAGAGTTGTGAGGTTGGCTCAGTGTAGGTGCACAAAGATGCCTAGGAGGATGGTGGAACAGGGCCCCACACAGACACAGGTGCAACTCCCAAGTCCTGCCTTCTTACAGTTAGCCATGCCCCACCAGTGGGCTTCAGTGCTATTCTGGGATGAGAGATGATTGTATTTGTCAGATTTTCTATCAAAGTAAATATAGATGGTCACCCACCCAGTGAATGTGATTTTAGCACCTTCCCTGTTGCAGACCCTCCCAGGTACTGGAGGTTTAGAGGGAAACAGAGCCAGCTCTATGTTGCCCTCAAGGATCACCCACACATATCGTGTGGCCAAGATGACTGCATCCAAGTGATGTTAATTGATTGCAGCCTTGCATGGACCCGGCCGGGTGCTAGAGCTCCCTGGTAGCACTTCCTCACTTTTACCTCCTCTATCCCCGCTAGGGGGCAAATGCCATTATGATGCGCATTTCACAGATGAGGAAGCTGAGGCTCAAAGACGTGAGGGGACTGCCACACAGACAATATGTGGCAGAGTCATGATTCAAACCCAGGGGTTCGTACCTTCAAAGACCAAGTTCTCATCCACTGTGCAGACAAATGTTCTGACAGAGGACAGGCAGGGGAGATAGAGAGAGAGAAAGATTGTGTGTATACATGCATGCACATGTGTAAGGCAGTGGCTCTGTGTCAACCTGGAAGGCTTCTTGGAGGTGGTGATATCTAGTGGAATCCTAAAGGAAAGGCCTTAAATGCAACACTAAGGAATTTGGATTTTATGAACTTTTTTTCTTTTTTGAGCAGAATTTAGACATGATTATATCCCCAACAAATCTATATTTAATAAGCAAATTCAAGGTGCCAGACAATCTTCTAGGTGCAGAGAGGGTTGCAGACACTTAATATCAGATGTAGTCTCTGCCTTCTCCTAGCTTCGGTCTAGTTGGAAAGATGAAACACAGATTTATTTAGAAGATAATAAGTAACAGTGTCAATAAACCAATGCCAAGCACAAAATAAAAGTCAGTGAGTAGGTGAGTGGAGGTCAGAAGAGGGGACAGTCTGGGCTCTGGGTTGGTCAAGGGAGGCTCCCAGGGTAGATGGAGAGGGAGAGGTTGGAGGGGTTATGGAAGATTCCAGAAAGGGTGCACTTTTAGGGCTGGGGCCTAGTGTTTGGCAGTACAAGTTCCCCCATGCTTAGCAGAGGGCCTGCCCCTAGCAAGTGACGGTGCATGCTGGCTGAATGAATAAATGTTGGACCCAATGAAAAGAAAGGACAAATGGTTGAGAGATGAGGCATAACAAAGGGACTGTGGGTTGCAGGGATGTGTGACCACTGAGCCTCTAACCAGCCCACCAATACAGTTTCGTTGATTTGTGGCCACACCAGTCAGATGAGCTTCCCTGGCTTTCCTTTTGTTTTTTAGGTCATGCAGGCACATCTGTGGGAGGAGCAAGTAGACTCTATAGGGGAAAAGCAGGAAAAAAGATGGGAGAAGCCTTGGGAGACAGAAGGAGGAAGACTTGAATGTGAGTCCAACGTGTTAGCTTTTTTCCTGCGGGCAGGAGGCAGCCATTGAGGCCTCTGGACATTCAAGTAGCAAGAGGTAAATGATCTGGGGAGATCGATCTGGCCCTCCAAGGGGGAAAGAGGAAAAATGCTATAGAAGAGGGTTTCAGCAAGTGACTCCTGCTATTTAAAATGTGCAAACCCTTTCATCCAGAAATGTGACTTCTGGATATTTGCCCCAAGACCGCGGAACAAGTGTGAAGAAACAAAAACAAACAAAACCCAGCAAAATGCCTCCTGGAGGTCCTTGCAGTGCTGTCTTGGATGGAGAACACTAGAATGCAGCTTCCTCCAGGGGTGCAGTGCAGAGTGAGGGAGCTTGCTTTTTCTCTGCCGGCTCTCACCTCAGGGCCTCTGCACCAGATGTTCCCTCTGCCTGAAATGCTTTTCCCTGCCAGGTCACGTGGCTCAATCCTTATCTTTGCTGAAATGCCCCTTCTCAGCAAGACCTTCCCTGATCACCCTATTTAAATTTTCTTCCATACCCCCACCCCCTCATTTACACCACACACATGCTGCCCCAGGCACCCAGCCCCGTGACTATCTGACATACCTTTCATTTTATTTGTGTATCTTCTGTCCCTCTGGAATGGAAACTGCAGTGGCGATTGTTGTCTGTTTTGCACACAGGCTGTATCCTCAGTGCTAAAGCAGTGCTTGGCATAGTAAGTGCTCAGTGAAGATCTATCGAATGAGTGAATGAAGGAAGGGAGGAAGGAATGATGGTGGGTAAATCTGCAAGTGTGTGGCCTACACGGGACATGAGCTTGAGCACCAGAGAGCAGACCAAGGCAGGTCCTTGGCTCCTGTGCCGACCTGCATCGCAGAGGACTGCGGGGTCTTGGTAGATGAAGCCTGGCCTGGGTCTCTCAGGGCCCTCTGGCTGGGGCCAGGAGGCACAGCTGCAGTGGACACTTTCAAACTCATCGCGCCTGGCCTTGGCAATCGGTGGGCTCATTTCTTGTCATAATGACACCTTTCTAAACATAGCTACACAAAATTAAAATGTCACAGTGCAAATGCTGCAGCTGTGTGGTACTAGAAAGAACTCTAGGTCTTGAGTCAGAAGAGATGAACTCAAATCCCAAATATCTAGCCATCTCTCTCTCCTGGGTGTGTCCTTGCACTTCTCTGAGCTTCAGTTTCTTCATCTGTAAGATGGGAATGGTACTAGTAGCTGTGTCACAGACTGTTGTGAAGGCCGCGGAATTAAGCACGGTGAGAGATTTTTGGAAGCTGCAAAACATCACACATTGGACATGACTTTTACACATAAATATGTAAGAATGGTCTCCTGACTGCATCCTTGGCTTCCTGGCCTGCTACATGGAATGAGGGCAGGGCCTCCCTCTCAGCACAGACTGGTCTCCTCCACCAGCCCAGCCTCCCCTTGTCACAGTGAGAAAGGAGCCATCGACCCACTCAGAAGCCACTCCCCTCTCTCTTACATGGGGAAATCAACAAACCACAACCATTTATGAATCCTGCGTGTTCCCCTAGTCTTGTCCAACTGTATCTGCTACCATTCCAGAGTGCAAGTTAAAAAAAAAAAAAAAAAGGCAGCGCAAGTTGAAGACGGGAAAGAAGTGACCCAAGGTGACAAAGAATGTATGTAGAAGGCAGATACGTCTCATCCTCACAGCGACTAAGATTAATGGGCATTGAGTGTCAGGAGCCCTGCCTTGGGAAGAACTCTGAGACTGGCTCCAGAATTCTGTAAATCCAATCAAGAGTGTTGCAATCAGTTAGCAATGTCTGCCTCAGGCAAGGGAGAAGAAACTATGGTCTGTATGTCATATCTAATATTCTCGCTTATATCTAAGGTCCCCTCTGCTGGGAGACGTGCAATCAACTCGATGAAGCTTTTTAGGAAAAAGTCTATCGTTAAATCAAGTTTAACCTAAAGCTGCCTCCTTACATATTTTAAGGTCAGCCTAAAGGTTTCTCTGCACATCGTGAACTATAACAAGTAGAGATGTAAACAGACTGTAGCCTACACTTGTGCAGATCAACGAGTTTTGGCCAATCAAATGTGGCCAACTGTTTGAACCATGTTCAAACAGGGCAAATGCTGAGCTATAACCAACCCAGCTGTTTCTGTCCCTCACTTCTGTTCTCTGTGCATCACTTTCCTTTTTCTGTCCATAAATCTTTTTCCACCACGTGGCTGCGCTGGAGTCTCTGAGTCTACTCTGGCTCAGGAGGCTGCCCAATTCAAAGTCATTCATTGCTCAATTAAACTCTTTCAAATTTAATTCTGCTGAAGTTTTTCTTTTATCACTCTGTTAATGCTAGATGTTGACTATTGAATGGATCCAGGTTTCAGGAACTTACAAAATGTGTGTGTGTTTGAAAGAAGGAAATCATTACTTGCTATCCCTTCTCTATCAAAATCTACTTGAGCTTTTCAACTAAAAATTCAATGAGTATTCTTTGGGGTATAAATAAATGTGCTGAATCTACCTGGGCTTTTCCCAGTCTGTGGCTTCCTGTTTCTATGTGTGATGCGAAAAGGGAGCTGTGGAAATGGGGCAGAGATTCTTCCAGGTGTTGGGAAGGCTTCCAATGCCCAGCATGTAGTAGGTGCTCAGCAAATGTTTGTTGAATGAATTTTCAATGATGACCTCAGTTTCTGCATAACTTTTCATGATTCATCAATGCTGTTACCTTAGCTAAGTTTAAATGTAGTATTTTATCTCCTGTCATATATAGTTTTCTCTCTTTTTCTGTGAGTAGACACCATGCTAATCAATCGGGATAACCCACGAGGACGTTGTTTCATTCCTTCTGAGTGAGGGGATGGGGCTGATGGAGGAAGCCAGGGAGGGGCTTGCCTGCTGATTTCTTCCCGCTTTTGTGTTTGTGTTTGCCGTCTGCCTCTCCCTCACATTTCCTTCAGTGTGTTCCTATCCTTGGATCCCTAATCCTACAGCCCAGGACTTTCTACAACGGCACTACTGACATTTTGGATGGGATAATTCTTTGCTGAGGGGGACTGTCCTGTGTGCTGTGACATTTAGCAATATCCCTGGCCTCTACCCACTGGATACCAGAGGCACCCCCCACCCCCAGCCATGACAACCAAAAATGTCTCAAGACACGCCACCCAGGTGAGAACCACTGCTTAGCCTCCCCGGGGAACATGGCTGGTTCCTTCTTTCTGAACAGTTTCAGAAGGAACATCAAGTCCGCAACAAGCCTTCTGACTTCATGGTCCATACCAGTGTCAGGCCCGCCATCCTGTCAACCCTCCAGGCTCGTGTCTCCAAGGAGCTCTCTGATCGTTCCCTGGTGTCTCTCTCGTTTGTTTTCTGCCCCTCTCCCCTGGGCTATGAGCGCCACAAGAAGTTTTTTTCTATTTTGATTATCTCTCTATCCCTGGGGCCCAGAAGTGCCTGGCACTCAATAGGTTCTCCAGTGGATGAAGGTGAGGACGAGGTGACTAGGGGAACCTCCCTTTGGAGTGACGCCTCCATGCCATGAAATCGCCAGTCCTGGGAGGTATTGAGGAAGAGCTCTCCAGGCAGAAGGCACAGCCACTGCACAGCTCTCAGACAGGAACAGGCTTGCCTTGTGGAAGGCTGCTGGAGAGGAGAGGGCAGCGGGATTGGAGAAGGGTGCTCCAAGAGCCAGAAGAGCTAGTCAGGAGGCCACAGTGAGGGGTGCAAACTCAGTTCCAGGAGTGACTACAAGCCCTCTGGAAACCTCCCAGATGTCCCAAGGTCCACCCCTGGCCCCCGCTCACTCTCCTCTCCCCTTGTCACCAAGCCTCACTCTGGGAGGGCTGGGGAGGATTCCTAAATCTGGTCTGAACTCTTGAGGCTGAAGCCAGAGCTGACGTGGCCCCCAAGTCATATCTCAGGGTGGGAGAGAGTCCTTCCGTCAAGGAGGCAATGCTACTAGGGCAGCTCAGCTCTCAGCCCACCCCTCTAACCCTCATGGGTGGGCCCTCAATCAGAAACCACAAATTCCAGGCCTAGGCGGAGAAGGCCTGGATCCTCCACTTCTGGCTCCTCCCGGAAGTCAGCTTAAAGAAATGATGTGGAGGAATGATCATTGAAGAGACTCATCATTCCTGGACAAACCATGCTAGAGGTCAGGGGTTTGCTAACTCAGCCTTGTCACAGGGGCCTTCCCTTCTACCTCAATGCTACGACAGAGCTGGTGTTGAAGGTTTTTAATGAAAAAGCTACATTTCTGCACTTAAAATGGAGAAGATCAAGCCACTCAGTATCTCCGGTGTAAGAAGACATTTGGCAATAGTAACAGCTAAGTTTTTTTAATATTTACCGTAACTCATTTTACCCATTTCCTGCCTAGAAAAAAAAAAAGTGCAGCTCACTGCCAGCACTCATTTCTTGGGGCAAATAGGAAGTGAGTTAATCTTAACAACAACCCTATAAGGTGCATAGTTTTATTACCATCCCCATTTTACAGATGGGGAAACTGAGGCAGTGAAGTTTAGTAATTTTTCCAGATTCACTAAAATTTCTAAGATATGTTTAACAAAGAAATCCACCCTTTAACTCTTAAATAATATCCTCTTTTTAAAATTAATGCTAGAATCTGGTGCAATATCTTTTTAATTGAGTATATCTTTTGCCCCAGCAATTCTACCACTAGGAACTGAGCCTAAGGAGGCATAAATTTTTAGCTAGAAGGATGCAGTATTATTTAGTATGTGGAACTCAATGAGAATCTCCACTAAGAGGAGTTAGTTAAATAAACTGTAAGGCGTCCATATAAAAGTAACTGTTCAAAATGACATCTGTTTGTATGTACCAACATATAAAGACATCTCAATTATATATTTTAACAGGAAAGTCCAGAATAATCACATTTTTGTAAGCAGTCGTTTTATCCGAGGACTGGGATTTCTATTGACTTTTAATTTCTTATTTTCACATGTCTATGGTCTCTAATTTTTCTACAATGAACATGTACCACATTTATAATAAGAAAGAAACTCAATAAAAGTTATTGAATAAAAGAATAAGCAGCCAGAAATCTGTCTCTCCTGGGGAATTAGTGAGCCTCTTCCTCCCTCAGAGTAGAGGCTATGGCTGCTTCGCTGGAACCTTCCATTTTTCTCAAATGCTCCACTCTCTGCCAATGGGAGACGGGGTCTATTTTCACCTGGTCCCTTCTGCGTGAGGCCACCTTGGCAGAAGTCACCGCCCCTCCCAAGGCATCTGACCCTGCAAAACCCTCTTGTCGTCTGCGTTCCGGTAAACTCCCCATTCCCCATTTTTTTGTGAGTATAAGATAGTAAAAGCTCTGCTGCCCTGGCCCCTGGTTTTAAACACCTGGTCCTGGTGTTTTCTCTATACTCCACTGACACCTTGATCATGAGTCAAATCACCTGAACATAGAGTAGCATCTGCTTCCTGTTGAGAATCTAATGAATATATTTACCTGATTTGCTCTCTCTTCTTTTCCTAAGTCCTAATTTCCTAAAATAAAATAACTCTCCAGTTCGCCTGTCCACCTTGCCCTTCTCTCCTCATACCCAGTCTTGCCCACTAGACGTCTTTGTTTGTGTGGACAACCAGGCAGCTTGTAAGCCTCCTGATGCCTACCACAGGAGTCTTACTTTGTGCTGCCAAGTTAAATTCTCTCTTCCATGAGCACCACTCTTTCACTTTCCACCCACTCCAAACCTGAAAATCACCTTTCTCCGCCCCTCCTTTAATTTTTTACGTCTCATTTGGTGCCCAAAGCTTCTGAAATCAACCTCAGTAATGTTTCTTCCAAATAACCCCTTCCCGGCCGGGCGCGGTGGCTCAGGCCTGTAATCCCAGCATTTGGGGAGGCCGAGGTGGGTGGATCACTTGAGGTCAGGAGTTCAAGACCAGCCTGACCAACATGGAGAAACCCTGTCTCTACTAAAAATACAAAATTTAGCTGGGCAGGGTGGCATGCACCTGTAATCTCAGCTACTGGGGAGGCTGAGGCAGAAGAATTGCTTGAACCCAGGAGGTGGAGGTTGCAGAGCTGAGAATGCACCACTGCACTCCAGCTTGGGCTACAAAGTGAGACTCTGTCTCAAAAAACAAAACAAATAACCCCTTCCCATCATTTCTCCAGCCTTGCCTTCTCAAGTCCTCCTCACTGGGCCCCCTTGGCTCCCTGCTTCCCCCTCAGTCTGTTATGTGTGACTTCTGGGTAAAGGTTCTCAAAATACAATTCAGATCCTATCCAGTCCCCTACTCAAAACCGTGCCCATGGGATCAAAACCAAACTCTGCAACCTTCCATTCAGAGCTTTAAGAGGACTTTTCAGCCTGATGTCTCCTCCTCGCCACCAACACCCTTCCCTCCAATC
The DNA here is from genome assembly GCF_009828535.3 of Hylobates moloch. Classification (NCBI taxonomy): domain Eukaryota; kingdom Metazoa; phylum Chordata; class Mammalia; order Primates; family Hylobatidae; genus Hylobates; species Hylobates moloch. Next base: position 147,578,175 of record NW_026652281.1, read on the forward strand.
AAACTGATCCATTGTACCTACAAAAAGCCCGTCCCACCTCCGAGCCTTTGTTCACACTGGGTCCTCTGCTGGATCACCGTCCCTCCACATTTCCAGGTGTCCCTCAAGACTACTCAGCAGCAGCTATCCATACAAGTTCCTCAACCCTGGCTTTCTTGCCCACAAGTAACCAGTTTATCCTCCCCAGTCATATAGCCCTCTATTTACATTTCTTTTCTGGAAGCTATCATTTTTCACGTGCCATTTGAGTGAGTGTCCTGGCTAAGATGATATTTTCTTTGAGGGCAGTAACCTTTCTTATATGTCTCTGTATCCCATGAACTTAGCGAAAAACAAGGGACAGAACAGGTGCAAAGTCTACTTGGTTAGTGAATTTCACAGATCTTCCTAAAGTGTAAACGTCGTTGTCCAGGTGAATGGAAGAAGAGAGCTGAGACAGAGGGGACAGACAGAGTCAGTGTCCAGTGCTGACCTCTGAAATGGAAAAACATGGCCAGTCCTTAGGAGGCTGCAGAGGCCAAGACCCCAGCGAGGTTTGGGGGTTCCACAGCAGAGGAGGAGCTGTGGACCACGGCAGGACCCTGATGCCATCAGCAGGGGAGGAAGTAATCGGAGAGGTAGAGGAAGGAAGCCAAGCGAAGTCAAACACCAAATATTCCCTCCCTGTCCAATGCTGTGACCTGCATAAGCCACCACTCCCCCGGTCTAGACTCTACCCATGGAAGAAGGAAGAAGATAGAACTGGATTTGAATATAATTCTAAAATAACCAAATTTATCTGAAAATGACTAGGCTGAGTTTTCTGCTTCAACCAGAAATGGAGCTTGGAGTCAGAAATTAAGTGACATTATAGAAGAGAAAGTCACCATCTTCCATCTCTGAGTCGCATGATCATTTTAGACATAGAACTGTGCACTGACAATGTACCAAGTGCTTAATATATGTGATCTCATTTCACCAGGGAAACTGTATAATGTATTGCTTTAACTGAAAAAATTCTGCAACTGAAGGAGGTGCTGTTAATAATTGCACTGGGACACAGGCCTGAGCAGGCCATGATTTATGGCTGTCCTACATCTGACCCTCAGAGCGTCCATGGGAGAAGGCAGCATGTTTATGCCCCCCGACAGCTGGGGAAACCAACACTTAAAGTGATTAAGTCACAAGTCCAAAATAAATGACGGAGCTGCAGTTCAAGTCCAGGTGGTCATTTACCAAAGGCCATGCTCTTTCCACTTTGCATGGGACTGTGACCGCTGGCTCTACCCAACTTCCCAGTGCGACCCTTCCCCACCCACTGTCTCTCTTCTCTGGCCAACAGAAACACGATATAGACCACATATGTAACATTACATTTTTTCATAGCCACATTGAAAAGAAAAAGGAACCAGGTAAAATCCATTTTAATATGATATTTTATTTAACCCAATACAGTTGAGGCTTGAACAACACAGGTTTGAACTTTGTGGGTCTACTTACACGTGGCTTTTGTGCAGCCTCTGCCACCCCTGAGACAGCAGGACCAGCCCCTAGTCTGCCACCCCTGAGATAGCAGGACCAGCCCCTCCTCTTCCGCCTCCTCCTCAGCCCACTCTACATGAAAACAAAGAGGACGATGATCTTTTGATGATCCACTTTCACTTAATAAATAGTAAATATATGGTCTCTTCTTTATGATTTCTCGTAATAACATTTTCTTTTCTCTAGCCTCATTTACTGTAAGAATACAGCATATTCCCAGCTACTCAGGAAGCTGAGGCAAGAGAATCGCTCGAACCTGGGAGGCCAAGGTTGCAGTGAGCCGAAATCACACCATTGCACTCCAGTCTGGGCAACAAGAGCGAAACTCCATCTCAAAAAAAAAAAAAAGAAAAAAAAAGAATACAGCATATACTGCATATAACGTATAAAATATGTGTTAATCAACTGTTTATGGTATGGGTAAGTCTTCCAGTCAACAGCAAGCTATTGGGAGTTAAGTTTCTGGGGAATCAAAGGTTATACACAGAATTTTGACGGCATGGTGGTTGGCACTCCTAACTCCCACATCGTTCAGGGTCAACTGTATATTCAAAATAGTATTCAAAATGTAATCCATAGGAAATATTCATGAAATAACTGTGTCTTCTTCTTCTCCCCCCAACCCCACTTCTTTGTATTCAGTCTTCGAAGTCAGTGGGTATTTTAACCTTACAGCATATCTCAATTCGGATTACTCACACTCTAAGGACTCAATAGCCACGTATGGCTGGGGTCTGCCGGCTGGACAGCGAGGTCTAGCCCTGATCTGAGGAGGAGCCATTTGATTGGGTTGTTGGTACACTGCCATCTGGTGGACAGATGTTCCTTGCTTGAAAAACCACCGCGAAGGAAAGTACCAGCGTCCGGGACAATAGCACAGTGGGCCTCAGGATCAGCCCCCCAGAAAGAGCTTGGGGTTGGAGGGGGTGTTGTTGTTGGGGATGTCCCCAGAGAAGATGTCCAGCCATGGAGCAAACTCAAGTCACTTAACGATGTCGGCAAACCTTGGCCGTGGTGCACTCTTGTTTCCTGGTTGCAAAAGGATTTAGCAGAAAATGGTAACTCTTTTTCAGAAGGCATGTTTAAAGCAGCTCTTTAAAAAGCAGGAGTTTCTTTCACACCCAGTTTCACCATGTGGTTGTGTGAAGGGCTTCTTCTCAGAAATTATGTGGTCTCTCTTTTAATTCATAGTTAAAACGTTTCTTCTGTCTTGGCCCATTATGGCTGCTATAACAAAATATCATAAGCTGGCATTATACACCACAGAAATTTATTTCTCACACTTCTGAAGGCTGGGAAATCCATGATTAAGAGTTGGTGTCTAGTGGGAGCCTGCTTTCTGGTTCACTGATGGCATCTTCTTGCTGTGTCTTCACCGGGGGGTAGGGACAAGGCAGCTCTCTGCAGCCTCTTTTCTAAGGGCACTAGACCTATTTGTGATGGTTCCAGCCTCATGACCTAATCATTTCCCAAAGGCCCCACCTCCCAACACCATCACCTTGATGATTAGATTTCAATATATGAATTTGGGAGAGGACAGAAACATTGAGACCATAGCGTCTACCAAGTTGTGTCTTCCTCATTCAAATTGGGTGGGTGTGGTTATTCCAGAGTTTCAGTGAACCAAGACGTACTTTTCCAACGTGAATAATTGATTAAGAACACTTGATTAGGGTCGATGTTATTCTGGACTTCTGAATCACTCCCACATTTGAAGGGGAAATTTAAACACAACTTTATGTGAATAAAATGATGTGTCTGCATCTCTCCAGGAAGCAGTGTTTGGAGCTGAGATGACTTGGCAGGGAGAAGAATCCACTGGGACATTCAATAACTTGGCATTGAGAGTGTTTTCGGCACCATGCTGTCCTCGGAATAGTGTTAGAATTTATGTAAACACAGATGTGACTTGTGCCTTGAAGGAGAATACAGTCTTCCCAGGAGAGACATGCAAAACCATCATAGATAAACAGCAAGAAAACAGCATCAAGGATGTACGTGCACAGGGCAGAATGTAAACTGGATGTAAAACAAAGCATTTGAGGGCAGTGAGAAAGGAACTTGGTTCTGGTCTCAACTCTGCCACCCACAGCTGTGTGACTTCACACTGCCTCTCAGGTCTTCAACTTTATCGTCTCATACTGAGCAAGAGATAGTCTGGACAGTTTATACTTCTAGAATGGGGAGACAAGAAGAAAAGAAAGATAGATACCCAAGGACTTCAGTGACTGGCTCAGGAAGAGTTATTCAACAGTCAGGGGGCCAGCACGAGACCAGGGGCAAGAAGCCGGGACTTGGAACAGGAAGGAAAGGTGCTCAGCTGGCTAACCTAGAGGAAAGTGATTGGCTGGAGTGTCTGGTTTATCTGTTTCAGGGATGGTTAGAGATTGCCCTGTTAATAGGCAAAAATTGTTGCCTTAAAGAACCTAGAATCTAAAGGGGTCTTTGACATAATCCAGAATAACAGGTCCCAGAGATTATTTTACAGAATGTTAGTACCTCATGATGTTAATAGATATATAACAAAACAGACTTCTTTGCCACAAGACTTCTCAGAACCTTTAACATTTTATGATTTTCCCAAAGGACAGAGAGTATGCAGCATTTCCCAGACTTGTTTAACTGTGAACACCTGTTATCCTGGGGCAGGCGGATTGCTTGAGTCCAGGACTTAGAGTCTAGCCTGGGCAACATGACGAAACCCTACCTCTACCAAAAATACAAAAATTAGCTGGGCATGCTGGCACGTGCCTGTAGTCCCAGCTGCTCAGGAGGTTGAGGTGGGAGGATTGCTTGAGCCCAGGAGGTGGAGGCTGCAGTGAGCTGTGATCACACCACTCCACTCCAGCCTGGATGACAGAGCACGACCCTGTCTCAGACAAACAAACTTCAGTGACTGGCTCTTAAAACAAACAAAAACCTCACAGAACCCTCACTGCTCTAGTCCTGACTTTTTTAGATAGGGACACTGAAAAGGTAAGAGGCAAGTCCAAATTTCACAAAGATAGTGGCAGAGCCAAGACTGGATTTTTGGTCTTTTGACTCCAATACCCAGTGAATTTCTTTTTCTTTCTTTTTTTTTTTTTTTTCAATTCCTATTATACACTATTTAAGACACACAGATAAAAAAGACTAATACAAGATATCCATGCACCACCACCTAGTGTAAGAATTAAAACATCACCAACACAATAAAACCCCCTTGTGTACCTCTCTCCATTTGTCTCCCCAAGAGAACCCATATCCTGAATTTGGAGATATAATACATGAAAATTCTGGTGGAATTTCAAATAAGTCATATTGTCTTTAGAGGACCTTCTTAGCATCTCCCATGATTTCTAAGTTGTGATGGTCTTAGAATTCAAAACAAAACCAAAAACTCCACTTGGCCCAGAAGAGCAAAGATTAAAAGCCATCTTCAAAGATCCCCAGCTTGACTACCTGCAACTTACAGCACACTGGAAACATTTTATGAATCGGTGAACTTTTTCATTCTCATATGGGCTCTTCAGATGGCTTATTAATTCTGTTAGATGCGGGGGTGCGTCTGGCTTTATTCTGTGTGGAATTTTTGGATGAATTCACTGCCTCACCCCTCCCCTCCGCAGGCCAGATGGGGAGCCGGTGCCGTATAAATGTTTAATTGTGGCTCAGTAAAAATATTTGCTTTCAGTAGCTGGAAGCTACCGAACGGAGGTAGGGCTGTCTACTAGAGTTGCCAGACTTCATTCTAATGAGAACAGAAATAAAGGCTGATTAAATCAAATTCCCCATAGTGTAGAACCACTTAAATAAATGTTTCATATTGTTTGCATGATGATTTTAAAATGTAACAGCTGCTTATGTAACCATTAGGCTGGACATAAATCATTCATCGCCATCACTGCCGTCAAAGCAGCAATGGCTCTTTTGCTTCTGCTGCTGACATTTCCATTACTAGGGAGCTTCTCAGATGTGCTGTTGGGTTCCCCGCCCTTATCCAAGTGCGAGGTACCAGGAGACCGAGGGAGGGGACGAGGAATGAAGAGCAGGCATGAAGCCGCCATTTATCGAAGGCCTACTTTGCACATGTCCCACTGGGCTGGCCTTGTCACATTTCATCCTACCCACAAGGAGGCATTACTGTTCCCCTTTTATAGATAGGGATGCTGAGCCCTATGGAAATGAAGTGAGCTGCCCCCAGAGTAGGGAATACAGCCCGTATGTGAACTCAGGTGTGTCTGAGCCTTGGCAGCTCACACAAGGCTGCCCAAGAACAAAGGGTGCAACCCATCCCGAGGCTCCACACACCTCAGGCCTTTTAGCAGTGATGAGAGCAGTGAAGACCAGACCAAAACTCAGAAAACTGCAGAATCCTTTGGGCTGGGGCTAGGGGAGGGGCAGGGTAGATACTAATCCAAAGGATTTGGACTCTTTTTCCTAGTCCAAATCCTCATCGTCTCTCCCCTGTTCACTGGGACAGCCTCCTTCTGACTCCCCTGCCTCCATTCTTGCCCATCTCGATCCATCATTCACCCAGTAGCCTGAGCGATCTTTTAAAAGTAAAAGTCAGATTGTGTCATTCTCCTGCTCAAAAGCCTCCAGTGGCTTCCCACCACTCTTAGAATAAAGCCCAACCTCCCACCATGGCCCTCATGGCCTTTTATGATATGACACCTGCCAACATTTGCTCATTCGTTCCTACCCCACTCCTTTATCTGGGCGTCTTCGCTTCTTTCTGGTCTTCAGACACAATAAGCTCATGCCTACCTAAGGACCTTTGCTCATGCTGGAACCATCCTCCTCAGACCCTTCCCGTGACTAGCTTCAACCTGTCATTCAGACCTCAGCTCCAAGTCACTTCCCCAGAAAGGCCCTCCCTGCACCCTGGATTGAAAACAGCCCTCCCCTGCACACGCTCCACACCATAGCTCTGTTTCATTTACTTTACGGCACTGAACGCTGTCTCTATTTCTTATTTGCTGTTTTCCTATCCCACTATAATGTAAGCTCCATGACAGATATCTGGGCGGTTCTCCACTGCTTCCCCAGCCCTAGAATGGTGACTGTAATGTAGTAAGTGTTCAGCAACTATTAACTAAATAAATGAATTAACTTGTCTCATTCTTTTCCCCTGCATCCAAGTTGGGTGAACCCTGACCTGTCCCCTAGAAAGAGACAATTTGATTCTGAAAACTAATTCTTACCTCCAGGCTCAGGCCCCATGCAGGAGCCTTTCTCCAGGTGGCCTGGCCATGCAGGTGATGGCAGTCATGGGGTGAGACAGAGAGCTGCTGGACAAAAGCCAGGAGGCCCTTTGGGGTTCCCTGCATTCATAGGAAGGAGGATCCCTTGGATCCATGCCCCCAACTCTGCAAAGCTGAGTCTAAAGGATACACAGAACACAAGACATCCTTCTGTTGCCACCAAAGCTTCTGACACCCCATTCTGGCTGGAGAGAGACTTGGGCACAGTTCTTGAATTGGCTGCAACTCCACCCTCCCTCCTGCAAGTGCCTCTTCCTCTGCCACGGAGGCCTCTGTGCCATGAAGAGGACCACCAGACCTCTCGGGGTGAAGGCTCTGGGTGTCAGTCCCCTACGCCCTAGCAAGATCTAGAAGGCAGGAGCCACCTTCTGGCAGGCAGGCAAGGTCCTGGAAATACAAGGTTGTCTGTGGCACTGGTCCATTGACCATCCTACTGCTTCCTGGTGACAGAAAATGTTGCGGTGGTGGCAGCCATGGGGACAGCTTCCTGGTTCCTGAATTGCAGCACTGATCCGTGGTGTGCTCTGGGACTCAGGCATTTTCTCAGCAGCTTTTGAGGTAGTGGCCCCGGGCAGGTCAGTTCGGCAGTGGCCTGGGGGTCATTCCTGGAGGCCCAGCCTGGTGGCCACTTCTCCAGCCCTTCCCGTGATTTGAAAGTGGCTGATTTCTTGCAGTAAGTCCCTTCCTCCTCGAACCACTGACTGATGCAGAGCTCCTCCATGGTAAGGACTGGTTCTCTTAGGCCCCTGTATCCTCAGGCCTAGCATGCTTGGGAAGATGTTTGCTAATGCTTTGTGACTCAAAAGGAATCATACACGCACACACAGTTTTTAATATTATCAGTCATATCAGCCCCCTGAGGCAGCTGCTGTGTTCCAGACAAACCCTGTTAATAACATTCTTATCCTCTTTGTTTCATTTTCCAGCTGAATTTGGAAGCCTGACCTTGTCTTGCTTTGCCTCCTACTGAGAGTTAATACTGGGACATACTGAAAGATGAAGGCTTGAGTCACAAGGTCACAGGGATAAATCCTAGATCAGCCAGTTACCGTCTGCATGACACTAAGCAAATTAGTTGCCACTGGGACTCAGTTTTACCAGTCTGCAAAATGGAGCTATCGGCTGCATCTAGCACTAGGGGCGCTGTGAGCATGGAGGGCAGTCTGCACGTAGAGGCTTAACACAGTGCCTCTGCTTGCAGGTGCTTGGTAAATGGCAATTGCTGTCAGCATTGTCTGATTTACCTGAAGGAACAGTTCACACTCCACCCAGATTTTCACTGCAGCAGCCAAGAAAGAACTTCTGGGAAAGCATCTGCTTCCAGCCAACTCCCAGGAGGGGTTGGTAGAGGGTGGAGCCGAGAGCCCGCCTCCCCTACCAGCCTGCAGAAAGAAAGCCATGTTTTGGCCTCAGGGAGGAGAAACCCAGATAAAAACCACCCCATGTGCAGCCTTTGCGCGGCCACAGGACCAGCTCCACAGGGAGAGGAAAGAGGCCTCCTTTCAGGGGTGGGGAGCTGAGGGCAAGACAGACATTTTCTGACTCAGCTCAAGGAGGGCTGGAGCAGGGGCCGCAGGTTCCCTGCTTTCTGCTACAACACAGGGTAGGGGAGAGTCATGGCCTCCCAGAGCTTCTGCAGGTTCACCTGCAAAATGGAGATAATAACATCCTCCTCTCCAAGTCATGGCCTTAAAGAGGTGCTGAGAGTCACTAGTTAGACAGACCCAAGGCAGCTGTTTCTGGTGCATTAGGACTATCGGCCAGAATCCCTGCATTCCCAGCCCCTCCTGCAGCCTCCAGTGACCAGGAGAGAAAGGCATAAGGTGTAGTAAGACTCTGGGCCAGGTTCCGGCAGCTTATGGCCACCCTTTTCTTGTGTCTGGACAGGAGCACTGTAGCTACAACCATCTCATCTAATCCTCACTGCGCCCTATGAGGCGGGCATTCTTATTTCCCCAGTTTTGAGATAGGCACAGAAAGGGGAAGCGACTTCCCAGGTTCACGCCGCCAGTAAGTGGTAGGACTAGGCCCTGACAAGCACAGCCTGCCATGGGGAAGAGAATTCATCCCCAGCTCAGAACCCCTGCATCCTCACCCAGGGGTTCCCAGCCAATGCAAACAGGGACGTGACCAGTTTCCACTGGTCCCCTGTGCCAGGTCTCCACCTTGTGGGCCTGCTGCTGGGCCCCAGGCCTGCTCCCAGGCTGCACCTGTGGGGTCTGCCACCTCCCCGACTTCCTCTTGAGAAGCTGCTCCCACCCCCTCACCTTCCTCTCAAGGGAAAGTGTGCTGCTAGGCAGCTGGAGCCAGATGGCCTAGAGACAACTCTTCCCATCGCACTCCCTGCAGCATCTGAGTCCAACCCCCAACCCCAGGGCTGGCAAGCTGCCCAGAACTTCCCAGAGGAGGCCTATGGGTTAACTTCACATTTAGTATTTTCAGCATATGGTAGAAAGAAAATAGTTTTGTTAGATGTACAAGTGTGATTTCCCCTTTCCAGAATGCCTTCCTCTCTCCTCCACGTGGTGAGCTCCTATTCATACTTCAAAACCATGCTCAACTATTCCCTGCCCACCCGTTTCCTTCCACTCCTCCCCTTCTAATGTGGGTGTGTCCCAGGGACAACATCTGTGTTCCTCAGTGAAGTTGAGAGAAGCCTAAATTTGCTCTACATAAGAAAAAAGAATAAGGAGGTAAACGGGAAATGGGAGGAGGCTGGGAAACGCAGGGTTGGTGGAAGGACTTGCGGGGATGCTATGGCAGCCACGTGAGGGTAAGGAACGTGAGAGCCAGGGCAGCTATGCTTAAGGGGCTTTGCCACAGTGCGAAAGATAGGATGCAAGGCCCTCTTCAGTCTCTCCATGAAAACCACAGTCAAAGTACACATTACTCACCCACGCTTTGGAGCTAGACTTGGGCTTAATGCTGTCTTTTTTTTTATTATTATTAAAACAATATTCCAGGCTGATGGAATTTAGCAACAAGGAAGAGAATAACTGACATAAACCTAGCCTAAGCCTTGATATTTATCATCTTATATAGCAAGAGATCAGCGTGTTGAGAACTTTAGGGCAGCTCCGTTATGTCCAGGCTCTGGGCGGTTTCTGGGATTCTGTCTGCCGTCCCATCAATACTCACGGGGTGGCTGTGTCTGCTACAGACATCACAGCCTCATGAAACCACCTACACTAAAGCCAGTAGGAAGAAAGGTGTGTGTCGCCTTCACCTTCCCACCCTTTATGGGGGAGGAAAATATTTGCCAGGTGACCTACTTTCCCTTCTCAATGCCCCTCTGATCAAAGTCTAGTTCTATGTCCCTGCCCAGCTGTGAGTGGTGCTAGGAAAGAAGGTATCTGGGGTTTGACAGTCTGCTGTGGGGGCTAAAAAGAAGGACGTGAGAGGTCTGCCCTCTGCTTGTACTCCTCTGCTGAGGGAGAACTTGCTGCTTCTGGATACCACCCTTTCCCATCATACGATAGCCTGAAGTGTTAAGAATTTTTCCCATTGAATCATTTGAACCCGGGAGGCAGAGGTTGCAGTGAGCCGAGATCGCGCCATTGCACTCCAGCCTGGGCAACAGACTGAGACTCCATCTCAAAAAACAAACAAAATTGATTGTCTCCCATTGAGCCCAAGGTGCTTTCCTGGTAACTTCTCTTTGACCCCAGTCCTGCCTCCTGCATCTTCCTTCAGCAACCCTGTTCTCCACATCAGCCACCGGAGGGAACATCTTAAAACACAGGGCTAGACTGGGCGTGCCATTGTCTCTGCTAAACCCCTCAGTGAGTCCCCAGTGTCTACAAGATAAAATCCAAGCTCCACGGCATTGGAGGCTCACCCCCATCCTACTTCAGCCTAGTCTCTCTTCCTTATTCTTCCTCCACATATATATATTCTCATACCATAGGTGAAGCAATTGAAATGCTTTTTATTCCCTTGGCACTTTTTTTTTTTCAAATTCTTGTTGTACAAATTTATGGAGTACATCTGCAATTTTGTCACATGCATAGATTGTGTAGTAGTGAAGTCAGGGCTTTTAGGGTATCCATCACCAAAATAACGTATATTGTACCCATTAACTAATTTCTCATCATCCACTCCTCCCCCACACCCTCACCCTTCCAAGCCTCCGTTATCTATCATCCCACTCTCTACATCCATATATACAGGTTATTTATCTCCCATTTATGGGTGGGAACATGTGATATTTGACTTTCTTCACCTGGCTTGTTTCACTTAAGATAATGAACTCCAGTTTCATTCCAGTTGCTGAAAAAGACGCCTCGCCTCACAGAATTTTAAATGCTTATATGTACACATATACCCCCTTTGTATTCGCCTACACAAAACAAACAAACCTTTGTGAAATGTAACCTACGGGAAATATGATCATATCCAATGCTGGACGTGAGGCAGATGCAATATACAAATCCATGAAGTAGACCCAGGTATTTCAGATCCTGACCTCGATCTCAGGTTTACTTATTAGACCACAGACCAAAGACTCCCACTGATGTCCCCACAGATTTCACCACTTATTCCTCTTGTCCCACACGCTCTACTCCAAAGTCACCCTCCTCTAGAGGATAGTCACCTGAGATACTTCAGCGACCATGCTCACCCTGGAAAATCAGGTGATAGGAATCATCAGTTAAGCCTGTGGAAAGTGAGCATCTGTTGGTCTGGATGGTGTGGTGGGCAGAAGGCAGGACCTAATAGGGGCTTTTCATGGTTCCATCTCCAAACCTCTGACCATGCCAGTCCATGCTGCAGGCCCCCATTCTATTTATGGTCAGGGCCACATGATTTACATTTACTGTCTCAGGTGCTTCCTGTAATACTGTCTTCTCCAATTTTTGATAAGCCAATGCCCCTGACACTTCAATGTTTTGTTCGAGTTGTTCTACTTGCCCAGCATTCTCTTCCACATTCTCCAGCTGTCAAACTCCTACACACCCTTCAAAGCCCAGCTCATGGGTCTTCTCCCTGACAACAATTCCAGTTGAAGGAGATGACATTGCTACTTCCTTGGCTCCTATCATACCCTGTATGGATAGTGCAGCACTTAAAATTGCTTGGTGCTTGGTGACTTTCCTAAAAGTTCATCTGTCCCCAAGGATGGGAAAGTCCTCATTTCCCATCATTTAGGAAATGCTTGCTAAACCAAAGACTCAGCCCCTCATCAGGAACCAGTGGAGGACAGAGCTGGGAAAGAGTTGTCGTGGGCATGGGGACTATGAGAGGTCATATGCAGTTCCTGGCTCACGGAGGTGACCCATGAATGGTAGCTGCAGCGATGATTGTTGCCCCTACTGTTACTGTGTTATTACTGATCTCAGCCCTTCTCTTAAGTGACCCCTTCCCTAGTCTTATAGATGAGGGGCCAGCCTGCCTCCTGGATCCCAGAATTTGCTCACTGTCCACGACTTCCTCTCACGGCTGGGAACATTCAGGCAGGATCTGGTCCCACTCGTGGGAGGGAAGACAAAGAGTGCCATCCCTCCAGGCCCTCCCCGCCTGCAGGACAGATCATCCCGCCTCACTCCATCTGCAGATGCTGGCAAAGCACGTTCCAGCCCTCGCCTCTGAGGCAGAGAAACGGATTCCAATTAAGGGACTTACGGAAAGTGGCCTCATTTTACAAGCAATTGGGTCGTGAATCGAAGTGGGCATTAAAGTTTACAAGCTAGGCTGGCGGAGGAGCCAGAAGGCCTTGCTGCCACTGCCAGTCAGGAGACATCTTCTCCAGTTGCTCAACAACTGTGTGGAGTGAGTGAGGAGTCGGCACGGATCCTGCCCTCCATGGCTGGCGGTGGAACAAATGTCCATTCATTTGTCTTCTTAAAACCAAGGATCAGGCTGCGGGAGGGCACAGGACCATCTCTCTCCTGATAGGCTTTCCCCTTCTCCAGCCTTATGCAAGAATCTGGGGGATTTTAGGTGGTGCTGAGAAAATGGGGAAAGAAATCACATTCATAGACCTCTGCTTACAGCTGGGATCCCCACGCAGCTGAGAAATTTCCAGGAAATCACCTGGGTTCAATGGAGGAACTTAACACTTCAAGCTGTCACCTGGTGGGAAAGGGTGGTGGCAAGAAGTAACAAGATCTCCCAAATGGATCCAACCAGAGAGAAGGCCTCCTCATTTCCTTCTCAGCCAAGCCCACGGGGGCCCTGGAAGACAGAGGTTGCCGGGGCACCCAGGGCATACATGGGCTGAGCTCCCCAGACCTGGTGCAAAGGGGCCAGGCCTTCCCGCCAAGGCTCTGCCACCTACCCAGCAGGATCCACGAGCTCAGCATCTTTCTGGACTTGAGGAGATGGGTCTGGTTTTGGCCTTTTCCCTCCAGACTTCCTTCTGTCTCTGCCTCCCCACTGACACCTGCCTCTGCTGTCCCCAGGACATTCCACTCTCTTCTCAAAGGCTCAGGCCTGAGAGGTTGCTGGTGGGCAGATTCCATCTCATGGTTGAGCTGTTTGGCCTCAACGGCATTTTATCTCTCTCTCTCTCAGTCTCTCTCTTTCTCTTTTTTTTTTTTTTTTTTCACATTGAGTCATCTTCTTACAGCTGAGGTTTTCATATAAAAAACCAAGTTGCTGGTTTCTCTTTAGAAGTAGGGCAATCTGGCAGTTCTGGGCTCGTGTAAAAACAATTAGGTAGAGCTAAAAACAGGGGCTTCTGGTAAAGCCTGAGCTCCCAGCAGCCAAAGGACTTATCACCCCCTAAAAAAATCCCTTCCTGCACTCATTTATAGCAACCCCTGCCCCTGCAGACATGTATTGTAGGTTTTAACTAGAAACAAGAGGATTAGCTTTATTTAAACAGCAAAACTGCTTAAATGAGATAATATATGTATTTGGAATGGTGCCTGGCACCTAATCTAATCCTTAGTTAATAAATATTTATTGAGTAAATTATCTTGATCATTAAAAAGACAGGCCAGCTGGTCACAATAAGAATGCTAGCTCAGAGCTGGCACTTGAGGGCTCAGTAGAATATTCATGGCTTGGAGCGGGGGCTATGATACGAGCCCATATAATCAGAGAAGTTCAGATGGGACATGAGAACCACTTGGTAGCCTAAATCCAGAGAAACTAAAGCCAGACTCACGCTCTGAAGCTGGCAAGTGTTCATCTTTGGAAATTAGAAAGTGATGATGTGTTATCCCAAGACAGTCCCAGAACAACATGCAGTGAGCAGCATTCACAGAGACTACCTTGAACCGGGCTCTTTCCCTACATTGTGTTATTATATCCTCACTACAACCTTCTGAGGTGGAAATTAATATCCCCATTTTACAGGTGGGTAAACTAGTGAGGGTGACAGATATTATTGACATGACCACAAGAATAAATATAAATGAGATAAATTCTCTCTAAAGAAAAGGAATAGGGATTTACAATGGTGTAAAACAAAGAAAATGGGCCTGGTCTAAGCAATCAGGGAGTGTTTCTTTAAAGAAGTGACATTTAAGCTGAGGTCTAAAGGATTAAATGGGTGTTAAATAGGAGAAGATTGGGCAGGAGGGAAATATTCTCCGTGGCTCTCAATCCCAGATGCACAATTTGAACCACTTCAGGTTCACACACACAAAGAAAGTATCATGACCTGGTACAGTCCCAGTCTAATTAAATCAGTAGAACCCAGGTACCAATGTTTTTATTTATTTTTATTTTATTTATTATTATTTTTTGAGACAGAGTCTCGCTCTGTCACCCAGGCTGGAGTACAGTGGCGCAATCTTGGCTCACTGCAACCCCTGCCTCCTGGGTTCAGGTGATTCTCCTGCCTCAGCCTCCTGAGTAGCTGGGATTATAGGTGCCCACCACCACACCTGGCTGATTTTTGTAATTTTAGTAGAGATGGGATTTCACCATGTTGGTCAGGCTGGTCTCGGACCCCTGACCTCAGATGATCCACCCGCCTCGGCCCCCCCCCAAAGTGCTGGGATTATGGGCATGAGCCACTGCACCTGGCCGGTACCAGTGTTTTTAAAAGCTTTATGGTTGAACCACTGAAATGAAACAAAAAGTAAATCCAAAGCTCATACACTCTAGCCAAACAATAACCAGTAATAGCTATTGAGTAAATAGAGGAGATGCTCAGTGATAATGAGCAGGTAGATCATCAGCATCCTTGTCATCACCACTACCTCTGCCTCCTCCAGATCATTTAGTAGCCAAGTCCAATGTCAAAGGAATAAAGGAAATGTGCCTCTGTTGAGGGCTAGCTGTACATCATGCACTATGCTAAATTCTTCACTTTGTTTCGTTGAACATTTACCGAAACCCTCATTATTTTACAAATGAGGACATTGAGGCTCAGGACAAGGCACCAATTTGCCCAGGATTTCACAGCTCATCAGGGCAGTGGGGGACCCTCTTCCAGGCCCAGCTGGCTGTAGAGACCACACTCTTTCCTGTCTCCATGAAGAGGGGCCTCCTGCTCACTTTAGCTCCCATTTCCCAGCCTGAATGCCTTGAGTGGGCCGCATTTCTTTGGTCTGACCACAAAAAGAGTTTTGTAGATTTGTGCCCACTTTTCTCACCACGGTTAAGAAAAGGGACCAAAGTTGAACCAAGCTATCTAGGTTCAAATGCTGCTTACTGGCTATCGGGCCCCAAACTATTTGTGGAACTTCTTTGAGCCTCAATTTTTTGTTTTCTATAACGTGGGAATAATATCAGTACCTCCCTCATAAGTTTCTTATGAAGATTAAGTATGTGTGTGTTAAGATTCATATTAAGTGAGAATTATGCATGTACACATATACATACAAGATTAAGTATGTATGTAAGCATATATATATATACACACACACATTTAGAATAGTGCATGAAATATAGCCAGTGTTCAGTTAATGTCAAGTATTGTTAATATTATCCTATGGGCTGGAGTGAGAGGTCCCCTGGGGTTTTTGCTTTCCAGCCCCCAATCGGGTGGCATCCTGGATAGGGTATTATCATACCTCTCCCCAGGAGATCAGGATAGGGAATTGTAAGAGCACTCAGATTGGAGGTAGGATGTGCACCAGGGAAGCTCAGGCAGGAAGCTGCTGTCTTTCTTGGTCCCTGCAGACTAGAAGCAGCAGCCAGGGACCTGGGTTGACTGGGGGACGGGTCGGGGGGTGGGGTGAGATGACTATCAAACCTCCTCTAAAAACAAGATGGAGCCTGGTGCGCTGGCTCACGTCTGTAATCCCAGCACTTTGGGAGGCCGAGGCAGATGGATCAGTTGAGGTCAGGAGTTTGAGACCAGCCTGGTCAACATGGTGAAACCCCATCTCTACTAAAAATACAAAAATTAGCCGAGCGTGCTGGCGCGAGCCTGTAATCCCAGCTACTCGGGAGGCTGAGGCAGGAGAATCGCTTGAACCCAGGCAGGGGAGGTGGCAGCGAGCCAAGGTCGTGCCACTGAACTCCAGCCTGGGCAACAGAGCGAGACTCCATCTCAGTCAACCAATCTATCAATAAAATACAGATGGAAAGGAGCGCCCAGCTCTCAGTCAGCTGCCAGCCCATGGCCTTGGACGCCACTGATGTGAGCCTGTCTGGGCTGGGGCAGAAGGGACCAGCGTCAGGTCCTCAGACAATTTCCCCCTGGTAGCCTGGCCTGAGGCCCACCCAACCCAGAGAGCCAGCCCTGGCCTTCTGCAGCCAGTACCACTGGTGACCAGCAGAGGGCAGCACAGGCCACAGGCTGGCTTTTTCTTGGTGAAATTTCGCTACAACGTGTAGCCTCTTGAGTTCAGGGTCTGCCTGTTCTTCTCTGCAGGCGGGAGAAGTCCTGGACATTATCACAGACACCCTGCCTCATCCTCATCCCCAGATTCTGAGGTCTTTCTGGACTCTGATAGCATATTTCAGAGCTTCACTGCAAACCAGAAATGGGACTTTGAGCTCGCGTTCCAGGGCAGAGGGCCCCAGCGCCTGTAGGTGCAGACAGCGCACCCCCAACACCCCTGAGTTTCCACCTCCTCATCTGGAAAGCGGGGCTTTTTTGCAAGCTCACTGGGGCCAAGTGAGCTATTTCCCCTTGCCATTCTCTCCCAGGAGGAGAAGGCATAAGATGATGCTGAAGACACAGGCTCTGGAAGGGGACAGGACCGTGCTTACTCCTGCCTTGTTACGTGATTATGGACAAGCCTTCACTGACCCTCTGTGGAGTGATGGATAAAATCCGTACCCCACAGTGTTACAGGAGAACTAAGTGAGGGACCACGTGCACAAAGCCCAGCAAGGTGCTCAGGAAACAATGCCATTGTTTTTCAGGTTACATCTTGGGGAGACCACCCAGAGGACCTTCTTTCAAGGACAAGTACCCAGAATTTCTCTCCCTTTCCTAAATCACCTTCTTGTTTTCATGCGCAGGGAGGCCACCACTACCTGAGCCAGACCACCCCCTTCTTAAACCAGGGCCTGCAAATTGCTGCACGGCTGCCCCCTCGATCTCAATCAGACACCCCCAGTCCTGCCCACCACGCCCAAAGCCCTTCATTGATCAAGACCCTGGCCTCATCCCAATTCTCTGTAAAGTACACATGCATCTTCAAGTCACCCTACGGGACTGTGGAGCCGAGAAGGTGTGGGGCTGAGCATCTACCTTTCCACAAGCTCTCCAGGGGATTCTGAGGCCCACAGAATCAAAGAGCCACTGCTCTAGGCAATGAGATAGTATTCTAATAGTATTCTAAAACAATTAATGAAGGCCCATGATGGGGCAGGAGAGCCATTATGCAAATTCCGGCCATTCAAGGTTATTAATTTGCAGGAGAGACTGTAGACGTTGGGTAAAGAATGCCCACAGTATTAGGCAGTCAGGAGGCTGCCCCACAGGGCATGTTCCTGCTCCGCCTGGTGAGCAGAAAGGTCTCAGGGACCAGCTTTAAAGGATGACCGGCCTCCTGCTGGGTCACAGGGCACAGCTGCCAGGACTGAGGCCAGAATGAAGAAGATCCACCCGTCCGGCTCAGTGGTCTTGGGTCAGCACTGGAATCCCCAGGAGGGAACACGGAAACCCCGAGAGCTGGCTCCACCCCCAGAGCTGACCTCAGTAAATCTGAGATGAGGCCAGAGAAATTGCATTTCGACAAGTTCCCAGGTGTTGCAGCGCATGTGTGTGGGTGCAAGCATGCATGCCTGTGTACATGTGTCTGTGCCCGTGCACGTGTGTGTTCTCCTGTTTTCTGCTTTCTGCAGTGTTTTAGCTCAGACTTCCTAACTGGGGCCCCATTCTTGACCAGAGGCCCAGTCTAGACCTAGAAGAATAGTAATACATGCCCAGCTCTTTAGAGCCCACAAGCCCTCTCACAGCTCTTGTTTCCAGGCCCCATAACAGCCCCATAAGCTCGTTTTAAAAGTGCATCTGTAGGGGAGAAAAGATTTCTTTCCTCATCCATCACTAGGTTCATGGCTGAGGCACTTGTAACAAAAGACAGACTCACAAGAGAAAAGTAATCAAGTAATGTAAGTTCTGTGTGACATGGGAGACTTTATAAATGAAGACCCACAGAAACAGGGACATCTATGTGATGTTTTGCCAAGTTTGATGAAGAAGCAGATAATTGTGGAGAAGTATAATCAGAAAAAGGGGGTATGATTTGATGGTAATGACCTAAGTGGCATTTAGAAGGCCTGTTCAGATTCTTCTCTGCGTCCCTACATCTTCATAGAGAAGGACTTTCCTTCCCTATGAGTCTAGGGAAGACACTTCTTAAATGGGGTTTTCATGAGCCACTTGAGAAGAAGGTCAGGAAATTCTTTTATGGCCTGCTTCAGGGGAGAAGGTCAAGAGAAGGTCAGAGAATGACCTTCCTGCTTCTGCGGTTTTCTCAAATGCCAAGGTGGCAGATCTGGGACAGTGTGTCCTGAACTCCATCACATCCATGGCTGTCTGCAGGCCAGCCACTCACGGCCGTGAATGTGTATTGACTTGTGAGATCCTCCAAACAAACCTTCAAATCTCTGCTCACCCCCATTTGAGAGACCAGAGATGAGCCAAGAGACATGAAGCAACCTTCCCAAGGGAGCAGAGCCAAATTTGAACCAGGGCTGTTGGGCCCTTGAGCAAGGGCTTGAAATCCAGTGCAGCACAGATGTCTTCCTCAGCAGGCTCAGAGACAGGAGGAGGTGGACCTGTCGGAGCAGAACGAACCCTCCCCTTCAAAGCGGGACTCTGCCCTTGAGCCCTGAGCAGCCACTCTGGACAGGGTCCACGGAGGAAGGCAATCCTCCAGCCCGCCATGCTTCCTCTGACCTCTTCCCTCTCTCAGATGGAACTGCAAGAAGATCCCAAACCATCCAGGTTTCCCCTACCTCTGGGCCTTTGCACAGCCTTTAGAGCAGCACTGAGGTGATCTCCTGGGCCATCAGCACATGACCGAACAAACCTTGGGCCACCAAGCAAGGCTTCTTCCCCGGAGTTGGCTCTGAGGCCAATTCCCCGATTTCACACCGTATTACCATTCCTAGCCTTGGTGCCTCCACAGAGCCCCCTGTCTGCTCTCAGCTGTGCTTCCTGGCACCAGCCTCAGTATTTCCAGAAACACGTGCAGAGGCTCTAGGCTTGGAGGACTGGCTTTATCGAGAGGCTCTGGAAGGCTCTCTGACCCCAGTGGAATTTGGCTATCTCCATCCCTCCGGATGTTACTCAGGCCCCGAACCTCACCCAGCCTTGTCAGTGGCTTCTCCTTCCCACACAGGCTGTGCCACCCCTTCTCCCTCAGCCTGGACCCCGGACAAGCACTAAGCTTTTCCTCTCAGCCCCTTGGGTCACTGCAGACAAGGCTCTAGTGTTCAAACTCCGGCTTGAGCTCAGAGCAGGGCCCACTCTGGGCTTGAAAATACCTCGTGTGGGGACAGCAGGGCACACTGGAGAGGTGAGGAGGGTCTCCTGTCCTAGGCTGAGGAGCTGGCCCAGAGGCAGCCCTGGCCTCCTCGCCACTCCCCTGAAATCAATTTCTCATCTGAGGGAGCTTTCTAAAATAAAATGTTTAAAATTGCCCAGGGACCTGCCCAGCTTAAAGCCTTTGCAAGGCTGCTGGGGCAGCTCCTCTCCATCCTGGCTTCCAAGGCCCCAAGCCACTTGCCCACCCCACCAGCCTCACCACACTCCCGTAGACTTCCCCACTCTCGGGTGGGGGTGGGAGGGCTACACGAAGTTCTAAAGTCAGCCTGTGCTCTTTCTCACCCCCAAGCCGGTGCACAGCCTGCTCCCTTGGTCTAGAACACTCCCTGTATCTGACTTCTACATGTTTCTTCCTCCAGGAAGCCCTCCCTGATGCCCCATTCCCCCTCCAAGGACTGCCCAGCATCTGGAGCACCCTGCACCGAGCGGCACACTGTGGTGCTAGAAACATCCTTCTTGTACTCCTCTGTGCCTGGACACTGCATGTGGGGCCTGTCCATATGCCACGCAGACCCTTCGGGTACCTTTCACCGTTTCTGAGCACTCTTCCCCTGACTTCTGTGTGTTTTTGCTTCTAAGAATCTGTTGGGAAGAAAATATTCCCTCTCTATCAACTTAGATCCTAGTGGTAGGGTGGAGGGCTACAAATTAACTGGCAATGGACAGATTCACAGGAGAAAAGAAATGTTGTACTCACATGCCTGGGGAAGACTGAACAGCTGGGAATAAGGGCTTCTATACCCACTTAATAAACCGGGTGAACTGGATGGGGTTAGGGCTGCTGTGGAGGCCCAGGAATCAATCAGAAGCCTTCAGCTTTCACCTCCCATCCCCCGTTCCCTGACCCCATGCCGCCCGATGCACTTAAGAAGGAAACTTTAATTCCAAATTGCAGCATTTGTGGAGCTTGGCAGGCTACCTGGCAGGCAGGCACAAGTGAGGAACAAGGGCCCCGGGCTGGGCTGCCCCAGGCAGGTCACCTCGACACAGGCCACTGCAGCTGTCTCCTGCAATGTGTCAGGAGATCCTGGCACAATGTGGGGGGCGGGGGTGGGGTGGGGTGCGGAGCTTGGCATCCGCCCACCTGGTGGTCTCAGCTGCCGCTCTACAAGTAGGAGGCTGGATGCCTGCTGGGGCAGAAGGCGGATTCCAGCCTGACCACTTTGTGGGGCTCATCTACGTGAGCCTTGGGAGCAGGGGCAGGCTGCTGTGAGGGGCACGCTAACCTGAGGAACCCTCCGCCTCAGTACTCCCAGGTCGAGCGTGCAGGAGCAGGCCTGGCGAGTCCCTAAGGCTTCCAGCAACATTCCCCTTCCCCAGGCTTGGCAGTGCCAGCCCACAACTCAGTCGTGGGACACCAGGTGGGCTCCTTTCTTGTGGGCCTGGGGCAGTCTGCTGAAAAGAAGTGGGCTCGCAGCCTTGAGGGGGCTTAGAGCCTGGAGGAGAGGCCCATCCCTTCCTTCATACAACCGGGCTATGGCTGGCTGTCCACAGGCGGCCATCCACATGCTACAGGCTGAGTTCTGTCTTCCCCAAACTCACTTGCTGAAGGCAGAACCTTGGAATGGGACTGTTCTAGGAGACAGGGCCTTTAAAGGGGTAACTACATTAAAGTGAGGTCATTAGGTTGGGCCCTCATCCCATATGACTGGTATCTTCGTGAGAAGAGAATGAGACATAGACACACACACACACAGAGGTAAGACCACGTGAAGACGCGGAGAAGGCGGCGTCTGCAAGCCAAGGAGAGAGGCCTCAGGGGAAACCAACCTGCTGACACCTTCATCTCAGACTTCCGGGCTCCAGCACCGGAAGAAAATGAATTTTTGTTTAAGTCGCCCAGTCTGTGGCACCTTGTGATATCAGCCTGAGCAAACCAATACACAAGGGCCCAGATAGCTAAACAGAAAAGTGTGATAAGGCCATTTAAACCACAAATACACAGCGGGGGTCCCAGATCCCAGAGCAGGGTCTCAGTTATTTCACAGATCACAAAACTGAGGACGCTGAGGAAGGAGGCCTCCCCAAGGCCACACAGCAACTTAGAGGAAACGCGGAACTGAAGGAAATTGATTCCCAGGGGAGGGCCCTTGCCTGACCCCCGCCTAGGGGAGAGTCGGAGGGTTTCCAGGAGCATGAGGATGCCGAGACTACAGATGGAGGGTGTTTCATGGCTGAGTGAAGGGATAGACGCCAGGCGAGTATGACACAGGATCCCTCTTGACGGAATCAGAACGCAGAGATCTGGAGTTCCCGTCATGCCCCTACCACAGATGCATGGTGGAAACTTGGGCCTCATCTGCTTGTCTCTGAAGTGCAGAAATTTATAGTACCTACCTCCAGGGAGAGTTGGGGGTTAACTGATATCATGATGTACAAACCTGTAAGCTGTAAGATAACAGAAAAGTGGAGGGTATGTCCTTGGAAGAAGCTCCCGCCCTGGACAGCATGGAGGACCCAGGAGTCAGGGCTGCTGGCTCACAGGTGTTCTCTGCCTCTGGCCCAGTGCCCTGGTTGCCATTGCCCTGTCTGAGCTCCTCCCTTCTGCGTCTCTGTTCTTGCTTCCTTTCCTCAGTCTGCCGTCGCCCTCTTTGTCAGTGATCAGATGTGGCCATGGGTAACAGGCATGAATTTTAGTCTCTGCACACTCAAGTGTGTAAGAAACATGGCTTCTTTTAGTTCCTATAACTAAACTTTATTTTCAGTTTGCATTGATCTTCCTCCAGCTGCCCTCCCAGCCCAGCAGGGCCTCTGCCCTGGCAGGGATGGGATCAGAACTCAAAGCCCCTTTCATGCAGCCGTGTGTGCACAGTTACACACAGATCTGTCTAAAATCTAACTAGTAGGAAGCAGTGAGAACTTGGTGCTTTGTAGAGAGGCTTTGTGATTCAGATAACAGGGCTAGCTCCAGGGAGTGTGGAACAAACGAGACCCCTGAGGGCACAGACATCTCAGAGCATGTGTACTTCTGGTGCTGGGGAGGGGTGGGGGGCCCGTCTGTGAGCGACTGGTGCCCATGTGCCCACGTGCAGGGTTTGTTATCTTTGTGCACTTTGTACCTCTGTGTGGCAGGCGATCAATGGTGTTTCTGTCTCAGCCAGGGACTCATGTGGGAGACTGAGAAGCCCAGGAGGCAAGAGACACCTGCAGCCCTAGAGGCCACTGCAGATTTTCCTCGAGGGCCATATACCCAGAACGATCCCAGGGCTTGGCTCTTGAAAGAAAATGCGATCTTAAAGAATGAACAAGTGGGCCGGGCGCGGTGGCTCACGCCTGTAATCCCAGCACTTTGGGAGGCCGAGGCGGGCGGATCACGAGGTCAGGAGATCGAGACCATCCTGGCTAACACAGTGAAACCCCGTCTCCACTAAAAATACAAAAAAAATTAGCCAGGCTTGGTGGTGGGCACCTGTAGTCCCAGCTACTCTTGAGGCTGAGGCAGGAGAATGGCATGAACCCGGGAGGCCGAGTTTGCAGTGAGCCAAGATCGCGCCACTGCACTCCAGCCTGGGTGACAGAGCGAGACTCTGTCTCAAAAAAAAAAAACAAAAAGAATGAACAAGTGCTGACTCCTGTTTACTACAATAAGCATAGCTGATACTCTATCCAGCAAGAAGAAGCCACCACGCAGTGCCCCAGCCAAGATTGTTCTCAAGCTTTTGTCCGTCCCAAACCTTTATGAAGCATCCTCACCCACTGACATGTGCAGTACTTCAGATGGTGCACCCTGGAGTCAATCCCGGCTTGGCCCCACATGAGCTCTGAGGCCCTTGAGGAGACAGCGTTGCAAAGACCCCGGGGCCGAGTAAGCAGAGGCCTTTCAGAGATCAGAGAAAAGGCCACATAGCTGGGAGCCTTTGTGAAACTGGAGAGGTCATCGGGGCCAGATCCTCAGGGGCCCTGAGGCCCTGGAAGGGAATCTGGTCTTGTTCCTAGAAATGGTGGCATTAATTATGTGACGTTGTCCAAGTCGCTGTCCTATTCTGAGCTTCAGTTTTCTTGTCTGCAAAGGGCTCTGGACCGAACCATCTAGGATCCACCCTGACCCTGGGCCTTCATGTCAGGTTAAGGAGAGACAGGGCCTCGTTCTGCGTTCAGGATGAGTTTCTCCAGGGAAAGGCCTTCTAGCTCCGCCCTGCCGGGTCTGGCTCTGGGGACCACACAGGACTCTCAAGACACTCGGTCACTACACTCAGGAGTTTCCCATTTCTGCCAAGACAGTCTGGAGAGGACATCGCCCCATTTGAGTCATGAGATGTCCTCAACAGCACCTTCTAGAGTGCAGATCTTTTTGCTGCTGTGAGAGAGGGGCTTATGCAGAATGATATTGTCAGTGTAGACATGTTTCACACAGAGGAGAACTCAGGACAGGAGGTAGGAATGGAGGCAGGAACTCAATCTATTAGAACAAGTTTTCTGATGTGGTTATGCTTCAGGAAAGTAGAATCCTGTGCCTTCAGGACTTCTGGGATTAAAGACAATCCCAGAAAACAAGCCTGGACAGGCCCTGGAGTCAGCTCCAAGCCTATTTGGATAGGGGATTCTGGGGTCCTGGTACCCAGAGCCTGGTCTAGACAGAAGGAGGCAGTGGGCTCTGGGTGGGCAAACCCACCTTGGCCCTTTCCCTTCCCTCATCCTGTGGGGAGGGGCTCAGCTAGTGGAGGGTCAGAGAGGGTCAAAAGCAGGGGTTCCATGGTAGGCACCCCTCTTGTCCAGACCCAAAGGTGGCTCGGATCACCACCTAGGCACAGCTGGGTGATAAGTTGATGAGCAGCTGTGTTTTGTCGCCACATAAAAATGCCTCATTCCCCACCCTCCTGGCCCTGAAGTGACTATTTACTGAGAGAGGCAGCCCTACTGAACCAAAGCCTGCTATTTATTACACATTCGGTGAACACCCTACAGTTCCAATGCATGGGGAGGGCTTGGAAACCAAATCAACCTTGGGAAAAGGAGGTGCAGAGGCCAAGGTCAAAACCAATCCATGGAAGTGGGAAGAAAGCAGGGCTGGCCTCAACATTTTCACTATTAGAGGGACGGCCATGTAAAGTAGTGAGCCTCCTTTGGAAGGCATATGCAAGAACAGGTAGAATGATTATTTCTTAAGGGTTTTGTAGAAAGGATTCCTTACACACAAAGGCACAGGATTCTACATCCCTGGAGCATAACTACATCAGAAAACTCGTTGTAATAGATTGAGTTCCTGCCACCACTCCTGTCCTCGTCCTGAGTTCTCCTCTGCGTGAAACATGTCTAGACTGACAATATCATTCTGCATAAGCCCCTCTCTCACAACAGCAAAAAGATCTGCACCCTAGAAGGTGCTGTTGAGGACATCTCATGATGCAAATGAAGCAGCTGCTTGCAGGAGCCATGGAGGGGCTTGGGCAGCAGGCGGGGGTGCCCACAGGCATGTGACCCTCCAGAAATGGGCAAGAAGTGGAAAGAAGAGAAAGGGAGTCAGGCCCAGGGCAGGGGTGGGGGCTGGGGTCTGCTTTCTCCACACTGCCAGGTTCTGGTGAGGACCTCCCAGGTGGGTGTAAATTTGCAAACCCAAATGGTGAAGAAGATACATCTGTTAATGTAGAACATTTTATATTTAACCAGTAATTGACTTGATTCATGACTTTAAGTATGCAGATGGCAGATGTGGTAAGTGGACCTCAGTATTAGCTTCCTATTGCCACTGGAACAAATCACCAGAAATGTAGTGGCTTCAAACAACACACCTTTATTATGTGACATTTCTGGAGGTCAGAAATCCAAAATGAGTCTCCCTGGGCTGGACCCGGGTGTTGGCAGAGCTGCATTCCTTCTGGGGTCCTGGGGGAAGTGTGTTTCCTTGCCTTTTCCAGTGTCTAGAGGCTGACTCCATTCTTTGGTTCATGGCCCCTTCCTCCGTCTTCAAAGCCAGCAGTGTTGGGCCGAGTCTTTCTCAGGCTGCTACCTCTGTTCTCTCTCTCGTGCCTCCCTATGTCATCTGTCAAGACCCAGAGGATTCCACAGGCCTACCCAGATAACCCAGGATAATCTTCCCACTTTAAAGCCAGCTGATTGACAACCTTAATCCCATCCGCAACCTCTGTGACCCTCTGCCATGCAAGGTAACATACTCACAGGCATAGGGATGAGGATGCGGATGTCTTTAGAGGGCCACTGTTGTGCCTACCACAGCCTCCATTTGGATTCTTGTCCCAACCCCTACAAAAGAGAGGCATATGATTTGTTGAATTCTGAATAAAATGCTGCCAGTGTCTACGAATTGTATTTTTTTCTTTTTTTTTTTTTAAAAAAAAAAAAACTTCCCTAAGTCTGGTTTCCTTTAGACCTCAGGACTGCGTCCTGAGAAGATCTGCGGGCATGGGTAGTTATGTGATTATCTGGACAGAATCACATTTCTGATTGACATTGTTGCATTACTTTGGCTCCAGATGCAGTGGCCTGAGAGCAGAAATAAAACCCCCTCCAGCTGTCTCAGCCCACCCTTTGCAGAGGGAGAATTGAGTTGGGGCCACACGGTGGGAAGCACTAATCCTCAGTCCACACAAACCCTCACTTTCCAATTATTTTGATGGAAGTCATGAAAGAGCACTCAGCTAGGCATGATTAATCCATTTTTTCAATTCAGCAAGTATTGATTGAGCAGCTACCCTGTGCCAGTGAGGTTGGAAACACAAGGGTGATGAACAAGGTACATGTGCCTGGCCCTCACTGGCCAGCTCTGTCATTGCAGGTGGGAGCTTTCCTTCCTGTGGGCCCCAGGGTTTTATAATCACATGAGCACCTACACGTCCGGTACAGAGCCCTGTTAAGGGGGCAGGGCCTGGCCTGCCTCCTTCACTGTTGTCTCCAAGTGCCTCAGATGCATGTGGATGCTCATTCACCAAATGAATGAATGAATAGATGGTTCTTGCTGATCGGAGAGTCAATGACTGTATCAGGCCAACTGGAAAAGCAGAGGGCAAGCCAAGAGAAGACCTGGCCAGTGCCTGCCACCCTGGCTGCGAGTAAGAGGACTGCGGATCCCGAGGTGGATTCCTGGGGTGGCAGCTACTGCTTACAAAGCACTTTGCTGGTATTTATTAAGCCAAACAGCTCCCTTCCAAGTTTCCTCCTGTTATCATTCTCACTTTGCAAATGAAGAAACTGAGGTACTGAGATGAAACTTGGTGAAGACCACATGGCTAGTAAGTGTCAGAGCTTGGATGTGAACCTGAATGCTCAGAGGAGACAGCAGCTCACCTCCTTCCCTTATAGGCATATAGTCGGCCTTCCCAAATTTCATCCAGCAGCAATTAACCTCTCCCTTCTCACTATCCCCCGCTCTCTTTCCATCTGCAGAGATCTCCTTGGATCTAAATTATCAGGGCCTAAAGCCAGGCCGTACTAACGAGGTTAAAGAATGTGAAAAGCCTGCACTGGGCAACATTATTCCTTCAATACTAACTCTTTAATCCTAATTCGTCACTGCACTCTCTGCTCCCTTCCCTGGGTGAAGAAAGTTTGATTTGCTCAGTATCCAGAAAGTCTGTGCTAAGAACATGGCTCTCTGTTCGTTCAGTCCCTCATAAGCATGCAGTCTGACCTGGAGAAACTGACAGTGTAAAATGCATGGAGCAGCTCCTGTCCCTCTCTTTACTACCCTTGAGCACGCTCTAAGCAGTAGCCGGCTGATACAGTCGCCCAGGAAGTCTCCCTGAGGCTCAGCCATCAGTCATTACCCTCACTGGCAGCACAGGACAGAGAACGGGATATGTTCTCCCCTTTTATTTTGTATGGTGAGACTTGGAAAACTCTGCACCTAGAAAAATCCATTTCTGAAGGCTGCTGCTATTGAGTAGTGCAGTAAGACTGGGTTTGAAGCTATTGGACTCTTACGTAGGTTATGTGAACGTGGGCAAATTGCATTATCTCTTCAAGAAGTCTGAGCTCAAGTCTTGCTTTGAGTTATTTGTGTACTAACCTTTGACCTTGCTGACAAAAAAAAAAAAAAAAATCACACTGCTGGCTACAGCTCCTGACACTCCACCTCCCCTACTTCTTTTTTAGATACAGGGTCTTGCTCTGTTGCCCAGGCTGAAGTACGCTGGTGCAATCATAGCTCACTGCAGCCTTGAACTTCTGCCTCAAGCAATCCTCCCACCTCAGCCTCACGAGTAGGTGGGACTACAGACCCGTACTACTATGCCCAGCTATTTTTGTTTATTTATTTTGCTGTCCAGCCTGATCTGGAACTCCTGGGCTCAAGCAGTCCTCCTGCCTCGGCCTCCCAAACTGCTGGGATTACAGGCATGAGCCACTGCACCCAGCCTCAACTTCTCCCACTTCTATCTTCTCCCCAGTTCTAGGTGAGGGAGGACCTGCCACATGTCCAAATCTCCTTTTGTCCCCAGCACTCTACCAAATGGCTTAACTGGGCCCTCACATCCCTCCCTGGGGATCCTGTCAAAAGACTTGTAAACCCGCTCCAGGTCCTGATTGAACCAAATTTCCTCTCTCTACACGCCCAAAGAGTAATAGGTGCTCCTGCATTAAGCAATGGCTTCATTTAGGTTTATTTTCATTCTTCAGATATCTCTCCCATTTAATGTTTCACCCCTTTGAAGCCCAGGTGAATCTCCATCTTCTAATTCATCTGAATATTCCTCGTGCATGGCATCACGCCTTGCTCACAGAGTAGGAATTCAAAAACATCCCAGTAGGAGCTGGGAAATCTCCTACTGCATGTCTTGTACATCTGCTCTATGCCAGCTGGGAAAGCTCCTACTGCAAGACAGAGGCACACCACAAAGGGGACTAAGGGGAAGAATTGGGAGGGGGACATTTATTGGCCCAAATGACTGAATTTGGGTGTTCCTCTTAGTAGCACCCTGACCCCAGATTTTACTGTTTATTTCTGTGTTTCCTCCCTATTCTGTGAGCTGCATGAGGACAGGAGTGCATCTATTTCATCATTGTTAGTAGTAGTTAGTATAGTTGCCCAGCCTATTGATATTGTTGAATGAATGGATGGATGGAACTATCTTAGGCCAGAGTGATCCCCCACTATCACTGCCTGGCAGCATGTGGCAGCTTCAGGTTTTGGACTCAGGACAATTGCCCTGTTCCAGAAAACCCCAAAATAGATTTGCCTCATTTCACTTCTACCAGCATGTCTTGTACATCTGCTGTACGCCAGGCCCCGTGTCCTCTTATGCCCACATCCCAGATCCTGCAGGTAGAAGCGCTCACATTGCTGTGCTCCCTTTTCTCTGCCCAGCCACGGAGGCCCTGGGGGCTTGGAGGAGCAGCTGCTTGCTCCCTGGGGGAAGCGTGGGCTGCAGCCCCTTGAGTGGGCAGGTTGCCGTGGTGATGTTAATGGAGAGAGTTGCCTGAGGAATACTGACCACCAAAATGAACAATTACCAGAGAAGGGCCATTTCTTTAGTAATTTTCAAGAATGGGCAAGATAAAAAGCCACAAGCAAAAAGGCATTGCAAACAAATAATAGGGTATGAGCTGGTCTGGACCCAACTCAAAGCCTGTTTCCCACCCCTCTCTCTTTCCCTCTGGTTGTAGCGAATAAAGCCATACTTTTCAGTGATTTATAACTGTTCAAAAATGACTCGTTTCCATACCTTCTTTCATCTACCCAGCACCCATTATGTACCAAATGCCTAACAGACACTTAAAATATACTCTATAATTATGAAAACAACTCTACAAGGTAATTGTTCCCATATTACAGATGAGAACACTGAGGCTCAGGGAGTGTAAGGGACCCGTCTAGGGCTATGCAGCTGGGAAGCACATGCAGCACTTTGCTTCATGCTTAATTCAAGGAAGCAAATTCTTGTGTGGTTAACATCATCACAGTGGCAATTCCAGTGCCTCCATGAGAAAGTGTCCTTGGAAATGAGACACTAGCCCTCTCCTGTCTCATCTGCACAATATCCTATTGCCATCTATTTAGAAGAGAGGCAGTGAGTTGGTTCATTCATTCATTCTCCATTTGTTCATTCATACACATTTATTAAACTCAAACTTCTAGGGCAAAACCAGCAAGCCCTGTACTGGACACTTCAGACTCAAAGACAGCACACTTGCTAAGTTAGAGGAGCTTCCCATAGTTGCTGAGCTTCTAGCTCTTCCTCCTGAGAGGTGACAGTGTGCTGGCAGTCCTCACAGCCCTTGCTCACTCTCGGCGCCTCCTCTGCCTGGGCTCCCACTTTGGTGGCACTTGAGGAGCCCTTCAGCCTGCTGCTGCACTGTGGGAGCCCCTTTCTGGGCTGGCCAAGGCTGGAGTGGCTCCCTTGGCTTGCGGGGAGGTGTGGAGGGAGAGGCGCGGGCGGGAACCGGGGCTGTGCACAGTGCTTGCAGGCCAGCACGAGTTCCAGGTGGGTGTCGGCTCAGCAGACCCTGCACTGGGAGCGGCTGGCCAGCCCCACTGGCCCCAGGCTGTGAGGGGCTTGGCACCTGGGCCAGCAGCTGCTGTGCTCAATTTCTCGCCAGGCCTTAGCTGCCTTCCCACCGGGCAGGGCTCAGGACCTGCAGCCCGCCATGCCTGAGCCACCCCCGCCTCCGTGGGCTCCTGTGCAGCCCGAGCCTCCCCGACGAGCGCCGCCCCCTGCTCCAGTGCACCCAGTCCCATCAACCACCCAAGGGCTGAGGAGTGTGGGCACGCAGCGGGGGACTGGCAGGCAGCTCCACCTGCAGCCCCAGTGCGGGATCCACTGGGTGAAGCCAGCTGGGCTCCTGAGTCTGGTGGGGAGATGGAGAACCTTTATGTCTAGCTAAGGGATTGTAAATACACCAATCGGCACTCTGTATCTAGCTCAAGGTTTGTAAACACACCAATCAGCACCCTGCGTCTAGCTCAGGGTTTGTGAATGCACCAATCAACACCCTATATCTAGCCACTCTGGTGGGGACTTGGAGAACCTTTGTGTGGTCACTCTGTATCTAGCTAATCTAGTGGGGAGGTGGAGAACCTTTGTGTCTAGCTCAGGGATTGTAAACGCACCAATCAGCACCCTGTCAAAACAGACCACTCAGCTCTCTGTAAAATGGATGAATCAGCAGGATGTGGGTGGGGCTAGATAAGAGAATAAAAGCAGGCTGCCCAAGCCAGCAGTGGCAACCCGCTGGGGTCCCCTTCCACACTGTAGAAGTTTTGTTCTTTTGCTCTTTGCAATAAATCCTGCTGCTGCTCATTCTTTGGGTCCACACTGCCTTTATGAGCTGTAACACTCACCGCGAAGGTCTGCAGGTTCACTCCTGAAGCCAGCAAGACCACGAACCCACCGGGAGGAACAAACAACTCCAGACGCGCCGCCTTAAGACCTGTAACACTCACCGCGAAGGTCCACAGCTTCACTGCTGAGCCAGCGAGACCATGAACCCACCAGAAGGAAGAAACTCCGAACACATCCAAATATCAGAAGGAACAAACTCCAGACGTGCCACCTTAAGAGCTGTAACACTCACCTCGAGGATCCGCAGCTTCATTCTTGAAGTCAGTGAGACCAAGAGCGCACCATTCCGGACACAGTCCCAACTCCTGAAAAGTAGCCCTCCACTTCCAAACTGTGCTTCAGGCACTGACATTGCGACCCTGAGCTCCACACACCCTTGGACCACAGTTTTGTGAGGCCCAGATGAGCACAATGTGCAGGGCAGAGCCTGGCACTTCCAGGGCTCCAAGGAGCCCAGAGGAAAATCAGGCAGGTCCTGAATCAGGCTGCTCTAGGTTGAACTCCTGCCCCACTTAGCAGCTGGATGATGAGCAAATTGCTCAGCCTCTCTGTGCTTCAGTTTCCTCACCTATAACCTACGGCTAAAAATAAGAAGCACGTACTCCATAGGGCTATTGTCATGATACAATACAGTAATCCGCATAAGGAACTTAGAACAGTGCCGGCGGTGTATGTTAAATGCTGAGTGCACGCCAGCTGGGATTAGAAGTAGCAGCATTACCAGGTGCTCCTGAGCAATGGGTCAGCTCTTTCCACTCTACCCTCAGGCCCCACCCTCCTTTGCAGTTCCTTCTGCTTTGATAACTAGAAGCAGCTGTATAGGGCCTGGGGTCTCTACTTGTAGGAGTTCAGTCAGGGTGGTGGGAAAAATTATAAAAAGTATAGAAAGACTCAAACCTCCTTGGAAGGTCGGGAGGTTTTGCAAAAGTTTTAGGAGAGGATTTGGCTGAAGGCAGCTGAATTTTCTCAGAGTAGATAACGAGGAAGTGTAAGGGAATTGATCTAAATAAGTTAGTCTACTTAGGCCTTGAAACATGGCCTTTAATGACGCATGCGCAGGACTGCTTTCTTGGGGGAAAGGACCCCCCGACCCCCCCCACCCACCACCATGTTAATTACCCACAAGTGTGTTGACTCAAAGCCTTTGTCATTAAATCTGAACTGAATATATGCCCACAGCACCAGCTTGTCAAGGCTGCAGCTGCTGACTCTTTACTGCACCCTTCTCGGTGCCTGTGAGCGGCCCAGTCCCTTAGCCGTGCAGCCAGGTAAAAAACCTCTGTCTGCATACATTTTTTCATCCGTCACTCAGCCAGGGTCTGCGAGTTGGACCCCGCATCTACTCACAAATCAAGATGTTCAGTTCAGCCACCCACCCCTGTCTGTCTTCCTTTCTCACAGTCACTCTGTAGGTGTATCTTGAAAACGTAAATCAGACCACAGCATTCCCTAGCTGAAAACCCTTCCATGGCTCCCTATTACTCACCATAGGCTAAACTCCCCCCAGACTCCTCTGAAGGGCTTTCAAGACCTCCTGTGTTCTAGCTCCTGTCTGCTATCCACACTTACCCCTCATTCTTGCCCCTGTAAACCCCTTGTAGCTCTCAGATCTCAAGAATTAAAGATTTGAACCAGTTGCTGCGACACTTCTGCCCCGATCCCCAGAAACAGTTTCCCCCTTCTCTTTCTCTGGCCAACTTTTATCTGTTTTTAAGGCTCCTTGAAGGCTTGGCTTTTGCAAGACGTCTCCCCTGGCCACACAGGATCCCTTCCGTTTTGAGACTGATAACATCCTGCGGATCGCAAGCTGAGTGCTCATCACACCCCATCGTGATGATCTCCCCTGCAAGGCTAGGGGCTTTAAGAGGGTGGGACTGTGGCTGACACATTCAGTGCTCCAGTCCCATCACCTGACACTTGCCATAGAGAAGGTACTTAGTATTTAGAAGCGGTGTGCGATTACCGAGAGTGTGGATATGAAGAAGGGGATCACAACCTTGAAAAAGTTTGTCACTGAGAAAGAGGCAAGCAGCCCCAACTGACGGGAGCTGGCCTGGTCCTCACAGCTGGTCTCCTGTTGAACAATTTCACAGAACATTGACATCAGACAAGGCTATTCTGACTGTGTTGGAGCAAGACAAAATCGAGAGCACTTCGTAGTCATGTCTAAACGCAGACAAAACAAGAACATTGTCTAAATCACAAAAATGACCAGACATCCCGCTTTTTGGCTAATGGGAGTAACTGTTTACCAATGTTTATAATGTTGGTCCTGCACTAGTCCTTCTAGCTTATAGATAAGACAATAGGTACCCAATTATAGAATGATTCCTACTGCCTGATGGTGTCCAATTTAACCCTCCCTAGTCACCTAACACAAGCCCCCATCCTTTTGTAAGTTCTTCCTAACACCCTCTCACAAAGACCCCTCACTGTTCCCCACAGTGCTCAGTCTCCTTGCTGCAATGAGCCAATAAACCCAGCTCTGTTCAACTGCAGGTGTGTTCCTGGTCTTTGGCTAAAGGGCATTGACACCACCCATTTCCCAGAAACTTGAACTTGCAAAAAAAAAAACAAAAAACAAAACCTAATTAAACAATTTCTGCAAGCTAATTGATAGTGAGAACTGTATTTCTGATAGGGAGCATCAGCTGGAGTAGACAACTTTGTACATACTATATGTTTTCCGGACAGTTGCTTCAGGTTCCCCTGCATTGTGTGTGTGTGTCTGTGTGTGTGTGTGTGTGTGTGTGTGTGTGTGTTTGCAGGGGCAGGATTCAAGCTTTGCTGTCCTGGGTGTCTGGGACTGGGCATGTCTCATCTGGAAGGACATTAGCTAATATTCCTTGAAAAAAATAATGTTATAATTGGATGATGACATCTGCTTCCAGAGGTAAGAGCATGCAGCATGGAGCAGATTTTCTCTGTCCCAGGAGCTGCCCTGCCCAGGCCTGGGCTGGTGGCATTGTCATGGAGTGGTAACTGTCTGCAAAGCCATCCTCAAAAGTCCTGCTGATATCACTCCAATCCATGGACGCCCCTGTGACTCTGTCTCCATTCCTCAGGCCTGCTTCCCATGGAAAGACCCAGAGGGAAACGTGGTTAGTGGCACTGGGGACTGAGAACAGAACAAATTCAGGCTTTGAGTGTGGATTAGAGACGCACTGTGTGGTGCTTGCATCACCTCTGACAGTGTTTGGGTAATGGGCTGAATCACCCAGTGGAGACAGAATGCCAACAGATGTTAGTTGAGGAAGATGATTAATCTCCTTCTTCGAAAACTCAGAAAATCTTTATTGACAAGATTGAAGTCAAGATAAGGCTTCTCCTTAGCAACCGGAAAGCGCCTAGTGTGTGTGGCTGCGGAATTCAATATGAAACTCAGATGATGAAGGTAGCCATGGGCACCTCTGATTGCCCATCATAAATTTCTGCCTGGAATGAGGGCTGGGGCCTCATAAATGTCAACAAAAGCTGGTGATGGCTCCAGAGAGGGATGTTAGGCCAGCCTTGATGGATGAGGAAGTTTCATTTAGGGATTCCTGTCACTTCCCATCTTCAGGCCGAGCTGACATCCGTGGCTGTAAAATTGTCACCCTTCTCCTTTGCCTCTCAGGAAAGCAAAACTTCTTTATGTCACTTTTAATCAAATCTGTCTTTTGCCACTTCTCTCCCCACCCTGCTCCCTCTGCCTTTATCCGGACGAAGAAGCGAACTGTTACTCTCTGTCAGTTATTTATCTGAGTAATTTCTTGATGAAATTGCAAATATAATTGAATTTTCTGAAAACCAGGAATTCAAATGAGGCGACAACAGAGGAAACAGCGTGATTAAGGAATTGTTATTCACTCGTTGTACATCATTACCACCCAGAATTCATCGCCGGATCGTTCACAGATGGAGTCGCTGAACTATGATTATATTTTAGAAAATGAAGGGACAAATCTAAAAAGGCAATAAAACAAATTAGAAGCCTTCTTGAGGAACAGGATTATTACTGATTAAGTATATTTTGCGTCAAAAATGTGCTAGCACTTTGACAGTTTAAATTATACGTCCGTGCAGTCAACATTTTTGCTGGTCTCAAAATTCTTTGTTAGTTTGGTCTTCTAATCACATTCCTCTTCACCCTCCAAATTGACGATTTGAAAGAACATTAGAAATGATCTTTCCTGAAGGAGCATTTGCTCTCAAAATGCATTTACGCTCAGCAGCCGTTAAAAGGATATCATCTAGTCACTTAGTTTCTCAATTTAACTTTAAAGGAAAGTTGCCTTATTAGGGAAGTGGCCTCTATTTCAATGTAACGGTCTTTGTCGCGTCTCCCAATGTGCTGGTTTAGTGCTGAAGGATGGGGAAAGGCAGTTTTCACATATTGCAGCCACCATACTACCAAAGAAAACAGGTGCACTTCCAGGCATCATTTAGCAGGGGTACCACATTCCTGGTTCGTTTCCTTTTTAGAAAATCTGAAAGTAACTTTGGGGCATATCTTTTGAGGAGTACTCCAACACGAGTAGTGGACAGACCCTAAATTAATTGCCAATAAGCTCTGCCTTCTGGTATTTACACCTTTATGTAATAACCTCCACTTGAAGGTAGATGAGATCTGTGACTTGCCTCTAACCAGTGGAATATGGCGGAGGTGGTGGGACGTTACTCCTGTGATTACATAGCGTCATGTGGCTCCTTTATGCTGGAAGATTCGTGCTAGAGATTCTCCTTGCTGACTTGACAAAGTATGTAACCATGATGAAGGCTTCCACATGGTAAGGAGCTGTGGGAAGCCCAGGTGCTGAAACTGGCATCCAACAAACACCCAGCAAGAAACAGACGTCCTTGGTTCAACAGACACAGGAAATGAATTCTGCCAATATCTTGAGTAAGCCTGGAACTAGATTCTCCCCAAGTTGAGCCTGACAAATAAAATACAGACCAGCCAACACCTTGATTGCAATCTTGTGAGACCTGGGGAAAAGGACACAGCTGAACCATGTCCATTCTTCTGACCCACAGAAACTGTCACATAATAAAGGTATGTTAGTTGTTACACAGTTTAGAAAACTATTACAGCTGCTCAAGAAGGTTAGCTAGCTGAAGATTTCAATCCATTCACAGGAAAGCAAGCTTTATTCCTAGAAGAATAATTCATTCTTTGCAAAAAGAGGAAAACGTTCTGCAATTTTAGAAGGTCTTTTCTTTCTCAACACACCCAGATTTCTTTAAAATCCTGCAAGAAGTGCATCTGTTTTCATGGTTGACTCGAAGAAGTGAGTATAATTAACTCAGAAAAGGTGGGAGGAAGGGACAAATTAAAGTTTCGTATGCATACAGGTTGCTTCCTCCAAGTGATAACGAGCAATGTGAAACAAGGAGATTGGCATTAAATGTAATAAAGGACT
Organism: Hylobates moloch; assembly: GCF_009828535.3. NCBI lineage: Eukaryota > Metazoa > Chordata > Mammalia > Primates > Hylobatidae > Hylobates > Hylobates moloch. The sequence goes on from NW_026652281.1 coordinate 147,614,485, forward strand.
AGAGGAGTGCACCTAAACCTGAAGCAAATTCCAAGAAGTGGCCTTGACCTAAAATGTTTGCATCCTGCCAGAGACCCTTACTTATAAGTCAGGAGACACCTGATGCCCAGGAGAACTGGTTTTTGTACTGTCTTACATAGACTAAGAATTAAGAATGCAGGTTAGAAGTTTAGAAAACTTCCTGATGATCATATGAAAATATATTCAACTTTACCTGGTAAAACTACGAAATATTGCCTGTAGATTTCTAAGAAAAATGAGTAGGAAGTTGGAAATGTTTCAGAATTAAGAATGTTTTTATAGAATTAGAACTCTTTAAGCTATATAATTCTGAAATCTGTGTGACAGACTTCTGTGTAAACATAAACAACTAGTTATTTTTATAGATTATCTAGTCTGTGTACTCATTTGATGTTTCTACTACTTTTACCCTCACTACAAAGTTCAATGAAAGTTAAAAAAATATTGTTCTTAAAAAAAGAAGAGATAAACCTGGAGTAGCTATTCCAATAATAAACAAAATGGATTTTAAAACAAAAATGTTAATACAGATAGAAAGGGACATTTTATAATAATAAAAGTGTCAAAATATCAGGAAGATACCACAATTATAAACAAATATGCTCCTAGCAATAGAATCTCAAAATACATAAAACAAAAACTGGCAAAGTTGAAGGGATAAATAAATAGGCAGCTCAGCAATATTTAGAAACTTTAATACCTCACTTTCAATAATGGATAGAACAACTAGACATAAGATCAACAAGAAAATAGAATATTTTAACAAAGCTATACACCAACTAGGCCTAATGGATATATATAGAATAATCCACCCAACAACAGAAGCATACATCTTCTTCTTCTTCTTTTTTTTTTTTTTTTTCCTGAGACAGGATCTTACTCTGTTGCCCAGGCTGGAATGCAGTGGTGTGATCATGGCTCACTGCAGCCTCAACCTCCCAGGCTCAGGTGATCCATGGGCCTCAGCTTCCCAAAGTGCTGGGATTATAGGCACAAGCCACATGCCTGGCCCACATATTCTTCTTAAGCACACATCAAAAATTCTGTAGAATAGACCATATGCTAGGCCACAAAACAAGCTTCAATAATTTAAAAGGACCAAAATTATACACAATCTATTCCTTGGCCACAAATGCTGAGAGAATTCACCACTACCAAGTCAGCACTACAAGAACTACTAAAAGGAGCTCTAAACTTTCAATCAAGTCCTGGAAACACATCAAAACAGAACGTCTTTAAGGCATAAATCTCACAGTACCTATAAAACAAAAATACAATTAAGACAACAAAAAAAACAAGGTATACAGACAAGAAATAGCATGAAGAATGTAATGGTACCTCACACCTCAATACTAACATTGAATGTAAATGGCCTACATGCTCCACTTAAAAGATACAGAACTGCAGAATGGCTAAGAATTCACCAAACAGCTATCTGCTGCCTTCAAGAGACTCACCTAACACACAAGGACACAAATAAACTTAAGGTAAAGGGGTGGAAAAAGACATTCTATGCAAATGGAGTAACTATTCTTATATGAGACAAAACAAACTTTAGAGCAACAGCAGTTAAAAAAGACAAAGAGGGACATTATATAATGATAAAAGGCCTTGACCAACAAGAAAATATCACTATCCTAAATATATATGCACCTAACACTGAAGCGCCTAAATTTATAAAACAATTACTAATAGACCTAAGAAATGAGATAGACAGCAACACAATAACAGAGGGGAACTTCAATACTCCACTGACAGCACTAGACAGGTCATCAAGACAGAAAGTCAAGAAAAAACAATGGATTTAACTATATTCTGGAACAAATGGACTTAACAGATAGATATTTATAGAACATTCTATCCAACAACTGTGGAATACACATTCTATTCAACTGCGTATGGAACCTTCTCCAAGATAGACCATATGAGAGGTCACAAAATGAGCCTTGATACATTTAAGAAAATTGAAATTATATCAAGCACTCTGTCAGACCAGAGTGGAGTAAAACTGGAAATCAAGGCCAAAAGGACCTTCTAAATCATGCAAATACATGGAAATTAAATAACCTGCTCCTAAATATCACTGGGTCAAAAATGAAATCAAAATGCAAATTTAAAAATTATTCAAACTGAATGACAATACTGACACAACCTATCCAAACCTCTGGGATACAGCAAAGGTGATGCTAAGAGGAAAGTTCATAGCCCTAAATGCCTACATTGAAAAGTCTGAAAGAGTACAAATACATAATCTAAAGTCACACCTCAAGGAACTAGAGAAACAAGAACAAACCAAACCCAAATTCAGCAGAAGAAAGGAAATAACCAAGATCAGAGTAGCGAACTAAATGAAATTGAAACAAAAAAGTACAAAAGATAAATGAAACAAATAGCTGATTCTTTGAAAAGATAAATATGATTGATAGACCATTAGCAAGATTAACCAAGATAGGAAGAGAGAAAATCCAAATAAGCTCAATTAGAAATGAAATGGAAGACATTACAACTGAAAACCACGGAAATACAAAAGAACATTCAAGCCTACTCTGAACACCTTTATGTGCATAAACTTGAAAACCTAGAGGAGATGGATAAATTCCTGGATAGATACAACCCTCTTGCTTAAATCAGGGAGAATTAGATACCGTGAACAGATGAATAACAAGCAGTGAGATTGAAATGGTAATTAAAAAATTACCAATAAAAAAGTCCAGGACCAGATGGATTCATAGCAGAATTCTACCAGACATTCAAAGAAGAATTGGTACCAATCCTACTGACACTATTCCACAAGATAGAGAAAGAGGGAAACCTCCCTAAATCATCCTATGAAGCCAGTATCATCCTAATACCAAAACCAGGAAAGGACATAGGCAAAAAAGAAAACTACAGACCAATATCTCTGAGGAACATAGATTCAAAAATCCTTAACAAAACGCTAGCTAACTGAATCCAACAACATATCAAAAAGATAATCCACCATGATCAAGTGAGTTTAATACCAGGGATGCAGGGATGCAGGGAGGGTTTAACATACGCAAAGTCAATAAATGTGATGCACCACATAAACATAATTAAAAACAAAATCACAGGATCATCTCAATAGATGCAGAAAAAGCATTCAACAAAATCCAGCACGCTTTTATGATTAAAACTCTCAGCAAAATTGGCATACAAGTGACATACCTCAGTGTAATAAAAGTTATCTATGACAAACCTACAGCCTACATAATACTGAAAGAGGAAGAGCTGAAAGCATTCCCTCAGAGGACTGGAACAAGACAAAGATGCCCAGTCCCACCACTCTTCTCTAACATAGTAATGGAAGTCCTAGCCAGAGCAATAAGACAAGAGAAAGAAATAAAAGGCATCCAAATCAGTAAAGAGGAAGTCAAACTGTCACTGTTTGCTGATGATATTATTGTTTACCTAGAAAAACCTAAAGACTCCTCCAGAAAGCTCCTAGAACTGATCAAAGAATTCAGCAAAGTTTTGAATACAAAATTAATGTACACAAATCAGTAGCTCTTCTATCCACCAACTGCAACCAAGCTGAGAATCAAATCAAGAACTCAACCCCTTTTACGATAGCTGCAAAAAAATAAAATAAAATAAAATACTTAGGAATATACCTAACCAAGGAGATGAAAGACCTCTACAAGGAAAACTACAAAACACTGCTGAAAGAAATCATAGATGACACAGACAAATGGAAACACATCCAATGCTCATGGATGGGCAGATTCAATATTGTGAAAATGACAATACTACCAAAAGCAATCTACAAATTCAATGCAATTCCATCAAAATACTACCATCATTTTTCACAGAATTAGAAAAGAACAGTCTTAAAATTCATATGGAACCAAAAAAGAGCCCACATAGCCAAAGCAAGACTAAGCAAAAAGAACAAATCTGGAGGCATCACGCTACCTGATTTCGAACTATACTATAAGGCCATAGTCACCCAAACAGCATGGTACTGGCATAAAAATAGGCACATAGGGTTGGGCGCAGTGGCTCACACCTGTAATCCTAGCACTTTGGGAGACCAAGGCGGGTGGATCACGAGGTCAGGAGATCGAGACCATCCTGGCTAACATGGTAAAACTCTGTCTCTACTAAAAATACAAAAAATTAGCCAGGTGTGGTGGTGGACACCTATAGTCCCAGCTACTCGGGAGGCTGAGGCAGGAGAATGGCATGAACCCAGGAGGCAGAGCTTGCAGTGAGCTGAGATAGAGCCACTGCACTCCAGCCTGGGTGACAGAATGAGACTCCATCTCAAAAAAAAAAAAAAAAAAATAGGCAAATAGACCAATGGAACAGAAGAGAGAATGCAGAAATAAACCCAAACACTTATAGCAAACTGATCTTTGACAAAGCAAACAAAAACATATAGTGGGGAAAGGACACCTCATTCAAGGAATAGTGCTGGGATAATTGGCAAGTCACATGTAGGAGAATGAAACTGGATCCTCATCTCTCACCTTATACCAAAATCAACTCAAGATGAATCAAGGGCTTAAATCTAAGACCTGAAACTATAAAAATTCTAGAAGATAACATTGGAAAACCCCTTCTAGACATTGGCTTAGGCAAGGATTTCATAATCAAGAACGAAAAGCAAGTGCAATAAAAACAAATAGCTGGGACTTAATTAAACTAAAGAGCTTTTGCACAGCAAGAGGAATAGTCAGCAGAGTATACAGACAACTCAGAGAGTGGGAGAAAATCTTCACAATCTGTATATCTGACAAAGGACTAATATCCAGAATCTACAACAAACTCAAACAAATTAGCAAAAAAAAAAAAAAACCACCAAAAAAAATCATCAAAAATTGGGCTAAGGACATGAATAGACAATTCTCAAAAGAAGATACACAAATGGCCAAGAAAAATATGAAAAAATGCTCAACATCACTAATGATCAGGGAAATGCAAATCAAAACCACAACGTGATACCACCTCACTCTTGCAAGAATAGCCATAATAAAAAATCAAAAAATAACAGACACTGGCATGGATGTGGTGAACAAGGAACACTTCTACACTGCTGGTGAAAATGTAAACTAGTACAACCACTATGGAAAACAGTGTGGAGATTCCTTAACATACTAAAAGTAGAACTATCATTTGATCCAGCAATCCCACTACTGGATATCTACCTAGAGGAAAAGAAGTCATTATAAGAAAAAGATATTTGCACACACATATTTATAGCAGCACAATTCACAATTGTAAAAATGTGGAACCAACCCAAATACACATAAATCAACAAGTGGATAAAGAAACTGTTTATATATATATAAATGAAATACTACTCAGTTTATATATATATCACAGTTTATATATATAAATGAAATACTACTCAGCCATAAAAAGGAATGAATTAGTGGCATTCACAGCAACCTGGATGAGATTGGAGACTATTATTCTAAGTGAAGTAACTCAGGAATGGAAAATCAATCATCATATGTTCTCATTCATAAGTGGGAACTAAACTATGAGGATGCAAAGGCATAAGAATGACACGATGGACTTTGGGGACTTGGGGGAGAGGGTGGGGAGTGGGTGAGGGATAAAAGACCACAAATATGGTGCAGTATATACTGCTTGGGTGATGGGTGCACCAAAATCTCACAAATCACCACCAAAGGACTCACTCATGTAACAAAACACCACCTGTTCCCCAATAACCTATGAAAATAAAAAAATTAAAAATAAAATTGGAAACTACCAAATAATAAAGAGATTGAATCTGTTATTTTAAAACTTCCCACAAAGAACAGCTTAAGCCCAGATGGCTTCACTGGTGAATTATACAGGATATTTAAATTAAAGAATTAATGCCAATTCTTCACAAACTCTTCTAAAATGTAGAAGAGGGGACATTTTTCATTTCATTTTATGAGGCCAGTATTATCTCATTACCAAACCATACAAAGCCACTACAAAGAAAACTACAGACCAATACTGCTTATGAATATAAACATAAAAATCCTCAACAAAATACTAGTAAACTGAATCCAGCAGTCTGTTAAAAAGACTAACACCATGACCAAATAGGATTTATCAAAGGAATGCAAAGTTGGTTTAACATTTGAAAATTAATTAATATAATACATAATTCAATAGAAAAGAGAAAAAACACATGATCATCTTATTAGACACAGAAAAATCATTTAACAAAATCCAAACTGACTTCATGATAAAAACACTCAACGAACTAGAAATAGAGTGGAACTTTCTCAATCTGATAAAGGACATCTACCAACAATCCACAGCTAATATGATAAATAATGGTAAAAGACTGAATGTTTTTCTTCTAAGATCAGGAAAAATACAAAGATGTCTGCTCTCAGCACTTTTATTAAATATTGTACTGGAAGTTCTAGCCAGAACAATCAGGCAAGGAAATTAAATAAAATGAATTCAAATTGGAAAGGAAGAAATAAAACTATTTCCAGATGATACAACCTTATATAGAGACAATCCTAAAGAATCCATTATTAGAATGATCAGAACTAATTAACAAGATCAGCAAGGTTACAGGATATAAAGTTAAAATTCCTATACACTAGTAATGAATAATCCAAAAATAAAAATCAAAAAACCATCCCCCTTACAATAGCATCAAGAAAATAAAATCCTTATGAATAAATTTAAAAGAAGTCTAAAACTTATATATACTCTAGACATGACAAAATGTCATTGAAATAAATTAAAAATGGAAATAAATGCAAAGACATCCATGTTCATGATCAGAAGACTTATATTGTTAAGATGGCAATACTTAACAATATTATAAAGTGATTTACAAATTGATTTATAGGTTCAAAGTGATTCGATGCAATCTCTATCAAAGTTTCATAGCATTTTTTGTAGTTATTTATACTGCAAAGTGATTTACAGATTTAATGCAACCCCTGTCAAAATCCCATGGCCATTTTTGCAGAAATGGAAAAGCTATTGCTGGAATTCATATGGATTGCAAATGACCCCAAATAGCCAAAACAATCTTGGTAAAGAACAAAGCTGGACAAAGTCCATCTTGCACTTCTTGATTTCAAATCTTACTTCAAAGCTATGGCAGTGAAAACACTGAACTGAGTACGGCAATATTTATCATCTCAAAACCTCACAACAATGCAGTCAAGTGGAACCACTATCTTAGTATTTCAGATGCGGAGCCCAGGCTCAAAGAAATATGGGGAATTGCTTAAGGTCAGAGAGCTGGGTAACCACAAATGGGGGTCCACATTCAGATCTGTCCTGAGTATAAAGACATTGCACCCTCTCAGCCACTACCTACACCACTCTTGAGTTTCCTCGACACAGGACCTGTGAACAGACAGCCCAAGACGCTTGGGAATCATGGAATTCTAACCCTCAAAGCCTGGCTTAGGGACCTCATTCAGCGACCAGACAGAGTGTGTTGTGCCTCATCCACATTTCTGAAAGTGTCCACTCAGTGGACAGCCTGCTTTCTAGTCTCTGCCCTACTGGCTTGAGTGTGGGTGCCCAGATGGTTAGGAGGCAAGTCCCAGAGCTCCCATATGGTCACTTCCACTGTCACCTGTGTGCCACAAGTGCTCTCTGTACACATGCTCAACCTGTTCTGATGATCTTTGTCTTTCAACTTCCAAGTCATGTGAGGGATCCTTCTGGAACATGAGCACTGGGACATGCTGGACGCTGGAAAGAGATGCAGATACCCAGAGCTGGCTGAGCTAACATGCTACAGCTTGTGAGGAGGAGACACAAAATTTCATACAGATGATAAAATTTTTCTGTACAACAAACCTTTGCTATAGATCCTACAATATATCCATTATTCTCGTTAGAATGTGAACATGATTCTGCAAATTCCTAGGGGGAAAACTCAGCCTGCCCCTTATTAGAGGCTATAAACCACCCGTTCTTCTTCCCATCCTCCTTCCCCTGCTTCCCTCTCACACATCAATCCTTTAGAGAAAACTGAGCTTTTCCAAACTGTTATTGCTCAAAGAAATGTCTTCATCCAAGGGAACCAAGGGACGTGAAGGCCATTGGCCTCCGCAGCATTTGCCATTTGTCAACTTTCATTGAGCACCTACTATGTACCAAGTACTGTGCTAGGTTCTGACGATGCTGAAGAAACAAAAAAATAGATGCTTCCTAACCTCAAGGGACAGTCCACTGGTGGAGTCAGACCTTGATCACACACACACACACAAACACAAAGAGAGAGAGAGTGAGAGAGAAATACACGTATTCAGATACTGCTCTGAACCTTATCTGGGTCAGGAGGGCAGAGAAGGCTTCTTGAACTAGGATCTAAGAAATGGGAAGAAATTTGCTAGTTAAGCAGGTGTTGGGGGAAGGTCCTCAGAAGAACATTCTAGAACATGTGCAAGGTCCCAAGAGGGAGGGAGATGGTCCATTCCTGCAACTGAAAGACGACCAATGTTTCTGAACTACATGGAGCAGGAGGAAGCAGCAGGAGAATCCGACAGGGGGAGGGTCAGAAAGGCCATGTTTGTAACTAATCAGAACAGTGAACTGTGGTTTGGAAGACAAGTGAGAGGATGTGTAACACAGGGCAGATGTGGGAGACCAAGGAGGGGACTACTGCATTTTTCCAGTAAAGAAATAATAGTGGTTGGGGCTAGGGAGGCTCAAATTGAGAAGAAGACAAGTGGGGAGGTTTAAGAGAGATTTCTAAATTAAAATGTACAGGGAATGGTGACAGATAATGTATGCAGTAGAGAGAGAGAAGGCAGTGTCAAGAGTGACTCCCAAATCTGGCTCGCAAACAGAGTGAACAGTGGTGTCATTCACTGAGGAAGGACACCCAAGAGGAGGATGTGATTGGCAAGGGAGAGAGCATGAGTTCAAGCTGATATGTAGATCCACATTAATATGTCTAGTCAGAATGTGGATATGTAGGTTTGGGGCTTAGAAGAAAGATCTAGGGTGAAGATCTAACCCTAGCAATCATCTGCAAAGAGATGGTAATAAAATAAATACAATTTTTAAATGGATGGAATTTCCAGGGAAACAGCAGAGGGTGAAATGAGTAAAGGATCTAGGGCCAAGGCTAAAAGAAATCCATTATTAGAAACAGAAAAGGTGTCTTAGTGCATTCAGGCTGCTATAACAAAGTACCATAGCCTGAGTGGCTTATAAACCACAGAAATTCATTTCTCACAGTTCTGGAGGCTGGGAAGTCTAGGATCAAGGTGCAAGTGAGAGTCTGCCTTCTGGCTCATAGATGCTGCCTTCTGGCTATGTTCTCACATGGTAGAGGATGTAAGGAAGCTCTCTCGGACTTCATTTATGAGGACACTAATCCCATTCAGGAAGACTCCACCCTCATGACCTAATCACCTCCCAAAATCCCCACCTCCTAGTACCATCACCTTGGGGGTTAAGATTGCAGTATATGAACTTTAGGGGTCACAAGTATTCGGTCTATAGCTGGAGGAATAGCCAAGAAGGATGAATGAAAATCATACAAGGATGATTTCATGGAAGACAAGGGAGTACAATCTCAAATAAACCAAGTCCTGAGTCAAACGTTACTGAGAATGTGAGCATAATAAAACCTAGACTCAAAAGTCGGCATTGGATGTGATGACATGACTATCATTGGTTACCTTAGGGAGAGAAGTTTTGGTGGAGTTGACAAGCAGAGCCAGATGGAATGTGCTGGTGGATGGCAAAGGTGGGGAAATGAAGATACCCAGTGTAGACAGCTTCTGAAAGCAGCTGGCCGTGAGCCAGAGGTAGACAGGAAGGTGACTAATAGGGTGCAGAGGTCGACGTTTTTAGCTTTATTGTTTTAAAGAGAGAGACCTGAGCACATTTAAAATGCTGATGTGACATTGTCCAAGCTGAGAGGAAATGATTAGATCTATATGAGAGAAAAGAATGATGAATATCAGGCAAGTATGGCAAAGACCACCATTACTTTTGCACCAACCTAATAAGAAAGTTGGAGGATCTTCACAAAACAAACATGGTTTTGGCCTGAGTGGGGAGGAGGAACAGCTTCTTTACTACCACAGGAAAGAAGGAGAGGCTGGAGCAGGGGCAGGGAGGTAGCAGGGAGCAGAGGGGGGCCCCACCAATGCTCAGGTTCTTAGAATGAGGAAGATGACTGGCACGACCATAGGTGAGCATCTTTTAACCCAAGGAAGATTTAGAACTAAGTATAGGCTGGGCGCAGTGGCTCACACCTGTAATCCCAGGGCTTCGAGAGGCCAAGGGGGGTGGATCACCTGAGGTCAAGAGTTAGAGACCAGTCTGATCAACGTGGCAAAAACCCATCTCTACTAAAAATACAAAAATTAGCCAGGTGTGTCGGTGCCTGTCTATAGTCCCAGCTACTCAAGAGGCTGAGGCAGGAGAATCACTTGAACCCAGGAGGTGGAGGTTGCAGTGAGCTGAGATGACGCCATTGCACTCCAGCCTGGGCAACAAAGCCAGATTTCATCTCAAAGAAAAAAAAAAAAAAAAAGGAAACCAAGTATAGAAACATGGAATAAAACTATATTCTTTCTATTAAGATATTTGTGCTTTGAAATAAGCTATGTTTACACACTTGCAATGTTTAGGAATCTGTGGCCTTTCAGAGTCATACATGAGCTTTTCCTTCTAATATAAAATGTTTAATGGAGCAATTGACTTTGACATCAGATTCTAAGTTGAAATCTTACGGTATTTAAGATTTGGAACCTGTAAAAGAATTTAAGCCTTGCTGTATTTAGAAGTTTAATGAATTAGATTTATAGCAATTACTTAAATATCTGAGAAGGTTTGTTAGACAATTGAAGTACTTGAGAAGGAATTAAAATATACTAAACCTATAAATGCAGTTTACAGCGTTTAGAGCAATTTAATTAAAAACATTTGTAAATGAGATGAAACATTTCTCAAAGGTACTCTTAAATGTGATTGTTAAAATTTTCTAGACCTATAAATAAATAATAAGATTCGTAAGCTGAATTTCAAAGCTTATGGAGGAACTTGGGTCCATATGAATTTGTTACTTTAATAAATTGAATGTTAATTTTGAAAAACAAAGAAACCTTTCATCAATATTTTTGGTGCCTAAGAGCTGCTCTTGAGGGCATCTAATTAATAGTTTTTTTATTATTTAAAAAATACCATTAGGCCAGGTGCAGTGGCTCACTCCTGTAATCTCAGCACTTTGGGAGGCCGAGGTGGGTGGATACCTTGAGCCCAGGAGTTTGAGGCCAGCCTGGGCAACATGGAGAAACCTTATCTCTACTAAACACACACACACACACACACACACACACACACACACACACACACAAATTAGCTGGGTGTGGTGGCACATCGCTACTCAGGAGACTGAGATGGGAGGATCACCTGAGCCCAGGAGGTGGAGGGTGCAGTAAGCCAAGATTGCGCCCCTGCACTCCAGCCTGGGAGACACAGTGAGACCCTGTCTCAAACAAAATTTTTTTAATGGTTATAATGAAAAAAAATCAGCCAGTGTGGAAGGAAAAAGCTGAAGCCCTTTGCCCCATTTCCCAGAGGTAACCATCATTACAAGTTCCTTGTGTTTCTGCCCAGAAATGTTATTTGCATAAGCATAGAATCTCTCCCCAGCCCCATTTTTAAACAAAGAGGTATATTCTGCATCTAATATTCTGTACTGCTTTTGTGCTTTACAAGATAATTTGAGCCGGGTGTGGTGGTTCATGCGTGTAATCCTCAAGCTTTGGGAGGCTGAGACAAGAGGATTCCTTGAGGCCAGAAGTTCAAGATCAGCCTGGGCAACATAATGAGACCCTATCTGCAAAAAAACATGTAAAATTAGCTGAGCATGGTGGTGTACACCTGTAGTCCCAGCTATTTAGGAGGATGAAGCAGGAGGATCACTTGAGCCCAGGAATTCAAGGCTATAGTGAACCATGATCATGCCCTGCACTCCTGCCTGGGCAACAGAGGGAGACCCTGCCTCAAAACAAACAAAAAACAATATATCTTAAAAACATGTTCATATTTCCCATAAGAATAAAGATTAACATCCCTCTCTCCCTTCCTCATCGCCTTTGGGGTGTGGCCTCATGCCTTCCCTCTGGGTCGTGCCCAAACTTCTCTCAAGAGTGGATCCTCTCACTGTCTCTACTTCCTGCCTCCCCAGCCACTCACTGTACCAAGACTGTGCTTTCTGAGGGCACCAATGTCCTCCACCTTACCAAACCCGCTAGAGGCTTCTCAGTTCTCATATCTCTTGCTCTCCGGCTTTCAACACGTGAGCCATCTTTTCCTTGCTGCATTGCAAAGCCACCTTTATCTAGCAATGAATTCCCATTTGTATCTGGGTCTATTTCTGGCCTTTCCATTCTCTTCCACTGATCTCTCTGTCCTTGGGTACAAGTTTTCTGATGACCTGACCTGATTCAAGGATAAAACCTATATTCCTGCCAAAAGAATGTCCTTCACTCAATCCTCCATAAATAACAATTCCTTCAACAGAGCTTTTCTCTCTTTCTTAATAAGAGATAGGGATATCAGAGGTTCATGTATTTCCTGGCAAGGCCCAGAATGCCATTATTCTTGATTGAGGGCAGAGTTATCAGCCAGACAGATGATAGTGGAATTGATATCCTTGTGTGAAAATGGAAGAGCCAATCTGAGCTGTCGCCCCATTCCTACAGAACTAGCTGCCAGTCTTTGAATTCCCGGTGCTCATTCAGGCCTCTGCACTTTCACTTGAGTACATCCGGCCCCCACTTTCTCCTTTCCTCCTCTCCTCTACTAAATAGTAAAAGAGCTCTTCTTCACATCTCAGCTCAGGTGTCCCCTTGCCCAGGAAACCTTTCCTGAGGCTCCTCCCTATGCCCCACATTAGCCACTCTGGGCTTACCTCCCCCCCAGCCCTTAACACAACAGAATCAACATGCCTGTAAAGAACTGCCCTATGCCCCCTCTCCCCTAGACCACCGTGAGCTCCCCAAGGGCAGGGCCTGTCTCTCCGCAGACTTGTACTCTTGTTACTGAACTGATCTTGGGTCTGCCCACCCGGCACAGTGAAGCCAAACACTGATATTGGGATTGCAGCCAGAGAAAGTGAGGCATTTATTGCAGGGCGCCAAGCAAGCAGAATTGGGCAGCTCATGATTAAGATGAGAACTCCCTGAGGGCTTACAGGTAAGGGTTTTTAAAGGTAGAGGGGGAGAGGTTACAGGCAAAATCATAAATTAATACATATAGACTATGCGTTGGTTTGGCCTAAAAAGGCAAAGCATCTTGAAGCGGAAATTTGGGAGTGTGGCAAGTCAACGTGGATTCAAAGATTTTCCAGTTTGTGATGGGTTAAGGAGGTGAAGTTTTGTCTAAAATTTTGGTGTAGGCAGGAAAGAACGTTAGCTCTTGCCCGTGGGCATGATCTCTTCCAGGTCCCTCAGCAAGAAACTTAGAAGAAAGCACGGTGGTCGGAGTTCAGTCCTCAGCTTGCCCTTATCCAAGGTCTCTGTGCCTGCAGATGGCACTTTCCATTTGGTGGAGGTCTAGGTTTCTGAAACACAGCTCAGGGACGTGGGTTGAGATATTATCTTTAGTTTCTACAGGAAACCAAATATCCTATGGCTCTAATTTCCTTGGCTATTGTCTTAAGCTACTATTACCTTCTTGCTTGTCAAGTTGCTCATTTACTTCTCAAGGCTTGCTAGGTTCCTGGAATTTTAAGATTTTCCTTTATTTCCATGCTTGGGGAGAGGAGTACCTGGCAGGCTCCTAAGAGGGGTCTCTGCTCCATCTCACCCCCTATCTTGAACTATCAGTTGGGTGCTCTAGAATCTGTATGGGGTGGAAGTGTTCATTTTCTGTACAAAAGCAATCAATGCTTATTGTGGAAAACCCAAATAAGAGTTGCTCTAAATAACACCCTCCCCAGTCCCAATACCTTGTCCAGAAACCACTGTTTGGTGAGTACATTAGTCAATGTCTGCAGACCGGATGAACAAGTTTTCCATAAATGGATGGCCATCCACTTCCCTTCAAGGGCAGCGGTAGTTTGCTCCGATCCGTCTCCCTTTTCACAACTCAGGGAGGGAGAAAGACCCAGGAAGGAGAGCCGCCATAGTTACTAGTGGCCCAGCTGGGATTTAAAGTCTGCCGTGACTGAAGCTTGGCTCAGCATGCCATTCTGCAAGGCCCCGAGTGCCCTCAGGAGTAATTCCAAGCAAAGCAGGGAAGCAGCGGGCCAGGTGCTGAACTGAACTGCTGCTCAGGGCTCCTGAGCCTCCCCCTGCCTCCTCCCTCTCTTCTCCACCCTGGGGCCTCTCTCTCTGTCCCTACTTCCCCCTTTAGATCCTCTTTCCCCTGAACCCACTCATTTATCACCTTTTGATGAGTTCCACCAGGCAGACCATGTCAGGAAATTTCTTGGTGTTCATTTTAATAAAACTTAATTATTAAGACAGCCTCACAAGTCATGATACATTTATTGGTTCATTTTTCACATCTCCGTCGGAGGCCTCCTGGCAGCCACGTGGGAGGCATGGAGGTTGTGGGGTGGAAGTGTCAGAGCCTTTTCTGGCCTCCGCAGGAGCTGGGTTTGGGGAAGCAGTTCCTGACCCTTCCTCTGCCAGCCCATCCCCGTTATTCTCCAGACGCTGAGGGTGGGATGGAGTGAGCACCAAACACGGAGTCAGGAGACCTGAGACTCAGTCCTCCTCCTGCTGCAAACTGTCCTCAGACCCTGCTGAAGGAAGGCATCCTCTCTGGGCCTCAGCTGTCTCATGTACGAGATGGGAATGGTCTCAGTCCAAACCAGACAGAGCCACTGTGACATTCAGAAGAAAGCTCTCGCAATGACAGGCCTCCCCAGGCAGATGGAGGCAAAACTGCAAGGGTGGATTCACGCTAGGGTGGTACCTGCCCCACAGGCCTGTAGGTCTGCCTGCCTGGGTAAGGGATGGGGTGAAATTGGGGGTCTCTGATGATCACAGTAATAACTGACTTTTAAAAAATTTTTATTTTTCCATAGGTTATCGGTGTACAGGTGGTGTTTGGTTACATGAGTAAGTTCTTTAGTGGTGATTTGTGAGCTTTTGGTGCACCCATCACCCGAGCAGTATACACTGCACCCTATTTGCAATCTTTTATCCCTCGCCCCCCTCCCACCCTTCCCCCGCAAGTCCCCAAAGTCCATTGAATCAGTTTTATGCCTTCGCGTCCTCATAGCTTAGCTCCCACACATCAGTGAGAACATACGATGTTTGGTTTTCCATTCCTGAGTTACTTCACTTAGAATAATAGTCTCCAATCTCATCCAGGTCACTACAGATGCTGATAATTCATTCCTTTTTTATGGCTGAGTAGTATTCCATTGTATATATATATCACAGTTTCTTTATCCACTCATTGATTGATGGACTTTTGGGTCGGTTCCACGGTTTTGCAATTGCAAATTGTGCTGCTATAAAAATGTGTGTGCAAGTATCTTTTTCATATAATGACTTCTTTTCCTCTGGGTAGATACCCAGTAGTGGGATTGCTGTATCAAATGGTAGTTCTACTTTTAGTACTTTAAGGAATCTCCACACTGTTTTCCATAGCGGCTGTTCTAGCTTACATTTCCCCCCAGCAGTGTAGAAGTGTTCCTTGTTCACTGCATCCACACCTACATCTACTGCTTTTTGATTTTTTGTTATGGCCATTCTTGCAGGAGTGAGGTGGTATCGCATTGTGGTGTTGATCTGCATTTCCCTGATCCTTAGTGATGTTGAGCATTTTTTCGTATGTTTGTTAGCTATTTGTATATCTTTTTCTGAGAATTGTTTATAACTGACATTTATTAAGTGCTTTGTAGATGCTGTGCCAAGGATGTCATATTGTCTTAAGTACTAGCTAGCTAAATCTCACAGTCGCTGTACTTGTTACTAATATTATAAGATGTGTACCAGTGTTATGCCTATTTTATAGCTGAGAAAACTGAGGCACAGGGAGGCAAAAGCAATGTGCCCAAAGTTACAAAGCCAGTCAATGGTGGAGCCAGAATTAGAACTCTGGCCAACTCCAGAGTCCACCTTCTTACCAATGAAGTCATCACCCCTGAGAAATCAGGGAGGGGCCAGGAGTTTTTAATAATCGAAGCAACCTCACAGTGAAGTGTAAAGGAACATAGAGGTTCGGCTGAGCACCAGGACCCCTGGCAGTTCGGCATAGGGGCCATGAGTGACACCTGCACTCATATCCCACACCTGTGGTCTTCCAAGGGGAAAGACTGAACTCTTGCCACTTCATCCACAAAGCCCCCCCATTTCCTCCTTTCCCCCCACTGCACTTCCTTGCTAACAGACCCAATTTTGTTCAGCAATCCACCCCCATGGAAGCTGACCCACAAATCCCATGATGCCAACAGGGTCCCAGTATCTTTGCCAGTTCTCTGACCCAGCCTCACACCAGGGTGTGGCATGAGCAAGGAGACAGGGTAGAGTTGGTGCAGGTGACACAAGGCTAGGATATGGCACAGGAATTTAAAACATAATTAGACTGTGTTGGGTGTCAGGACACACCACTCCAAAATATGACTGTAAGAGACCAGGAATCTGCCACAGCAAAATCTACTTCTTTGGCATTTTTCAAGCTAGTTATTATGAGAAACTGCAGACACAGGAGTAGCTCTGAAAAGCTGTCCTTTTGTAAAAGAAATTTACATCTATAAAGGAAATCCACATTAGTAAAACAATCTGTATCAGGAAGAGGGCTGCTCAGAGACAACTTTTGTTACCCGAGAGGCTTTTTATCTTTATAACGAGACAACATTTACTTATCATACATTTCCTCCTCTCACCCTCCCAGAACTCCACCATCTCTGAGAAACCCAAAGCACCCCTATTCCTTTCTGTAGCTCAGGATGCTACATTAGCTTCAATCATCTGGCCCTACTTTGAGTCTCATGTATTGTGGGACCCCCCTCCCATGCCTATGCATGTAATTAGAAATTTTTTGCTTCTGCAAATCTGTCTTACGTCAATTTAATTTATAGCCCAGTCGAAGAACCTAGAAGTGTGGGGGTTAACCATTGTTCCCTCCCCAACAAGCGGATCGGTCTAGGAGAGAAGTCAGCTTCCATTTATTGAGCACCTAGTAAGCACCAGGCCCCATCTCTTAAGCTTTACGTGTGTTATTTCTGATTCCCATAGACTCCTCTAGCTTCAGTGGTATTACCTGCATGTTGCTGATGAATAAACGGAGGTTCAGAGAGGGTAAGTGACTTGTCCAAGATCACACAACCAGGAAACAGCAATGCTGGGAGTGGAACCCAGGTGTTGTGTCTGTGGGTTTGTGGGCTCACTGACTTCAAGAACGAAGCCGTCAGAACTTCACGGTGAGTGTGACAGCTCTTAAAGTTGGCAAGGACCCAAAGAGTGAGCAGCAGCAAGATTTATTGTGAAGAGCAGAGCAAAGCTTCCACGGTGTGGAAGGGGACCCCAGTGAGTTGCTGCTGCTGGCGGGGGTAGCCAGCTTTTATTCCCTTATTTGTCCCTGCCCATGTCCTGCTGATTGGTCCACTTTACAGAGTGCCAATTGGTCCGTTTTACAAAGTGCCGATTGGTCCACTTTACAGAGTGCCGATTGGTCTATTTTACAAACCTCTAGCTAGCTACAGAGTGCTGATTGGTGCATTTTTACAGAGCACTGATTGGTACATTTTACAAAACTCTAGCTAGCTACAGAGTGCTGATTGGTGCATTTTTACAGAGCACTGATTGGTACATTTTACAAAACTCTAGCTAGCTACAGAATGCTGATTGGTGCATTTTACAATCCTCTTGTAAGACAGAAAAGTTCTTCAAGTCCCCACCCAACCCAGAAGTTCAGCTGGCTTCACCTCTCAGTGTGACCAACCTCCAAGCTTTTTTCATTGCTCAGCTTCCCTACCATATCCATTTCTGCACATTTATTTCAGCCTCACATTGACCACCTCCTGCGTGCCAGGCACTGGCCTAAGTGTTATTCGAACACAGCTTTGGAAGCTAGTCCACTCACTTCTGTCCAGAAGAGGAGGGCCGTGCTGGGAGGAACCTCCCTGACTCCTGCTGCAGACCCACTGAGAGGTGACTCCCACACGGCTGTCCTGGAACAAGACAGCAACTTTTCTTAGGTTGTTCTAAGTTAAGGGCTCTCACTGCTGGTAAGATGGGGAAATAGAGGAGATAAAAATAACAAAACAAAAGGAGAAGTCACAAAGTTACAGGAAATCTCAATATATCTTTCTGTTCTGGAAGCAGCTCCAAACACAACTGCAGCAGGGCCTCTTTTGGGGGGTTCTTATCTGAGAGCCACAAAGGCCCTCAAAGCCAAAGCAGACTGATTATCTAGCCCACCTCTATATCCTCCCCTCCCTTCACCCCACTTCCTTACTAACAGACCCAATTTTGTTCAGGAATCCACCCCCCGCAGAGAAGAAACTGATCCTATTCCCAGCTCAGGGCCAAATCCTGAATCATCCAATATTCCCCCCTTGTCAGGAGTAAGTAGAGGGGTGACAAGTGGCCCATACTTTTTCTGGGGTCAGGGAAAAGAAATGATTATTAGAACAATTTTGGTTTAAACTTTTTTTTTTTTTTTTTTTGAGACAGGGTCTCACTCTGTCACCCAGGCTGGAATGCAGTGGTGCGTTCTCAGCTCACTGCAGCCTCAACCTCTGCAGGCTCAAGTGATTCTCCCACCTCAGCTTCCCGAGTAGCTGTGACTATAGGCCTGTGCCACCATGCCTCGCTAATTTTTGTATTTTTTGTAGAGACAGTGTTTTGCCATGTTGCCCAGGATGGTCTTTAACTCCTGAGCTCAAGCAATCCGCCAGCCTTGGCCTCCCAAAATGCTGGGATTACAGGCATGAGCTACTGCACCCAGCCTAAACTTGTTTCTAATTTGCAGTTCCAAATTTTTAGATGCTCATATCTCTGACTAATTACAATAACAGATGATGAAATATCAAAGTGTTGAGCTGTCTTCTCAATTCCAAAACGAACAAACAGATTCTGTTTCTCTACATTTTGACTGAACTGTCTTGGTGTCATACATTAGATGGTAAACTTCTCCTCTGTTCCAATCTCCCCCTTCTTGATGGCTAATTAGATAGAGGCATACTGTTGATAAACACGATATGAATAGAAAAATTTTTGTTTAGCCTTAAAAAATAGGCGTATGACAATTTGTCTTGAATTTTGACCTTTCAGTGGTGGCTTGTGTCAAAGTTATGGTCTTGGGATAGTGCTATCACCCGCTGAAATGCCTGCGGGCCTGAAATTTTGATCATAAGGCAAATTTTGGTACAGAAAATTGCCTATTTCTGCTGACTTCTGCTTTAGACATCCACTCTTAAGGAAAAGCATTGTCATCCCACTAGCTAACACATCACTCCCTACCATATATCAAAGAGTCTCAGGATCCTTCTATTCACAAAAAATGAAAATATTCTCACCACATCCTCGCAGTAATGTTCAACATAAATTACCAAGCACAGAGACAGTTTGGGAATGTACACTATTTTATTATAAATGGCCTTCCCTACAAGACTAAGAGTGAATCCTAATGTAAACTATAGACTTTGGGTGATAATGATGTGTTAATGTCGGTTGACAGATTGTAATAAATGCACCACTCTAATGTGGAATGTTGAAGTGAGGGAAGTTGTAAGTGTATGAAGACAGATACATGGGAATTCGCTGTACTTTCTGCTCAATTTTACTGTGAACCTAAGACTGCTCAAAAAAGTAGAATTAAGTAAATACATAAGTCAGTAAATAAATGGCCTTTTCTTGGGCTGAGAAATGAAGACATTTCCTATATGTTGCTTGGAACTGTAAATTCACTCTAGGGATGTATATATATATATACACATATATATATATTAGATGTATATATATACATATATATTAGATGTGTATATATATATTAGATGTATATATATTAGATGTGTATATATATACATATATATATTAGATGTGTATATATATATACATATATATATATTAGAAAGTAAATACTTCTTGTTAAAAGTCTGAGATATAACTGTCCTTTAAAGGTGTTTATTTCCTGGGTTGGCTATTTTGTTTTGTTTTGTTTGTTTGTTTGTTTTTGAGACAGAATCTCACTCTGTAGCCCAGGCTGGAGTGCAGTGGCACAGTCTCCACTCACTGCAACCTCCACCTCCCGGGTCAAGCAATTCTCCTGCCTCAGCCTCCCGAGTAGCTGGGATTACAGGCACATGCCACCATGCTCAGCTAATTTTTGTATTTTTTAGTAGAGATGCAGTTTCACCATGTTGGCCAGGCTGGTCTTGAACTCCTGACCTCTTGATCTGCCTTCCTCGGCCTCCCAAAGTGCTGGGATTAGAGGCATGAGTCAACGCATCTGGCCGGGTTGGCTCTTATCTATTTACTTGATAGCCAGGTTTGGAGTCATTAGTGGCTGTTGCTTACTCCTTGAACAAACATTTTTGAGTGCTGTGCTCTACAGGCCACTGGAGAGATAGCGATGAATCCAACACAGTCCTGTCCTCAGAGCCCACATCTTCATAGATCTGTAAATTAATATTTGCAGTAGTATATGACAAAAACTCCAATAGAGGTTCATCCAGGGAAGATGGTACCAATTGAACTGGTTGCTAGGGAGATGTCAGGGGAGGGTTCATGGCAGAAGGGTCATTGAAGTGGATCTCAGATCTTCATGCCTCCTGGGAAGTTAAGTCCAAGACACCTACCTCTATCTTTCAGTGCAGAGGGCACATGAGGGGACCTGCCAAGATGAAGCCAGAGAGGCAACAGTGGCCAGATGACAGAAGGCCTGGGGCGAGAGGGGGCAGGTAAAGATTTGGGGCTTTATCCAAATGGACTTTATTGTAGTTGTATTCATTTGATATCTTTTGTAAGTTCCTTGCTTAGTTATTACATAATTGTCATAAAGTTTGAGGGCGTAATGGTTAGAAAGATATCACAGACTTAGGAAAAGGATACGTGTTCCTTTAATTTGGCTCTTTTAATGGACTAAGAGACTATGAAACGCTCGTGGCTGGAGGACAAGCTTCCCCGGCCTTCCAGTCCCATGAGGACACCTGCTGTTAATGGCAGTCCTGATGGGGTGTAGATCCCTCGGGCTGCCATCCTCACAAAGGTGTGTTACTCTTTGGCTGGCAGCTCCAGATGGCCCTAGGGACTCTGAACTCAGCCTGTGTCTGAAGGCTTACTGCAAGACTGTGCGACTCCAAAGTCAATTTCCCATGGTCAGTTTCCCCGGGGAACCATCTCTCTACCAAGCCCGGTTTTCCATTGCAAGAAAATTGCCAAAATGTCTAAGTTTCTATGTGAGAATTTTGGCATCTTGGGTTCCTTTTAAATAGGACACACTTGTAAGCTCTAAAGGAAAAAAGAAAAGTTTTCTCACGAAGCATTAGCTTTCAAGATTACATTTCGGTAGGATGTTCAAGATACTTAGGGTGAATAAAAATGACAGACAGCTGAACCCTTCCTATAAATGAAACACCAATATAGATCTAAGTTTCATGCATGACTCTCAACGTGGTTAATGAAAAGGAAGAAAAAAAAAAAGGTTGGCAATATTTGCAGGGCATTTGCTCCCAAATGTTTCAATCCTGTTTTCTTTAGACTTTGAAAACGGGGATTGCAAGTTGCCTGTCAAGAAGACATCAAAGCAGGGAAATCCACAAATGTGGTGTCAGAATTCAAGCCTTCAGAAAGGACCCCGCTCCTTTGGTTACCAAGAGAACTAGGGGGCTTGTTGTATTTCTGAAAAGTCACCAGCTGGAGGCGCTGAGCAGGTAATGGTCTATGTTTTCCTAGACTATAAAATCCTGATTATATGGTTTAATAAAATAAGAATCTCAGAGTTCTGAGGGAAAAGAAGTAAACTTCAGGTCTTAGCAGGCACTAGCAGAAAGCACCAGAGACAGCTGGGGGAGAGGTTAGGACTCCTGTCCCAAAGATCCCCCTCAATTATCCTGCCATGTTATCAGTTCCCTCTTTACATGTTACCAAGCATGATTGACTACTAATTTCTATCTTTTTCTAAGACTATTAGACGTATTCAAAATTCACTCTTCTTACAAGGATAGAGAAAAGTGCCTATCGATGCTTAATAACCCAACATATATTTAATAGAAGAATTAAATCACCTTCTGCAAAGGACCGAGAAAAGCTCCATTTGATCAATTCCTTTAAGACATGAAGACTTCTCCTTTTCTAAGAATCGTCATAGTAAAATGCAAGCTCAGCATGAGATACCCCAAGGAAAAATGTATCTGTCCCTTCTGTTTTTACTACAGTTCCATAAGGGAAATACTGAGTCGTTTTGCCCACATGGGGGCTCTGGAATTTTGGCTGTGATGCATTGGTAGGATATTTGTCACCAAAACTGACTCAGGAATCAGTTAAATATTAAACAAAGCACTGATTAGTGTTCCTGATTCATATTTGTGCTTTGTTTAACATTTAACTTCCAAATTTTATACACCTATTAAAAAATATTCCTCTTGACATTCAAACGCTATCTGCACAATTAATAAATCAAAAACCTATTAAAAATTGAAACAATTAAAAATTCCCAAACTTATAAACCATTGTTTACAAAACTATTTAACCACACTCTCCAACACTTTTAATTAAAACCATAAGTTTAATATGTCAGACTCTTTTAAATGTTTCAAACACCTAAAAAGTCAGCAAAAATGCACCCTAAACGTCATACTGATTGAAAAATATATACTCACACTTACCTTTACACTGGTTACAAAGGTATGAAGATTATGGGTATATATTGGTTTTAAAAAGTATTTTTATACTTATATTTTCTCAGTTTCTTAGAGTCAATGCGATGATTTCTTAGGATTAGAGTATGAAGTGATACAGTTTCTCCTAAGAATACAAATTTCTTTCAGAACCAAAAGAAAAATAATCTGAGGCCAGCAGATCTGGAGTTACTGATTCTTATTTCAAACTGATAAGGTGTCTCCCAACATTATTGTACTTAAGATTAAATGTGGCCTGACTAAGAATATAAAAGTCCATGCCTTCACATGGGTATCCTTTTCTGAGACCAGAGTGTTTCCTAAAGTGCGCTTCATCTCCTAGGAGACTAGGGATTTTTCTTTTTTTTTTTTTTTTTTTGAGACAAAGTCTCGCTCTATCACCCAGGCTAGAGTGCAGTGTGATCTTGGCTCACTGCAGCCTCTGCCTCCCGGGTTCAAGAGATTCTCATTCCACCACGCCTGGTTAATTTTTTGTACTTTTTGTATTTGAAATGGGGTCTCTCCATATTTCCCAGGCTGGTCTCAAACTCCCGGGATCAAGTGATCCACCCACCTCAGCCTCCCAAAGTGCTGAGATTACAGGCATGAGCCACTGCACCCGGCCAAGACGAAGAATTTAAACCCTGAAGTTTGCTGTCCTTACGAGCACATTTGGCCAATTATCCTGCCATGTTATCAGTTCACTCTTTACATGTTACCAAGCATGACCACTAATTTCTATTTTTTTCTAGGACTATTAGATGTATTCAAAATTCACTCTTTCCTTCTTACAAGGATAGAGAAAAGTGCCTATTGATGCTTAATAACCCAACATATATTTAACAGAAGAAATAATATCACCCATATATAAATCTGCCATTAAAAATAATATGAAATAAAACCCTATGGCATTTGCCATTTACATCAACTTTTCTCTTCATAGCTTCATTAGGAACTTACAGCTCTTCACAGACTCCATGTGTTTTAATTGATTATAGCTATCAATCTTATTTGATATTCAAAATCTCAGAGCTTGACCAGAGGAAGCCTCTTTAATCTAGCTTCTTAGCCCTTCCGGAACTGCCTTGTGATATTCTAGAAAGCATCCTTGCTTTCTGATGACAAAAGAAGCTTCCAGGCTTAAACCATTTGTTTTACCCTACTCACGACAACCCTTCCAAAGAGCCCCTGTTTCTTTAAGTGGAGAAAACTGTTAGAGACAAAGTCTGGCCATTTAGGGGCACATGAGAGTTGTGGCGGGTATTAGTACTATTGCTGCTGCTGCTGCTGCTGCTGCTGTCTCCACTGTTAGTGACAGAAGTGGGAAAATATTTAAGTTGAGTTCACATTAGTGCTCCCAATTTAGCGTTAGCATTGCTCCATTATGTTGTTCTAATGTGAAAATGTCAAACACATTTTCTCAGTGACATATTTAACATTTTAACCCTTCATCCAAGCTATATGTTACACCTCGCTTTTCTATTGTTTTATATTTAGAAAATAAATATTTATGAAATACTTGATATTTCTCTTCAATCCTTGGTCGCTCAATTGAAGGGTATAGAAGTAAGGTCAGGTTCACCTTAGTGAGGGGTCTGCATCTAACCTTAGCTGAAGGGGCTTATGAATTTGGGATGTATTACGTTGACAGAAAGAAATATTGGGAATAACCCCACCCATGCTTTATAACAATAGCTCTTTACAGTTTATTTCACAGTGACAAGAAGGAACTCATCCACGGTGGGATTTTTCCTGAGTGGTCTGCATGGTCACATCAGAACTGAAATCATCCCTTCTTTCTTCTGAGCCCCTGTGTCCAAGTCTTGCTCTTTGTTTATGTAGGTAGTAAAGTGAATTCTTTAAATCCCTGCCCTCCATCAACTGCTAAAGCATTCTGCTTCCCTCCGATTTGATTAACAGAGTGTTGGCTATGGTTGTGGGATGCTTTGCAATCTGTCTTAAACCAAGCCAGCCATGTTAGCATTTCCTCTCATGGTGGTGTTTTAGGCCAATTGAGAATGTGGGTGATATTAATATTTTCCAACCAGCTGATAACAGGAAAGACGCTTCTGCTTGGAGTCCACTTTGAGAAGAGGTTTATCGTTTAGGCAGCACAGGACACCTCCATTAATCTTCCCCCAACAGTGCCCATCTACCATCAAGTTCATATGCTTTCCCCAGGGTTCAAAGGTTATAATTTTAGCCAGTGAGTAGTCAATATTTATCAATAAGAATAATAACAATAAAATTACAATGGCCAATGTTTGAATCCCTAATGTGTGCCAGGCAGAGTAGCAGAGTACGGGGCCTTTTGCAGCTATTATATCATAAAATCCTTACAACAGCCCCATGAAATTTGCACCATGATTTGCTTCATTTTACTCTTGGGGAAACCAAGGATCAAGTAACTGAAGTGATTTCTCTGGGACTCACAGATGAGCGGTGGCAGAGCCTGGAATTAGAGATACCTGATGTTAGTGTTTTGAGGAACCATTCTCCCCAAAAGCCATAGCTCTCAGACATTCTTATGTAATTTGTCTTTGCTGAGGCTTGGGTATCGATGTTTTAAAAGTCCCCAGAGACCAGATTTCATCTGGTATGCTGTGAGAGTCAAGTAATGTCCAAGGCCAAGCCTGTCCAAGAGAGAGGTTTTTATTAGCTCCAAAATTTTAATAACTTCCACAGACTTCTTCCACCAAGTCTGCCTTCCACTGAAACAGTGCTGGTGATGTTTAGAGGTATGAATTTGGGACAATTATCAGGAGAAGCATTTTGCTGCTATTGTCCCACCCCTTCTGTCCTGAGAGGTTTTATCTGGTCTTTCAGTATTTCAAGTAGGTCATGACTAGATTCCATGTGTCCCTAGAAAACGTAAGCCTAAATTTTAAATTAAAGTATGAGGTGGAAGAAACAGCCTTTCTTCCCTTTTATCTCCAAGGACATATGGAGTCAAAAGTGGGACTTGGGCCCACAGAGCCGGATAGCTTGGGCAGTACGTGTGTGCACCTGCAGGCTGTGGAGACAGGTATTTCCATGGAGCTCACTCGCCCTGCGTCTCATCCAGGCCTGAAAATCATAGGTACTGTGAGGCAAGAGGAACCCAGGTTGTGGTGGGAACACTCTAGGATGATCCCAGGCTGGGGACCTTTGGACTAAAAAGATCAAAGCCAACCTTCCCTCCCCAGGAGGAGATGCAACTCCTGCACTCTCTAGTGACCATCACCAGGATATTGCACAGATCTGCAGTCACCTTCTGAATCCCCTTAAAGTGGACCTAGCCGGCCTCTCCATTTTAAGATCACATCTCCTGTCTGCTACAGCCCCTCTCACTTCTTTTTCTTTAAGGATATCTGGCTGGTTGTATTGGGTTAACATGCAAGAAGAGAGTACCAATCACTCCATAACTTGGGTAATGCATGTTGATGGTGATCTGTGTGGGGCTGCAGGGTCCCAGATGATTGGGACAACTCTACAATCAGTCACATTTGGGTTGGTTAAATCCCCCACTCTTCTTTACAGCTGTATCCTGCAAGTTAGTGGCTGCCTGTCTCTGAACTTCACCTTCCTTATGGTTGTCAAAATACCTCTGTGGGATAAAAATGCAGCATCTGTAGATTCCCAAATAGGTGCAAGTAGATTCCCAAATAGGTGCAAATAGGTTTTCGTTGGTTCATTCTGCGTTCGGGGAGCTTTCAGTCTACTGGCATGAAAGACGCGATAATAATGAGAATACTTCACAATGAGTGTGACGTGATGACTGATGAATGCGACAAAGGAGAGGTAGGAGGCACTTAGACAACCTGGGGGAATTGAGTTGTGGCCAGAAGGGAGAGAAAGTGTCCATTCTCCACCTCGTCGCTTTGCTGCCAAGAGAAATAGGAATTTCTTAGACAAGTTCTCAGGTCCCTCGGTGAGACTGAGCCTTAAAAAGGCACCGGGGAGCCGGGGGCACTCACATCATGCCATCCCCCCACAGAGCATCCCGCTGGCCATCTGCATCAGCCCGACCCCCACAGGATAGAAGACTGGTACATCCAAGTCGCTCCTTCCACACCCTTTCCCCATTGAGGCCCCGTCTCCCCGACCCTGTGGCCAATTGAAGGTGAACTCCTAACGTGCATTCTGCCTGGGATCCCAGAGGTTGTGGCAGCCAGATGAGTCACTTCACAAATACAGCACGTGTTCCTTGGGGGCGGCAGTGGGAGGAAACATGTGAAGAGCTCTCTCTGTGATAATAGACCATTTAGAGCTTCAGATGGCGAAAACAAGCCGCTCAGGTGCGGGCCCTCCAGGAGGCTGCAGGTGACTCCCAGCCAGCACGCCCTCCATCGCACGTTGGAGAAGCTGGCAAGAGCCTGGTGGCCGCCAGGCCTCCCTCTGGCATCCTCTCTCCCTCCAAGGCTGTGTGCTCCCCACCTCGTCTCTCCTTTTTTCGTTCCATTGCTCTGTTCTGTTTCTGTCTACCCATTTGTCTTTTCTTCCTCTTCTCTTTCTCTTGCCATTCCCTTTCTCTTCTCCTCTCAACATGTCCTTCTCTCTACCCGTTTCCCCCCTCCCCTTCTCTCTCTCCTCTCTCTTTCCCTCTCCCTCTCTTCCTTTCTCAAATCTCTCTTAGCCAGACTCCTTTTTGCCCTTTGCCTCTCACACCCTTCTCCGCCTTTCCACCCTCTCTCTGCGTTCTGCTTCTCCCTTCTTCCCTCCATGTCTCTGGCTCACTTATGTGCTCTCTCCACATCTTCTTCCATTTGCCACCCTCCTCCTCTGCAGCCACACCCAGTGGGCTCAGAGCTGGGTCTTTCTTTTTTTCTTATTTATTTATTTTTTTTTTTTGAGACGGAGTTTCGCTCTTGTTGCCCAGGCTGGAGTGCAGTGGCACAATCTCCACTCACGGCAATCTCCGCCTCCCAGTTTCAAGCGATTCTCTTGCCTCAGCCTCCTGAGTAGCTGAGATTACAGTCATGCGCCATCACGCCCAGCTAATTTTGTATTTTTACTAGAGACGGGATTTCTCCACATTGGTCAGGCTAGTCTCGAGCTCCCGACCTCAGGTGATCTGCCTGCCTCAGCCTCTCAAACTGCCGGGATTACAGATGTGAGCCACCGCACATGGCCAGAGCTAGGTCTTTCATCCTCCTACACAAC
Organism: Hylobates moloch; assembly: GCF_009828535.3. Classification (NCBI taxonomy): domain Eukaryota; kingdom Metazoa; phylum Chordata; class Mammalia; order Primates; family Hylobatidae; genus Hylobates; species Hylobates moloch. Next base: position 147,642,428 of record NW_026652281.1, read on the forward strand.
CCTGGCCTGGCCTGGCCTGGGCCTCTGGCCTTGGGCTTGGAAGGGAGTCCCATCCTCCCTCCCTCAGCTGGATTTCTTAAGGATAAAACCTTTGCTCCTTCCTTCACCACACCTCTCCACGTCCCAAACTCAAGCCCACAGAGCCCAGCTCTGGGCCCAGGGTGTGGACGGGGAGGGTGGCTGGTGGCCCAGAGCTGAGCCCTGTGAGCCAACAGCATGCCTAGACTCACACACAGACACATGGCCCACCTTCAGGGTCGTGAGGATTCATAAACCCTATTCTGGGAAGCGCCTCCAGGAATCATCAAGGGAGGTAGGGCAGCTCTGAGTCTCCACCAGGCCCACCCTCCACCTCTCAGGGCTGAGCTTCACTTCCCTTCCCAAAGAGGCCAGGGAGAGGCGCTGCTGATAACATGCTCTCAGAGGAAGGCCAAGGCCTCCAGGCTGCCTCTGGGCCTGGCACGGGAAGGAAGAGGAGAAAACAGGGAGCCCAAGGAAAGAGCAACCCAGCCCAGCCCAAGGACCCCCAGCCCCAGCTTCAGCCCCAGCTGGGCTCAATTTGATTGAAAATGGACTGGAAAAGCCTGCTTGTGCCCGTCCTGTAGACTCAGCATCATCAAGACTGGAGGGACAGAGCATTTGAATCATCAGAGCATCATCAAGGAGGGACAGAGCATTTGGAATATGTCAGATCCTCAGCCAGACGTCACCCCACGCGTTTTCTCATTTTATCCTCCTAAGAAGCCCACAAAGTGGGTAAAATGGCCTGCCCCAAACAGATGAGGACATTACATTTCTTCTTCTCCTCCTCCACCTCCTCCTCCTTCTTCTTCTTCCTTCATTTTTCTTTCATTTTTTCCCCCAGATGTTGCATTTCAGAAAGGCTGAATGTGTTGACTAAGGTCACACAGCTAGAAACATCAGGGATCTGCGAAAAAGCTCTGTTCCCTGGTGACAGGTGCTCTGTGATCCTAACACAGCCAGAGGTGGGGACAATGTCCTTGCTGTAACAAAGGCCCAGTTGCTCGACTCCGTGGACATCAGGCCCTGTTTTCATTCATTTGCAGGTCAGGGATTTCAGTGTCACCTATGCCATGTACTCCGGCTGATCTACCTGCAAGTCTCTACTCCCCATTTTCCCAGCAGCAGCCGCAGACACCACCCAACGGGCAGGAATTTCAAACAAGGGGTTCTGCCTTGCACTGCCGGTGCAAGGGTTGTGCACGTGGACTCACTTGTGACCAATCACATTGTCTTTCCTGAGATCCTGCATTTTGACCAGAGGAATCAAGAACAAAAAGTGGTGGCAACTGATTTATCCTTAAGAAATCCAAGTAATGAGTTCCTGCTGCCAAGATTTCTGGGATTTCCCTGGCTCCTGCCAGTTTCTGGATTTGGTTGTTAAGCATTTTCTGGGTGTGTGAGCCCCATACCCTTCTCATAGCTTCTTCATTATGCTGAAGTTGGCCAGAGTCAGTTTCTGGCTTTTGCAATAAAAAATAACCCAACTAAGATTTGCTATCCTGCAGGCAAGAGAGGGCCACAGCTTGATAGTCAATGCTAGCCATTGTCTGGCCCCTGCCTGCCCCAGCCAGCTTTCTTTCCTCCCCAGCCTGTACCTGCCACCCTGAGCGCACCACACTGGTGCACGCCTGTGTACTTGTCTTTTATGGTCTCACTATAATTAATTTATTTAATCCCTCATTAATGAACATTTCTAAGTTGAAGTATAATTCATGTATTAGGGTGCTCCAGAGAAATGGAACCAACAGGATGTGTATGTATATATATTATACACATTATTATATATTACACACATGCACACACACAGACATACCTATATATCTAGAGAGAGAAAGAGATTTCCTTTAAGGAATTGTCCTACATGATTGTAGGGGCTGGCAAATTCAAAATCAGCAGGGCAAGTAATCAAGGGAAATTCAAAAGTGGCAGGGCAGGAAGCCCAGGGAAACGTTGCAGGCAGAATTGTTTCTTCCTGGGGGAGACCTCAGTCTTTTTCCCTGAAGGCCTTCAGCTGACTCAATGAAGTTTACCCATATTATGGAGAGTAATCCGCTTTCTTCAAAGACTCCTGCTTTAAATGTTAATTTCTTTGAAAAAATTGCCTTCACAGCAACATCTAGACTGGTGTTTGACCAAACAACTGGGTACTACGACCTAGGCAAGTTGACACACAAAATTAACCAACACAATTCACATACCATAGCATGAAATTAACCCTTTTAAAGTGCACAGTTCCACGTTTTTAGCGTATTCACAAAGTCATCATCATCACGATCTAGTCACGGAACTTTTTTTTTTTTTTTTAAGACAGGGTCTGGCTGTGTCACCCAGGCTGGAGTGCAGTGAAGTGATCTCAACTCACTGTAACCTCCACCTCCTCAGTTCAAGCAATCCTCCCACCTCAGCCCCTTGAGTAGCTGGGACCACAGGCGCATGCCACCAAATCCAGCTAATGTTTGTACTTTTTGTAGAGACAGGGGCCATGTTACTCGGGCTGGTCTCGAACTTCCGGGCTCAAGGAATCCACCTACCCTGGCCTCCCAAAGTGCTGGGATTACAGGCATGAGCCACTGCGCCCGGCCCAGTCACAGAACATTTTTCTTGCCCCAGAAAAAAAAACCCCTGACTCCTCCCAGCTCCTGGCAACCGCTAAACACATTGGTCTGCATGTTGTACACGCTGGTTTGCCTTTCTCCTTGCCTCCCTTAGACTGCCTCATAAATTTCTACTCATTCCTCAATAGTTAGCCCTTCTGAAATATCTTCCTTGATCCCCACCTACCGGAAACACCCTGTCCCACCTCAAACTGAGTTAATCACTTTATTTTCTGTGAACCCCCAATATAAGCTGATGGTGCCTCCTGGAATAGCCTTTAGCAAAAGATATTGAAATTGCCTAATTAACTTGCTTCTGTTTCTCACCAGACCAGCAGTTCTTAAATTATGATTTCAGGGATTCTTGACACTTACCCCATATTTTTCCCATTTGGTGTGTTTGTGTTTCCGGGAAGAGAGTTTAGAGTTTCATCAGCTTTTCAAAAGGATCCCAGGAAGGGCCAAGAGCCATGACATTAGGGCTTCTCGAAGGGCAGAGGCATGCTTCATGAGTTCCCTTGTGTCCTTGTGCCTGGTTCAGATGAGGTCTGCTGGATGAGCCTGGGTGATGAATGAGTAGTCACGTGTAGGAAAAGTGCCCTTCCTTCAAGGGTTTTCCATCATCACTCTCTGTGAAGCAGTTAAAAAGCAAAACAAAGTAACATACGGTTAAGCATCAGAGGAGGAGGATAAACACATAATTACATATTCATTCATTCATCTGCTCATCCATTCACAATTTAGTGTATGCATCTACAAGGTACAAAGCCCAGTGCTCCCAGCGCCGGGTGTTCAGAGCTCCAAGAAGCAAGCAGGCACCACATGTTGGTCTCAGAAGGTAGAGAGAGACTGTGAGGTAAACCAAGGAAGGCTTCCTGGGGGAGAGGGCACATGACATGAGCAAAGCCAAGAGCAAGCACTGGGACTCAGCCAGATGGAACAGAGCCCAGGGGAGGGTGTCTTGAGAGTGTGTGCTGGGGGGAGCATCCACGTGAGCAAATGCCAGGCCTGCAGAGGACCCGGAGAAGGGAGAGAATTTACACACCCACAGTCCCTGAAGCCTGGAGAGGACTTTTTAAGATTCCAGGAGGTTATGGTGCAGAGGAGCTGAGCTGGGGCCTGTCTGCAATGAGGTGTGGGGTGTAATTACCAAGCCGGAGTGCAGAGCTGAGCCAAGCGGGTAAGAGTACTGACCCCGAGCCCACTGGGGCTCTGAGCAGAAGGAAGATTTCATTAGTGTTAGAGAAGAAGGATGTGCCTTCTCCCCCGGAAGCCAGAGGGCAGGAGGCCGGCCAGGAGGGGAGGCTGACCCAACGGCCCCGGAATGGTGATGGAGCAGCCTGGGAGGCTGCAGGCACTGAAGGAAGAGGTAGGGGACGATGACTCCATCCGTCACCTCGGCACTTACCCCAAAAGATGGAGGACTGCTGGCAGAAACAGACAGAAATTTCCCTTGAGAAGGAGAAAGCCGTGCTATAGGCAATCAAGATTTGTACATCGTCAGCAGAGAAGGAAAGAGACTGTCTGGTTGCCGCCAGACCTTCGCCAGGGCCGTCCTGCGGGTAAGGGCCTCGGGCAGGAGTTCCCTGGGCAGGGGCTGGCCCTTCTCCTCTCCCTCAGTGTCCTGGAAAGGCCCCAGAGCCGCCCCAAACCCTGACCTCTCTCCTTCTTTCTCCATATTGCTAGACCCCCTTCTCTTGGTCCCCTGCCTCCTCCCACTGGTGTGCACCCACACCTTCAGACAGTTTTGAGCAGACCACACGAAATACAACTGCAATGTTATTTGCGGCAGGGATTCTGGACCCAGAACTGTGCTTGGTCTTGAAGTTGCAAGGTAGCAATCACTCACACTCCTCTCCCGTGAACAATTTGAGAAAAAAATGGAGGTTCAGTGCAGAAGTTACTCCCTTTACAACTGGCAGGAGCTATCCTGGGGAATGAGGCCTGAGGATAAAACCTATGCCCTATTTCCAGCCTCATGATGTAAACTTAGCCACTGGGTCCCTAGCAAAGCAATTGGAGAACTGAGGGTCTCCCGCAGGTCCCCCGCTCCAACTGCCCCAAGCCCCACATGCCTGCAGGTGGCCCTGGGATGTCTGCCCTGTGCAGGGGATAATGAGCCTGGCAGCTACAAGAAGGAGATGAGCTCCAGGGTTTGAGGGTTAAGGACATTCACCAGTCTCCCAGCACACTCATCTCCACCCCACCCCAGTGAATGAGACTGAGAGGGCTCAAGGGGGGCGCAACAGGTTCTCTCCGGTACTTTCCAGCCAATACCTGCATGTAAATTGAGATACTCAGTAAGCCATGAGAAGCGCTGTGTGACCATGGCTGAGTTGCTTAACCTCTCTGTTCATGCCCCTCCCCTGCAAAGTGAACGCATTCAAAATCATCTATATTCATGGTGAACCTACTTTGTTCAAAGGCCTCTGGGGCACCCAAAGTTGGATAGGCCATGTCTTTGACACAGCTGACCGCTCTCACCCTTGCTTTCACTGTGTGAAATTCTCCCACATTGACGGGGTGGGGGTAGGGCAACTGCAATTGAGAAGCACAAGGGAGCCCCCCGTGGTGATGAAACAGTTGGTATCTTGACTGTGGTGTTTACATGAATCTATGTGTGTGATAAAATGACACAGAACGACACACATACACACACCCAAAAGAGTGCATATAAAACTGGTGAGATCCAAGCAAGGTGTGTGGACCATGCCAACAACAGTTTTTTGACTTTGACATTGTCCTGTAGTTCCCTAAGATGTTACCACTGGGGGAAACTGGATGAAGGGTGCAAGGGCCTATCAGTATTATTATGGGAATTTTCTGTGAGTCTATAATCCCTTCAAAAGAAAAGGTTATTAAAAAATCTCACATGGCTTCTCACTGCTCTGCTTATAAAATCCAAACTCCTCACGGAGCACCATAGGCCGCTGTAATCTGGCCTCTGTCCCTTCTCCAACCTCTCCTCAGGCTCCCTAGGCCCAGCCCCATCACCTTCTCTCTGCACCTTGAGCACACCCAGCCCACTCCTTTGTGAGGCTGTGGACCTTGCTGTTTCTTTTACCTCAAGTTCTCTCACCCCAAATCCTAAACACAAGTAACTCCTATCACTCAAATTTCAGAATCAGTCTCCTTTTCTTGTGAGGCCTTCTTTCTCAGGCTGAACCCTTCAGCCCTAACACAGTGGGCCCTTCCACTGTGTCTAGGGTGCTACGTCACCATCACCTCTTGGTTTTTGGCTAAGATCGAGTGTAGAGTCCTACTATCATCGGACATGATCTGATTCGTTTGTTTGCTTGCCTATTACTGTCAGTCCGGACCTCCCCTCCCTCTGAGAATGAAGCAGAGAAAATGTTATCTTGGTCACCAGTATATCCTGGAAACTACAACAGGGGCAGGCACAGGCAGGAGTGCAGTGAATATCAATGGTAGATGAATGAATGAATGAAGAATGAATGAATGAATGAATGAATGAACGAATGAGTGAATGAATGTACCACACAAAGTAGCATTCTAGCAGAAGTGAAAACAAGCTTACCTAGTGCAGACTTTCCCAGCCAGGACTCATACTATTTTTAAACACATACACCTGCTTCTGTGATGTACTGAAGGCCTCAGGCTACTCTCCCGGCCCACATCTCCCACCCCTCTAACCGGATTCAAATCTCCAGTGCTCTTATTTCCTCCTCATCACTTACCTAGCAAATCTGGCTCACAGTATAATATCAGTCATTTATACTTCAGTCTAAATTCCAGGTCAGTGCCAACTTCCTCCAGATATTTGTGGTTTAAGCTTCATGTGATAGTACATCATCTTGAGGGCATTTAGTAAAGGGGAAGAAGGAACATTTTTGGACAGAGGCCTTTTCCTGTGCTCATTTGTGCCTCTCAGGAAGCCAAGAGTAAATGTGCATCTAGACCTACAGGGGAGGTCTTGGCAGTTGCAGCAAACTCACGGAATTTTTAAAATGCCAGAACCTTTCCAGAGCCGTGAGTTGCAGTCCCAGCTCTGTCACTGTCTCTCTGTGCTTTGCTAAGCAGACTTCACCCCTCCCTGGGCCGTCTGTGAAAATAGGGCCCAGCTCGATGGCATAAAAGGCCTCTAACTTCCAGTACTATAACTCTAGGGGAGCCCTTGTTTTCTGGGGAGACTCTTTCTGAGTTTTCAGAATTATGTTGAGGAGTTCTCTTTTCCTGCTCACGCCAACTTTTCTCCAGTTCTCGGACTCCAGTTCTGGGTACCCAACAATTCAATCCAGTTCTGACACTAACTAGCCAGAGTTAGCACAGGCCCCATGGGTTAAAGGTCCCGTCCCACAAAACTGCCCCCACTTCAGACACCAGTGGCCAGTCTCAGACCCCCTGCACTTCTGACCAACCAGCTATAAGTCAAGGATTCCTAAGACCCCTTCCTCAGGTCTAATAATTTGCTAAAGAAGCTCACAGAACTCAGGAACACACTTTACTTATTTTTACTGGTTTGTTTTAAAGGATGCAACTCAGAAATAGCCAAATGAAATGAACGAGTCAGGCAAGATATGGGGTTGGGGGAGGAGGCATCGAGTTTCTATGCCCTCTCCAGGCATGCCTTTCTCCCAGCACTTGGACGCGTTCTCCAACAGGGAAGCTCTCCAAATCTTGGTGCTTAGGGGTTTTTATGGAGGTTCAATTACATAAGCATGATTGATCAAATGATTGGCCATTGGTGACTGACTCAATCTCCAGCCTGTTCCTTCTCTCCAGAAATTGGGATTAGGGCTGAAAGTCTCAAGCTTCCAGTCAAGGCTTGGTCTTTTTGGTGACCAGCCCAATCCTGAAGCTATCAAGGGCTCACCAAGAGTCACCTGACTGGAACAAAAGATGCTCCGATACCCTCATCACTTGGGAAACTCCAAGGGTTTTAGGGACTTTGTGCTAGGAATGGGAGACAGAGACCAAATATCTTTTTTTTTTTTTTTCTGAGACGGAGTCTCGCTCTGTTGCCCAGGCTGGAGTGCAGTGGCACAACATCTGCCTCCCAGGTTCAAGTGATTCTCCTGCTTCAGCCTCCTGAGTAGCTGGACTACAGGCGCCTGCCACCACGCCCAGCTAATTTTTTGTATTTTTAGTAGAGACGGGGTTTCACCATGCTGGCCAGGATGGTTTTGATCCCCTGACCTCATGATCCACCCACCTTGACCTCCCAAAGTGCTGGGATTACAGGCATAAGCCACCTCCCCTGGCCCCTTTCTATGACACCACAGATGTGCACAGTCAGAATCAGAGCCTGAGATGCAGGTCAAATCCCTTAGCCCTCCACCAGTCCTGCCCACTTGGTTTCTGTGGTAGAAAGTTTTGTTTACTATCTGTATCTGTGTCCTCCACCAAATGCGAGCTCCCCCATCCCACCCTAATGCTGAATTGAGGACACTCAGGGCTTTGTGTGGCTCTGGCAGCTTGCACAATGGGTTCTCAGATGAGGTATTCCATGCCCTTCTTCCTGGAGTAGTAAGAGTCAATGCTTTTCAGTTCAGCAGAAATTCATGAGATATTAGAAAGCGCTTCCTAGATCTGCGTAGAAGTTGGAATCGGTTGCGTATAGAAGCTAGGAAGGTTCCATCCCTGGAGATCTTTAGGAAGATCCCATTGCTCTGGGTGACTCAGTCGCTCATTTCAATCATGAATTACAGGCATTATCGAGTTAAGTCATCCATGGTGGCTGGACTTGCTTTCTCCAAAGTCCCTCCAGCTGCAGGTTGGTGAGCCCATAGATGGGGTTAGTGAAGCATTGTTGCTCAGCTCACCAAGGCACCCTTATGAGAATGAAATAGACTGTGACTCCTCTGCAGTTTGTTAAGGAGGAGGACACTGAATGAAGTCATGTGTTAAGAGTGGAGTTTGGCTGGCAAATTCGGATTCATCTTTCAGCACCCCACTCAAGCATCTCCTCTCTTGAGAAGCCTGGCTTGACCTTCTCCCCATGCCCCACTCTTCCTTCTCCAGGTTTAATTAAATGTCTCTTCTCAGCTGGTGTGGCCTCTTGGTTGATTGCAAATAGTGCATACTCCACTCTCTCTCCACGGAACGGTGAGCTTTCTAAGGGCCAGAACCATACCCATCTCATCTCTCACTGCCTCCCTGGTGCCATCACAGGACAGGTGGGGAAGAGCAGGGGCCTGGTGGATGCTAGCTAAATTGTTGGAGGGACTGGCTGGGAGCCTATACATCACAGACAGCAGATACCCCAGGGACTGGCAGTGTGGGAACCAGGCGAGAAGCCCCAGTCTCAGGTCTGCAGCCTTCCTCAGTCTCCTTACTCAGTAGCCTTGATTCCCAGCAAACCACATCAATTTCTCAATGCACACCCTGCTCGATGCTCATCTGCATAGCGTCCTCCATCCAGAGCAGCCCTGAGCTGTGGGCATGAATACTAATGGATTGTGCAAATGCCAGCCTAGGGCAAGAGTACCCTGGACTGTCAATTAGCTCTCCCCAGCACCAGCTAGAGTGCCCAACCCCTTCACTTGATTCAGGCCAGCCCAGTGCAAGAAGGAGCAACAGAAACCGAACTTGGCTTGAAGGACTGCTCTAGTCAAGGTAGTGTCTTGTGGCAGCCTGGGAAGGGATCTTCCACGTACAGTGAGGGAAAAAGAGAGCCAGCCTGGCCTCTCAGGAAGAGGTTCCCACAGGCACTCTTGGGAGGAAAGGTAATAATTGCTACACGAGTGCCACGGCTCTTGGAACTGCTGCTTCATCCTTCTCCCTCCACCTGGCCATCTATGTGCCAGGCCACCTGCGTATGTCCTGTGTTGTCCTCTAAACCAAGACCAAAGCTCTTCACAGCCACTCTTCTCTGACTCAGTACCAACTCCATCCTGGGAGGGAGGATGACAGGAGGGCTCCCCATCACCCCACCTCTTCTTCCCAATACTGCTGTTTCCTCCCAGTTCTTTCTCTTCCCTCCACTGCTCCCATCTGCTTTCCTTCCTTAGTGGATAATAGCATTAAATTTGAAGGCAGAGAGATCGGGTTCAAACCCAGACTCTGCAGATCACTCAAGCTTTGTGGCTTGGGCGAATTACACCATGCATCTGAACTTCAGTTTGCTAGTCTGTAAAATGGAGAAAAGAGAAGTACCTGCCATAGTGGCATTGTAAGGATCATTTTACGAATAGCTAAGAATTTCAGGTAACTCACTCTGATGTGCCAGAAAGTTACTTTGCTTATTGTTTCAATCACTGAACTTAATTTCTATTCCAAGTTCCCATTCCGCTCAGTGGCAGAGAACCCTCAATCAGTTCAGGATGCCCCATCCCCAGTGTTGCCTGGATGTTTTGGGGTGGGCTTATGGAGCATGGAGCATGAAGTGGGCTCTACCTCTGGTGGGCAGCCCTACCATTCCTACAGAAAGGCAACCTGAGACGTTCTGGTTCCTGTGCATTCTGTGGTCACTGTGCCATTCAGGTCGCAGCTGGAGCCTCCCAGGCTCTAGGAGGGTTTTCTGGACCACACCACTGTTGGGTGCAGGGGAAGATTCCCCTTCTCCTTACCAGACTTGCCCGGGAGAGGTAGGTCAGGAAGCCCTGCCTGAAAAAGACACACAGGTCAGTGGCTGTGCAATGCTCCTGCTACACACAGAGGTGGCAGGCCTTAGAGGGGGACCCTAGGCTGTGTTCACTCTCCCAGGCTCCACTTTGGAAAAGCCAGGGTCGGCTGTCAGCTCCCACATTCCACCAAAGTCTGGGGTTGCTGAACAGGCCACCCACCCTCAAACTCTGCCTGAGGTGGAGGACAAGGGCAAACCCCTCTTGCTCCTGCCCTCCAACCAGTCACATATTCTTCCAGGCCTTTCATCTCAAAATCCAAGATGTGACCATTGTTTCTGTGCCACCTCTGCCACAGGTAGTGAATGCCACAGCTCAAATGTGTGCAGGGTGTGAGGTCACAGGAAATAACAGAAGGAACATCTGTTAATATCTCAGTTGTATGTTGCCTCATTTTTGCAGGCCCTGTCCCAGAGTCAGCCCTCAGCACGAGGGCGACTGAAACTCTTCTCTCCCCCATTCCTTCCTCCTTCCCTCTTCCTGGGTCTCTTCCCTCTTCAGGCTCCAATTGCAGCAGCAGCAATGCCGGGAGGGGAGAGCCTGGGAGCCCGGAGCCAGCTCTGACATGTTCAGCAGGCCGTGCAGGGTCAGAGGCGTGCTCATCGGCTCATCACTGGCATGATTACTAATCATCTAGCAGCAGGGTTACTGTTCCTTCCTCCCCTCCCTGCTCACTTCCTCAGGGTCTTCAGGCTGCAGGAGCCGAAGAGGGAAAGACCCTGAGTGCACCCCGGCAGGCTGATAATCACAACCGCAGCTCCCAGGCACTAAAAGGATGGGTGGGAGCATCATCCACCACTCAGAGGGCTGGGGACCCTTGTCCCTCCCCTGTGCATCCATCTCTCCTATCTGTGAGTCCCCAGCAAACTGCTGCCTCCCTAGAGAAACAGTGTTAGAAGTCAGTGGCAAGAGCAGCAGGAGGACTTGGAGCTACATGGAGAGCATGAGCTCCGGAGTCAGACCATCTGAGTTCAAGGCCAGCTCCACCATCTATTCACTGTGCGACTTCAGGCAGGTTGCTTAACCTCTCTGTGCCTTAGCTGCCTCATCTATAAAACGGGAAACAATGAGAGTCTTTCCTTATGGGGCTATTGAAATGATTAAGTGAGAGCAGGCATGTGATGGCACATAGTAAGAACTCCATAAACAGAGGCCACCACTGCTAATGCAATTATTCTATCACCTCAGGAGACTAAAGCAGGGGAGGAAACACCATTGACTCCTGGACATTTACCCAAGGAGACTATGGATCCATGTTTTGCACACACTTTGGAAAGACAAGGAATTCTAACTACAGCATCTGTCTCCACTGCCCCCGTCATTTCGGTCTCGCCCGTCCACCCTCAACCTCACCACTGTGGCCCGGAAATGCGGTTGCCCAGGGCCACTCTTACCTCACCTCAGCCCTGCCCTGCTCAAGTCTCACTCCCACTCCTTCCGGCTCCCATCGCTTTCTACCCAGCTCCACCCTTGATTTCTCCACCATGACCTTTACCCTCCTAGGCTGATCTAGACCCCTGATCTTGCCGAGTATCTAGGACTTTGGTGCCTTCGACTCTCAGCAGCAGAGCTAGAGAGGGATCTCAGTGAAGTCTGGGATGTTATAGTGACTTGTTTATCTAAGCGCCCTGAGACTGTGAGTTCCCTAATGCAGTGAGCATGAACCTCTGCAGAGAGCCCCAGAGCCCTGCTCAGGTGTGATGAACAGGAGGCACTCACTTGATGCCCTCACAAAGTTGTGAGTGAATGAATGAATGAGTGAATGAATGATTGAATGAATGAAGATTAGTGATTATGTTAATGACCTGCCTTTTTCATGAGCCCTGCAACCTCCCAGGTACCACACTAAAGCACTTAAATGCTTCTAGTCATTTAATCCTCACAGCAACCCCAAGACATAGGCGTAATTATTGTACCTATTTTATAGATGTTGAAACTGAGGATCAGAGAAGTTAAAGGCACATAGCTAAGGGATGAATGGATAAAATCCCTTACCATAACCCTTCCTCCTTAGGACAAAGTTTCTTCACCAACTGTCCAAGGCTGCGTTTCACTGGGGAGAGTCTGAAATTCTACACCAAGCATGAGCGTGTGTTCATGCGGCATGGTAACTCTGGGGGAAACGGTTCACAGGTTTTATCAGATACTTACAGATTGTTAGAACACATTTGAATCCACCCATCTAGCCACCCATCCCCTTTCTATCCACCCTTCCGTCCACCCCCAGACAGCCATTTGATCAATATTCATGAAATATCTGCCTTGCACCAAGGATAGTGCTGGCACCCGTGAATTCCCTGTTCTCCAGGAATATCCTTCCCCCTCTCCCTGACTACCCCTGTCCCCGCCCCACCACACACACACTCCTCGCAGGATCTGGGTAACTGGGAGGGCTTTACCGCCAGTGTCCCAGCTGCGTGGGTGGCTGCACTCTGTCTGAACTCATCTCAGCTCTGGTGGAGACTGTGGCAGCGCAGAAGCGTGCAGGAGGAATCCTCGGGCAGCGCAGCCATCAGGGCATGAAGGGCAGAGCCTCTGCCCCGGCTTCCCCTGCAGTCCCCATCAGTTCCTGCTCCCTCCAGAACATGATCAACCTCAACAGATGAGGCCATGCTTGATGCATAAGGACGCAGCCCGGGAGAGCTGCTTCCCAAACTCAGGTCCTATTCAAAGGTCTTTTCTTCCTCCTGGGGAGGTAGGGGAGAAGGTCCAAGCAAAGGGAACTGGAAGGGGAAAGTGAGGCATGGAGTTTGTGTTTTCTGAATCAGGACTGTGTTCCAGCCAGGGAGACCCTGTGTCAGGCACTTTTGTAACCATGATCACTTTCAACCTCACCCTGCGACTTCCAACGACATTGCTGAGATTGTTCTCCTTGCAAACATGAGGAAATCGAGGGGCTCAAAGGTCAAATAATTTGCCCAAAGTCACGAAACAAATCCAGGACTTTAAGCCTGATCTCCTTGACCTGAAAGTCATATCTACTTCCCTGCCCTCTGAAGACCTATATGTCCTATGTCATCACTTCACTGTTCACACAAGGTGATACCTGGCTTCTCCAAGCACCTACTACCCTGAACTCACTGCCCCACTCTTTACTTCCTAGCCTGAATGCAATTTGCAATGAGGAGATGATTTGATTTTCTTCAGCCCTAGACCTCCAGCTTCCTGAGAGCAGGTACTCTTGCCTCTTCTTGCTCATTATTGATCCATGTATTTAGAATAGTGCCTGGCAGGTAGATGGTGCTTAATAAATATTCATTGAATAGATGAATGAATGAATGATCCAATGAGCCCCAAAGCAAATAACAATAAAGGACATTTGCAGAGTGCTTTACAGAGAGACAAGTGCTTTCCCTTTACTTTATCTTACCCCATTCTCACAACAACCCCCTGACATGGTTGGATTCATGTTTCACAGATGAGGAGGCTAAGGGCCAGGTGTACATACCGGGGGACATGGGATTGGGTTCATATGAACTCAGGGGTAAATGATGACACCCTTTCCCCTGCCCTGAAGGATCTCAGTTTGAGTATTTGTAGAACACTTAGGATGTTCTGGGCCAGGCTGAGTGGCGGTGGATGGGGGCGGTGGAGGGGGGGCGGTATGCAAAGCAGGAGACTCGGCCTTTGCTTTCTAAAAGCTCCCAGTCTATTTGAGGCCAGACTTATGCATGCAGAACATTTGGGAAATGGTACAAGACAGCAGCAAGCATAGTGCTGAATTGCACATAATCAGGTGCCAACTGCATTCCCTTCCTTAACTAATCTGAGTCTTTTAATACCAGATGGGGACCCTGAGAATAGATTTCCTATCAAACAGATGAAGAGCAAAGATGGAAGCCGAGGGAAAGGCTGTGGCTTACTCATTTTTATACCCCTCTAACCCAGCATGATGTCTGGCCCACAGCAACAGGAATAGGGCAGTCCACCTTCGATAATGGGCCACTCTATGTGCCAGGCACCTGCTAAGGGCCTTACAAACATCATGTCACCAATCCCTCACAGCAACACTACCAGTTACTAAAGGAATTACGAATTTAATCCACAAGAAGCTGAAAGCAGGGTTCAGAGATCGTACTCATCATGTCCACAGTCTCAGAGTAAAGGGGCAAGCTCAGTGTTTGAACTCAGTTCTAGCAGCCTCCCAAATTAATGCTCTCAATCTGACGCTATGCTACCTCTGTGCCTGGAAGGAACTACTATTGTCCATAAGGATAAGAAGGAACATGGCTAAGGGAGCACTGAGTAGGGAGGAAGGAAGGAGCAGGGAGGAAGAAATAAATTAAGAAAGAAAGAGATACAGTGAGGAAGAGAGGAGAGGGGGAGGGAGGGAGAGAACAGGGCTTGTGTGTTACATAAACTCAGACAAGCACATGCATGTTTTAACAGGATTCCTGCAGGTCTAACAACCTCACTCCTTCCTCCCTGAACAATCTCAGAGGGGTTGCCTAAGGAGTCCTATATAGAGGCTCATGGCAGAAGGAAGGCCTTGCATCCAGAACCTTCTGAGCTCATGGATTGACACTGGAGTTGTGTATCAGTCTGCTTGGAATGCCTTCAAAAAATACCCCAGTCTGGGTGGCTTATACAGCAGAAATCTATTTTCTCATGGTTCTGAAAACTGGAAGTCCAAGATCAAGGTGCCAGCTGGGTTGGTGTCTGGTGAGGCCTCTCACCTTAGGTTGCATCTGCCTTTTCCCTGTGTGCTCACATGATATCTTTATGCGTGGGGGGTCTTTGGAGTCTCTCCTTGTAAGGACACTAACTCTATCAGATCAGGGCCCCACGCTTATGACCTCTTTTAACCTTCATTAGTTCCTTAGAGGCCTCTTCTCCAAATACAGCCACACAGGGGCTTAGAGCTTCAACACAGGGATTTTGGAGGGACACAAACATTCAGTCCACACCAGGGTGCATGAGGGAGGGGTCAGAGCTGGAGAAAGTGCATGAGCTAGCTCACCTTCCAGAGTAAAGGAAGCAACAGCCACTGAAGCTCAGGTTGGATGGGGCTGGCAAGGTCGCCGTATTGAGTACATCAAGGCAGGGACAACAGGACAAATGGCTCCTGCAGTCAGGGTGACTGATGGGAGGCTTCCTCAGCACTCCCTCTGCACATTCATTCTGTCACTCCCCCTCTCCCCATGCAGTTCTCTGCTCTCTGTTGCAAATTCCCAGGGGGCAGGGAGAGGGCCTGTTATCATCATCTTTCTCTCTTGCCCCTCACACTTACCTGTGTTCTCCTACTTAGACACATTCTCTGTGAGCATCTCATGGGTGATGTTGGCTGCATTGTACAGTGGGCACGTGCGCATGTGTATGTATTTATCTGCAAATAATACTCCTGTCACAAGGTGTCTGCAGGAATAAATGAGCTATCGTGCATGTAAATACCTGGTACATGGTAGATACAAGAATGAATGAATATTTGTTGAATAAATAAGTGAATGAATGAATCTTCACTTGGCAGAGCATGTGTCTTCCTTTAAGGGGCAAGGATGATCTGGTAATCATCAGTTTCTACTTACTAACTGGGTCACTGAGCAAAGAAAATCGACTCACTCATTCATTTATTCAGCATAGCTTGGCTGCACCCCTGTCAGAAACCAGAGATTAAGCAGAAAGTAGAGAGTTAAATCAGTATGTAAAGCAGTTAAAACAGTCCAGAGGGAGAGACAGGCAAGGAAAGGAACAATGAGAAACAAAGTAAGGAGTGCTCTGATAAGAAGCCCTGGGTGCTATGGAAACCGCAAGCAGGGCACCGACTCAGGGCCAGGGAGGGATCCCTGGAGGAGACGACATCTGCAGTAGATATTCCAGAGTAAGCAGCAGGTGGCCAGAAGGAGAAAGAGGTGAGGAACATTCCAGGCAAGGGGAACAGCACGTGCAAAGGCCCTGAAGCTGAACCACAACGCACATCTGAGAAATAGTGAGGGGTCCGGGTGGCTGAGACACAAAGGGAGCACCAGGGGTCAGGAAGGATTTGTAGAAGAAGCCACAGGCCACAAAAAAGACCTCATAATTCATTTTCAATGGTTTGGATTTTATTTTGGTGACTTTACTTTAACCTACTGTTCAGAGGCAGCCAATTGCAAACACGTCCAGAAGCACTTTGTTATTTCTGATGTGCAAAATGGGGCAAGTCGTCTGTACTCTGCTTCTTCAGTGGGTTGTGGGGAGGAGAAACGAGAGGATGATATTCTAGCCTTTCGTGACCTCTCAAGGGCTGTCCTTATGGTCATTCAGGTACCATGAAAATTAGCAGAGCCCCGAGGGGGAAGTAGCTTGGTGCTCCCCCAGTGGTGTCCCTGATAAGTTGGCAAAGACACCCAGGGTGGCTTCACCTTCTTCTCAGCAAAGAGCTCTCCTCTGTTCCCTGAATCCTGGACATGCTACTGGGTCCTCTAGTGACCCCAAGCTTCAGCCTCGCATGCCCTCTTCCCCAAAAGAGAAGGCAGAAGGGAAGCAGGGACCAGCCCTGCTCCATCTTCCAGGATTCCAGGCCTCCCTGGGCCGGACAAGCCCTGAGCTGGCAGTTAGGAGGCAGAGGTTGTGAATCTGGTGGGAACCCCAGCAGGTCTTTCTGGCTCAGTGCCCTCACCTGTGAGCAGGGGTTCCCCAGGAGACCACGACAGAGGCCTGGAACCCAAGTTCTAATCCCACATCCTGGCTGGGCAACTTCAGGCAAATTTCTAACGCAAGGTAAGCCTCAATTTCTCTCTGTGGTGATGGGCAGTCACCTGCTTAATTCACAGGGGTTTGGTGGGCATCACGTGGACAACGTGGTTGCACAGCAGTGGGCAATGCAAAGGAAAGGAAGTATGTCAGTAAGTGCCCCTCCCCTGTTGCACAAAACAGGACACATGCTGGAATTGCAGAAAAGCAATAAATGCTGCATAGGTGAAGAAAATTATTCAAGGACCCTGGCCAAGTCACAGGCCACCTGTGGCCCTGAGGGGACAGCTCATGGGTTGGCATTAGGGGAAGCAGCTCTCAAGGGGCCTGTATCCTGGGGATTCAACTCTGTGCCTATGTGGCAGAGCCTGTGTGAATGTGGTGACTGTGATGCAGTTTTGCACTGTGTGTGGGTCTGCATGCCTGTGTGTTTGTGTGTCTCTCCATCTTTGTGGGGGGCAACTGCAGGTGTACTATGAGCCTTGGGTCTGTCTGTGTGTACAATAGCAATGTCTGTGCAGACTTAAGGACCTGTGGCCATACGTTTGCGGGACTTTATGGGCATGCATGCTTGTTTATGAGGCCATATGTCCGGGGATTCTGTGAACTGCTAGCATGGTGTGTATCTGTGTGGCAGAGAGAAAATGGCTGCGTGGGAGTGTGGGGGGCAGCTTGGGCAAAGGATTCTCAGTGTCAATCAAAATGGGTCCCAGTGGGAACCCAAGCAGCTCAGACTTGGGGGAGGGGAAGCTCTTCCTCCCCCTTCCAGGGAGCAAACCTTGCATTTCACCACCACAAGGCTTTGAGTCCACAGGCAGGGACGCAAACTTTGCCCTTTGGGTGAGAAGCCACTCACAGAAGGGAAATGGCTTCCTAAATCTAATCATTGCCCCTTCAAGAACTAACAACCTGTGCCCGGGAGCTGATGGCTAATGAATTATTGAGCTGGAAAGGGAGAAGAGGGAGAACCAAGGAGGAAAGAAACAGAAAAATGAGAGAGCAGGCCGGGCGGGGTGGCTCTCACCTGTAATCCCAGCACTTTGGGAGGCCAAGGCGGGTGGATCACCTGAGGTCAGGAGTTCAAGCCCAGCCTGGCCAACATGGCCAAACCCCGTCTCTACTAAAAAATACAAAAAAATTTAGCTGGGCCTGTTGGTGGGCGCCTGTAATCCCAGCTACTCCGGAGGCTGAGGCAGGAGAATCGCTTGAATCTGGGAGGCAGAGGTTGCAGTGAGCCGAGATTGCACCACTGCACTCCAGCCTGGGCAACAGAGCGAGACTCAGTCTCAAAAAAAAAAAAAAAAAAGAAAAGAAAAGAAAAATGAGAGTGTAAGGGCCCAGAGGGGCTGAGCACTCCTTTCTCCTCCCCAACTCCCTGTCAGCAGAAGGTGGGGCCTGCCATGGGAGGATTCTGCAGAACCCTCAAGGACCCGCGGAGCAGGACAGCACCTTCTTCCCATGACCACCCATTTGGATGTGTTTTTCACCCCTTTCTGAGTGGGGCAGACTTTCCCCCTCCCCATGAGTTCAGGCAGTGGGTTAAATAAGATTTCCCTTTAAGTCGAATGAAATCACAATGCACCACACACAGGGACACACACACACACGCACATATACACACGCACTCGCGCACATCACACACACACACACACACACAAACACAGAGTCTCCCTGGGGCCACTCAATCTATTGCCCCCTGAACCTGATGGGTGCATCAGCCAGGTGCCTGGCCCCCGGTCGGTCTCTTAGGGTTACATGCTCTCGGGGCTCCCGCACATACCCCGGCAGATGAGGGTGCGCAGGGGTGAGGGCGCAGGGCCGGGCGTCCCCCGCCCCCACCGTGCAGCCCTCGCCCCCGCCCCGCCCCTCCGTAGTTGCCTGCCCGCCGCCCCCTCCGCCGCTCCGACTCTCGCCCCGAGCGCTGGCAGCAGGCAGCAGGCAGCAGGCGGGCGCGCTGTGGCTCCGCGCCGCGCGGTCCGGGCTCTGTTCATTCATGATTGGTACTCGGCCCTCCGAGACCCAGCCGGAGCGCCAGGAGGGGAGCCGAGCGTGCGGCAGGAGGGGCGGGCGGACCGCGGCTCCCGCACCGCACGCGGCGCTGGCTCGGCAGCCTCGGCCGGGCGGGCGCTCTGGCCCCGTGTCCAGTGCCAGGCAGGCTTCAGGGCACCGTCCTCGGCCCTGGGCGAGGGAACCGGCCGGGCCGGGTCCTCGCGCGGGGAAGCCGTTCCGAAGGCTCGCGGGGAGCGGCTAGCCCTGAGTCCCTGCATGCGCGGGGCTGAAGAAGGAAGCCAGAAGCCTCCTAGCCTCGGCTCCACGCTCGCTGAATACCAAGCTGCAGGCGAGCTGCCGGACGCTTTTCTCTCCTCCAATTCAGAGTAGACAAACCACGGGGATTTCTTTCCAGGGAAGGGGAGGGGCAGGGCCCGGGGTCCCAACTCGCACACAAGTCTTCGCTGCCATGGGGGCCGTCATGGGCACCTTCTCATCTCTGCAAACCAAACAAAGGCGACCCTCGAAAGGTAAGCCACCTTCTTCCTTTTGTTCCCCTGTCTGGGTTTGGGGGTGCTGGGCGCCGAGGTGAGGTGTGCCACCTGCCTCCCTTAGTCCGGACTCCCCTCTCCACGAGGAGCCCGGGCAGGTGTTTGTATCCAAAAGAGAGAGAAATCCGTGGGAGGGTTGGTGTGAACACCCAGAGGAGGGAGCCAGAGTGGACGTTTGCCCCAGCGGCGACTGGACCCCTCTGGGGCACCAGGTGCCGGGACTCTCCTCCTGGGGAAATCTCTGGGAGCCGAAGGAAGAGGCATGTTCACAGGTGGGGGTGACCAGATTCTCTGGTGGAAGTGTGGTGAAGCTCTTCCCATTTCCATGACAGCTGGCGTTTGAGCACTCAGTGAGGGTGCTCCCACACTCCCACGCTCCTCCCAGGCGGCTATGCCAGGTGCAGACCTGCGAGTCCCTTCATCAGGAAGAGTGCTCTGTCTGCACCCCCAAAACCTCTGCAAGCCAAAAGGAATCAGCTGCTGCCAGGGGTACAACTCCCAGGCCTCATGTCCTGGTGGCTCCGGGAGTCAGGAGGAGCAACCGTGAAGGGCTGGCTGGGAGCTGAGCTTACATCAAGGATTAAAAAGCATAATATCGTGGAGTCTCTTATGCCTGGACGCTATTCCATCGCCACCTGTCCCCAGCGAGGCATGGCTGATCTCACCATCCGTGGGAGAGTCCTCAAATGGGTCCAGGTGAAGTTGGAACAATGTGTTGGGCCCTGGAGGACAATGCAGGTCTCCTTACCAGCAGTTCGAAAGTTAGTTGTTGGAATAAAGAGACTGGAAGCAGTTAGGAAACGGGAAATGATGGGTTTTGTTGTGTTGAATGTTCAAATGTCACTACGAGTGGTAAGATTTGAAGTAGCTTGACACTTAAACATTCAAGTTCTACCATCAGAGCCCCCATCCTGGATACAAGTGGGAGTTACAGGTCCTACCCTATGTGCCCGATAGTGAGTAGAAGTGTAATGGGGTTAGGGACCCCAAGTGAACAATAAGCCTCCTCTTAGAACTTGGTTGGTCTCACCCTGATTAGAACCACAGAGATCTCCATAAGTAAGCTGTCCTTGAAACCCCCTGGAAGAAGGGGTCCCAGCTTCTGGCCCAGCTCCCAGAGGCCTCAGGCTGGCTGAGCCCCGAGGAAAGAGATCTCTGGGTGCAGATCTTAGGTGCTGAAGTTGGGTTGGCATTTACAGCCTAGAACATAGGAAGAGGCTTTGGCCCATTTGTCCAGCTGAGTTACACGTCCTGCTGGCAAGGAAGGGACTGGTTGCCCTTTTACCAGTCCTGACCAGAACAGGTCTGCAAAGCTCAGCCCAAGGCCTTGACATTCTAAGCCTCACCTCTCGCAGATCCTGGGATGCTGCTTGACTGGGGACAATTTTCAGCACCAAATATAGGTCTTCTCTCTCATCATCTGTCTGATCACCATGAGGTCTCAGAGGCCAGGGGACTGTCAGGACAGGAAAGTCAGGGGCTTGTTTTTAAATATTTTCAATGCCTGTGGCTCTCCTGGGGGCTGGGTGTCACAGAAAGATCTCAGGCCTTAGAGTCAAGTGGAGTCTGGGTGTGAATCCCAGCTCCATCACTCCCTGCCTCTGGGACCTTAGGCAAGTCCCCCCACCTCCCTAAGCCTCAGTTTTTCATCCATAAAATTCGTATGCCACTTCCTAGAGGGAAAGTGGGTATGTAGGAAGTAGAAGGGGGGGCTCTGCTTCATATACTGTGTTGGCTGCAGCCACTGGGGACCCAGAGGAAGTCGTTGTAAGGATGTGAGAATCAAATGAATGATGAATATGGAGCTCTTTGCATAGGGCTGGGAAAAGAGTAAGAGCTCGACATTGCTGTCTACCATTTCCTTCTCCTGCCCCAAACATCCTGGAATTCACCCTGGATGAATTCCTGCAGGATTCCCAGAGTACAAAGGTCTTTGCTTCTGTCTCCTGGGATTCTAAGAAAGAGAAGAGGGGGTACTAGCCATTCAGTGTGTCCCTACTGTGTGCTTGCCATAATGATAGGTGTTTTATCAACAACTCTCATTTAACCCTCACAAAAATGTTTGTTTGAGGCTCAGAGCAGGTTCAGGGCCAATGGGTGGACTCCCAAGACAAGCTATCGAAGCACGGAGCACTCAGCCCTTCCTGCACAAAGCCCACTGGTGTGAATTGTCCAGGGGTCCAGCTGCATATATTCCCCCAGGCATTTGCCCCCGAAGCAGAGTCATCTCACTGCCTTGCACAGTGGAATGCTAATCAGCAGAAGACCCTTCTGTGGGAGGCAGCTTGGAGACCTGGAGGAAGCCCTGGGCGAGGAGGCTAGTGGTCAGGGATCCTCTCCTGGCCAGGTCACTTTTCCCCACTGGGGCCTCGGTTTCTTCTTCGTAAAGGGAGAAATTTACATTAGGCATTTCCTCAGGTTCCGTTTGGCTCTCAAATTCTAATATTTTTATGGTTGATGCTCTCACCAGGGCTGCTGCTATGATCTCAGAGATGTGAGGCTCAGATCTAATTAGAAGCAGCCAGAAGAGAGCAGTTGGGATTTTTTAACTCAGGAATCAGTCTCCCTGCTGGGTTCAAATTCAGGCTCTGCCACTTACTAGCTGTATGACTAAGCCTTGTTTTCCTCAACTATAAAACAGGGATAGTAGTAGTTACCATCTTAAAATAGTTGTTGTGTTGTGTGGATTTCAAGGATCATGCAAGTCAAGCATTTAGCACAGTCTCTGCTACATAAGTGGTCAGCAAATTTTAGGTACTATTCAATTTATGGCTCTATTGTTTGGGGCTTCCGAATGTCCAGAGTAAGGCCATTTTCGAAGTAGGCAGTACATCTGAGAGTCTTAACAGCTCATTTCTGGAAACCTTAACCAGCCCTATCCAGATAACTAGGACCAAAAACCCCAGCACACAGATGCTCGTCCCTTGCTGCAACCCTCACTGACCTCTACCCTGTGGCTTGTCCTGAAAACATCAAAGCCTGCTCAATTAAAATCCTGAATGCTTTGATAATACAATTTAGAAACATACATAGCTTTTAAATAGGGCAAAAACTCTGCATGATTAGTGCTGCAAGAAGATCTCCAGCCCAACCTGGGTGTTCAGGGAGAGCTCTCTAAAGGCAACAGAAATCTAAAGGAATTTAAGAGCCATGCCACTGAATAAAAATATTCAGGTTCACTTCCTGTCCTTCTCTCTGTTTGGGATCTTTATATGTCTTTAATTAAAAGTAGAAGAGCCCTGCTTTTGGGATTCAGCCTCTGCGTCCCAGTCGCAGATAGAATTTCTGGCTCTAGCAGTTTTGCATGTGCATGACACACCACGGACACTGCTCCTGGCCTTGAATGGGTAAGTGAGACAGGCTAGGGCGTTGAGGAGAACCAGAGGAGGACCATACAGGTGCAGCTGCTGGGCTTGTCAGTGGGGCAGGAGAATTTAGGGACAACATCACTAGACCAAGGCCATCTCAACAGAGAATTGCCTACAAGCAGATAATCCCACACTGCAGGGGTGGCTGGGTTAGAAATCCTCCATGACCGAGTGCAAGCATGCAGAACTTTCTGAAAGGGCTGAGCTGCAGACCTCCAGAATAGTCAGAGCATAGGTGAGCAAACTCAACCCCATAGCTATCAGAGGCTTTTTCTAAGGTCACATAGTGAGTTAATACGGTACTGGTTAATATAGGGCCAAACATGGGAGTGTTCCCGATAGTCCCATATTTGCTCCTAGATCAATGAGCACCTCAGGGAACTTATGGAAGCAGAGTGTACCTGATGAGGCTGGGTTTAGGGCTTATTGGTCAGGGCAGCATTTTCAACCTAAAGATCTGGGAGAGTGACAAGAGACAGAGAGGCATAGAGAAGCAGTAGCCCTGTTGTCACATAGTCCTGAACCCAAGGGGCAGGCCTTTGGCAAGTCATTTCACCTTGTAAATGCTAGTTTCTTTATCTGCAAAAGGAGAATCCTGATGTATAGAAATGTTTGTGCTTTGGTCTTTACCCATCTTTGCCTGTCCCTTTAACTCTATAATACTCTCCCACCCCACCCCTTGCTGCCTTGTCGAATAGTTAAAATTCCACCGACATTCCAAGACCTCACTCAGCAGTTTCCATATTCAGGAAGCCTTCGCCAAGCCCCAGAGAGAAGTGACTTCTCCCATCCGAATTCCCATATTCTTTTAAGATGTGCATTTTCTTATGACTCACAGTCGTGCTTGGAATTAGACAATCAATGGAGGTGTTAACCCCTTTCCCCACCACCAGAGGGCAGGGTTCTTGGGGTAGGAGCTGGTCTAACTCATCCTTCACAACTCTCTGCTTGGTTCTGTGCACATAGTAGGTACTTAATAAAAACGTTTCTAGAGTAAATTATAAATAATGGAATGGTTGGCCACTCTCCATTATTTGCTAGAATTGCAGACCCTGCAGGAAAAGTTAGCTTCCCACTGGAATTTCAGTTACCAGCCCTCTGCTGGGAATGAATTCTGTTGTTCGGTCTGCTGGCTTTGAATTGACTTTGTCCATGAAATGTACCGAATCTGTTTACCATTTAGCAGGAAAGTGCTGAGAACAGTGATTCTACTCCCACCCCCCTCATAATCACAAAGGTGTGAGGAACCCACACCCAGCACCAGGCACAGTTCTGGTCCCTCAATCCCAGAAGAAGCTCAATGGAGCTCAAGATAAACAGAAAGAGAGAGATGGAAAAGAATGGAAGACAGAGGAGAAGGACTCACTGCCTAAAATCAGTCGGATTGTTTTGACTTGGTCTCTGGAAAAGGGCCAAGGCTTAGACCTCTTTGTCTGCCTGGAAGGGCCTTGCTCCGTGAATGCTTTGTAAATGTGTAAGTGAATAAGTGAGCATATGCTTTAACAAATGAGTAAAAAGATGAATGATTGGATGAATGGGGGAAGCAGTAAAGGAGTGAATGAATGAAGCAACAAATGAATTATCAACTGAATGACAGAAAGAATGATCGAATAAATGACCACATGAATGAATGAATATGTCCATAAATGAATGAATGATGAAGTGCCAGAACAGCTATATTTAACAGCCTATCTTTTCACAAAGAGCATTGATAGTCATCTTTCCAAAGTTGAAAAGTATAAATTCAGTCAAGAAGAGTCCTGGTGATTTTTTGGATACTGGTAGGTGTATAGCGTCTTTGGAGAAGGTGAGGAGATGTCTCTAAGTTTTCACTCTTTTGCTGAAACAAAAGTAGGGACTGACTCACAGTGATTCCCCTTGTCTTCCCTTATATTTCAGGTTCACCTTTGCCTGGGTCAGAACAGAATCTGTATATTTATTCACTCATTTATTTGTTCACTTAGCCAGTCCCACAATTGTCCTTCAGCATTGCTTCCCTGCCTAAGATCCACTCTGGCTTCTTCATCCTCCCTCCTCCTCCATCTCCTCATTCACCTGGCCAACTCCTACTTATCCTCCAAGGCCTCATTCAATGCCATCGCTCTGGGAAGCCTTTCCTGGCTTCTGTAGGCAGAGCACATCTCTCCCTTCTCTCTTCCCCCATAGCTGTTGCTGCTTCCCCTCACTACAATTCTGAACACACTATGAGGTTGTCATTATGGGTTTACGCATTTATCTCTCTGACTAGCTTTCAGGGACTGAGTCTTATCCCAGAGCCTCTGTCAGGCTTGACACTGCATCCAGACTTGATGGATGCTGGCAGCATGGAGGTAAGGATGGTTGGGCCAGAGTGTGCATTCTCGATGGCTCTGAGCGGTGTGGGAATGCGGCGGTGCAGATGAGGAATCCAGGTCTGCTCCTGGGGAGAAGCTCTGCAAAATTCTGCATAATGGCCCTGGAGCTGATGTTCCCATTCGTCAGGCAGGGAAGGAGCAGTTTTTAGAAAAGAGAGAGAGAGCCTAAGAGTCCTAGGGCCTTCAGAGAAACATCTCTTTAAATGCTTCCCCTTCCTCCAAGTAGTATTTTAAATAGGTCACCTTCTGGAAGTAGTTGTAGTCAGTTGGGATATTGCTAGCTTCCCGTACCCCAGCCATGGAGTAGCACTTTGGATTAAATCTTGTTATTCAAGGCCAGACTAAAAGCCTCATTGGTGCGGTGGGGGGAAGTAGGAACCACATTCCACTCAAATCAGGAAGCTAGAAGTAGGATTGCATTATGGCTATGAGCACTGTGTTAAAATAAGAGTCTTGGGATTGAACTCCCTTTCATCGGTTCATAGCTGAGCCTTTCCGGGCCTCAGTTTCCTCCTCTATAAAATGGGGACAATGGGCCAGGTATGGTGGCTCACATCTGTAATCCCAGCAGTTTGGGAGGTCGAGGTGGACAGATCACGAGGTCAGGAGTTTAAGACCAGCCTGGCCAACATGGTGAAACCCCGTCTCTACTAAAAACACAAAAATTAGCCAGGGGTGGTGGCATGCTCCTGTAATCCCAGTCACTCGGGAGGCTGAGGCAGGAGAATCGCTTGAACCGAGGAGACGGAGGTTGCAGTGAGCCAAGATTGTACCACTGCACTCCAGCCTGGATGACAAAGCGAGACTCCGTCTCAAAAAACATAAAAATAAAAAAATGGGGACAATGACAGTGTCTCCCTACAGGGCTGCGTGAGGGCCAAGAAGGAAGTGAACATGGTGCTGCACACCAGGTGAGTTGGCAGTGCTGGCTTTGCTGCTGCCTTTTGTCCCATCTCAGGGCAGGCTCCTTCCTTCTGCCTTGCTCCACTTGGATGATGACGGTGTTACCCTCGGTAATCTCCCCATCCCTTTGAGCTGTGGCCTCTGATTCCAGCCCTCTGAGATCCCGAGCCACCCTATCCATGGTCAATGGCATTCTAAGCAGTTTCTCTGGTGATTCCTAAGGGAAGCTGTCAACTTTAGATGGTAAAAGCAATTCCCAACAGTGAGGTATGAAAATGCAGGTCACCCGCCAGGGAGGATAATAATACTAGCTCAAATGACTCTGGCCTCCACCCAGTGCCAGGCACCTTGCTCAGCTCTTTCCTGTGTTATTTTATTAACCCCAACCCTGGAGGACAAGATGCTGTTACAGTTCTTGCTTTGCAGTTGAGGAACCTGAGGCTCTAAAAAAGGAAATGCCTTACTCAGGGTCACAGAGCTTGGGATTCGCAGAGCCTGGTTCTGGTTGATCCTAGAGCCTGAGCTTCTGACTGCCACACTAACCTCTCCTCCTGGCTTTGCCTCTGGAACCTTAGGGACCTGAGTAGAAAAACAGTCAAAACGGGTGAATGGATGTTGGGGAGAAGGCATTCAAGGATAGACTGAAGCACCTCATTAGCCACACGGAGCAACTGAGCTACGTGCAGGCCCTGAGCGAAATGCTTTTAGCCCCATCCCAACCCTGCCTCCCCCTAGATCTGTTTCCATTTAATCTGACACTGTGGAAGCCTGAATATGAAATGATTGGGGGCAGAAGGCCAATTAGCAAATTCATTAATAGGATTAAACATCTCTCCTCTGCTCTAATCATTTATGTGAACTAAAATTTTCTCCCTTTGTTATAGCCATCACTGCCTGTCAGTGAAGACAGAGTGTTTAAATATCTTCCAAGTATGTTAGAATTGCAAACGTTCAGAACCAGGGACCAGGATCAGAGTTTTCACATGGTCCAGGTGGGCAAGGAGAGATCAGTCGGTTTACAAGTGGTTATCACTGCTAAGAAAAAAACACAAGCGCTTGCTAGTACATTTGCAAATACCTTACTGCTCTCCCGTTCATTTCCTTTCTCTCCTTAGCCACATGTTGGCCCAAATCACCTGCGTATGTTGTATGGTTGTTACGAGCATGTACTCCTGGTTAGGCAGACCTAGAATTCAAATCCTGGCTCTGCAACTCATTAGCTGTGTGACATTGAGCAGGTTACCTCGCTTCTGTGAACTTTCATCTCCACATAATCTAGAAAATGAAAGTATTGTTGGTAATTACCTCCCAGGTTGTTATGAGCATTAAATGTAATCATGCATGTAAGATGCAGCGGTCAGCACATAGAATGCGCTGAAGGTAAATTGTTACTATCTGGGTCCACGCTACTTAAAGTGTGCTCTTCAGACCAGCAGCCTCAGCATCAGTTGGGAGCTTGTTAGAAATACAGAGTCCCGGCCGGGCGCGGTGGCTCACGCCTGTAATCCCAACACTTTGGGAGGCCGAGGCTGGCGGATCACGAGGTCAGGAGATCGAGACCATCCTGGCTAACACGGTGAAACCCCATCTCTACTAAAAATACAAAAAAATTAGCCAGGCGTGGTGGCGGGCACGTGTAGTCCCAGCTATTCGGGAGGCTGAGGCAGGAGAATGGCATGAACCCGGGAGGCGGAGCTTGTAGTGAGCCGAGATCGTGCTACTGCCCTCCAGCCTGGGCAACAGAACGAGACTCTGTCTCAAAAAAAAAAAAGAAAGAAAAAGAAAGAAATACCTCAACTCAGTGAGACCTACCCAGTTAGGACCTGCATTTTAACAATATCACCAGATGGTTTATATGCCCACTGAAGTCTGAGGAATACTGGCCTAAAGTACAGATTATGGAACGATGTGTATTATATTATACAAAATTATATATCAAGCTGGAAGAGGCTTTTGAAGACTTCTGATTTAAGCCTCATTTTACAAATAAGAAAATAGGGTCCAGAGAAGGTGAGTGGTTAGCCCAGAATCACACAGCTCAAGTGTTAGGCCTGACATCTGAACCCCAGCCCTGGTCATCTCATGTAAATTGTTAAGAAGTCAGATTTCCAGATTTGCATTTCTGCAATCGAGTTTGTCTGTTTTTCTTTCTTTCTCTCTCTTTCTTTTTAACAACAAAGAAGTGCAGGATGATGTACGCCCATTAAGTTTTAGTTTACTCATTTTAAATGTTATTCCAGCCAAGAGAGATCCTGAATCTTGATTCCACCAGCCATCATCTTAGCTGTACCTCCAAGTTTTCTGCTACCTGAAGATACGATAAGGAGGCATTCTAGGTCTTTATCTAAGTTGCTTCTAAGAACACAGGCCAGAACAGGGTGCAGGACAGAGCCATGTGGACTGCAACTAGAGACTTGCCTGCATAACGGATTTCACTGGTAACGTTCAGAATCCCAGAGCAGGCTGGCAGCCTGGTTTATGTGCAGAGCCTTTGTATGGGATTTGAAGCCAGAAAATGTGACCAAAGTAGGAGTCTAAACAGACGCAGGCAGGGCCTGGAGAATGAAAGTCAAATGCCTTTTCCAGGGGATCTAGTAGGACCTCTCTGTTGGTGGGGATCCCCCCAAAAAAGTAATCTTTTAATTTTTGTAGGAACCCTGTAATGGTTTCATTATTATTCTCACTTTGCAGAGTAGGAAATGTAGGTGCAGGGAGGTTCTTGATTGGCTAGTGATTAGCAAGCAAGGACTTGAAGTGGATCTGATTGCTAGGCACTCCACCACCTGGGCTCCTGCCTGCAGCTGGAGGGCATATCCAGGACAAGCAGGCCTCTGAGCCCCAGGAAGAGGCTGAGCAGTTACGGCTAGTTTCCCAACTCCCAGGAACCGAAAATGACAGCCTCCTCTTGGCCCCATCAGCTCCTCACCCATGCCAACCCTGGACCCAGAGTGAGAGGAGTGTTCTGGAGGAGACCATGAAGCTCCCAGCTGCCCGGGGGAAGCTGGCACATTTGCATGGGTGTGGCTGAGGCTGCACTTTCTCTCCATCTCTGGGATTCGCCCATGTGTGACTCTCCCAGATGTCCAGATCGTGCACTCAGCAGGGGTATCTTCAGGAGGCTTCCCACCCATTGAAATCAGGGCAGCAAGGGGTACCCTTGTTTTCTTCCCACTTTGCATACATCCAGCCCTGGGCTGATTAGGACTCTAAGCCCTGTAGGCCCTAACACTAAAATGATCAGGTCCTCCCACCACTGCCCAGCCCTGCCTCACCCCACCAAGGGCTACACAGGCATTTCAAAGGAGAAACAGTAAAATAAGTCTAAAGAAGTCTGCCAAATTTGGATTTTTCCTATGTTGACTACTTTAGTGACTTTTCTGAAATAAAATGTGGTTTCAAAACACAATTTTTGATGCCTCTACTTTGCTAGTGCTTTAAACATCTCTTGAGTGTGCCTGTGAGGCATCTCAGCATTGGAGTTGGAACCAGACAGGAAAAGGAAAAAAACCGATCTGTATCGGGCACCTGCTGCATGCCAAGGACTGTGCAAGGTGTTGACAAAATAACAGTAACAAACATAACATTTAAATCATCCTTGTGACATTTATATAGCAATCTGTGCCAAGTACCACTCTAAGCGCTTTCAGTACATCAAGCTAATTTAATCCTCACAACAACCCTATGTGGTAGGTAGTATGATTATTCCCATGTAACAGATGAAATCTCACACTATGAGAGGCAGGCACTGAACCCCCTGTTTTATAGATAAGGAAACTGAGGCTTGGGAAGAAGTGAGTTGCCCAAGTCCCCCAGATGCCTGGTGGAAGAACAGCTTTGGCCACTTCCAAAGCCCTTGATGTTGACACTCCAAATGCAGGCCTCACTCATTTCCTGTAAGTGCCTTATGATTTGATATGTCCTCGGGGTGCATTATAAGAGGAGGCTGGAAAACCTGGGACTGCAGTGAGCATTGAGTCTTGTCCTGATCTTCTCAGGGACCCTCTGTCATTCCCAATTGCCTCTTGCATCTGTTCTCACCTGGCGCTACCATTCCGTCCTCCCTGGTTTTTCCCTTGCTAAGTGACCACTCTATATGTTGGTCCACATCATGTAGCCTCTGCTGGAGGCAAGTCTGGTTCCCATCTGCCTTCCCCTGAAGAAGAAGCTGCTGGAAAATTAGAGTTATGTTGGACACAGTCTTTGTCCCCAAGGTACTTCTCTCTGGTCATAATCATTATATTAACAGCAAATCTATAGCATGCTATGTGCTAGACACTTTAGCAGCTTGGCTTTATGTAAGCCTTACAGTATCCTCAGGAAGTGAGCACTATTACTAGACCCTTTCCAGATGAGGACACTGAAGACTAGAGGGCATAAGCAAATGTCCAATGTCTCACTTCTCATAAGTGGACAAACCAGGATTCGAACCCAGATGGTTTGCCTCCATTGCCTGCATGCTGAATCACTGGACTAGGCTGGACCTGAGCATTTAACTAGAGGGCATTATAGATTATGTAACACTGTGGGGATTCAGAGGAGGGAGAAAGCACCTCTATCTGAGGGGCAGGGGCTGGAGAATTAGAGAAGATGGCCGAAAGAGGTAGCATTAGAGCTCAACAAAAGAGCTAGGGATTGGCCCAGACAGGAATGTAGGTTAGTGAAGTTCTAGGCAGAAGGAACAGGATAAGCAAAGTTATAGAGGCAGTCAACAAGAAGGGGAAAGGAATGAAAAATGACAGTGACGTTTTGTATGCTTGTGACTGGGAGGATGTTAACAGAAAGAGGATGCCATCAAAAGTGGGAGACAAGGAGCAGAGTCAGGCTGTCCACATTCAGGAGAGTGGGACGAGGTCCTAGGAGGTAGTGGACAGCAAGGATGAGGAAAGCACCAAGTAAGTAGGGATCGAGACTGTGCCCTCTCACCGCCACCCTTGTCCCCCTAAGTGTCTCCCCGTGATCACTGCAGCTAACATTTGATTCCTCCTTCTCCTCTCCCAGGGAACTTACTATTTGTCCCCATGATTTAGCCTTTGATTACCTTGAACTGTTCTATAATCATTCCCTATAAACACGCTTGACTCTCCAGCAAGAGTGACCTTTCCTCAGAGACCTGGACCTTTCTTTCTTCCCTTCTGAGCATCTTCGAGCATCCCAGGACAGTTCTGGGCAAAAGACTGGTACTTGGTGACTTGAACTGATATTTCACAGAGATGCACAAAGACTTGGGATTCCTTAATTAGAATTCATGTGGCAGAGAAATTTGGGCATGACTTTGAGGATCTCCCCCACTCGCCAACAGCATATTCACAAGATATGAACATCAAAGATTGTGGCTTGGTGCGAAAACATAGCACATTGGAGGCCATTCCATAACAGCTTAGAGCTGATGAAGAGAAAAAGATATGGTGTGTTGGGTGAAATAGAACTGAAGGCCAGGCCCAGCTTATCCTTTAGGAGCTGTGTGGTTTGAAGAAATTGTTTAGCCCCTTTCTGCATATCGGCTTCTTCATCTGTTAAACAATAACAATCATGGTATCAATTCATTGGATTGTCATAAGGATTAGTGAGATAGTATGAATGTGTTTAGTAAGCTATAAGGCAGTGCATACGTGGTGGGGATCAGTATTAGATGACAATAATGGTCATAGCAATAATAATGATTTTGATAGTAGTGGTGGTGATGATGTTTGTGATGGTGGTGTGATGGTGGTGATGGGGGTGGTGTTACTTGTGGTGGTAATTACTATATTATGGATGTATGAGTCTGTTTTCACACTGCTATAAAGAACTACCTGGGACTGGGTAATTTATGAAGAAAAGAGGCTTAACTGACTCACAGTTCCACAGGTTTTACAGGAGGCATGGCTGGGGAGGCCTCAGGAAACTTAAAATTGTGGCAGAAGGCTAAAGGGGAAGCAGGCACATTTTCACATAGTGGTAGGACAGACAGAGAGCAAA
The DNA here is from genome assembly GCF_009828535.3 of Hylobates moloch. NCBI lineage: Eukaryota > Metazoa > Chordata > Mammalia > Primates > Hylobatidae > Hylobates > Hylobates moloch. Next base: position 147,674,424 of record NW_026652281.1, read on the forward strand.
GGGGGATGTGCTACATACTTTTAAACAACCAGATTCCATGAGAACTCCCTCACTATCACAAGAACAGCTTGGGGGAAACTGCCCCCATGATCCGGTCACCTCCCACCTGGTCCCTCCCCCAACATTAGTAACTACAGTTCAACATGAGATTTGGGTGAGGACATAGAGGCAAACCATATCAAGGGATAATATTGTTGATGATGGCAGAGGTGTTGGTGACAGTAATGACAGTAGGGGCTTCATGGTAGTAATGATGATGATGATGGAGGATTACAATATTAGTGGTAATGGTGATTATTATAGTATAGATGATGTTGTTGATTATAAGGGTGGTGGTGGTGGTGACAATGGTGATGGTGGTAGTGATGGTGATGATGATGATAATAGCAATGATGATGATATGGTAGTATGACAGCGATGGTGGTATGATGGTGGTGGTGATGATAGTGACGGTGGTGATGATGGTGATGGTGATGGTAGTAGCAATGGTGGTGATTATGAAGATGGTGGTGATGATGGTATTGGTGGTAGTGATAATGGTGGTTATGGAGGTGGTGGTGACGATGGAAATGGTGGTGATAATAATAATAGTAATGATGATGGTGTGGTAGTAATGACAGTGATGGTAGTGGTTATGGAAGTGGTGATGGTGATAATGGTAATGATGGTAGTGACGGTGGTGGTGGTAGTGATGATGGTGAAGTGATAGTGATGGTGGTGGTTATGGAGGTGGTGGTGGTGATGATGGTAATGATGGTAGTGATGGTGGTGATGATGGTGAAGTGATAGTGATGGTGGTGGTTATGGAGGTGGTGGTGGTGATGATGGTGATGGTGGTGATGATAATAGTAATGATGATGGTGTGGCCGTAATGATAGTGATGGTGGTGGTATGGTGGTAGTGATAGTAGTTGTGATGAAAGGTGGTGATGGTGGCAGTAGTGATGATAGCAGTAGGGCGGATGGTGGTGATGGTGGTGATTATATAGTGATGTGAGTAGTAGTGTTGTTGGTAGGATGATGGTGGTAGTGGTGTCAACAGCACTGGTGAATTTAAGGCAATCATTCCCTTTGTCCAAACGATCTTCTTTGACTAGGCTGCACAGAAGGATTTCCAACCCCCAGAATTTGAATTCCCTCAGGCATATTTGTCAAAAGTAGGAAAGAATAAGACAAATCAGCCCATGCCTCCAGATTTCTTCTCTTATTCCTGGTTGGTACTTTCAGAATCATTTTAATGTAAGCTGCCTTCTTGACATTTGCATTCCAACACGTAGCACAGTGCCGTGGCTGGTACCTCGTCAAGTCTTCAATAAATATTTGTGAAATGAAGGGATGAACTTGCAGAAAGACACAGGCTGTTCTCTTGGATGAACTCATCAGAGTTAAATGTTTCATCTTTGAAGATAACGTGGGGGTTATCAGGCACATCAGAATATACCTGCATTAACACCATTGCCAGCATAAGCAATTCGATAACCTGGCAGGTTGGGAAGATTTCTTGGCACCTACTCTGCCCCTGGAAGCCCTCAGACGTCAGTCTGGCCTGGCCCCTTGTACCCACCACCTTGCCCTCAGAGGTAGGGCCTGTTCTGCCGGGATTCTGTGCTAACTGATCACAGGGAACAGTGGGGAAAACGGCCTCTCCCGCCGGCTGCTTCTGAAGAGTCCAAGCCTCCCTCCTCAGTGACCTTGCTGTGCGGCAGGAATGAGAGGCACATCCTGGCTCTAGAGATGTTCTTCTTGGCAGCAAGTCCTCCCCGATGGCAGGAGGGATTACAGAAGTGATTTCAGGTGCCAGTGCCCCCACAGCCCACCCACCCTCTGCTTTAGGCAAGTCAGGGGCACCTGTAGCGCCTCTGTTCTTTGTGTGTGGAAAAGGAATAATCTCGCACCAGCATTATAAGGTTCTCATGGTTTTTAGGGGTGTGGCACATAGTGAGGGCTCCGTTAATGGCAGCAGCTATTAATATTGGTATAATTTATTATTTCCATTACTAGTGGAGACATTGAGCTGATATATGGGTCAATAATGATAGACTAGAGACTTTGTGTGTCTCTTTGGTGGAACATGTGTGGCTTGGATTCACCTTGAATCCCCTGATTCTGGCACTCTGGCCTGGGAGTGTCCTCTGAATGAGTCACGTGGTGCCAGTGGGGTTGTTGAGATAGATGGCCTGCAGGCATTTGGGTTCAAATGCTGTTCTGCTGAATAAGGAATACAATTTGGGGACCAAAGACCCTTGGATTTAAATCCCAGACTTGTTTTTCCCTGGCTGTGTGGCCCTAGGGAAGTATTTCTGCTGAGTCTTACTGTCTTCTTGTGTCCAGTAAGGTTAGTAATATTGACCACATTGGCTCTTTGGGAAGAGGATGGAAAATAAAGTGTAAATGGAGCGAGGGAGGGAATTTGTCTCCGAGGCAGCAGAGGACAGGAGGTAATGGAAAGACCAAAGTGGTTTTTGGATTAGAGCTGCCTGCAGCCTTTATCTGTCTCTGGAGTTGATTTATTATTCTCCCAAATCTTGGAACGAAGTCAAGAAAGGGAGGAAGGAAGGGAGAGAGATGGGTAATAAGAGTATGGAAGAAAATGTAAACATGTAGAGTGCAGACAGCGGCTGCCTGCCCATAGCAAGCCCTCCTCAGAGGGAGAATTAATTGGTTGTTGTCATTTGTATTGTTGTGATTGTTCTTATTGTTGAAAGATGTAGAAGAGAAATCAGGTAGAAAGAATTCAAGCAAAGACAGAGGGTGAGCGAAAGCATGAAGAAATGAACAGAATCTGGGCTGAATTTCTTTAAGGTTACAAAGCACTCTATGCAATCTGCAAAGGGTGGAAACCGAGGCAGACAGTCCCCAAGCTGCTAGTACCACCCTGCGACTCTATGTGTCAAACAGGAGGAGTTCCTTAAAGGGTTGTTTGGTGTGTGCATGTGTGTAGAGGGATGAAGCATGCTTTCTTTGTATACATCAGACACTGTGCTGGGCACTGCCCTTAAATTATCTCATTTAATTGTCACACAGTCCTATGAAGCAGATGCTGTTATTGTCTCAGTTTTAGAGACAAGAAAACTGAAGCTCAGAGAGGAGAAGTGATGACCTGCCCAAGGTCACGTAGCTGCTAAGTGCAGGGACAGCCTCAGAACCCAGGCCCGTCTGTACTCTTAGGTCTCAGAGATTCTACACCTACTACCTAGTATTAGCTCAATCTGACACGGGGAAATTAAGCCCCAGGAAAGCTGTTTCCTTCAGTTGCGTAGCCAACTTGAAGCAATGGTAGACTGAATCCCAGTTCTGACTGCCAGCTCCACAGTCCCTCCCTGGGGCCCCGCACATCATTGGAACAGACAACGCAAGAATCTTCCATCTCCTTCCTTCTCTTCTTCCTTTTCTTGGCTGTCATCCAAAACTTCAGGGGAATGATAAACCAACTTGAGAGACAGAGAAAGGCTGTAGGAAGATCCAACTCAAAACCATTTTAGTGTTTGCATTACCTCCACCTGAGCTTCCCTGGAGATAAACCCTCCTCACTCTCGCCCACCGTTGCTCTGCTATGTCAGTTTCAGCAGCCGGACTCTGGGGCTGACATGCGTTGCCCCTTCTCAACCCAGACACCACTTCCTTCAGGGAAGGCTCCACATAATGGTGAAGTGCACAGACTCAAAAGCCGGGCAGTGCTATTCTGGAAACTGGATCTGCCTTTCTTGGGCGTGTGGCCTTGGATAAGTCACCTACTCTCTATGGGCCTCAGATCCTTCGTCTGCAAAACAGAGTTAACACCTCCCTTCTAGGGTTGCTGTGAGGCTTAATTGAGAAGGTATATGTAAAATGCCTGCTCCATAATAGACACCCATTCGAGAATTAACGTTTGGGTTGTTACAGTGTGAGCCTATGGGTCTCAGGCGACAGACTTGATAAATACAGGTTCCTCTGCAACCACAATCCTAGTCCTTAGCACAGGCATGATACCGCCTGGCATGTGCTATCCCTCCCATATCCATCAGCCATGGCAGACACAGATCCCTCATTATGAGACTTTTTTATTCTGAGCTAGAATGTGACCTCAGAATCTTTCTTAACACAATGCTTCAAGCAGTCACTACCAGTTGAACATAGTTGACATGGAAGATAGATGAAGTTTATCTGCATTCTAGTTCTCACCAAGTCCATGTTCACTGCTCCATCTGCTCAGTGCAGGCTGTCTCTCTGCTGTGTCTCCCACCTGCTTTTGTGAGTGTGTGTTTCTATGTTTGTGTATGTGTGTGTTTAAACTCCTCTTCCAGAGTGAAAGACCATTTCAGTCTTTTGTGTGCTGATTTGTAGAAATCACTGAACTTTCATAATCCCACTTGCAATGTTATGTCTGTGACTGGGGATCTCCAAGTAATATCAGCTTACATCTGGGAAGGACAAGGGGAATCAAAATTAGAAGTTAGGAGAGCAAAATCCACACACAGCATGCACCATCGGCCACCTTTAGGAATGACACAAGAGATGGTGTTTGAATATAAATTTGAAGTCTTTCCAAAGATTTAACACTCTTTTTGGCTGACAACCATAATCTCAAGGAGGTAGGCCTAGGCTAGAACAATTATACTTTAGGGTAACCCTAGCTGCTGTAACAAACCCCAATATTGCAGTAGGCTGACACATAGAATTGTTTTTATCATTCATATAACTTCTTGGTGGGCCAGTAGCCTTCTTCCATGTAGTCACTCAGGGACCCAGCCTCCTTCCATCTTGTTGCTCCCCCAACCCCAAGGCATCCTCTACATCTATGCGAAAGGGGAGCAGAAAATGTGGTCTCTGGCCCAGGAATAACTCTAGTCTTGGAGAAGCACATGATATAGTATAAAGATCACAGCCAGGCCTGCCACAGGCAGCACTTCAGGGCTGGGCACCAGATCAGCTGGGTGGAGTCCCAGCTGGCAAAGGAGTCTGAGCCCAGGTGCTATGTGGTCATCTTGGGCATGGAGCAGGGCAGCTCAAGGACCAGCGGTCAGCTGGCAGGGTCCACACCAAGCCTGTACAGGGAAGCCCTGCCCTGACCATGGACAAGGCCTGTGTAATCCTGATGTCAGCTGCCTCCCTCCGGAGGACAGCCTGCAGCAGATGGTCAGAGCCTGTTGCCATTAAACATTTGAGTGGTTCCACCAGCATCCCGATGAGTCTGGGTTCACCAAGAAACATTATTGTAATGTGCTCCCCAGGCAGCTCTGCCTCAGGGAGAGACAATGCCAGGCATGACAACTTCAGCATTCTTGTTCTGCATGGCAGTTGCATTTCTCATTGTGGTTTATATGTTGGTCACATGATCTGAGCTAATGGGAGTATTCGCCTGACAGATGAGTCCCTTTTGCTGGGTGTGCCAGCAAAATCAGGCTTCCAAGCCTCCAAGGCTCACTGCCAGAGGCTGGGGAATTCGCCAAGGTAAATGCCACCTTGTGAGGTCTTTGGGACACAGCCAGCAGCCTCCCCAGGGCACCATTCCTGTCTCAGCTTGAGGCTTCTCTGGCCAGCCCAATGGCATTTGGGAGCCACATCCACACCCCATGGGTCTGGGTCTGTTTCCAGCTGCACTGGGACATTCTGGCAGATTCTCCCTCATCTCTGTAAGGAAGAGTATAGCAGGAAGGAGAGGAAGCGGAAAAAAATTCCAGTGCTTAGAGTTTTCCCTCTAAAGAGGACCTCCTGAGCTGCTTCTGAACAGGACTTGGAACAAAGGAATCTTGGCGCTTTGATGATCGTGTCTGCAGCAGTTGTTGAAATGAGTCTGACACTCGCCAGTGCCTTAGTACGAATTATAATTACATCAGGAGACCCCAGGCAACCGAGTAAACTGATTAGCTACTGCTCTGAGTTGATAGATTTTTTTCCCTCTGGGTCATAAATAGGGCTGTGGGAGATGGTGGAAGCATGCTGGTGGGAGCAGGTCGAGATGGGCTGTACATCCAGGAAGCCCAACCGAGTGGTGTAGGCAGCTCCCCCTCCCCTACCCTGCCACCGGAAGAGACAGTCTGACAGGTGCCCAAGGTACAGTTCAGCTCCCTCAGCCAGGGACTGCACTCCCGATCTTGTGTGCTGCAGAGAGCTGTCCTCAGAGCAGGCTGAGGGTGGCTGGACTGCTAGGCGATGCTCTGGGAAGCCCTCCCCCAGGAAAGCCGATGCTTTCTGCCAGGCATAATTATTGCATGGATAATTACACGATTCAGAGCCTGCTGGAGAATCCTGGGCTGGTGCCAGAGTAGAAAGGCAGGGTTCCGGAACTGCAGCCAGTGGCTGATTCTCAGAGTCGACTTTGAAAGAAGAGGGTAATCATTCCTCCTCCTAAGACTCCTACCTGGCTGGGCCAGGACATGGCAAACGTCAAGCTAAGGGAGGCAGGGAGTTGATGAGTTCTCTCCTCCACCCACTCCCTTACAGGAGGGGGTCCCCGGAGTTCTGACCTAATCCCTCTTCTGTACTCCCTGCACGTGTCACCTTCCTGGAACAATCCACCCCTGCCCATTAGCACATATATGCGGATGACACCAAGTGTCTTTCCAGCCGGGCATCTGCAAATGCATGCTGGGCATCTCCCTCACGTGTCTCCTCCAGCCCATTGCACTCCAACCTGAGCCATTCTCCTCCTACCCCAGTCTGCCTCTCAGTTCATATTCTCTTCCCAGCCAGACATACCTGTCCTCCCAGACCTCCACTAGGCACCCAGGAGTCCTAACCTGCTAGTCCTTTCCCACTCTCTGTGCACCATCCGAAGCCAGGTCATGTCAGTTCTACAGCAGATGTGTCTTGGCTCCTGCCTCTCCTCCCAGCACCACCCCCGGCCTCCGGCACAGCCCAGGTCCGGGCTCCATGGTCCGCCCTGGCTTTCTTGTGGTGGCCTCCTCCCTGGCCTCCCCACCCTCATCCCCTGGGGACCAGCCTCCCACTGCCTCCAGATCCAATGTCTTCCAGTAAATCTGGCTACATATTCCCATGGTTGGAGACCTTCCATGGTTTCCTTCACTCTCAGCACCAACTGGGCCCCTTCTGACTGTCCTGAAGACCCTTCCCAAGCTGCCAACGCTCCAGCGCTGCATCCCCTGTCCTGCTTGTGACACCCAACCCTATCGGATGCCACATGCACTTCTCCCAGTTGTCCAGTGCGGCTTTGCCAAGCCTGAGCATACATGTGTGGAAAGGAGGAATGCAAGGGTGAATGTTCTGGACTCTGGAACTACACTGTGTGGGTTTAAATCTTAGCTCTGTCACTTGCTAGCTGTGTGACCCAGGACAAGTCACTTGGCCCCTCTGTTATTCTTTCTTCCCATCTATAACGTAGAAATAATAGTACTAACAGAACCCATCCATGGGGTTGTTGGGAGGATTCAATGACATATTCATGTAAAAGACTCAGAGCATGACCAGTGCACAGTGGCCATCTTATCAAGTGTCTGCTGCCTGTCCCAAGATGGAAACACAAAATGTGAAATCCAAGCATGGGTGGTGGAGGGGTGGTACAGGGCGGGGCGGGAATTCAGTTTAAACTAGTTCATGCCTTCATTTTACAGAGGGAGAAATAGGTCCTGAGAGAGCAGGGGCCTTACCCATGGCCACCCCAGGACCCAGCCCAGTGTTCTTGGTTCTGAGGCCCGGCTGCCCTGGAATGGAGCAGACAGCTCCCTCTGGGTGGTCAAGTTCCCTGAGTTCTTTGAGGGCTTGCCAGTGGTGAGAGGGATTCCTCCCCACCAAACCCCTGACTCTGAGAAGTGGGTTGGAGCGGGAGAAGAAAAGTGTGCAACTCAACTCAGCTTTCCAGGGTAAACCGAGGAGAGGATATTTGACGGTGGCGGCATTAGGAGGGGACTTCTGCACAAGGCTTGGGAAACTTTGCCCGAGATTCAGGCCCTGGACTCAGCCTGATGCACTCCGTTTACTGGGTCCCTGCTCTGAGACCAGGATCCGTGGAAAGAACCCACACCTGGGAGCCAGCTGTCCTGGGCTTTGGAAACAGTTGTGTCCATGGGTGAGACCTTGTCTCTGCAGGCCTCTAGCAGAGGGGCTAAGAGCATGCACTCTGCAGGCTGCCTGGGTCCTCACCCCTACTCCCGCACTTAGTAGTCAGATGACCTTGGTGACTTAACCTTCCTGAGCCTCAGTTTTCTCTTCTGTAAATGGGAGATCATAATGATACCTGCCCCATAGAGTTGTTGTGTGGACAAGGGATAGAATCTGCATTAAAGCACTTAGGTAGTGCCTGAGATTTAGCAAAGGCTCAATCAACATTTAAAAATGGCAAGAGTCAAGCACTATCATGCACGTAGGGCACCCATCTTTGTGCATAATCCCTTTGCCTTCCCTCCCTAGAATGCAGAGGAAGGAAGACCTCCGTGAGAACCCTACATACATCTTTGCCAACTGGCAGTTTTTCCTCTAGTTAATTTGGGAGCTTGTGACCTTTACTGCCGTGTGATTCTCTGACTCAGACTGCAGTGTTACAGTGCCAGCCAAACATGGTGACAAGCCCCTTCCCAGGCAACTGAGGACAGGCAGGAGTGTTCTGGAAGCTTCTCCTGGAGTGGGAGTAAGGGTGGGCAGAGTCATGTGATGCTGCACTGTCCACCTGGTTGAAGGAAGTAATTTCAGACTCCATCTCTGACATCTCTATTAGCCAAGGGTGAGGGTGTTAGTTCAGGTCATGTTAGCTGTGCCTCCCACCCTGCATCCTGGGCCCAGAAACCACACCCCTACACAGGGCTTCTGTGTCAGAGTCACCAGGGAAATGGGCTGCTGAGGATGCCAGCACCAACCAGGCTGCTCTCCTGGGGTGACATGTCAGCCATCTTACAACCTCCCTTCCAATATTCACCATGTGTCAGCTCCGGCTCAGTCACTGAGCCTCACATCGCTGGACCCCACTGTGTGCTCAGCGTCATTAGGCACTTTCACCTATGGCTGGAATTGAGACCTGGCTCCTCCACCTTGCACTTGTGTGACCTGGCCATGCTCATTTCACCCTCCTGGGCACCCCAATACCCTCATTTGTAAAGTTCAACCTACATGCTGTGACTGTGAAGTGAGAAAGCAGTCAGCAGTGCTTAGAACAGTGCCTGGCTCCCACTACACACTCAATAATGCCAGCTGTGTTGTCAATATCAACTCTAGGCAGTAGCCCACTTCTGTAGATGAAGAAAGGGAGGCCACGGGAAGGGAAGGCGTGTGCCTGGGGTGGATTTGAACTCAGGCCTGTCGGGTTCCAGTCTGGGCTTTTCTGCTCTTTCCAGGCCATATCGGAACTGCCATTAGAGGGACTCATTCATTCCCATACATATCAAATATGCACTGCGCCCAGATTACATCCATCCTTAATTGAAGACCTATCCTTCTGGGCTTTGGAGATTTGCTGGACTTGGAAAGTCACCAATACAACTCAGGTAGTGACATCTGGGAGGAGAAGACTGAGGTGTCATCAGCTGCTTCTTATCCCCCTGCCTTTTCTCAGCCTGTGCCCACTGATGGGACACCTTTGCCCAACCTCTCACCCATACCTTTTGTCCGATTAGCTTTTTTTTTTTTTTGAGACAGAGTCTCGCTCTGTTACCCAGGCTGGAATGCAGTGGCACGATCTCAGCTCAGGGCAACCTCCATCTACCAGGTTCCAGTGATTCTCCTGCCTCAGCCTCCCAAGTAGCTGGGATTACAGGTGCCTGCCACCACACCCGGCTAATTTTTGTATTTTTAGTAGACATGGGCTTTCACCATGTTGGCCAGGCTGGTCTTGAATTCCTGACCTCAGGTGATCTGCCCACTTCTGCCTCCCAAAGTTCTGGGATTACAGGTGTGAGCCACCGTACCCAGCCTGATTAGCTGCTTCTTCCTGTCCTTTGGGACCTGGTACAGGCATCACCTTCTCTGGGATGCTTCCCTTGTCCCTCCCTCATCATAAGGCTGGCTTGGGTGACCCTTCTCCATGCTCCAAAACTCCCTTGCTCCTAAGCAGCCTCAGCATGGATCTCCAAGCCATGAAGCTCTAATATCAGAGTCCAAGCCTTATAGAGCTTCCAGGGTCTGACATATGGCAGAAGTTAAACTGTGTATTTGTTTATTTGCTAATATTCTGCCTTATTACAAAAGAGACTTGAGTCAACTAAGTAAATAAATGTTTGCGGAGCTGAATTAAACTGAGACAGAGTACTGGCCCAGTAGAAAATACCTGGGCTTGGGCATCAGGAAGACCTGGGTGAGAATTCTCCAGAACTGTGCCTTCTATGGAACATTAAAAAGGTCACTTTCCCTCTCAAAGCCTCAGTTAGCAATTCGGGGCTGCGAACAGCAATCTATTGTGAGGACCTGGTGTGTGAGCCACGTGTCCACATCAGCCACTCACAGCTGCGGCAGAACTAGGCAGTTGAGTTTGACATTGGCCTTTTAAGCTAGTCACAAATGATCAGAAGACCCATGGCAGGCTGTCACTAGTGATTTTGCTTAGGTGCAAACTTGAATGGTGCTCCTTGGAGTTCTGATGTGGGAGAGTCACTGAGCTGGACGTTTGCACACATAGTCACATGCTCACAGGCTCACCCCAGCATGCACGTCTCAAAACAATATATTTTCCTCTATTTGTCCTTGGGTTTTCAGTTACAGCAAAAGTATTTTCAAAACAAAACAAAATGCATCATGATACAATCTCATATCAAGTAACATTCATTTGGGGGGATGCATTTAAATTAATAGCTTCATAAGCGGTTGTTGTCCTGCATTTACAGACACACGGCAATTCTGAAGGGGTCATGTTATTTTTCGATTATCCTTTACTGCATGTTATGAGGGACACGGCATGCTGCAGTGGTGTTTGTGAGCTGGAGGATTTGGGAGAGCCTTAGGAACCCTCCCAGGAGCCTCAAGGATTGACTGCAGTAGGAGCTCAAATGAATTTTGCCTGGGGCCTGCCCTGGAGGAGACCTGCCTCTCAGCAGCCAATCTCACCCAAGCTGCTCTGGAACTGGAGGCTCTGGCTCCCTGGGCCCTGCTCCCCACCCACTTCCCTCTCGCCTCTCCCATTCCCTTCCCCAGTCCGCAGCCCCTTTGTTCAAGGAGGGAGCTGCAAGCTGGTGGTCTCTGGGCAGCTGGATAACTATTTCTAAAGCCTCTTACACCCTGGCAATCTTCCTCCTAACACCATCGGGTGAGTGCAAAGCACTGCAGGCCAGACTTCAGTTCTGCTGTGTAATTTGCAAGCTGGGTGACCTTCCTTATCTATAGAATGGGGCTCTCCTGCATGGCTGGCATGAGGAATAAACAAAATGGTTGTGTCCAGTGCCTGGGGCATAGCACAGCTCAAAAAACTTAGTTCATCCTCCTAAGGGATCAAGAAGATGATTGGAAACAAATGTCCAAGGGCGTAATATTGAAGGGGCTTGTGCCAGGCATATATGGAGAGAAGGGTTTTGTGGGATGTCAGACTTAATAGGGCCCTTTACTCCCCACCCCCTTCTCTCTGTTCATAGACAGGAAATCTGTGGCCTATTCTGGGACCTCAAAGTGCCACAGGATTACAGATACCAAGTCAGAAATCTAAGGTTCTAAATGGACTTTAGACCATTTTTCATTTGGGAAGGAAGAATTCTTTAAGGGGTTGTGCTGGCACTGTCTCTGAATGCATGTGCAGAATGTGCTTCCAGATGGGATAATGGTCTGAGTTTGAGGACAGAAGTCCACTCCACTGCATTCAACTGTTCAATAGTCCTGGGCAGTGTTATTGCATGGGAGACCATACCTGGCCCCAAAGATTGCCCCATAGTCTGTTTGTCAGATAAAGCATAAGTGAGCATCCCATCTTTGTTAGTCAGAACCTTTTCAGTTTCAAACAACAGAAAACCAACTCTTCCTGTTTAAAGGAAGAAAAGGGGGTTTTATTGGTTCATGTAATAAAATGGCTGGGGTAAGATTAAGTTCAGGCAGAGCTGAATACAGGTGCTCAAAGAAAATGTCAACAAGAACCTGTTGATTTCTCTGTCTCAGGTCTGCTCTCCCCTGTCTTGGCTTCATTCTCAGGAAATGCTCTAACCTTGGGGTTCCAAGAGTAGTCACCAGCAGCCCCATATTTACAGCCCACCAGCTCAGCAACCTCTGTGGGAAAGAGCTTCTCAATAGTTCCAGGAAAAGACCCGGGGCTGGCTCCCATTGGCCTAGATAGGGTTATGTGCTATGCTGTGAGATGCCAGGTTCTGGGGAGGGAGGAGTGTTCTGCCTTAACAACCGAATGGACTGTATTTGTGGGGAGGTGTGGGAAACTAAGGAGCTCTTACTAGGAAAATGGATGTTGAGCCAGCAGAAACAAAATATGTCACTGCCTTCTTCAAGTACACAGGTTTCTGTAAAGCCTAACCTCACACCGAGGCACCACTTGCCCCAAACTCCAGCCTGAAGGATTATAAGGAGGTCAAGCTTGCCGTTGCAGGACTCCTGCTTCCTGTTAGGCACTGTGCTCATTGTACCTGGACCTTCTTCTGAACCTCTGAGGTTGGTTCTGTTATCTTTATTCCCATTTTACAGATAGCAAACCACAAACTTCCTGGGTAGAGTAGCAATGTTGCCCTGAGTTAGAACTTATAAATGGCAGAGTTGGAGTTTGGACCAACATTAAACAGTCTGACTTCACAGTGCAGACTCTTAGCAATCAAGCAATATGGTCTTCCCCGAGAATGTCTCACCACTTCACCCTTCCAGACCTTTCTTCTTGTTGGACTCTAGACTTTAAATGCCCTTCTTTTCACTTCTTGCTCACTTATTAAACTCTTCCTTGAATGCTCCTCCTCCTGATAGTTTTCCCCAGGATTAAAGCTGAGCAAGACCCTTTTCTACAAGACCAAGGTCACCATGCCACTGCTGACTACAGTTGGTATATTTATTTGTCCTAACCCTTGGAGGGCAGAGACTAAATTTATTGTTTACCACTCCAGCACCTAGTACAGTGCCTGGCACAGAGTAGGTGCCCATGGCTCATAACATGTTTATTGGTTGTTTAGATGGCAACATAGATAAAATCAAAGCATGGAAGGTTGCTGAGACCCAAAGACAGGATTATTATTGTTGGTAATGATCTGATAGCTAATGAGTATTATATTAATAATAGTCAACATGCCAGGTACTATAACAGAGGCTTTGCATAACTGCTTCTTTTAATCCTCCAATAATACTATGATGCTGATATTACTCTTCCCATGTTGTAGACAAAGAAACTGGGAGTCGGGGAGGTGAAATGGCTTTCCCAAAGTCTTGCATATAATGTATCTGGATTGCAAGGATGGGGCCCTCTGGCCCCCTCAACACCCTATCTGCCTCTCATGCCTAGGGACCTGCCCACAAGGTCAGCCCCTTGGCAATCTTGCCAACCTTGGAGCTCAAAATTCAGTTTGTGGCTTCCCAAGATCTACTGAACGCTTTTTCTAAGTTTGGAGAATTCAGGACATTATGAGTCCTTTTTCCCCAAGGTGGGTATTCAAACTCAGAGTTCCAGCCACCCTTGCATCCAGGGCTCAGATAGCAGAGGGACCTGCCTGAGGCTTGGTTTAGAAGGGTCCACCTGAGGATGTGGATGAAGTGTGAATTCATTTCTGGCAGGGGTGGCAGCAGAGGCAAACAGCTCTGTGGAGGCAGAGGTGGGGAAATTCTGGTGTCTCCTTCCTAGTGTGGACCCTCGTGCCTATGTTGAGCAGTGGAGATAGTGGGGTCTTTCCTGCAGAGGCCTCCACGGTAGGGCTCAAACATTGTTCTAGCTAGGGTGGCCTCCAAGTCTCATACCTTGACCCTCTTGGAGATTCTCTGCACTGCCAAATATCTTCTAATAAATTCCTTCTCTGCATAAACCAACTAGAATAGATTCTGTAGTTTACAACCAAGAATCCTAACTGAAACCCCCTGAAGCTTGTGGGTTTAGGTATGACCATGTGGGAAGGCAGCATGAGCTCTGGACTATAAAGAGAATCAGTTGAGGATGTGGCAGCAAACAGGTACCCTGGGGATCAACGAGGGGAATGATGATGATGATGGGCCTTTGGAAACCTCTGCCTTCTACATCAGTACTTTCAAATTCTTGTGCACACAGATCACCTAAGGATGTTGTTAGCATGCAAATTCTGATTCAGGAGTTTTGGGCTGGGACCTGGGATCCTGCATTTCCAATACCCTTCTCTGCTTAAGCTTTGCTGATGCTGGTAGTCTGAGGACCACCAACGAGGTGGTGAGGTTCCAGGGACCCTTAAGCCTCCAGCAAAACATCACACATGACAGAAGTGCCTACTTCAATTGCATGAGATAATGAGACCAAATCATCCCCGGGCAAGCCCACCATTAACAATTATTCCCATCATTGGTAATATCCTAAGTCCTAAGGCACCTGGAGCTTCAAATCTCATAATTAGCACTCTTTGTTATGCTGAGCCTGCTCTTAATGAGGACACTTTGATAATTTGCTTTGTTGAAGAAACAGGATCAGTTCCTTTCACCTACAGTGCAGCATGATAGGAATGTGGTTTGCTGTTTGTACCTGTAACTCAGCCCAGGGAGTGCTGACAATGGGGGAACCACTGCAGGAGTCCCAGCCTCCACACCTCATGCCCCACCCTCTGTCCCCACCTCATGTCCTAACCCCCACCCTGCCCAGCAAGGGAAAGTAGGCCCCTGAAGCAGTTGTCCTGTCCTCTAGAATCCTCTAGAATCCAGCTACAAACATCCAAGTCCTGCCCCCATCTTCCTGATCTAACTCACACCATTTGTCATAGTGACCTGGCCTCAGCCTCTCTCAACTTCTTCTCTCACTGCCACACCTTTGCATAGGCAGCTCTCCAGCCTGGAATACCCTCACCACCACTACTCTTATCCATCTGGCCAACTCCTCCACGACCTCTGAGATCCATGTGGAAGGCTCTAGAAAGCCTTCCTCAAACTTCCTTTGTTCCAGGATTTAAGCTGACCTAAATCCTAGAGATTAGTACTTCATTTTCAAACTTTTCATTTGCTCAAAGCCTACAGCAAACTCAGTCCACACACTTGGCTATACAAGAAAGGTTGCTTTCTTTGTTGTTCTATAACTGACTTTAATTTCAACTTCAAGTCCCCATTCTTGCCAAGGGGTAGAAATGGAATCTTGGTCAATTTAGGTTCCTCTCCCCACTTTCTGGGGTTGCATTTCCAGGCCAGGCAGTTTCTGCTGGTGCTTTTGTTCCTTGGTCCTCAGTCTTCTTTCTGTGTTGGCATCCATTGACGTGTCCTCGACTCCCCTCATCTCAGATCACAGGCCCATGCTGACTCCCGGAGTATTCTAGTATTCTCTTCATCTGAACCTCAACGATTTTTGAGACCACACATGCATGTGCTCTCTCTTTCTCTCTCTCTCTCTGACACTTCTGGAACACTTGTGGACATGAGGAGATATTGGTCTTTCTAGGATGGGGTCAACTGGCCCTGCCTCAGATCCATTGGCCTGTACATATCTTGTAGCCATTGTGGTGCCATGGATCACAGGTCACGACGCTGTGTGGCTACCTCTGCTCTTAGACCTGCCCCCCATGCCACCAGAGGGAGTGTCTGCCTCCCCCTGACCTGGACACTCAGCTGGAGGGGAGGGTCACAGTCCCTCACAGTCCCTTCTCCAGTGACAAGCAACAAACACCCAGTCTTCCTTTCTTTCTGATCCTCTCCTCCTCTTCCTCCTTCTCCTCCTCCTCTCCCAGTCCAAGGAAGTTTTATGCAAAGGCCAGAGGAGGGAATAATGAGGTGGAGGTCTCTCTGACCAAGCATGTAGCCTTCCAGATCTGTTGTGCTTTCCAGGAGTCCTTCAAAGCTCTAAGCTTTTGGAATTCTGCAAGCTCAGGAAATCGAAAACCTTTTCTCTCACAACTGCAGGTCTTTGTCTGCAGTTGTAAAAGTCTGTTTAGAAACTCAGGAGACAAGCAGCATCTTCTTTTTTCCCTGCTTTCTGGAGGCAGTCAGCATGGAACACCCTGCCTGCAGTCTGACTCAGGGAAAGGGTCACTGTGTGTGTGTGTGTGTGTGTGTGTGTGTGTGTGTGTGTGTTGAGGGGTGGATAATAAGTTGCCATCCCAGCAACCTAGGAGAGGTCAGGGGCAGCAGTGCCTGCCTGGCTGTGTCTGCAAGTGTGCCTCACCCCCACTGACAGGTCAGATTATCCACTGTCCCCAGAGACATTAGGAGGGAGGCCGTGTGCTCCACTCCGCTAGTTGACACACTGGAAGGACTTTCTCCTTGACATCTGACTTAATGACAGTGGAACCAAGCAGGGTGCCCTTGGGTGAAGGAAAAAGGAGGGAAGACTTGAGCCTTCTTTAATGTCGTTACCCTGAGCCTGAGGCCACAAGCAGAGGCCAGCAGCTTCTGCAGGATAGCAGAAGCCAGGAGACAGGGAACTGGGGAGTGTGCATTTATTTGCTTCTCAACAACAACAATAACAACATCTAGGTGTGCAATGAGCTCCCACTTCTGCTGATGTGGGTGTAGACAAAAGATGAGAGGGGACCACCCTCAGAGGCTCCCTCCTGCTTGGCCCCAAACGCTTTGTAAATCCAGCACCCCACCCCCAGTTGTTCCCTTTCAGGAATGATCACCCTCTGAAAACCTGCAGAAATTCTCAAATCCCAGCCCCCTTTGCTTCTCACACTTGCAGAGGTCTTTCCCTAAGCAAACACCTGCTTTGTTTATTCAGGGAGTGAGAATTAATATCATTGTAAATCTAACTCAAACATAATTAAGAAGTTAAATCTACTTTTGAGGGAAAAAGTGCTGATTGCTCATCTCCAGACCAAATAAGATTTCAAATCTCCAAGATCTGCAGCTCGGTGTGAACTGCCCTCCACCTGTCTCAACCAGAAGAACATCAGGTGGAAAGGGACCTGAGGAACTGCCTCCTCTAGCCCCATCAGTGTGGAGATGCAGCTCAGTCTTGCCATCTGTGAAATGGGATTGATAATACCTACATGGTTGTCATGAGTTTAGCTCGTAACCCTTTCTCCTCCAGAATATCAACTCCATAAAGGCAGGATTTTGTTTGTTCCCCGTAGTATCCTCAGTGCCTCACACATGGTAAGCATTTAATAAAAACAAAGCCATCAATGGGGATGCCGAAACGCAGAGAGCAGCAGTGCCTTGCCCAGGGTCACGCAGCAAGTTAGAGCAGAGCCCTGATTGAAACCAAGGACTCCTGGGTCTTAAACTAAGAGCTCCTTGCATTAGCCGGTGGCAGGAGATGTAGGTTTGCGTCAATCCTTCCACCAGTTACTACTGCCTGTGCAGCCTTTTGCATGACCTTGCTTTCCCTGGGCCTCAGTTTTCCCAGCAGTAGAATGGGCTTATTATTAGAGGAGAAGACCACATATCCACTTTGGAAAACAGGCAGAGCCTTGTCCCACCTTCCCCCAACAGCTGACCATTTTCTGCCCAGGCTGTGACAAGAACCTGTTCTCTCCCATCATCAAAATCCCTCTCTCCTTCTCCAACTCTTTCTTTCTAGCTCCACCCTCCCCAAAGAGGAAACAAAGGAAGGCAAACATTTTCCTGTTACCAGCCCAGGTCCCGCTGGACCAAGGTGGAGTGAGGGGAGGGAAGGGGCTACGGTCCTCCCACTCTGCCCCCACACACCTGCGGAGACATTAAGGAAAGTGAAGCTACCCCGGGCTGCCTCTCTGTGACTTAACTCTCTCTCACTCCCACACCTGCAGTGCACCGGAGTTAAAAATGACCTTGGCAAACAGCCTTATGTATTCTCTGTCTGGAGCAGAGGACAGAGTCAAAGAAAACCCACTCAGAAGCCTGGAGAGCGGCTGAAAGTGGGGGAGGGCAGGAAAGGAGGAAGGCAGGATGGAAGCATGCATCTCCTGGGCATTAGACTTGCTGGATTAAGGAGTGGAGAGTCAAACATGGGTAGCTCTGCTCAGAAAAATTATGACCGAAAGAGAGATTATGCTCCACAATCTCACCAGAATGTGGCTTTGCAAAGTGAAACGAGGGTTACTTCCTCTGCCAGCACGACCAACTCTCCCGGGACACCCCCTCAGGTCCATCCTTGTGCCACAGGCCACCTCACTTCAGGTTGGTGGCTCAGAGAGGTAGCAGCTCCCATCTAAATGTAGCTTCTAGAACCTTCTCTTCTCCTGCTGAGAAAGGATTGTGCTGAGTAATAGAAGCAGCTGGAAGTGGAGTCCCCTGGCCTGGTTCCTACAATCCCAATTTTGACAATCGCGTGACCTCGGACAAGTCACCTTACCCATCTAAGCACATGTTGTTTTAACTGTAAAATGAGGAAAATAGCAGTCAACTCAGGGTATGAATGAGTGGAGCCATGTTCTCCCAGCCTCCCTCCCTGAGGGTTACAGGGCGTGGCTGTCTTCCATAGCTTTCTTTGCTCGGCCTTTTGTTGATGGTTTCCCTCACTCATCAAGTTGGAGTGCTGAGAGCACCCACTGCTCCTGGCCCAGGGCACTGCCCTCTCCATGTGCTTTCCCACTCTCTCCCTACACCACTGTACACAGTCCTTTTGTTACACGGCCTTCCAATTCCCCAATCTGAGGGTGCCATTGTGTCCAGCTGAGACCCTGATTGAAGCAGCTGTCCCCTCTGGCCACAGACCTGGCACCATTTCCCTTCAGGCACTTAAAGCAGGAGTAATGAACACTGCTGAGTTCAGCTCAGTGCTAATCCCTCTACACGTGAAATCTCAGTTCTTCAGAGAGCCCTGGGAGGAAGCTACTACAGCTTTTCCCATTTTAAAGATGAGAAAACTGAGGCTCTGAGAAGGTTTCCCAGCCAGAGCTAAGCCTAGAGCCCTTAATGACCGTCTTCACGCCCTCTCCAGTATAGGCACAGAGGCTACTGAGTACATGTGCTTGAAGTTCCAAGGCATGTTCTCAAGTAGAAGTGTCCTTCTCACAACTGCTCTGAGGCATATGCCATCGGAAAGCTGGGCTAATAATTAAACAGGGGTGATTTGATCAGCCCCACATGGCCTGACAAAGCAGAAACACAAAGGATGGTAAATATTCTATTATGAATGTTATTACAAACCCCTTTTCCAACGGGGTGGAGAGTAGGAAGCCTCCCTATGACCAGTTTCTTCCCCACAGTCTCACCAGCTCCTGTTCTTCTCATCACGCCAGTCTTGTGGCCTTGATTTTGGACCCTGTTGGGTTGAGGGTCACAAGAATGTCTGTCTGTCCACACACACAATTGGTCCTCCTCCTTCTTCCCCTCCTCCATTCTTACCCATTCCCAGTCCTTATTCCAGACTCCTCCCTTGCACCAGCTGTGTCCTTGGCCTGGGGATGCATAATGAGACCCAGATGCTGCCCGCAAAACTCTCAGTTCATGGACAGTCCATCTTGAAGAGATGACCACAGGATGCTCAATGCTCCAGCAAAGAGGAGTCCTGTGGTTCACCAAAGGCACACAGGCCTTTGGCACTTAGAGAAATCATTCATCATATGTTCCTCTAAGTGCCAAAGGCCCGTGTGCCTGTGGTCATTCATTAATTGAAACAATATTATTCAATGAGTCCATTTCTGGCCACTCCTTCTCAGCCAGCCTTCTTTATAAGATTTTCCTCCACTGACACTCCCTGAACTGATGCTAGCCCCGGGGCTCTGGGTTGGCTTTCTATTCCTCCTTCTAGGGGTGTCATTCATTCTCTTCGCCTTAAAGACCTTCCATATACAACCTGCAGGTCCTATGATCATGGCCTCCAGATTCTGTCTCATTTCATCCACATCTCTTCACCTCCTGTTTTCTCACTAGCCCAAGCCAACCTCATCTCTAGTCTACACTATTGCAGACATTTCAGGATTACCTCATCGCCACCAAATTTGCCTCCTACAAGTCACTATTAATTAATATGTCGGGTTGTCACTTCCTGGTTTTACTTCAGGTTTTAATAAGCCTGAAGGGAAACAGTCTTGTTTTCATTCCCCAGCATGCAACTGGGGCATTTCCTCTGGTCCTTGGAGTGAAATCCACACTCCCAACCACAGACTTCAAGGCCGCACCTGCTCTGACCCTGCTGACCTCCCATCTTTCATCACTGGCTGTGGCTTCCTTGTGCTTTTGCAACACCAAGATTTTTCCTGCTTTCAACCCCCAGACCTGCCCATGGTTTGCAATTTTTGGGCATCCGGGTCTCAGCAAATGTGCCTGCTCCTCAGAAAGGCCTTCCTGGCCGTTCTGCCTGAAGCAGCCTCTGTCCACATCAAGGGTCTTGCATCTCATCACCCTGTTTTATTTTCCCCATAGCGCTAATCCCAACCTAAAGTATCTTGTGAATGTGCTGCTGGCCTATTATCTATTGTCCTCACTAGACTTCAAGCCCCCGAAGAGCAGGGACCTGGCCTGCCTGTTCACCATTGTGTCTAGCACCTAGAACTCAGGCCTGGTACAGGATAGGTGCTCAACAAGTTATTTGTTAAGGACAAATGTCAAGAAGTACCTGGGGGAAGTGAGGGGCTGAACTGGGGGGCAATAGGTTCTTTGGTTATGGCCCCAAAATTGCTAGAAGTTTAAATGTGTCTTCTAAGCCCAGCCCTCTGTCTTCCCAAGGTCACAAGTATTAAGAACTCAGGGTAAATAAAAATGTATCCTTTCTAGTGCCTGCATGCCCACACTGAAATGAGAAAAGATTTTTAAAATAATAATAATAATAATAAAGGGATGATCTTGCAACCTGCGTGCAGGTCTCAGCGGCTCCACTTGCCTGCTGTGTGGATCTGACCTGTGCACTTTCACTGTCTGGGTCTGGGTTCTTCTGATGTAAAGTAAGGCTCCCAATATATGCTGCTTTCCTTCTAGATTCCAGGGAGATCATCTCACAAAACCCAAACATGAGACAAACGAGATTTCAGGGCAAGGAAATAGACTCAGGAGCTTTCTTGGGGGCATGGCTCCCTCAAAGCCTGCGTCCTGCAGAGATGGCAGCTGCTAGGCTTCTTGGATAGAGTGCCTGCCCTCAGTGCCACTTCTCACTCCACCCTGCAAAAGTCTCAAAAGGTATGCTGAGGCACAGTAAGCAGGCTGCTAGAGCCCAGCATACTTACAGCCCTGGGGTTGTCAGCCAATGAGCCTCGTGAGAGTTATTGCACCAACAGCTGTTGCCCAGCCCTGGTATGTGGATCTTGGGGACAATAATGTATCCACAATTACACTGGAGAGCGTGGTGCTTCTCAGGTAACAGGTGGAAATTCACAAGCCCACCATGTGATGAAGACCTGCCCTTCCCTGACCACAATGCTATGAGTAATGGCTGAGAAGATTGGGCAGCCCATCCTCAGTAATGCAGGATGTACTGTGGCCCATGCCTGAGGCATCTGAAATATCAGAAACTCCAGCGGGCTTACCATGGTCCCACTCCTGCCATAATGGTTGCATCACAGTGGCTTTTTCTTCCAAACCAACTTGCCTTCAACTGCAGAAAGTGAGGTCCCCAAAACACCAGTAGGCCATAGGATAGTATGCGGCCGGTAGAATAAGAACCTCAGACACTTCCCACTGCCGCTGGTAGAGAAGGTCTTAGTGGCCACACCAAAAGGTAGGTGGAGGCTAGCAGATCTAAGGCTGTCCAGTGTGCCATTTCTGCACTGGATATGAACTGTGCCCTCTCTGAGCCCTCTCTCCGCCTCAGCAATCTCATCTATAGAATGGGGGTATAGAGATAGACAATCTCATATATGATCTTAGGCAAGTTCAGATCTCACAGTTTCCAAACTTCAGTTTCTCCAGCTATGAAGTATGAGCTTGATAATCTTGGCTGTGTGACTTTGGACAAGGCCCTTCCCCTCTCTGAGCCTTGGTTTCCCATCTATAAAATGGGCCAATGGTAGGGGTGGGAAAAGGTTGGCCTCTGAGGTCCCTTCCATACAGCTACATATGATTCTTCATTGCAAGTGACCCAGTGTTCTATATGACCCATAGCCATCTGTCTGTCCTTTGTGCCAGGCCTGAAGCATTCCTTTTGGACTGGTCATTTCTCACCGTCACCCCCTGGAGTCTGTCCCAATCATTTCTCAGTCCTTCTGACTGTGAAGCGTCTATCTGAACTCATAATCAGCTTTTAGCTGGTCCCAAACAGTGAGTGCTACCAGCTCCATTAATCCCACTGACAGGGATTTATCTTTCTCAGCTGAATGAATGATGCTCCCAGCCTTGCCCCAGAAATGTGGGCTGGGCTATTCAACACTTGTCACCAGCAAGCTCTTTCCTTAGGCTGCATACTCCAGCCACCCAGGTGACTGAGTACTTTGTCATCTTCTTCTCAGAGCAGTGGCAGAACCACAAAGCAAACTCCCACCCACAACCCACCCACCCACCTTCTGACCTAGTTTGGATGCTCCAAGCCCTAATGATAAAGTAAGTTGTGAAGAGGGAAAGAGGTTTGCAGTCAGACAGTCTGAACCCAGGTTCTGCCATGTACAGGCTGAAGCTTGGCAAGCCTCTGCACCTCTCTGAGGTCCATTTGCACATCTACAAAAATGCGATAACACCTACCTAGCAGAGTTCTTAGGAGATCCAGATAACAAATTGAAGACATGCCAGATAATGCCTGGCACATTTTAGAAGCTTGAGATCTACTACTGGTTGTCTTCCGGTTCTCCCATCCTAGTAATATCATCTACAGAGTAAGATGGGGAAAATGCTCACTGCCAGATCCCATTCTAAAGAGGTATCTCCATCTGCAGATTTATTGCACCTGGGCTCCTAGCCATATGCCCCAAAGTCAAACCGAACAATAGTGATAATATTTATTCAGCCATGTCACACTGAACTGAGGACCTGACTTAAGCAACAATTCAGATCTGCCAACATTTACTAAGCACCTACTATGTGGCAGGCCATGTCGTGACCCCTGGAGAGAGAAAGATGGATAGGAAAGTGTAGCATCAAAATTCACAGCTTGGTTTGGAAGTCAGACACACCTGAGGCGGAGATCTGGATTGAGTCATAAACTCCCTGTGTGGCACTGGGCAGATTCATCACTTGAACTCTCTAGACCTCAGCTTTTAAATCTA
The DNA here is from genome assembly GCF_009828535.3 of Hylobates moloch. Taxonomy (NCBI): domain Eukaryota; kingdom Metazoa; phylum Chordata; class Mammalia; order Primates; family Hylobatidae; genus Hylobates; species Hylobates moloch. The sequence goes on from NW_026652281.1 coordinate 147,697,462, forward strand.
AAATGTCCCACAGAGTTGCTACAAAGACTACATGAGATATAAACTTAGCAAAGTGCCTGGCTCATAGTAATTGTCAGAAACAGAAAGTGTCAAGACTCAATCCTGCATGGAAAAGAAAATAGGACACACATACTATCTTAGTCCATTCAGGTTGCTATAATAGAATACCTTAGATTGGGTATAGTGGTCTCCCCTTATCCACAGGGGATATATTCCAAGACCCCCCGTTGACACCTGAAATCACAGATAGTGCCAAACCCTATATGTACTATGTTTTTCCTATACATATATACCTATGATAAATGTTAATTTATAAATTAGGCATGGTAGGAGATTAACAACAATAACTAATAATAAAATAAAACAATTACGACAATATATCATAATAAAAGTTATGTGAATGTGGCATCTCTCTCTTGTTCACTCGCTCAAAATATCTTACTGTACTGTACTCACCTATTTTCAAACTGCAAGTGGCCATGGGTAACTGAAACTGCAGAAAGTGAAACTGCTGATTGGGGGGACTACTGTAATTTACTATAATTTATAAATAATAGAAATGTATTGCAAAGTCCAAGGTCAGTGCACAAGCAAATTCAACGTCTGGTGAGGGCCAGTTCTTCATAGATGGTGCCTTCTAGCTATGTCCTCACATAGAAGAAGGGACAAAGAAGCTCTGTTAGGCCTCTTTGGTAAGGTCACTGATCCCATTCATAAGGGCCCTGCCTTCGTGACCTAATCACCCCGCAGATGCTCCACCTCTCAGCACCACTGCAATGAGTATTAAGTTTCAGCATATGAATACTGGGGGACATGAGCGTTCACACCTATGTAAATACTACACAGAAAGATGTTTATCCGGTAAAAGAAAGTAAACACGGACAGTCCTCATTTTTCTAAGAATAGTTGGTACCAGTACAAATACCACTTAAAGAGAAACTTCTTAAAACAAATGTTGACTATTTACTGTGATAGTGAAGGAAAAGGTTTGAGTAGGGCCAAATCTTGAAAAAATAAAATTGAAAGCACAAAAATAGGTCTTTTTTATTGTCTATTAACAAAATGTAGGTTTTAGTGTCAAATGAGTTAATTTTTTCCATTAAAAATAGGAATTACCAAGTGTTGACTTTGGGGGAGGCATGGCACAGTTTTTAGACAAAATCCTATCTTAGCACAGTCTAACAGTTTTGATTTTGTTAGACTTTCACAGCACAATAAATAAAAAGGGTCATTTGGGGCAAATATTTCCAAGCTTTATCCATTTTCCCATAGGCCTCTTCCAATCGTTAGAAGATAACATTTTTCTCCTTTGAAGCACCTGACAACTTTGTCACTTTTCTCTTCTTCAGTTGCTAACTAGTTTAACTCTGCCAGTTTCTCATTTGCCTGTAGTTAAATGTGAATGGAAAAGTTATCCAATACTTTTGCTATCTTCATGAAATCCTGAATCTGTTTAAAGATTTGCACTTTTCCTCTTCATCAATTTCCTTTGAATTTCCATTACATCATCAGACATTTACAACAACCAACAAGCCGAAGGAAACCAATAGATCTAGGTTAAATGAGTAAGGCTAGAAACCAGCGTTAATGGGAGGTAAAACTTAAGCGTGCATAAAACGTTTAAGTGACCAGCTCATTAGTAAATATTTTTGTGTTATGAAGATTTTTACTTCTCTATCAAACCTTGTAAACTCAGAGAATTGAATAATGATACTTAGTTGTCAAATTCAAGATAACTGACAAGAGGCCAGGCGTGGTGGCTCACGCCTGTAATACCAGCACTTTGGGAGGCCGAGGCGGGCGAATCACCTGAGGTCAGGAGTTCTAGACCAGCCTGGCCATCATGGCGGAAACCCAATTTCTACTAAAAATAAAAATAATGATAAAATAACTGACAAGAATTTCTAAAGTAGTTCAGAATAGAAAGCTTACTAAGTTGATTCATTTAATAGTTACCCTTGATATTTTAACATGTACTATTACATGTTAACATATACCTACTAAATATCTAGATCTCATTGATACTTCATTTAACTCCTGAACAATAATAGCTTTTCAGTGTTTGGACTCTGGTTACCTCCTTCCTGATGCATAGGCTACTGTTCATCATTTTAGTTCTATCTTGTTACTTTTAGTCATTTATATTTACTATACTTACAGACACTGTTGGGTTTATTTTTTGCACCTTGCTATTTGTTTTTCTATTTGTACTATCTCTTCTTTCTTTCTTTATTTCTTCATTCCTGTCTTTTTAAAAATTAAGTAAATAGTTTTATTATTGTATTTTTTTTCCTTATATTGGCTTCTTGTTTCACATTCCTGAATTACTGTGCAGTGGTTACCCTAGAAGTTTTAATATATATATTTAGCTTATTTTACTCTATTTTTAAGTTAAGACTTTTACTTCTTCCTGAACAATGCAAGAACTTTGCAACAGTTAAACTCCTGTACCCACTTCTTGCTTTTTGTGCCCTTGTTAAACATTTTACTTCTACATAGTTATAAATCTGATAAGACATTATTAATATTGTCATTTTAAACAGCCAATATTCATTTATACTAACCCAAATATCTCTCCTTTGTAGTGTTTTTCATTCTTTCTTGCAATTTTGTGTTTCTGGATTGAATAATTTTCCTTCAGCCTGAAGATTTTTATTTGGTATGTCTTTTAGTGTCAGTGTGATGGCACTGAATTTTTGCTGATTTTCAGCATTTGTGTGTCTGAAAATGTCTTTGTTTAATTTTTGCAGGATTTTTTGCTGTGTATGTAATACAAGAGTGGCAGTGTTCTTTTCCTCTTACTTTAGCATTTTGAAGATTTTTCTAGAGTCATCAATGTTTGTTGAAAAATCCACCTTATTGGTGCTTCCTTGAAGGTAATGTCTTTTTTATGTTACTGCTTTTGAGAACTTCTCTTTACCTTTGTTTTTAGCATTTTGACTATGATATGTGTAGTTATGATTTTCTTTGTGTTTAACTTTTTGGAGGGCCTGGTGGGCTTCTTGAATCAATGAATTGGTTTCCGTCATCAATTTTTGGAAACTCTTGATCATTGTCTTTCCAAATTTTGCTTCTGCCCAGTTTCTCTTCTTGCCTTCTGGACTCCAATTATGTGTAGGTTAGACCTTTGATAATGCCCCATGTGGTACTTATACTGTTGTCTTTTAATGTTCCTTTCTCTTTCCTCTCTGGTTTTAATTGGAATTTTACCTATTGTTCTGTCTTTAAGTCACTGATCCTGTTGTCTGCTGTGTCCAGTCTGCTGTAAACCCATATAGTAAGTTTGTACTATTTTATTGATTCCGAGTAACTATTAACAGATACTAGACTTGAGAAGGCTATACGTTTTTGTTCATTTTGCCCATCTTTTTCTCTATTCTCTTTAACAGAATAGCCATAGTCAAAGTCCTGTCTGATGAATACAATAGCTGGGTCATCTATGGATCTGTTTTTATTGTTAGCTTTCTTTTTTTCTCTTTGCTTTGCTTCTTTTCTTTTCTCTTCTTGCTTTTTCACATGCCTCATAATTTTGACCATAAGCTGGACACTGTATGTAAAAGAACTGTGGAGGTTTCAGCTGATACATTCCACCAGAGCAGCTTCCCCCTTTCCTCTGTTGGAGAGTCAGGGTGAGAGGCTGATGACCTCAGTCTAGTCAGAAATTTAAGAGGATTGCAGTTTGAGGAAGACTGAATCGACCACCTCTGGCTTTTCCCATTTCCTTGTGTGGTCTTCATGGCTTTTGACTGGGAGCCTAGCTAGTCTCTGTCTCCTCAGCCCTAAAGGCCTGAAGGAGATTCACTCCTGCTCTTTAGATGTTTTGAGCTTTTCTGGCTATCTTCAAAATCTGGCAAATATCTTGAGCGAAAAACAGGGATTTATGTCAGGCCCTTTCTCTGTCTCATGGAATGTTGTCTCCTAAGTCCCATGAGACTAGCAGAAATTTCATTCCAACCTTCCATCCTCATTTCCCAGCCACCTGAACTGCATAGAGCACTTAGCAGTGTCCTATGCATTAAAGCCAACAGTCACTTGGCTTCTTATATTTCAGGCTTCTCTTGTTTCCAATCCATCATGCCAGCCCTGCACAACTGCCAAAAGTGCTGCTTAGTTTCTGCTTCCTCCAGTAGACAACCTCTGCTTGGGACAATGCCAGTCCTCAATCCACATCCAGAATCAGCAGCTGCCCACAGGGGAGAAAACTGTCAGGAGTTATCCACATACATAGGACCCATTTTGTCCTCATTTCCACAGCTTTCTGATGTCTTCAAATTTTCTACTTTTGCAGCTTTTCTTTTTTTTTTCTTAATAGTTGTTGCAGTAGGGGAGTCAGCCTGCCACAATCTACTACATCTTACCTGGAAGCAATACCTTATCTTGTTATTTTTAAGTCAACAAATTAGACATTATTATTATTAATATATACAGCAATATTAATTTAGAGTCACTCGCACATAAACATTAATTTAGAGTTAATCACATATTTGCTTTGTATTTTGAGTCTCTGACTTTCTATCTGTGCTAATTTTCCTTCTGACTAAGCCACATCTTTTAGAATTTCCTCTGTGAGGACCTGTTTTATTTATTCAAACATAAAAAATTTGTTTGCTCTCATTCTTGAAATGTAATTTCACTAAGTATTCATTTATAGTTGGTCAACTGTTTCCTCTTGACACATGGAAAATATCATTCCTCTGCCTCTGGCTTTCATTGTTATTGTTGAGAAGACAGATGTTAGCCTAATTGCTATTTATTTGTAGATGGTCTAACTTTTCTCTCTGACTACTTTTAATATTTCTCCGTCACAGATTGTGATGTTACTTTCATCTTCTGGAATTGTTCTTCCACATCTTATCATCGTCTTCCATTATTTCCATCTTTGCCTCTCTGGCTTGTTTTATTTATAACTATCTAAGAGTTTAGTAATTGTCTCCTTACTTCTTTGCTCCATCTTTATCTGTCCATTGTGACTTAAAAATTTTTTTCAACTTTTAAGTTTAGGGGTACATGTGCAGGATGTGCAGGTTTGTTACATAGGTAAATATGTGTCATGGGGGTTTGTTGAACAGATTATTTCATCATCCAGGTATTAAGCTTAGTATCCATTAGTTATTTTTCCTGATCCTTTCCCTCCTCCCACCCTCTGGTGGGCCCCAGTGTGCATTGTTCCCATCTATGTGTCCTTGTGTTCTCATCATTTAGCTCCCACTTATACGTGAGAACATGTGGTATTCGGTTTTCTGCTCCTGTGTTAGTTTGCTAAGGATAATGGCCTCCAGCCCCATCCATGTTCCTACAAAGGACATAATCCCCTTTTTAATGGCTGCATAGCATTTCGTGGTGTATATATACCTCATTTTCTTTATCCAGTCTATTGCTGATGGACATTTAGGTTGATTCCATATCTCTACTATTGTGAATAGTGCTACAATGAACATATGCATGCAGGTGTCTTTATAATAGAATAATTTCTATTATTTTAGGTATATACCCAGTAGTGGGATTTCTGGGTTGAATAGTATTTCTGTCTCTAGGTCTTTGAGAAATCTCCACACTGTCTTCCACAATGTTTGAACTAATTTACACTCCCACCAACAGTGTAACATCGCTCCTTTTTCTGCACAACCTCGCCAGCATCTGTTATTTTTTGACTTTTTAATAGTAGCCATTCTAACTGGTGTGAGATGGTATCTCATTGTGGTTTTGATTTGCATTTCTGACTTAAAATTTTGAACTAATATATTTTTCATTTCTAGATGCTCTATATGGTTATTTTTCAAATCTGCTAAGACATTTTTATAGTGCCTTATTACTTGCTGAAATTTTCAAACCTCTTTTATTTCATTAATCATATAAATTTTGCCATCTCATTTTCTGTGCTAATAAAAATTCTAATATCGGAAGCTTTAATAATCAGATTCTGCTATCTCTTTTTCCTGCAAGCCTTATCTCACAGTACTTTGTTTTCTTGTGTGTTTTACAATTGTTGACAGTGAATATTCTTTAGAACTTTATCCTTGATAGTTATTAGAGGAATGAATTAAAATTTCACTTCTCCGGAAAGTACTGTGTTTGCACCTTTTAATAACGCAAGAGAGGTAACAACCCAAGTTCATTTTCAATTAAAATTTTCATTTGAGGTTTTTCAGACCACAGACCCATGTGAGAGCTCCCATATGGTTACAAATTATTGAAGAAAATGAGGCTCCTTCCTTCCCCATCCACCTTCCTAGTACCAAAGTCAGGACAGGCAGGTTTTCTATGTTAGTTCACTTCTCATTCACCTTTATATTAAAGGTCTAGCTCTTTGAGGTTCAAGTTTTATGTTGGGACCTCTTTCCACTTGGTAGGGCCTGGGTTTTACCTACTGGGTTTCTAAGCATATTTTGTAGTTAACTTCAGAGGCCAGGAGACTCATCAGTGTATAACTAATTCTTTTATAACTAATTATTTAAAGGCAGTGGACCTATTCACTAGTACTCTGCTTTCTGAGTCACCGAATTCGTGTTTGCCCTCAGCTAAAGCCATCCTGAACCTCTTTAGATGGGAGAACCCTGATGCTGGTACCTGTAGCATGGGGTCTGGGGCTGGAGAAGCCAAGTAGTGCACTAGGGACGTCATGGTCACTGTGAGGGATGGGGGTCCCTGCTCAGCTTCTGAACACCCAAAAGTAAACTCTTCTGCCTTCACTCCATGTCCACTGGAGCCTGGGATCCTCTCATAAGAAGCTATATTTACTCTAATGCAAAAAATCTCACCTGGGCTGAAAAAGCATGTGCTATACATGAGCCTTGGTTAACCTAAACTTTCATCCAGAGTTTCAAGGATTAAATTCCTAAGTTCTTTTTAAAGCAAAGAGAAGTAGTTCCAATCCTAGGCCATGATAATGCTTTTGGCTGAGAAAACCTCCTTCATTTTTTTAAAATATGGATTCTGAGGGTGCAAATGCAGTTTCGTTATATGGAAGTATTGCACAGTGATGAAGCCATGGCTTTTAGTGCACCCATCACCCAGATAGTGTACATTGTACCCAACAGGTAATTCCTCATCCCTCAACCCCCCTCCTCTGTTTTAAGGAACTGGCATTTATGCAACTAATTGATAAAATTATCATCTGTCTCTTAACCAGATTAATAGTATAATTAAGGAAATCTGGGATGATGATAGCAGGTTTACTGTTGATGGAACCATTGAACACTTGATTTAACTCATTAACAGTGTTTCTGAAAGTATGTTCCTTGAAACACTAGACCATGAAAAGTCCTTTATGTTGAAATATGCTTAAGAAATATTATATGCGTGAAACTTCTCTTGGAGACTCACCAAGTACATTAGACATTAAAGGCTCTAAGAAATCCTGCAATAAACAAGCCTATTTAATTTTATTTGACTCGGTGTTTTTAAATTATGTGTGACCACAGAAATAGAAGGAACTTGGAGGAGTAAGAATTCATTTTTGGGGTAGAATTCACTACTGTCACAGATATTTGTATGCTGTCAATGAACATTTAAATGTGGATTATAGAGAAAGTAAGATTTATTCAGCAAATATTTGCCGAAAGCCCACTATGTGCCTACCACTTTGGGTATACATCGGTGAATAAAAAAGATATAGTTTCTGTCTCACGGAGCTTGTAGGAGCATTGGACTGTCGTGGAGGCATTAAGAAAGAAGTAGCAAGTGGCTAGAATCCAGCTGCCCCTCAAATTGTTGGATCATAGCCATGGAACAGGCCCCAGAGCTAGCAAGTTGACTGGGCAGCTGGCTGTTGTATCCAGCCTGGGAGATGCAAAACTTATTGACATAACTGTACCCCTCAAGAAGACCATAAAGAAGACCAAGCAGAAACACACTTGGTTCTCGAACAGAAAAAAGTGTATCTAGGAAAGGAAGTTTAGGAAAGACTGTTAGATAAGAAGCTGGGTAGTTTTTAAGGCTTGCAGAATCTCTTATGGATCTGAGAATTCCTCCCAAAACAATCCCTCTAAAAGTGCCTGATTCATAGTCCAGTGAATGTTAACAGGAATGACAATGATGATGATGATGGTGATGATGGTGGTGATGATGATGGTGATGATGATGGTGATGACAATGATGGTGATGATGATGGTGGTGATGGCAATGATGGTAACAGTGATGATGACAATGACAATACTGGTGATGATGATGATGGTGATGACAATAATGGTGATGACAAGGTTGATGATAATGGCGGTGATGGTGATATTGGTGATGGCAATGATGATAGAGGTTAATCTGCAACTCCTTCCCTTCACTCAATACTATGGCCAATTGGCCACCAAGAACTGTGAGTCTACTTCATAAGTAACTAACTCTTAAGCTCATCCTTTAATTTCTTTGGAACAGGGCTTAACCTTTCTCAACAGCCCTCTCATCTCATTTACCTGCTTCCTGTGTGTGTTCTCCCAATCTGTCTCCACACTGTGCCAATGTAATCTTCCTAAAGTTTAAGTCTGGGTACAGGCACACTCACTCACTCTGTGCACTTTTACACTTTTATGCCTTTTTTGTGTTCTTCCCTACTTGTGTTTTCTCCTTCTTGTCTTTTAGCAAGACATGTATTCATCCTTCAAGGTCCAGCTCAATGGTGACAGCCTCTCTGGGGCTTTGGCTGATCTCACCCTGGAATGCACTGCAATGTTCCTTTGCCTAGGTTCCCGCAATGCTTTCTCCATTGATCTGTATAACCCTCACCACTTCCAAGATTACGTTATTATCTGAGTCTGTGGTGAGGGAACATACCACATCTGACCTACGGTTTATTGCCAGCCCCCTCCCAGAGTGGAGCACTGAAGGCACATGGGCAACTGTTGCAAACGTGCAGGGTAAATGCACCCCCATGGAGTGACAGCTATGCAGACCAGAGCCCCCTCCTCCCAGGTTCTGTGTTGCCCACACCTCTCTTGACAGTCCTGGGCCAGGGCTTCCCCAGGTTTGGAATCCAGATGAGTCTGAAAGCAAATGTCATTCTCTTTCCTTCACCACACAGTAGTATTTGTTCTTGCCAAGATGGCTGTGTGTGTGTGTGTGCATGTGTGTGTGTGTGTTTGAGTGAGTGTGAGTGGTTGTGAGAGTGTGGATGAGAGTGTGTATGTGTGTGTGAGCGTGTGTGGTGTGCAAGTGTGTATGTGTGTGAGTGCATGTGTTTGAGTGTGTATATGCGTGTGTGTGTATGTGTGGGTGTATGAATGTGAGTGTATGTTTAAGTATGTGTGTGAATGTGAGTGTGTGATGTTTGAGTGTATGTGTTAGTGCATGTGTGAGACTGTGTGTTTGAGTGTATGTGTATATGAATGTGTACGTGTGAGTGTGAGTGTGTGTATGTATGAGTACATGTATGAACGTGAGTGTGCATGTGTGTCTATGTTTGAGTGTGTGTATGTGAGTGTGTGTGAGCATGTGTTGTGTGTGTATGTGTGTGTGAGAGAGTGTGTGTGTTCGTGCCAATGTTCACAATGGGCTGGAGGGTGGCCCAGTCCCCTACTGCGTAGATCGAGGACACTGCCTTTACCCAGTCTTCATGAAGTTATAAAAATTACAGCCATTTGTCACAGAAGGTCTCAACACAGCACCAGGCCCTGGGAGGACCAGGCTGCATCTCTTGGCGTCTGAAAGAAATGAATTCATTTATTCACACGTTGAGGCCACACCTGTTTGTTGCAAGTCTGTGGCCAGGCACAGGGCTGGGAGCTGGGGAATAAAGAGCTGACCCAAACAGCACAACCAGTTCGCGTTTTCATGGAATTCATGATCTGCTGCTCTGACAGTGGGCATGGGTCAGACAATGACCAAGTAAACAGATCAGTAAGGTCATTTGGGGAAACGAGAAGGGATCCCAAGGAAAGAAAGCAGGAGGCCGTGAGGAGGGGAGTGTGGAGGAGTGAGGGGCTGCTTTAAATTCAGAAATCCTTGAAGACTGTCTAAGGAGGTGGCGTTTGTGTTCAGGCTTCCATAGCGGGTAGGGAGAAGATGGAAGGCTGCTCCAGACCAGTCAGGGAGAAGGGGAGTGAGGGTGGTTGTGGTTGGACCACAGGAAATGCAGGAAATGAAAGGGAGGGTGGTAGGAAAGGCAAGGGCCAGACCGCGCAGGGCCTTTGGGGCCAGCTAAGAAAGTGGATTCTATCCTGAGTGCAACTGGAGGCCACTAGAAGGGCTTATGCAGGACTGACAGGCTCCGATTGATGCTTCCCAAGTTCAGCCGTGCTGCAGGGCAGGAACTGTAGGAGGAGATAGCGTGGCCCAGAAAGGCAGTCAGGAGCTGTCCAGGCCAGCTGACGCTGACGAGGAGTGGGGCCCAGCGCTTAGACTCCCTGAGACTCAGCCCTCCCCTCCTGCAGGACCCCAGCAGCCAGGCTTGGAGGGCTCCCAAAGAATGACATCACCCTCAGCTCCCAGCTGCTTGATATGCAGGGAATTCCTCCCAAGGCTATGCGGAGGCCTCAGGCTTTAGCAGTAAGCTGCAGCCCGTGCCTGGGGGAGAGAGGAGGGGAAAGTCGTAACCCCAGCAGCACCTCCTCCCGGGACCTAGACTCTGGGCCAGACACCACAGGCATTTTCTGGATAATCCTCACAACTGCCCCATGAGGGACACCTCTGTCGAATCATAAAATCCTGAACAGGGAAGGATGCCTGGAGATCATGTGACCTGTACCCCTGTGTCGAAACCTGTGTATTCCTGGTTCTTGTTTATTTATTCATCATATCCTTAAACAACACTCTTACTACTTTTCAATCACTTTACCAATATTAATTTTCATAGCCACTTCAGAAGGTCGGAACTACTATTATTCCCATTTCGTAGATGAGGAAAACTGAGGCCCAGAGAGGCAAAGTAACTTCTCCAAGGTAGCACTGGGCCATCATTTGCATCTAGGCAGACTGACCCAGAATCCATGTTCTTCTAGGCTCTACATGATACCACCTGCTCTCAGTTGTTCATGAGCTGGCACAGTGGAAAGAGCTCTCCTCAGCGAGCTGGAGCGTCTCTTGTATGCCCAGAGGTGTGGGTGAGCTGTTCTGTGGCACAATTGTCATCCTGGAGTCTGCGAGGGTAAGACTCACCTCAGAGGAAGGGCTGGCCTTTCCTTCCTAGCTGCAATTCCTTACAAGTAAGGAGGAGAGGGCCTCAAACAGGAAACCTGGGGTGAAGAGGTGAACCTCAGATGCCTGTCTTGTTTAACCTTCTGTCTCCAGGCTTAGCACAGTGCCTGGTACAGAGAAAGTCCTCAGTAACATTGTTGAGTGAATGGATGGATAGATGTGAGTGGACCCATGTTCATCCTTCACATGAGAAAGTCGTGAGATGTTTACATCCAACTCAATATCTAGCACATACAGGTGGACAAGGCAGAAGGGCAATGTCACGGCTCTTGCCCTCACACTCTAGGGCCCAGACTGGTGTGACAATGTCCATGCTTACATGTCCTGTCTAAAGAAAGCAGCTCCCGTTGGTCATGCCTGTGGAAATGTGGCCCTGTATGGCCAGGTCTTCTGATTTTTCATGAGAACCTGGATGGACAGATGCCATGCAAAGTTTTTTTTTAATTTTTTAAAAATCTTGTGTATCCCAAAGAAAATATTATCTAAGGGTGAGATCCAGCCCAGGGGGCACTAGTTTGAGATGCCAGGTCTGGGATCAGTAGCAGGTGACCCAGAATGGGGACTGGGCTGGTGAAGACTGAGAAGAATGAGAAGCTCCCTGGAGCCTCCGAGAGGAAGGTGCATTTTGCATGCCAGCTTATCCGGATTCGAGACTTGCTCAATGTTTATTTTCTGGTTGTCGCTCCAGGATTTTAGTTAAGTCTTGTCTAACATTGCAGCCAGGCTCAGCCATTCTGTAGGAGGATTAAAGGATGGGATGTGTATAAAATTGGGCCAGGATGGTAAGCGAGGGAGCAGCTCTTGAGGCCAGAAGAGTGGGGGAAGATGGCTTGATGACAGACGGAATCTCAGGCACCTGAAGAGTCTTAGAAGCCAGATTTGGGGCTGAGCCGCCCTTCCCCAAGTGGAGATTCACCAGCCATGGCCAGACTCAAGGATGTGAGATTTATTTTTCTTAAGATAGCAAATGTCTTCGCAGGCACGCTTCCCAGTTGGGAAATTCTTTTTATGCTCCATGTGATCCGTCTGCCAGAACCTCCTTTGACTCTGTTTATCGGTTCTCTTCCTGTATGTGTCATGCTCTCCTTCCCTCTCTCCTCTTCTCCCCTTCTCATCACCACCCCTTTGCTCTGCACCACCCAGAGCCTGTTAGGAAGAAAGGGGGGATGCACTCATCCTGGCTCCATTTAGGGTGGGCTTTTAATCCAGACATGTCGCTGACACCAGCATTTGCACCAGGTATTTAATGAGACCAGGAATTCCCAGGGGATTTGAGAAGCTGGCTGGCAAGGAATGGGCTCTATCTCCATATCTTATTTTGACAAGCGCTGTAATTATCCCTCATTGCTGGCAGGCGGAGCAGAATCGCGTTCATTCCCAGCCCCATCTTCTCAGAACAAGAGTACTCAGGCTCCTGGTTGCTCCACCACTAAACAACTGCCTGTCTCAGTTCACCAGCGAGACCGAGACTGAGCTCAGCCATTACTCAGGAGATCGCAGGCGGGTGCTCAGCTGCTTACTGACAGCCCCATGGAGGTGATTTCAGCGTGCTTGCTGCATGCACGTGGGAAACTGTTTCCAAGGAGGATCTTTGGGGGCGGAAGGAATGAGGTGGACACCATGCCCTCCAAAAAGACAGAAGTTACCCCTCCAGGAGGCAGCATGAATGGAGCACCTACCATGTGTCCATTTGGTATTGAACTTAATCTTCTCAATAGCACTGCCAGGTCAGTGTTATCATTCCATATTACCAATAGGGAAACTGAGGCTCTAAGTGAGGAAGCTGCAGAGTCAGTTACAGTGGCCTCAGGATTCCGACCAAGGGCTAGCTGGCCCCACAGTTTCTTCCCTTCCTACTTGACAGCATTGTGGCTCAGGGAGAGCACGCATTGCCCTCATGCTGTGCCCCAAACAATTCGTGGGTGCTGGAAAGTTCTGGCCATGTCAGGAGCAAGTGCTTTCTCCCTTGCTGTGCTGCCCAAAGCTTCTTTAAGGAGGTTACTCTCATCTGTCAAACAGGGATGTCCCTGCCTGTCCCACAGAGTCTTCATGAAATGAACTGAGATGGCATGTTTTAAAGCCCTGGGAAAACGAAGGCGGCCTCGGGAATGGTGACGTATCCAGTTACTGAGACCGTCTCATAATTTGGGACGTGAAAACCTAGGGCTACAGGGACACAGGGTAATGAGAGGAAATTGCCGAGGAAAGCGAATGCAATGGAAACACCACCGAAGCCCAGCCTGGCTTCCAGGTACCCTCTGAACCAGCCTCCTGCCCCACTGTGGTCCAGAATAGACCGGCCTGCTAGGAAAACCTTTGGCCCACTGCGACAATGACAGTCACAACAACTCAACTGTTTAGTGAGCACAAAATATGTACCAGGCATGGGATTATGCACAGGAACCACGTCCGTTCATTTCATTCTCAAGATCCTATGAAGTAAGTGTTATTATCCCCATTTGATGGATGAGCAAAGTGTGGCTCATTAAACCACATCCCCCAGGTCAAGCAGCAAACAAGGGGTGAGGCCAGTTGGTCTCACTGTGCTAGAAAACCACCCTCCATACTGGTTGTGTTCCAGGAGTTCTCAAACTCGAGTTCTTCTTGGAGGAGCTGCAAGAAGTGATTTGAGGGTGAGAGCAAGGAAGAATGCATCTAAGATGCCAGGCTCGGGAGATTCCTGGAGTCCCGCACTGTGTGCTGTTTGGCTCAGAAGGCCCTTGTAAGCACCTTTAAGTGTTGTCTGCATTTCCCTTCCCTTTCTGGTCAGGGACCCCAGCTCTCTCTGCATGGATTCTCCTCTCCAGGAGGTGGGGGGTGGGTGCCGATGTCAACAGGGAAGAGGGGCAGAGGAACAAGGACAGGGATGGGGAGAGGAAGAAAGAAGGAGGTGGGATGTGGCAGCTGGGCCCGGAAGCAGGCTAGAGCCAGCTGCACAGCTCTGACAATCTGAAGTGTCTCTTCCGATGGTCTCCATTCAGCCCCATCTGTGGATAGCTCATTTTGTGAATAAGGCCTGGGTGTTTGTTCCAGAACCTTAGCTGTGATTAGGAAAGACAGGAGCACTTGGGAGGCCCCACCTTCAATGCACCAGAGTATTTCTAGACCCTCATTCTGCAGTCGGCTCCAGTTGCCACATCAGGGAATTCTTGCTGGTCTGTAGCCTGGATTCCAATTGTGGATGTGGCCTGTTAAAACTTTCCTGGGTAGGACAGTGTGGGCGTTCTGCCTTAGGAGTCAGACAGACCTGGGTTTATATCCCACCATTTGCATATGCTGGCTGTGTGACCTTGAACAGGTCCCTTAGCCTCCCTCAGCAGTGGAGTGGAAGAATAAGTGCACAGACTCTGAAGCTAAGCCTTCTCCCATGCTCCAGTCCCAGCTCTGCCACTTACTAACTGTGTGGCCTTGGCGAAGTGACCCAACACCCCTGGGCCTCTCTTCTCAGCTGCAATACAGGGCTAATACAGGCATGCATCTTATGGAGTTGTCAAAAGGATGAAACAAATTCATGCATTTAAAGGACTTGGCACATGGTGAGTACTCAGACATCTTAGCCAGTATCTGGGCATGGTGGCTATTTTCCGGAATAAATATGGATAAGCTGAGACAACTTTATCTCCTGAAGATGGGTCCATTACGAAGTCATCTCAAAGAGGTGTGGCCTGGAGAAGTGGTTCCAGTACCTCATGCCTTCTTCCCCTTCCCTCCTTCTCTCCTGCCTCCCCATGCATTCTTCATGTGCCTCCTGCTGTAAGCATTTGCTGAGCCTCCTGTTGTGTCCCAAGCTCTGTGCTTGGGGTCAACCACCCAGAAATGAACCGTGTGGGTCCCATCCTCTCCAAGACAAACAGTTAGAGGATGGTCAGATAGTGCCAGTGGAGAGCAGGGAAGGCCTCTTGGACAACATCCTATTTGAGCCACATGACCATCAGGGAAGAGCATTTCTGGGCAGAGGAAGCAGTTTGTGCAAAGGCCCTGAGGGGAGAACAAGCTTGAGGAATAGGAAGAATGCCCGAGTGTCTGGAGTGGAGGGACAGGGAGAAGATGGGTAGGAATGAGGTTGAGAAGTAGCTAGAGGTCAAATCATAGAGGGCTTTGGAGCCACAGTGAGAAATGTGGGCTTACTTTGAGTTTTCTAGCATAAGGTTGTTCTGAAGATTAAATGACAGGAGACAGGTAGAGTGCTTGGAACAGCATCTGGCGCATTGCTGGGCCTTAAATAATTGTTACGTTTATTATGGTGGTGCTTCTTTCCACATTCAGCCCTGAGGCTGTCTGTGGTCTACTAGGAAATTATTGGCATTCTGGTTTAGGAGAGAGGACTTGACAGGATTTGGGTGACAAGTCTCAGTTCTGCCCTTCCCTGGCCTAGCCAAGCTCTCTTCCTTCCCTGAGTTTCTATAAAATGGCAGCATCACATTCCCCTCCCCAGGTAATGTGACAATGAACTTTAACGTAAAGTGCCACCCACGATCAAGGAATCTCATCATTTAAACTGCTTTTGCCATCTAAGGTCAGAAGGCTTAAACTGAGCCCGTAATTACATCAAGCGCCTGTAATCCTAGCTACATAGAAGGCCGAGGTGAGAGGATGGCTTGAGCCCAAAAGTTCAAGACCAGCCTGGGCAACATAGCGAGACCCAGTCTCAAAAAGTAAATAATTTAAGAGAATAAAAAATTAATTTTTTAAAGAAGGTTTAAACTGGTTGTGACCTAAGGAAACAATTTCTTCCAGCTGCATCATTGAACAGGTGGGACACCAAGCTCCCTTGTAGAGAAAGATCGAGGTGGAATGGGAGTGGACACTGACTCCATCTAAGGTCATGGAAGCGCTCTCAGAGTGATCCTACTAGGCTCTCTGGAGGCTGCATCCCAGCAGCTGTGCAGCCCCTGGGACCAGCCAGTAGTGACCTGGGTGCTGCCATTCAATCCACGTGTGCATTTCCCAAAAAGAGGCAGCCAAGTGCTGATTCAGGGAATTTAAACTTTAGTGGTCCCCTGGTCTATTATTACGTTTTAATGAGCTGGAAAAGCATAAACAGAAATCCTTAAGAGCATCAGCTGTGACACAGAAATCTAATACAATAAAACAAAGTGCTTATAAACCCCAGAGTTGTTTAAAACCCAGAAATTGCCGATAGACATATGGGACTATATCTTCCTAGCCCCTAGTAAACTGAGTGGCTTCGAACAAGTCCCTATCACCTCCCAGGGCCTCAGTTTCTTCACCTGTGAAATAAGAGGATCAAAAAAAGATAATGCTCTCTCTGTTCTCTTCCAACCTAGGCAGACATCTCAAGTATTTCTTAGTCAGTTCTACTCTAGGCTACACAGTGTCTGTATCTGGCAGCTGTATGAACTACTGTTGAGAATCCTCTTCCCAATCCCAGTTTCAACATCACTCCTCAAGGCAGCATCCACCTTCACTCTAGACTGAATGAATTCCTCTGTCTTGCCACCTAAACTCCTCTAGAAAACTTGATAGAGGTAAAGATAAATGCATTTTTTCAAAAATTCTACTTTTCTAGTCCCAAGGCATTGTGTATATCATTCTTATGTAAGCTATCACAATAAACCCATAATTAGTTACTTCCATTTATGTCAAATCGCCTACAAAGCAGAAACATGTATTATTCATTTTTGGCTTCTTCCCCAGTATCTAGCATATGAACTGTTTGCAAACACGCCCAGTTCTTCAAACTTTGTAACTTCATACCTTTTCTATCTACTACTTGGGATGGGCCCACCCTCCCTTTGGCCTCTAAGCACACTCCTATTCATCCTTCAAAGTCCAGCACAAAAATCCCCTCCTCTGTTAAACTTCAACTGCTCCAGGCTGAGTCTTATGTTTGGGTCCTTCATACATAACCCTCTTCTATTGTTTGGGGTATTGTGTGCTGTGGGATCTGTTTACTCTCAGTTCTCCCCTCTGGGCTGGGTTCCTTGAAAAACAACCTCTGGACATTTCACCTCTACATCCTCTGCATTCTTGGCCAGGCTCTGAGAGGGCATTGGTAAATGTTAACTGCCTGGCAATGGTGAGGCTGTTAACACGATGTGTCAGGAGTCTGAATAAAGCTGCCTCAATGTGGGCAGATGCCCACAACCAAGCAAGACCTCAAAGCTGCAGACTCCTCAGCCTGAACCTTAGACAGCGTCTTGGTCACCATTTCAATACTTTGACCACATTTCTCACTCTCCCAAATTTACTCCTGCTTATTCCTCATCCGCATACATAAGGCTATGTCTCCCAGGGGAAATTCAACTACTTGGTAATTATCCTGCTTCTTAAGTTTGGGGCTAAGGAATTCATAGATGATGTTCAGTATTATGCTGTGCAATGTAGAAGCTCCCTAAACCTTCTCAGGAGCTACCACTGAGTGGCACCTGGGGACCTCTCAGGAAGAGCCAGTTTTCTGGGCAGTGTGGGGCAGGACAAGCTCATTAAACCAGCCTACCACCTGTCTTCCAGCTCCTCCTCTCAGCCTCTGGGCTTCCAGCAGAAAGCACACGAGAGTATTCTTGATTGTTTTCTTATGACTCAAGCCAGCAAGACGTACATGCCCAGCACCTGTTACCTGGCCTGGCTCCTGGCTGAGAGCATATATGCATTGGGTCAGGTTTCAGATCTGCTGGAGAGACACAGCCAGAATATCTTGACAGGCAGCCCTGGCAAAGCCCCAGAAAAGATAAGATCTGAGTCTCATGATGGACTCTGTGACCTTGAGCATCTCACCTCGTGACCTTGGGCATCTCATGTTCTCCCCATAGGTCTCGGTTCTCGACTGCTTCATGGGAGCCGTCATGCCCCTGTCGCACGGCAGTGTCCCGGGGATCAGGGATCAGGATGGTCCTTTCTTGGTGGTGGAGGGAGCATTTTGCATATTCCAGAGATTCAAGTTTCCAGACCTATCTAGAAAGAAACATTTGAGTTTACAGGTTAGCGCTTCTCAGCCTCTGTCTCTCTTCCTCTCTGTTCATCTCCCTCTGTCCCCTCTATGTATGTTTGTGTCTCTTTCTGTCTCTCTGCCTTTCTTTGTCATATCTTTCTGCTTCTGTCCTACACTGTCTCTCACCTCCACCCTGGTTCCCCCTGCCCTAGATGCTCTTCTCTCTGTGGGGTTTGTTCTTCCCCTCCACTTCCTTCTCCTTCCCACTCCTTCCTCCCCGGATTCTCCCTCACTACAGGCCTCTCTCTAATCTCTCTCTAACTGCCCATTCTTCTCATAAGAAGGAGTCCCCTCTGGGGCCCAGAGGCCAGGCAAGGCATTGTGGACAAGGCGGGCATCCGTGCCATCCAGCAGGCAGGAGCCCAGCCTCCTGGCTGGTGCGTGGCTGTGCAGTGGGTTTGTTTCCACTTACCAAAGGGCATCTGTAATTAATGTGGGCAGTGATAAAGGAGCTGGAGATGTGTTTATGCTCCTCGAGGGCTGAGATGAAACACGCATAACATTTAATGTGGCGCATTGACATTTAAATGTCAATTAGAAAGTCCCCGCTCTGCCTGGCTGGCCCCTGCATCCTCAGATGAGCACTGCCCTCCTCCCTGCCTTGCCAGCCCTGCTGGGACCACCAGCTCACAAAAGACAGTGGCCACACAGCGACCGTGGCCGAAGAGTGTGCAGGGTCCAAAGAGGCTAAAGTGGCTTCAAGAGCACTCCGGACGGGGAGGACGCTTGGAACAGAGAAAGGAGGAGGATGGCGCCAGGCCACCGCCAAGGGCGCGTGGAAGGGGGCTGGGCAAATGGTGAAGGAGCATGTGGGAGACAAATTTAGAAGCAGTGTTGGCTTCCTCCTCTCTTCCCTCAGTCCCTACAGGGCGGAATCTAGAGCATGTTTTTGCCTTGGCCCTTAGGCGCTATGTTTCTGCCTCTGTGGTTGATCACCCACCATTAGACCAAGAGCTTCTTGAGACCAGATTCCCATCTCTTCATCACACAGGACGGCTATGCACACATGGTGCCTGGCACACAGTAGGTACACAAGGTGGTCCATTCAGTTCAATACAGTATATATTCATTGAGTCCCCACTGTGTAGTGGGCATTATCCTAGGAACTGAGGCTACAACAATGATTGGGACTCAGACCTGCCCCCACAGAGTGTACAGATGCTCTTCAAATTACCATGGGGCTAAGTCCTGAGAAACCCATTGTAAATCGAAAATACATAAGTCAAAAACGCATTTATTGCCCCCAGTTAATCCATCATAAAGTCAATAAATCATAAATTGAACCATTCTTAGTCCAGATGCTCCTTAACATACAATGAGGTCATGTCTCAATAAACCCATCATAAAGTCAAAAAATCCGAAGTCACACCGTCATAAGTCAGGGATCATCTGTGTTACATTTTTAAAGACAGACAGAAAAATAGATATGTAGTGGCAAATGTTTAGATGGAAGCGAAGAAAAGAGGCAGCCGGCCCATCCTGGATGACAAGAAAGCTTCTTGGAGGAAGTCAAATAGAGCTGAGGCCCAAAGAACGAATGTGCCTTTGCAAGACAGAGAGGCAGATGGAATACTGGACAGAGGGCCCAGCACAAGTGTGGAGCCAGGAAGGAGCCTAGGAGTGCACAGGAGTTGGTGGCAATGGGCACAGCAGCTTCCTTGGAAATCTGAGCTCAGAGACCACATGACTGCATAGGGTTCTGCAACCAGCACATGAGCTCTGTGAGGGCAAGGGCCTCATCTGTCTTGTCCACTGCGGTGTTCCCAGAGTTGGGGAAAGTGCTTGATGTGTAGTAGGCACTCAACAAACATTTATTGGATGAGTAAATGAATGCTGCCTTCACTGGCCTCTCCTCCCTTGTCCAGTTCCCAGGACCCAGTGGGTCCCTGCAAGTGCATTTACTTTGCAAAAGCCTTTCCCAAAGCCTGGCATCCAGTGGGTACCTCATTTCCTCATCCCCTGCACGCTATCTCTGAGTCCCTGAGCTGCTGTGCCCACGACATGCTCCATTTTCTCATAAAAGCCCTTCCAACAAGGGGCACATTTGCATTTCAAGTTTCCTGGAATTGGAGTACAGAGAAATCTGACTTCCAGAGCCCAGGGCTCTAAGCTGCAGCTGGAGAACTGAAACACAGCAAGTAGGACACCTGCCCAGAATGAGGTTCAGGCCCTGGAATAACACATGGGACCCATGCTCCTGTAGCTGTCTGCAGTCTCGAGCCCCAAGGCAGGAGAACAGGTGTTCATCTTCTCCTCCACTCTGGAAAGGGAGCCCAGCGCCTGAGCTACCAAGCTTGTAGACTGCAGCTTTGGTAGCAAGAGGCATTTCTCCTCCTCACCTCCACCCACACGCAGATCTAGTTCCCCTCGTAATCTGCACTTTCAGTCTTGGACACTGCAGGAGACCTGCTAGGAGAGCCTAAGAAACCCAAAGCCTTCACACCTGCCATCCACCGATCTATCATTTACTCACCCCCACTCCTCCAGAGTGCAGATGACTATTTCACTTATTGATTTGGCAGGTGCTGCTGCTCCTCACCTTGGTTGGAGTACAGTTTACCCTGCCCAGCCCTGCAGGCCCAGTGGTAAAGGGTAGGAGGCTAGTGATTATTCTGACTTTGGGTCAATCAGTTGCTCAGTTTATTGGAATTGCATCCCAGTGGCTGCTATTGATGGAACTGTCGGACTCGGGGCCACAATCCTCATTCCAGTTTTATAACACTGACATCACCTGCTCACACACAGGGCTTCCTCTCCCATCCTGTCCCCATACCTCACTATCTAGCCTGAGATTTCTAAGGTGGGGGATCTGCACTGGGTGTTTGGCATACATGATATAAGAGCTTTCCTTTGTATTGCTCTCAGCTACATCTTACCTTTGTGTAAGAATGCAAAGTCATATGCACACAGTTTACAAGTGCAATAGGAGGCATGTGCTAGTTTTAAGGGGTTTGTTTTTTTGTTTTTTGTTTCTTTGAGACAGAGTTTCACTCTTGTTGCCCAGGTTGGAGTGCAATGGCACAATCTTGGCTCACCGCAACCTCTGCCTCCAGTTTCAAACGATTTTCCTGCCTCAGCCTCCCAAGTGGCTTGGATTACAGGCATGTGCCCCCAAACCTGGCTAATTTTGTATTTTTAGTAGAGACAGGGTTTCTCCATGTTGGTCAGGCTGGTCTCAAACTCCTGACCTTGTGATCAGTCCCCCTCAGCCTCCCAAAGTGCTGGGATTACAGGCGTGAGCCACTGCATCAGGCATTTTGAGTTTTTACCATTTGGGGCATATTCAGGAAGATTCCTATCCCAACGCACCCCTTCCTTCTGCTCTTATAAACACACAGAGTCCCCAACCACCATGCATCCTCTTTCCTCCATAACCACGTCACAGCACACTGTGAACACATCAAGAACCAGCCATGCAATAACAATCTGCTGAATCTCAGAGATGCAGAAAGAAATCACTGGGCCTTCTATTGATACATTTTTATTTTATCATTTTTAATTTCTATAATTATGTTTTTAAGGTACATTGTGTATCAGCACAGCAGCAGATGCTAATAATATATTAAAAACTGTACTCGTGTTCTGGGAGTGTTCAAAAATTATAGCTTCACACTATTCTCATCTTCTCCCGCCCCTGCTCAGGTGTCCTTGAAACATCCCTAAGGATCCTTGAAGGCAAACTGAGTACGACACTTATTTGCACAGCATCTTTCCTATGACACCTCTTTTGGTCTTTTCAATCATCAAAAGCAAGAGGTAGCGGGAGACCGAGCTGGTAGGCACTGACCGTGGCATTGCCTCCAGGGTGAATTGCGGGGGCGCAGGAAAAAAAGCTCAGACTCCTAGCTTTTCCCCACCTTCCTGATCTACTGAACCACACTTTCTCCAGGGAGGTGGCCCGTGATCTGTATTTTAAGAAAACACCTCAAATAACTTCCCAGCCAGGTGTGGGCACCACAGTGCTGGGATGTGGTATAGTTCTTGCCATGGGAGGTGGGAGACTCTTGTCCATCCTTCACCCAGAAGCCTGCATGTGGTTTGCCAATTTTATTTTATGAAACTTTTTGTCTGTTTATACTCTTGCAGAACAAACAGACAAATTATATAACTGATGTCACATCCCTTTGAAAAATCTGTGAGGTTTCATCCATTCATTCAACAATTGTTTTTACCAGTTACACTTTTTTTTTTTTCATTTGCCATATGCAGAAACTGAGGCTCAGTGAGACTGAGAGATTTCTTTCTGACTTAGCTTGTAAGAAAGAGATTCAGGAACTCAACCTAGGTTATCTGGCCCCAAGTCCTGTGCCCTTTTAATTTTACTTCCGTACATTTTAATGAAATGGCTATGAGACCAGAGCTCTGTGTGTGAACTATGTTGTGCCTTTCAACCTTCCTTTATCTCCCCTTCTCTTTCCCCACCACCAAGAGCAGGCTAATGAGAAAATTAACATTCAGGACACATTCTGCTCCCTTCTGATTCCCACAGAGAGAACACAGCCTCTGCCTGCCAATTAGTGACGTTCGGATCTCTATTAGAGATGGGGACAGCTAGTTCCAGTTATGCAAATGCCGTTGTCTGAGAGTAGCCATGGGCCAGCAGCATACCAGTCTCACGTCTCCCCATGGAATCACCACGGATGTGACTTGCACCTCCAGCGTTGCTTTAACCAATAATCGAATCAATATCTATTTATATAAGCACTGGCCAAGGTACTGCAGGAAGCTCAGGGACAGATTTTATTTCAGCCTAAAGGAACTTACACCGAGTACAGAGTGTGGCCAGGGAAAGGGCAGACCTTTCAAAGACACTCTGTTCTTCTCTAAACACTCACAGTTTCTATTTATTACCCAAAAAAATACGTAAGGAAAAATACCCTAACACTTGTTAAGTACCTACTATGTGCCAGGCACTGTTAGACACTTTATACACATTATCTCATTCAAGTCCATTAATTTTATATAAGAAGCAATATGCTATTTTGTTCAAGGCATGTGTTTTAAGTAGGAAAAACTAAGATTTTTAAAACTAGGATTTTAATCCTGCCACTTTCGCCCTGTGGGACTTCTTGACCTCAGTTATTCATCTGCAAAATGGAAGGAAATAATGTCTGTTTGCCAGGAATATTTTCAGAAGCAATTAGATAAGGTATTTAAATCCAAGCACCTCATCTTCATATGACGCAGCATGATGTTAAGATGCCCTAATGTGTAGGGAAATGACAAAAATGGACAAATGCAGGATATTATTAGCAATAATGCAAAAATATCTGTATATGGATGAAGAGTGGAAGAGGACAATCATGGGGGAAACGTGTTGTCTTTTAATTTCTGAACTATCTGTATTATTATTTTAGATGGAGTCTCACTCTGTCTCCTAGGCTGGAGTGCAATGGTGCAATCTCAGCTCACTGCAACCTCTGCCTCCCGTGTACAAGCGATTCTCCCGCCTCAGCCTCCCGAGTAGCTGGGATTACAGGCACCCGCCATCATGCCTAATTTTTGGTTTTTTGTTTGTTTGTTTTTTGTGTTTGTTTGTTTTGTAGAGACGGGGTTTCGTTATGTTGGCTAGGCTGGTCTTGAGCTCCTGACCTCAGGTGATCCACCCACCTCAGCCTCCCAAAGTGCTGGGATTACAGATGTGAGCCACCATGCCCGGCCAACTATCTGTATTATTATGTATTTTCATTTAAGCTTTTAAAGGAATATGGAAATACTGCATTAAACTGAGCCTCAGAGAAATTCAGTGACTTGTCCAAGGTCATACAAAGACTGGAGGGACCAAGGCAGGATCTATCCATTTTCAATGCCCATGCTTTCCCCCACACATCCTGCCACCACATGTCCCTCAGGAAACAGGTCTGCAATGATTCAGGAGATCTCATAGTCTACATTGATAGATGTAAATAGCATTGGTTTCTGTCTTGGAGAGTGGGCCAGTGAGGAAGGCATGGATCAAAGCAAAAAGCAAAGCCAAGGAGGGGGAGGATGGAGATTAAACAGGTCCCTGGTTGTCAGGGGCAAAAATGTTAATGACGGTGGAGCACCATGAAATTAATGACCTGCCCAAAGCACCTGAGAAATTGAACTGGTTATTAAAATGCAAATCATAAACCAGGAAAAGGAGGAAAACAAGCACAAGGAATTAGGAAGAAGGAAGATATGGCATGGAGCACCACGAACAGAAAGTTTGTGGCCAGCACCTGGGTATTCAGAAAAAGAGTGTGATTTAGGCTTCAGAAGGGCAGGGGTCTGTAGCTTAGGGACTGGGCAGAGCTGTTACCTAGAAAAGCTAGAAACAGAAATGCATAAATCCCAGTTGTCCCTGAGAATGGGATACAGTCAGGGCCTGAGGTGCAGGGGAAGGCCATCTTAGGTCAGAGGCAGTGGTTCTTGGCATACAGTGGTTCTCTCCCTAAGAATATTAGGCAATATCTGGTGATGTGTTTAATGAGCACAACCAGGTTAAGTATCTACTCACTGCTAATCTCTGGTGAGCAGAGAGACCAGGGGTGCTGCTAAGCATCCTACAAGGCCTGGGGACCTCCCCACCAACTACAATTATCCAGTCCAAAATGTCATAGTGTCACTGGGGAGAAACCCTGATCTAAGGATGAGTGAGAAGATGGATACAGGAGGTGAGGAGGTCAGAAGTCAGACCAAACATCAGATGTGAAGCTAGGAGGAAAAGAGGTCAGGCAAGGAGTTATGAACCAAAGGACAAAAGGAAGTTATCAGTCAGGAGATTAGGATCATAGAGGAGATCAGGCAAAGAGAAGTCCAGAGGTGGAAAAAAGCTTCAGAGCTCAGACAGGTTGGGCTCTAACAATCATCACAGAAGCAGCAAAGATCAAGAAGCAATGGGGAAGGACAGTTGAGGCTAGAGCCAGGGGGAAGGGCCATTGGTGAGGAGCCTCTCTGATCAGAAGTTGGATGAAGAACACCATGGTGGATGTGGATGGAGGTCAAAGTGATGATATTCTGGAAAGCAGTTTAAACAAAACAAGGGGCCTGCGTGCTTTACTACCAGAGGCCATCTGCTAATGGATGATGGGAAATGCCACTCGGCCCCCACAGTCAGGAGCAGGTCACCTTCAACTGGGCACAGCAACATGTCCCACTGCAGGCAGGCGCAAAAGCAGAGGCTCATTAAAGAGCTGCCCTGGGCCCAGGCTACATCCTTGGCAAAGGATGAGATTTGCACCCAAGGTCAAGATGGCCCGGGTGTGTGGAGCACGGGCTATGGAGCCAGATCAGTGGAGTTCTAAATCCCTGATCAGCCGCCTTCTACAGATGTGGCCTTTGATAGGTCACTGCCTCTCTCTGAAGCTCAGTTTCCTCACCTACAAAACCGGGATCGATAACAGAGGGTTACATCTGTGTGGATCACCTAAATAAACTGTAGAGGATTTTGCAAATGTGTTGTTGTGGTTGCCATTCTTATTGCTGGAACATAATTCCCTCATTCGTATTTCTGAGTGTTCTGGTGCATATCTGCTGCAACAGAATCATTCATGCATCCAGCAAACATTTCCTGGGCACGTAGTATGTCCCAGACACTGTGCTGAACACTAAGATTACATGGAGGAATAGAGATTAATTTCTGTTCTTTGTTTACTGAGCTCCTAGGGGCTGAAAGGCATCTTAAAGTCCATAAACTTCCTCCCAATGCTTAAGTACCCTCCACAACATCCCACTTATGTGTCCTGGGCTTGCACACTTCTGGTGCTGATGAGCTCACCGCCTCCTGAGGCAGGTGATTCCTTCTACAGACCACTCAGACTATGAGAAAGTTCATGCTGGGTGCAGTGGCTCACACCTGTAATCCCAGCACTTTGGGAGACCGAGGCGGGTGGATCACCTGAGGTCAGAGTTTGAGACTAGCCTGGCAAACATGGTGAAACCCCGTCTCTACTAAAAAAAAAAAAAATTAGCCGAGCATGGTGGCAGGCACCTGTAATCCCAGCTACTTGGGAGGCTGAGGCAGGAGAATCACTTTAACCTGAGAGGTGGAGGTTGCAGTGAGCCAAGATCACACCACTGCACTCCTGCCTGGTTGACAGAATGCAACTCCATCTCAAAAAAGAAAAGAAAAAGAAAAAAGAAAGTTAATACATACCTGTATTGAGCTGAAATTCTGGTTCTGGCTCTTTCTCTGCAGCTACCCAGGCTTGTGTATTTCCTCTCCTACATTGCCTCCTATTAGGGACTTTAATGGATGACATATTGTCACCCAGCCTCCTCTGCTGGATTGGGATAGCTTTCCATCCAGACAAAGACTTTTCATGACTGAGTGACCATCCCCAGGATGGGCTTTGGTGTCGCTCTTCCCTCAGAAAGTGGGAAGCTCCAAGTGCTGACCCCTGAAACCCTTTCCCAGTAACCATGGCCTCCAGGGATCCTGGGGTGATCTCAGAAAGGTAGAGACAGACCTCTTTAGCAGTAACCTGGAATATTGTGCTACCTTCCTGAAATCTAGAGAACAGAGCAACTTTGCAAGCTTCTTCAAAGGAGCCCGTTCCGACCCAGGTCGATGGAGCTCCCAAAATCTGCCCCCCGCCGCCTCCGCCATGTGCAACAGGAGAGGGGCTTTCCCGGACCAGCTTTTCCAGAAACATGAATTCTTTTTGACACTTGGCAAACGTTTGGGGACCCTCTCAGACCTCACTCTGGGGAGGTCCGAACTCTCTTTTCCATGCCAGAGGGCAGTCCAGGTTCCCATCAGAGCTATTTGAATAATCTTCTCAACACCTCTGAGCTGCAGTTTCTTCATGCGTCAAATACAGATAACAATAGTGATTCACTCATAGGATTGGTGGGCGAAGTCAGTGAGGTACCAGGTGCAAAAAGAGGTAGAACAAGCTGGGCTTTGCGGCATGCCACTGTAGTCCTAGCTACTCGGGAGGCTGAGGTAGGAGGATTGCTTGAGCCTGGAAGTTCGAGGCTGCAGGGAGCTATGATCACACCAATGCCCTCCAGCCTAGGAGAAAAAAAAGAAGCCCTGTCTCTAATTTTTTTTTAAGAGGTTGAACGGTGTCCAGCACTTAGTAAGCCTTCACCCTAGTTAGCTTTGCTAGGGTTATGATTTCCATCCAGACAAAGAAGTTGCCCTCAGTGACGTTCTAGCAGAGTCATCAAAATTGGGTTAAAAGGAAGCAATTTAGCATGGAGAGAGCCTAAAAATGGGCCAAAGTAATGAAAAGGGCAAAGCATCTAGACATTTGATATCTGGCTGTTTTTCCCTAGGACCATTGTCATGGATGGGGATAGGAGAGCCATCTAAGGTCCCTGCCCATCTGCAACACTCTCCTGTTTCTGCTCCGATGCTCTACGATGTCGTACGTGGCAGAGCCAGCCCAGCGTGGACTTCAGCTCTCCCAGTAACAGGCTGAGTGATACTAGAAAAGTCACTGAGCCTCTATTTTCTATAAAATTAAGAAAAATCACACTCCCTTATAAAATCCTTGGGGAAATTAAAGATCCTTGGGAGAATAGATCTCTTACAGGCATATCTTGGATACCCGATCAATGATAGCTGCCATAGTCTTCTGATCATGCTTTTCATAATAATCATCTTAATCATTAATGGCATTCAAAGCCATGAAGCACCTGGGAGAAGGAGAAGCTGATCTGTCCACGCCTGTCTCCTTTGGAAAATGCACCCTGTTATACTTCCCCACATGTTCAAAATTCATACTCTCTCCCCTACTCTCTTTTTTGAGTGTCCCAATAGGCACTTGAGAAGGCTGAAGCTGGGATTGTAAACTGCCAGATCTCCTGCCTTGCTCTCACCCCTCGCTCCAAATCTTATCAAATATTAAAAGCTGTGAAATAGGAGGCAGGTTTTAAATCATTTTAATCACAGCATTCCTCAGCCTGCTCAAAAGGGCTCGAAGGAATCGATTCAGAAGTGGTAATTATGATTGCGGCCCCGTGCCAGGCGGCGGGTCAGCATTGGAGCACCAGCGACAGATGGCCGGCACTGACTGGGGAGGGCTCCTCCCAGGTGGGGACACCGAACAGGAGATGCCTCCTAGGAGGAAATAAAGCTAAGTCATCCCAGGCTGGGTATCAGGTTTTAAAATGCATAACCAAATCAATTGAAAATCAACTTACCTTTAAGTCCCCCACTAAGTGCCAGATGCTTTTAGCCTCATTTAACCCTCAGATAACTCCTGGGGGTATGTCTCATTATCTTGATTTATAAGTGAAGAAACTGAGGCTAAAAAATGTTAAGTAGTGTCCCAAAGCCAATCAAAATTAGCTCAACTATATCTATCCAGCTTGGAAGCCTGCACTTTGTTCTCTGTGTTTTGGTCACCCTCGGATTCTGGGGCCTGCTGCAAAAATGTTGAAGGAGGTGCTACCCATAGGTCCCCTGCCGTCCTTCTCCAGCCTCCACCATCCGCCCAGTCCTCACTCAACTTTCCTCCCTCTTCCCCGACATTGTCTTTTGGGCTTTGGCTGACTCTTGCTGTCCTCTGGCTACTGAGATTCATCCATGCACATTAGAACCCAGTTAGATCACTAACCCTTTGACCATCACAGCCCAGCTGTCATCCCCCTCACTAGACTCATCTCTTCCCTGGCCCATTCACCTCCATGCTGTATACTCCAGCGAGACTTAGCTTCCTCCAGTTCCTCCAGCACCTTTCTCTCCTGCCTTCTTGCCTGTGCACAAGCTTTTTCTCAACTGGAGCAACTTGCTCTGCCTCCACCTCCAGGTCTCAGTTGAAACATCACTTCTTCCTGGAAAGACTGCTGACTCCTAGGTATTTTTCCCCTAATTTATACTGCCATGGCCAGGGCTTTTCTGCTGTGACGGCAACCAGCACTTTGTTGGGGTTACTTGTTTGAATTGTTGGGATTCCTTTTACTGGCCAGACTGGAGGAGGACAGAGAGCACGTCCATCTGACTCACCACAGTCCAGGGCTAAGCAGGTACATGGCAGGCACTCAGTAGACACTGGCTGAGTGAGTTATGTCAATAATGGGACTGTGCTTAAATGTGGACATTTCTGGGGGCTCAGGGGATAGGTCATTCTGTGGGCCAGACAAAGCATGCAAGTGAGCAGAGCTGGCCCTTTGCCTACAAAATACCGAGGAATATTCTTCAGTATCACAAGAAAGTATCTTTTCCATCATTTTTCATGAAAAATGCATCCCTCCTGATCTATCTTTCATTTCCTCACATTTAATAGAGATGTGAATATAGAGAACTATGTCTCTACTATAAGACAAATAGCACCCTAGCACAGTAATAAATGACAGCCCAACCAGTCTACTTGTGGGAACAATGAAAGGAAGTGATGGGGGCTGGGGTGAATGGAGGCGCACAGAGCCTGTCTAAAGAGGCTGCTGCTTCTTAACCTCAGCCTGGTATTGCCCAGGGAAATGTGAACCAGTGCAGCCAGATTTCCTGACTTCAAGAGGAGCTGGAAATCGACTGTATGCATAATGTCCCAATTTTTAAGAGCTGCCTCAATTGAACACGCACAGGCACAAACAAAAACAAAATAAACAAGCCAAATGCAACATCTGCTGAGAGGTTTTGGTTCTCGGATTGCAACCTCCGCATACATTTTCCCACTAAATAAAGAAAAGCTCCTTGCGGATGGACCCCAGTGGGACCTCTGATACCCGGAATGCACCGAATGGCTGGGATTCGTGTGGCCCTCAAAACCCTCCCTTCTTGTGCTCACAGTCCTTTCTTGAAGCTTCAGCAAACCCCAGCACCAAAGGAAAAATATTTATAACCTGACTAGGCAGCGCTTGAAAGATCAAGGCATACGTGGTGTGCAGAAATCACTCGCACATTGTTCCAGTTTCCTCTCTGCCGTAGGATCAAATGCTTCCAGTTTCAATGATTAATCGCCTCTCAGTTTTCACCACAAGTTGTACAATGTTATTGACTGAAACAGAAATATTCATTTCAGGTCTCTGCCGCCGGAACAAACACAAGCTCTGGGGCGGGGCTGATGATGACTGACGGCACAGGTTGCTGCACATGATGTTTCTGTGCTGTCGGATTCAAACCACCCCTGAGACTGCTCTCACTTTACAGATGGGACTCAGGGAATCTCAAACAACTATCCAACAACAATCATGTAGTGTGACTTTATTAATGGCCACTATCGATGGAATGCTTACTCTATTCCGGATATGGCGCCAAGAACATTACCTATACCATCTCATTTAAGCCTCATAACACCCACTGTTATATTTGGGAAGGAGCCTTGGCAGTAACATTTTATACTTGAAATAACTGAGGCAGAGAAGCCCAAGGCTGCTAAGCAGCAGAGCAGAGGGGCCAGTCCCCAGCCCAGAGCTCCCGCCTCGGCTCTGGCATTGCTCTCCTGTGCAAGACCCTGACACAGACACACACAGTCTTTTCCAAGCTGGCTGGGCAAGGAACAATTTCTCTTGCAGAAACTCGAGTTACTACAAGGCTTCTGTGGACAGTCTAGGGTAATACTGGTACTTTAATTATGCACCTGGTGTGTTATCTATGCTTGGGGGTTGGGAAAGGAGATGCTGTGGCCGTCTGGGGAAATCTGCCCTCTGAAATTCGAGCACTCTTGAATCTCTTGCCTGGGGCCCATTTGAGCATGGTTGCTCCCCAGGGATGCCCCAGGGCAGTGCCTCCCTAACTCAAATCCTGGGAGATATTCTCCAGGGCCTATGAATTCTCCAGGTAACCTCTTTACAAAATTTGAAAGTTTTCCTCTAAATAATAATCATGTAAACATCAATTTACTATTTTAGGTTGTCTGTTTTAATCACCTTATAACCATCTATGTTGGGGGTCCACAAACTACAGCCTGTGGACTAAATCAGCTTCCAACCTGTTATTCTAAGGTCTACAACTGAAGAATGGCTTCATGGTCTTAAACCATTGAGAAAAAAAAATCAAAAGAAAAATAATATTTCATGACACTTGAAAAGAATATGAAGTTTAAATTTCAGTGTCCATAAATAAAGTTGTATTGAGACAGCAGTTCTCATTCATCTGTAGCTGCCTTTGCAAAAAAGACAGTGGAGTTGACTTATTGGAACAGAGACCTTGTGGCCCATAGAGCCATAAATATTTACTATATGGCCCAAGACAGAAAGTTTGACAATTCCTGACCTATGCAATGTGATGTTAGTGGCTTGTGTTTGTGCTTCCAGCTGAGTTGGGTACTCTGTCTGTTGTGGTTTTGTTTTAGTTCTTGGATTGCAACCTCTGCATAAATTTTCCTCCTAAATAGAGAAAAACTCCTTGCAGATGGACCCAAGGGGGACCCCCAATACCCAGAATGCACCAAATAGCTGGGTTTTTTACTTTTATTGCCATAGGGCTAATGAGAAAAATAAAAATAGAGGAGGACTCAGGCACCTAGAGCATTTGCAGCTACAGAATGCAGTAAGTCCTCACATGATTGTCCATAGGTTCTTTGATATTGCAACTTTATTAAGTGAAAAGACATATAAAGAAACCAATTTGACCAGAAGCTAATTGATAGAAATGAGTTAAGTTCCTAGGGCATATTTCTGGGCACAAAAACATCACCAAACTTCTAAATAAAGACCCAAAACACTTGCAATACTAAGCATTAAAATAAATATGAGCTATACATACATTTAAGAAAGATTAATCAAAACGAGTCAGATAATTATTTACCCAAGTTTGGTGAATTAGCGAGTGCCAGCAGTCATAGTAGTGGTCTGTTGGATCAAGGAATAAATGTTTGAAAGCAAAAGTTGTCAGGAGCACTTCCTCCTACCACACAGTTCAAAAACAATTACAGATACAGCAGGCTCGCCAAGCACTTCCATACCACATGGTTTATTGCCGTGCATTTGTATGATTATCTTCTGCTTTACAAATTTTTATTTTACAATTACTTTTATTCATTGACTGACTCATTTTCCAATTCACTTATTCTAGCTCAGGGTCACAGGTGGTTGGAGCCCATCCTGGCAGCTCAGGATGCCAGGAAGGAACCCACCCTGGCCAGGATGCCATCCCATGGCAGGGCACACTCACACACACCTACACACTCACACTGGGACCACACCAGTTCACTTCACACATACAGCTCTGGGACGTGGGAGGAAACTGGAGTCCCTGGAGAAAACCCATGCAGACATTGGGGAAACGTGCCGACTCCACACAGACAGTGGCTCTGCCAGGGTTTGTTGTTTATTTGTTTTTCATCCATGTTATATGAAACAACAGTATTCGAGGACCTGCTGTACAGCTTTCCAGCAGTTCCAGGAAAGAAGAGCCCTGGGAGACTTAAGCCATCACAGTACAAGGTAGTAGAGGCAGGGTGAAATAGAATGGGAAAAAAAATGTGAACCCACACTGCAGTCATACTGGAAGCAGCAATTCCAACCAAACAACCTCACATTAAACTAATGTTGTTAATTTGAAGTTTATTGGTTTTGCAGTCTTATTTGTGTTTAACTTGGAAATTTGTTTCAGTTTTATAGCTGAACAAGAGCTAAAAAGCATAAGGATTTTATACCTAAGTTTTATGTCTGTACATATTAAGTAACATTATGATAAAGTCAACACTTACTGAAAATGTCCCCTTTAATAGGGCGTATGTTACTTAAGTTTAAGCAGGAAAAATGGGTTTAAGAAATCTCAATTATATTATATCTTTAAATATGTGTGAGCTGTTCAAATTTGCCACCTGGCAGAAAATTCAACCTCAGTTACATAGGGAAGTTCCTACCCCTTTCAAGGAAAGGGTCTTGTTAAATAAGAATTCTAAGCTGAAGTTGGAGACAGGTTCTTGGGTTGGGGCAGTGACCATTTTTTAATCTTGCTTGTATGCCTACACTGCTTTTGTGTGTGCTGATCTGTCCATCCCTTAGGCTGTGCTCTGCAGAATGGCTCAAAATCATCCCTCGCTTAGTCCTCCCACTTGCTTCCTTTGTACCCCCTCAGCCCACTTTTCCTTCTTCCTCTCTCCTGGACTAAGGGAGCACAGTTGTTCTCAATAGGACTTTAGAAGCAGAATTCTGGCTTGACTTTCCAATGCGGGAGTGGGAGAGGACTGCTAAAAATAATTGGTCTTTCTTCTTAGCAATTCACCTTATTACAACCGTTAGGTGGAAAACTTTCTTTTCTTTTGACTGAAAAGTTCAAACCAGGCACTGAAGAGTCAGATTGTATGGACCTCTTTTAATCATCTGCTGAGTTCTCCAATGTATCAGTTAGCTATTGCTGTGTAACAAATCACCCCAAAAGCAATGCTCTACAACAATAAAAATCATTTATTCTGCTCACTGCTTGCAGTTTATTCAGGCATTGGATGAGATAGCTTCTTTTTGCTCCATGTGGAGTCAGCTGAGTAATTGAACTGGGACATGGATGATCTACTTTCAAGATGGCTTATTCTCAGGGCTGCCAAATGGATACCGGCTATCAGTTGAAAGCTATAAGCAGGGGCACTCTGCATAAGCCTGGCTCATCTCTACAAAAGCTCCTCCCCAGTCTCCTTGTTTGGGCCTCACAGTGTATGGTGACCTCAGGGCAGTCAGAATGTGGCAACTAAAGACTTCAAGAGTAAGTATTCCAGGAAGCAAGATATAAGCTATATGGCCTCTAAGACCTAGCCTCAGAGGTCACATAGTGTAACCTCTATCACACCTTATTGGTAGATATTGTAACAGAAGCCCACCCAGTTTCATGGATGGGGACATAGACTCCATTTCTTAATAGGTAACTGGCCAGAGTTGTAAAAGAGCATGTGGGATGGAAGATATTGTTGCAAGCATCTTTAGCAAATACAACTGGACATACCCAACACAAGCACAGGATTGATCCTCCACTCTGCTCCCATTCCCCATGATTTATTAGCCACTTGGACAAGTGACTTCAACTCTCCAAGCCTCTGTCTCCTCCACTAAAGTGGGGACAAATGAGTATCACAAATGAGACCATTAAATAAGATAATACATTTTAAAAATTAACCTGGTACCTGTCACAAAGTACATGCCTAACAAATGTTAGCTTCTGTATCTCTTCCTCAACTTCATCTCAGTCAACCTGGACTGACTCAAAATGGCATTCTTCTTGGCCGCCCCCTTTGAAGTATTTCTGCTGAGAAAATAGTTTCTGTGTATTTGTAAATTTACAGGTTGAACATAGATCATTATTCAAGCATTGCTGGTCAATTCGTCTTTTCAAAGGCGGGAGCTGCTGGCTGTTGGAAGGGACCCAGCAGGGGTCTCTTGCAACCCTGCTCTATGGGTGGGGGAAATCTGGACCTTTCTCTGGTGGGGTTGATTGAAGTGAAGGGTCACCATATGTCTTTCCCAAGAGGGTGACTGACTTCCTGCTTTGGTCCCAGTTTCCCTGAGATTTTCCTGAAAGCCCTTCCGGCTAGCCCAGTTGGGAGTGTTAGTACATCAGATCCCATGCTTTGGTGAAAAATGTAAACACAGACCTGATTTTTCATTTTAAATGAAGCCAAGCATATTGCTCCCAGCAGATGCCGAGTGACTCAATCTGTCCTCTCGGCTCTGAAGGGAACTGAAGAACAACATGGTAAAATAAAGCAAAGAGCACATTTATTGGTTGATAAAATGCTGTTTTAGTCTACCCTGGCATTATATGGTGATTGCTATGCGGCGAACATCTGTTATTAAATCCAGACTTCTGTTGCCTGGATACATTGAGTCAAAAGCTGGAGCGGATGAGAAATCCATTTATGCGTCTGTTGTGTGTGAATGTCAGAGCTCATATGATGCCTTTGTCTTCATTCTAACTGAATCTTTTAATATGGACCGTCTCACTTGTTAATTCTGACTCAGGGGCAATAATGTTTTCATTTGATTAAAAAAGGTTAAAGAAACAAAGAAACAGTGTTTTCTCAGGTGCTCTAAGTAATTCTGTTGATGAATTTTCGGAGACAGCATGTGAATTTGAAAAGAGTAGGACTTTTTAGAGAGTTCATACTATGAACCCAATAATTCAGATCCTAGGGCCTTATCCTAAGGACATAATGGAGATGAGCACATTTATAAGAACAAAGACGTTCAATGCAGTGTTACTTATAATGGCAAAAAACGTTGAAAGTCACCTAAATGTTTGTAAGTTGAGAGCTTCATTGATATTGACTGCAAAGTCCATGTTATTCCATGTGATGAATTTTTCAATCAATCACCTCTTGATGGACTTTAAATTTTTTACAATTTTTTGCTATCCTAAAAAAAATGTGTCAATGAACAACTTTGAACTACCTTGACTACCACTTTAGGGTAGATTGCTAGACGTGGAATTATTAGGACAAAGCCTATGTTATAATATTCACTCAGTCAACAAACATGTCTTAAGTGCCCAATATGTGGTAGGCAGGCTTTGCTCTAAACCTCAGAGGCCCTGTGGCAGATAAAAGGCTTTCACCTTCACAGAGACAATAGAGTGAGAAGAGGGGGAAGAAAACTAGAGGAATCTAGTAGACAGTAGTGGATGCTGAGGAGGAGGCTGAGAATAGAGGAAAGGCTACACACAGGGATCTCTGAGTGCCATGGTTCAGAGAGCATTGAATGAGTTGAGATTCAAAGAGTCTGAGAAAGTGCCTGATAGAAGAGGATGGTTGGCTCTGGAGGGACTGAAATGGAGGGTGGGAGTGGGGGAACTGGCCTTGACTGAGTGTATCCGAAGAGCAGGTCTTTCTCACTGGGCTGACTGACCAGGAGAACAGGCCTGTGGCCTTTGTGTTTCTTCCACTGCCATCAGAAAGGCCATGCACGTGAGGAGATGGAAGGGAGTCTCAAAAGAGAGAGGGGATCATCAGGGATGAGATCTGTGGAGAATCACTACAGAGCTGGCAGCGTTTATCTAAGAAATGTGGCATTGGGAAAAGTGGTGCAGGCTACATTCCAGGTGATAAGGACCAAGCAATGAAATAACAAATAAGGCATCTTAAAGTTAAAGGAGATGGACAATAGACAAATACGTTTCAAAACATGATAAATACTATGGAAGAAATAAAGAGGGCTGGAGAGAGGGTTCTACTTAGATAGCCTGATCAGGGAGAATCTTTCTGAAAAGAGGATGTTTTGGCTAACATATGAATATAACATATGAATATTGGGAAAGAGACAGTCATGAAGAGAGATTGGGAGGGTAAGATTCCAGGCAGAAGGAATAGCAAGAGGGAGGGCCCTGAGGTGGGAACAATCTTGATATGCTTGAGGGACAGAAAGAAAGCCATGACTGGAGCATAGGAAGTTATTTGGAAAATGGCAGGAGTAAGTGTATCAGTCAGCAATTGTCACTGTAATGCTGTGTAACAAACCATCCAAACCTCAATGGCATAGTAGAGGTAGCTGAGTCACGACTAGAACCCAGCCATGATTTTCTTCAAATTTTTCTCTTTCCATCCATATTTACTACCTTGCTATGTACAATCCACCTTCTCTTAAAGTCACAGCAGCCTCAGAATGTATTACATACATAAGAACTAGTCCTGGGGGTGGAGCCAAGATGGCCGAATAGGAACAGCTCCGGTCTACAGCTCCCAGCCTGAGCGACACAGAAGACGGGTGATTTCTGCATTTCTGTTTGAGGTACCAGTTTCATCTCACTAGGGAGTGCCAAACAGTGGGTGCAGGACAGTCGGTGAAGCGTGCTGTGCACGAGCCAAAGCAGGGCGAGGCATTGCCTCACTCGGGAAGCGCAAGGGGTCAGGGAGTTCCCTTTCCTAGTCAAAGAAAGGGGTAACAGACGGCACCTGGAAAATCGGGTCAGTCCCACCCTAATACTGCACTTTTCCAACGGGCCTGGAAAACGGCACACTAGGAGATTGTGTCCCGCACCTGGCTTGGAGGGTCCTATGCCCACGGAGTCTCGCTGATTGCTAGCACAGCAGTCTGAGATCAAACTGCAAGGCCACAGCGAGGCTGGGGGAGGGGCGCCCACCATTGCCCAGGCTTGCTTAGGTAAACAAAGCAGCCAGGAAGCTCGAACTGGGTGGAGCCCACCACAGCTCAAGGAGGCCTGCCTGCCTCTGTAGGCTCCACCTCTGGGACCAGGGCACAGACAAACAAAAATTCAGCAGGAATCTCTGCAGACTTAAATGTCCCTGTCTGACTGACAGCTTTGAAGAGAGTAGTGGTTCTCCCAGCACGCAGCTGGAGATCTGAGAACAGACAGACTGCCTCCTAAAGTGGGTCCCTCACCCCCGAGCAGCCTAAGTGGGAGGCACCCCCCACTAGGGACAGACTGACACCTCACTCGGCCGGGTACTCCTCTGAGACAAAACTTCCAGAGGAACTATCAGACAGCTGAATTTGTGGTCTCACGAAAATCCGCTGTTCTGCAGCCACCGCTGCTGACACCCAGTCAAACAGGGTCTGGAGTGGACCTCTAGTAAACTCCAACAGACCTGCAGCTGAGGGTCCTGTCTGGTAGAAGGAAAACTAACAAACAGAAAGGACATCCACACCAAAAACCCATCTGTACATCACCATCATCAAAGACCAAAAGTAGATAAAACCACAAAGATGGGGAAAAAACAGAGCAGAAAAACTGGAAACTCTATAAAGCAGAGCACCTCTCCTCCTCCAAAGGAACACAGTTCCTCACCAGCAACGGAACAAAGCTGGATGGAGGATGACTTTGACGAGTTGAGAGAAGAAGGCTTCAGATGATCAAACTACTCTGAGCTACGAGAGGAAATTCAAAACAATAGCAAAGAAGTTAAAAACTTTGAAAAAAATTAGACGAATGGATAACTAGAATAACCAATGGAGAGAAGGGCATAAAGGAGCTGATGGACCTGAAAGCCAAGTATCGAGAACTACGCAAAGATTGCAGAAGCCTCGGTAGCAGATGCGATCAACTGGAAGAAAGGGTATCGCTGATGGAAGATGAAATGAATGAAATGAAGCGAGAAGGGAAGTTTAGAGGAAAAAGAATAAAAAGAAATGAACAAAGCCTCCAAGAAATTTGGGACTATGTGAAAAGACCAAACCTACGTCTGACTGGTGTACCTGAAAATGATGGGGACAATGGAACCAAGTTGGAAAACACTCTGCAAGATATTATCCAGGAGAACTTCCCCAATCTAGCAAGGCAGGCCAACATTTAGATTCAGGAAATACAGAGAACACCACAAAGATACTCCTCGAGAAGAGCAACTCCAAGACACATAATTGTCAGATTCACCAAAGTTGAAATGAAGGAAAAAATGTTAAGGGCGGCCAGAGAGAAAGGTTGGGTTACCCACAAAGGGAAGCCCATCAGACTAACAGCTGATCTCTCGGCAGAAACTCTACAAGACAGAAGAGAGTGGGGGCCGATATTCAACATTCTTAAAGAAAAGAATTTTCAACCCAGAATTTCATATCCAGCCAAACTAAGCTTCATAAGTGAAGAAGAAATAAAATACTTTACAGACAAGCAAACGCTGAGTGATTTTGTCACCACCAGGCCTGCCCTAAAAGAGCTCCTGAAGGAAGCACTAAACATGGAAAGGAACAACCAGTACCAGCCACTGCAAAAACATGCCAAATTGTAAAGACCATCGAAGCTAGGAAGAAACTGCATCAACTAACGAGCAAAATAACCAACTAACATCATAATCACAGGATCAGATTCACACATAACAATATTAACTTTAAATGTAAATGGGCTAAATGCTCCAATTAAAAGACACAGACTGGCAAATTGGATAAGGAGTCAAGACCCATCAGTGTGCTGTATTCAGGAAACCCATCTCACGTGCAGAGACACACATAGACTCAAAATAAAGGGATGGAGGAAGATCTATCAAGCAACTGGAAAACAAAAAAAGGCAGGGGTTGCAATCCTAGTCTCTGATAAAATAGACTTTAAACCAACAAAGATCAAAAGAGACAAAGAAGGCCATTACGTAATGGTAAAGGGATCAATTCAACAAGAAGAGCTAACTATCCTAAATATATATGCACCCAACACAGGAGCACCCAGATTCATAAAGCAAGTCCTCAGTGACCTACAAAGGGACTTAAACTCCCACACAATAATAATGGGAGATTTTAACACCCCACTGTCAGCATTAGACAGATCAACGAGACAGAAAGTTAACAAGGATATCCAGGATTTGAACTCAGCTCTGCACTAAGTGGACCTAATAGACATCTACAGAACTCTCCACCCCAAATCAACAGAATATACATTTTTTTCAGCACCACACCACACCTATTCCAAAATTGACCACATAGTTGGAAGTAAAGCTCTCCTCAGCAAATGTAAAAGAACAGAAATTATAACAAACTGTCTCTCAGACCACAGTGCAATCAAACTAGAACTCAGGATTACGAAACTCACTCAAAACCGCTCAACTACATGGAAACTGAACAACCTGCCCCTGAATGACTATTGGGTACATAATGAAATGAAGGCAGAAATAAAGATGTTCTTTGAAACCGACAAGAACAAAGACACAACATACCAGAATCTCTGGGACACATTCAAAGCAGTGTGTAGAGGGAAATTTATAGCACTAAATGCCCACAAGAGAAAGCAGGAAAGATCCAAAATTAACACCCTAACATCACAATTAAAAGAACTAGAAAAGCAAGAGCAAACACATTCAAAAGCCAGCAGAAGGCTAGAAATAACTAAAATCAGAGCAGAACTGAAGGAAATAGAGACACAAAAAACCCTTCAAAAAATTAATGAATCCAGGAGCTGGTTTTTTGAAAAGATCAACAAAATTGATAGACCGCTAGCAAGACTAATAAAGAAGAAAAGAGAGAAGAATCAAATAGATGCAATAAAAAATGATAAAGGGGATATCATCACTGATCCCACAGAAATACAATCTACCATCAGAGAATACTACAAACACCTCTATGCAAATAAACTAGAAAATCTAGAAGAAATGGATAAATTCCTTGACAAATACACCCTCCCAAGACTAAACCAGGAAGAAGTTGAATCTCTGAATAGACCAATAACAGGTTCTGAAATTGTGGCAATAATCAATAGCTTACCAACCAAAAAGAGTCCAGGACCTGATGGATTCACAGCCGAATTCTACCAGAGGTACAAGGAGGAACTGGTACCATTCCTTCTGAAACTATTCCAATCGATAGAAAAAGAGGGAATCCTCCCTAACACATTTTATGAAGCCAGCATCGTCCTGATACCAAAACCTGGCAGAGACATAACCAAAAAAGAGAATTTCAGACCAATATCCTTGATGAACATTGATGCAAAAATCCTCAATAAAATACTGGCAAACCGAATCCAGCAGCACATCAAAAAGCTTATACACCATGATCAAGTGGGCTTCATCCCTGGGATGCAAGGCTGGTTCAACATACGCAAATCAATAAATGTAATCCAGCATATAAACAGAACCAAAGACAAAAACCACATGATTATCTCAATAGATGCAGAAAAGGCCTTTGACAAAATTCAACAACTCTTCATGCTAAAAACTCTCAATAAATTAGGTATTGATGGGACGTATCTCAAAATCATAAGAGCTATCTATGACAAACCCACAGCCAATATCATACTGAATGGGCAAAAACTGGAAGCATTCCCTTTGAAAACTGGCACAAGACAGGGATGCCCTCTCTCACCACTCCTATTCAACATAGTGCTGGAAGTTCTGGCCAGAGCAATCAGGCAGGGGAAGGAAATAAAGGGCATTCAATTAGGAAAAGAGGAAGTCAAATTGTCCCTGTTTGCAGATGACATGATTGTATATCTAGAAAACCCCATCATCTCAGCCCAAAATCTCCTTAAGCTGATTAGCAACTTCAGCAAAGTCTCAGGATACAAAATCAATGTACAAAAATCACAAGCATTCTTGTACACCAATCACAGACAAACAGAGAGCCAAATCATGAGTGAACTCCCATTCACAATTGCTTCAAAGAGAATAAAATACCTAGGAATCCAACTTATGAGGGATGTGAAGGACCTCTTCAAGGAGAACTACAAACCACTGCTCAATGAAATAAAAGAGGATACAAACAAATGGAAGAACATTCCATGCTCATGGGTTGGAAGAATCAATATCGTGAAAATGGCCATACTGCCCAAGGTAATTTATAGATTCAATACCATCCCCATCAAGCTACCAATGACTTTCTTCACAGAATTGGG
The DNA here is from genome assembly GCF_009828535.3 of Hylobates moloch. Taxonomy (NCBI): domain Eukaryota; kingdom Metazoa; phylum Chordata; class Mammalia; order Primates; family Hylobatidae; genus Hylobates; species Hylobates moloch. Next base: position 147,738,645 of record NW_026652281.1, read on the forward strand.
AAAAACTACTTTAAAGTTCATATGGAACCAAAAAAGAGCCCGCATCGCCAAGTCAATCCTAAGCCGAAAGAACAAAGCTGGAGGCATCACGCTACCTGACTTCAAACTATACTACAAGGCTACAGTAACCAAAACAGCATGGTACTGGTACCACAACAGAGACATAGATCAATGGATCAGAACAGAGCCCTCAGAAATGATGCCGCATATCTACAACTATCTGATCTTTGACAAACCTGACAAAAACAAGAAATGGGGAAAGGATTCCCTATTTAATAAATGGTGCTGGGAAAACTGGCTAGCCATATGTAGAAAGCTGCAACTGGATCCCTTCCTTACACCTTATACAAAAATTAATTCAAGATGGATTAAAGACTTAAATGTTACACCTAAAACCATTAAAATCCTACAAGAAAACCTAGGCAATACCATTCAGGACACAGGCGTGGGCAAGGACTTCATGTCTAAAACACCAAAAGCAAAGGCAACAAAAGCCAAAATTGACAAATGGGATCTAATTAAACTAAAGAGATTCTGCACAGCAAAAGAAACTACCATCAGAGTGAACAGGCAACCTACAGAATGGGAGAAAAATTTTGCAACCTACTCATCTGACAATGGGCTAATATCCAGAATCTACAATGAACTCAAACAAATTTACAAGAAAAAAACAAACAACCCCACCAAAAAGTGGACGAAGGACATGAACAGACACTTCTCAAAAGAAGACATTTATGCAGCCAAAAAACACATGAAAAAATGCTCATCATCACTGGCCATCAGAGAAATGCAAATCAAAACCACAGTGAGATACCATCTCACACCAGTTAGAATGGCCATCATTAAAAAGTCAGGAAACAACAGGTGCTGGAGAGGATGTGGAGAAATAGGAACACTTTTACACTGTTGGTGGGACTGGAAACTAGTTCAACCATTGTGGAAGTCAGTGCGGCAATTCCTCCGGGATCTAGAACTAGAAATACCATTTGACACAGCCATCCCATTACTGGGTATATACCCAAAGGACTATAAATCATGCTGCTATAAAGACACGTGCACACACATGTTTATTGCGGCACTATTCACAATAGCAAAGAATTGGAACCAACCCAAATGTCCAACAACGATAGACTGGATTAAGAAAATGTGGCACATATACACCATGGAATACTATGCAGCCATAAAAAATGATGAGTTCATAACCTTTGTAGGGACATGGATGAAACTGGAAAACATCATTCTTAGTAAACTATCGCAAGGACAAAAAACCAAACACCGCATGTTCTCACTCATAGGTGGGAATTGAACAATGAGAACTCATGGACACAGGAAGGGGAACATCACACTCCGGGGACTGTTGTGGGGTGGGGGGAGGGGGAGGGACAGCATTAGGAGATATATCTAATGCTAAATGACGAGTTAATGGGTGCAGCAAAACAACATGGCACATGGATACATATGTAACAAACCTGCACATTGTGCACATGTACCCTAAAACCTAAAGTATAAAAAAAAAAAAAAGAACTAGTCCTACATCTAGATGTAATGGCTTTCAAACCTTTATGAGCATAGGAAACACCTGTTTAGCTGGTTTAGAATATAGCATTTAGGGCCTTGCTTCCAGATAGTCTGATTTCACAGAAACCTGCATTTAAAAAAATCACCCCAAATAGTTATGATGAAGGTGATCTATGTACGACACTTAGAGAATCAGTGATGGAAAATTCACCAAGAACAGCCACAGGCAGGCCAGAAAAATGGCCCTGCCCCTCTACTTTTAGGATTAAGCAGAAGCTGGCCCTAGATCTCACCAGTTACCAATGATCTTGGGCATTTTTAGCATCATGTGCATCGCTTCACTGTGATGCCATCTTGCTGGCACAGCCAGGGAAAGCCATGAGTTAATGCATCTCCCCATGTAACAAACCTCCCCTACGACTCTGGTCCACACCTATCTTTGCTAGATTCTCTGGCATTGCAAGAGATTCTTCAGACTGCCCCAAGAGATTCATTCCAATCTAGGGGCTCCTTATCCCCAGCTCAGAGCTGGATTTGGCTCTTGCTTGGAGGCGGGAAGCCCTGCTGGGCCAGGGCTTAGAGGGGCTCACAAGAAATCAAAGCAAGCATTCTCCGCCTCTCTCCTACAGCCCCGCATGCATCTTCTCTGATCCCTTGCCTGAGTGGGGGGTGGCATTCCAAAAGCTCATTACTGGCTTACGTACTTTGCCCTAAATCAGCTCTTAAATGCCCTGGGATGAACAGCCCTAAATAGGAAAGAAAATAAAAAAACAAGTTTCTTGCAAGTTCACAGATATGCTTGGTGCTTTCTGTCAGGCTAGGGTGTAGCCTTCTCTGTTCTAAATTTGATTTTCTGAGTCTTTAAGGAAAAATGGCTACTGGTCCCCTGGCCATTGATTGCTTCAGCGTCCGAATCTGCTCCATCACTTCTACCTCCACCCACTGGTCCATGTCTAGTGGGTAGAGGTAAAGGAGATGGAGATATCATTTATCTTCAAAGAGATCTGAGAGATCTTTGCTTTCTTAGAAACACTGCTGGAAAGTTGTTTCTTTAGGCTACATTAACAGAAGTACCATCTCTAGGAAGACAAGGTGGTAATCACTAACATCAAATGAGCAGTTCCTATGTACCATGTACATGTGTTAGCCAACTTCATCCTTGTAACAAACCTGGAAGGCAGGCACTGTTATCACTCTTATTCCCAGGTGAACCAGTTGAGGTTCCAAGAAGTCCTTTGTGCAAGGTCATGCAGAGTTGAGGCCCCCACGTCGGTAGACTCCAGGAGCCAGACCCTCAACCCCCTCACTGTCTCCCACCTCATGCTGCACTGAGCAGACCATACCCGGATGGTCATGTTCAGGTTGGCTATCAATGCAGACCACACTGGGCATATTCAGGGGATGGATACTCAGAGCTACATAACATAAGGAATAGAGGAAGGACTGGAGGATGTATTAACATGAAGAAAAGGTAGACTCATGGCAGGAGATGAGCAGGGTAAAGAGGTGCAAGACATGAAAAGCCAATTTCATATACATGAAGATTTATCAAGAGCCAGAAGGCCCTCTATGGGTCCAAGAGTTACAAGGCCTAATGAGGTGAATTAATGCCAGCATATAAGGAAAAGCTTTTGAATACTCAGAAGTGTCCAAAAAGGGGTCAGGCTGCCTTGGAAAGTAGTAAGCTCTCCATCAGAGGCTCGGCAACTTCTTATTAGGGATGGTATGAGTATCTCAAGTACAGATACAGATGACCCAAATAACCACTGAGGCACTTCTGACCCCAAGTATAAGAGATTCTATTGTAACACACAGTAGTCCATCTCAAGCAGCACATTGAGCCATCTCCTTGATAAACCTAAAGGTAGGTTTTATTCCTCCCAGATGCTGTCTTCTTAGTCTGGGATGCAAAAGCCATAGGATCACTTCATGTCCAGTCCCCATCAGGTGATCTGTCATGAATCACAAGTTATTGGAGCTAGATGGAACCACAGAGCTAAAAGATACATGAAGACACCAAGGCCCGCAGACAGGGACTAACTTTCCAAGGTCGCAGAGCTAACAAGTGTCAAAGTCAGGCTAGACTCAGGACCCACAAGTTGAGCTCACAATTAGTTCCACTTCCTACACCACCTGGATCATGAGTGTCAAGAATGAAGGACCCTTGGCAGTCTTCTCATTCAGCAGTGGCAAACAGGATGCACTTCATGTGCCAGCTTTTAATTCACTGGTCATGGTTTCCTGAAGTGCTGTTGTCCAGAAATATTCTGAGGCCACATCTGGATCCAGTGGACATGAGTGAATCATTTATGATGTCTGCTTTGGACACAGGTGGAGAAGTGACAACCTGGGTACCAACGGTTTGGCAGCCTTGAGCTAATCCATCTTAACGACTTTCTGCACATGCTGCCTGGAAGTGATATTAATATTGCAAAAGAGATTATAATGTTTAATAACATTGTAGTACCTCACTTATGAAAATAATTCAAGGATCCATCTTTGATGGTTAAACCCACTGTCTATGTCTGTTTGTGTTGCTACAAAGGAGTATCCAAGGCTGAGTAATTTGTAAAGAAAGAGGTTTATTTGGCTTACAGTTCTACAGACTGTCAAGAAGCATGGATCCAGTGTCTGCATCTGGTGTGGACCTCAGGCTGCTTCCACTCATGGCAGAAAGTGAAGAGGAGCTGGATGTGCAGAGACCACATGGCAAGAGAGGAAGCAAGGGAGAGGGGGAGATGCAAGTCTCTTTTAAACAACCAGCTCTTGGGGGAACTCTCTCAGGACTAATAGAGTGAGAACTCACTTCTTACCTGGACAATGGCACCAAACCATTTATGGAGAATCCACCCCTGTGACCCAAACACCTCCCGTGAGGCCCCACCTCCAATACTGAGGATCAAATTTCAACAGATGAGATGAAAAGGATCAAATATCCAAACTATAGCAGCCACCTAACGAATGCAAAAGATGTGCAGTGACCTTAAGCCCCAATAATATAGAGCAGATGACAGTTGATATGTAGACAGTTTGAATGACAATTGAAGGTACCAGGTTGGCAGGTGGCTCCACTATGTACTTGTTGAATAGTCCTGAGCAGGTGCTTCTCTAAGATCCTTTGGCTGGTCTGTAAAATGAGAGATAATGACTCTCTCATAAGGTTGCCATGAAAAATAGAGAAAATACAAAGTACTCAGCACAGCCTAACATTTAGCAGTTGCTCAATAAATGATAGGAAGTATTGGCTTTATAATATTGCATCTACCCCCTTCTCTCTGTGTTAGAACCTTTCCAGGCATTTAAAAGGTGAGCAGCAAAGGCCACCCATAAATGTGCTGCTAGAGAGCACATAGGTCACCAATCCCAGACTATTGGTCTGAGGCAGATTTTTGGAGTGTCTTATTCCCGAAGAGATCCAGGGACCTGCTTTCCCGGTGATTGAGAAGATGAAGACCAGGAGGGAAGGCCAAAAAGCTCCAGGCAGATCACTTACCTGTATAACACCTTTCACCTTCCAGTCCTGCTTCATGGAGTTTCCCAAAGTACACACCCACAGTCCTACAAACTGGGGAAGAGCCAGAGGCAATGAATGTGTGGGAGCAGTCAGCTGAGAACTGGATGTTGAAGGATTGTACATTTTCTTGAATTACATGGGAGCAAACTGCCTCCTGAGCCTGCTGTACCCAAATTTATCAAAGCACAAAGCATTTCTTAAAGATCATTTAATAAACTGATTAAATGTATTTGACAACAGAGCTAGAAAGCCAGTCAGTTCATATGTCTTCATCACTCCTGAGAAGTTGCCTACACGATAAAAATGGAAGTTCTCTGAATCTGTGGGTGGGAGGGCTTTCACTCTCCTAATGGAGGAGGGAAAACCAGGGCATGCTGGGAGGCTGTCCCAGCCCATCTTCCTGACATCGCTGCTTTTCCTGTACTGTGCTAAGTGCAGAGAAGGTCCAGCGCCCTGCCTGTTTTTCACTTGAATTCTCATCTCCAGATTCTCTTTCTCTCCCCACCCTTCTCATGACCACTAGCATCTAAGTTTATCGCTTCCTATCTGTTACCTCTGTATCCTCCAAGTGCATGATATACCTCTACAGCTCATCTGCCAATGCTGCGAAGTTTACTTCTTTATAACCTTCCCAGTGCCTTGCATATATTAGATGCAGGAGTAAGGTGTTGTGATTGAGATGGTGGTGATGATGATGATGATGATCAGGAGGGAGAGGAAGAGGAGGGGGAGAAGATTAGGCAAGAATGTAAAAGCCCTCATGGGTCTTGGAAATCACAGCATCTAAGTTCTTTCCTTCCTCTCCCCTCCTTCCCCTGGTTTAGAGACGCTTTAGCTAGCCTAAGGGCAGAATAGCCTGCCTCTTCATTTGTTCTTCAAAATCCATTGTTTGGGGCACAAAATGATCTTCAGAGTTTAGGCTTTTGAGGCTCAATAAACTTAAAATCTTTTCTCAGCTTTCCTGTTAGATCACCCACCCCCGAGGCAATGAATGCTGCTGAGCTGATGGAAAAAGGGTGGTGAGAAACTCCCGAAATATTTTCTGGCAGTGTTTGTTCTTTATCTCTGTCCCCCAGTAGCTCTGTGAGGTAAAGATAATTATTGGTTTTTAATTTTTTATGTTATTATTGTGGCTGCATAACAGTTGTACATATTTATGGGGTTCATGTGATACTTTGATACCAGCATGTAATGTGTAATGATCACATCAGGTCGTTATTTTAACACTGAGGATATGGATGCTCAGAATGGATGTTGGCCTCACTGAGGTAATGCAGGGGTAAGTGGAGGCACTGGATGGGGCTGGAACCCCCATCTGTCTGACTCGACTACCTGAAGATGGAATATGGGTTGTGCTAACTAAATTAATGAGTAGAGGCTGCCTGAGGAGCTGCCTTGAGAACAATTCTCAGGCTGCATCTGAACTTGGTGAGAAAAGAAGTGCTGTGATCTATTAGTAATGTCTGCCATGGGCACTGGACCCGGGAGCAGCCGCAGGAGCCATGCCATGATCCCCAGACTCCGTGCTTCTTAGAAATTCTGATTGTTGTTTGTCCAATAGATAAATGAATGCAGAAACTGCTTCCTTAATATAGGCTTAGAGAAGGGGATTGGAGCAGGAAGCAAGAGAGGCAGCTCCTGGGCCTGTTCATGGTGTGTTGGGAGGCCAGGCTGGACAGTAAGAGATAAGGGCGGCAGGGGAGATTGAGACCAGAACTTGGAAAAGGTTAGAATGCCAAACTAGGAAGTCCGAGGGTTGTGAAAGGTTTGGGCTCAGAGGAATAAGAAAAGCTGCATTTAACACCAGGAATCTGGCAGGGACACGTAGAGTCGAGGAGACAGAAAGACCAGCTTGGAGAGTGGTTGAGTCCGCACGAGGCACAGAGGGGTGCCCAGCCCCTGGCAGAGGCAGGTCACAGTGACAAGGACAGAAAGCCTGGAGGGACAACTCCGGGGACTTAGTGGCTGGCAGAAGGGACTCTTTTCCCTAGTGACTCATATGCTTCTTTTTTTCTAGCTGAATTTCAGTTTTATTTTCAGCTCCAATCAGTGGCAAGAGAGGAATCCGTGTGCTTTCTTTCTTCTGCTCCACATTCCTCCCCACAGTCTCCCAGAGGCTAATATTCCCCCTTCCTCCAAAGAGAAGAAATCCACAGCCCAGAGCAGAACAGGCCTGGTAGCTTCATGACAGTCATCAGTGTGGCCCCATTTACTAGTGCTCTCCAAGTCCAGCACAGTGTTAACCCTTTACAGGTATTATCCCATGGAACCCCTAAGAGCCCTAGGAAGTAGACACTACTAGTACCTATAATTCACAGGTAAGAAAACTGAGGTGCAGAAAGGCAAAGGAACTGGCTGAAGGTCACATGGCTAAGAAATCGCAAAGCCAGAGTCGAAAATATCCAAAAAAAAAAAAAAAAAAAAAAAAAATCTGAGTTGAAAGCTTGCTCTCTTAACGATATAGCTCTGGTGCAATTAAGCTATAAAATGTCACAGGTAGCAGTGTCCTTAAAGAACACCTAAGCTGAGAACTCCCGCATTTTTCAGAGGGGGGATCTGAGGGTCAATGAGGAGATCTGTTTTGTCCAGGGTCATCAGTGAGTTAAGGGATGAGCCGGGACTTGAACCCCACAGTGGAAGAAATGTGAGCCACAGAACTTACCATGCTGCTTGTTGGCTTCCTCTGGCACATTCCACGGTATTTTCCCCGAAGCCTCTCCCCAGCCTCTCAGCCCCCCACCTCGTGGCTCCACTCCCTATTACTCAGAGGTGTTCAGCTCCACCCACTAGTCTCCCAGGATGGCAGTTTCTGCCCATTACAGACCCACAATACCTGCTAGCCTGTCAGCCCCCCACCTCCCACCTCTCACCCCCCGCCCCAGAAATGGTTCTGTTGTTACCAGACCAATCAGGGCACCCAGCAGTGTCTAGAATTCGGCTGATAATGGCATCATGAATAGAGGAAATTAGAGCTGAATGCATTCACAGTGAATATTCCTCCCAGGGCAGACAGGGGCATTCACTGAGTGGCACATGACAGATGTTCACATGGAACCCAGTCGCAGGGCCACCTTCACTCCTCTCACCAGCACTGCTGTCTCCCAGCCCTGGCCATGCTTTAGAGCACTCTGCATCCCCAATCCTGGCCCTCCAAGCCCTGCAGGAGCCAGTGGTTCTGCATGTCTCCTCTAGTACCTCTCGAGCACATGGTCTTGGCCCTGCAGAGCACAGTGGTTGATCGCACAGCCTTTGGGGTTAGATGTATCTGCTTCCAAGTCCCAACCTTCTGCCTCACTGCTGGGCAGGCCGGGCAACATGCCTGAATCTCAGTGCCCCCATCTGTAAAATGGGGATAATTAATACCCACCCCACAGTGGTCATGTGAATTCAATGTGATTATGAGTGTAAAGAGTTTGGCCCGGTGCCTGGTATACAGCAGGTGTTCAATAAATGATGGCTATTATTATCATCGATTGCTGTCTGTCACCTCTGTATCCTCCAAATGCATGTCAGCCTCTGCAGTTCATCTGCCTCAAAGTTTACTTGTAACCTTCCCAGTACATTGCATATATTAGTTACAGGATTAAGGTGTTGTGATTGAGATGATGGTGATGATGATGATGAAGATGCTGATGGGAATGCAGTGGAGGGGGAGAAGATTAGGCAAGAATGTAAAAGCCCTCATGAGTCTTAGAAATCACAAGAGGGCAATTTGTTGCAGCAGAAATTGAATTACCTCTGGAGTTATACAGAAGTGCTGAAATTTACTACCAGCAAGAGGAAACTCACACACCCTGCCTGGTCCATCCCACATTGTTCTATGTGGCTGGGGAAAGGTATCTCATCTCTCTGAGTCTGGGTCTCAGTTCCCCATCTTCTCCAGAGCTGTTGTTAGGAGTGAATGAAGCCATGCTCACAAAGTGCTTAGCACAGTACCTGGCCTAGTGGGTGTTCAATTCACAGTGGATATTGCTGTTGCTACTCTTGTCAGTACATTTCTGATCTCCCCAACTTACAGATCACCACTCCCCTTGAGAGCAGAGTTGTGCACTTCATTGTGTGTGCTTCTGGAGGGCAGGGATGGAACATCCATTCATTTAGTCAACAACTATGGATTGAGTAGTGTCTCTATGCCTGCCACTGTGCTCAGCTCTGACCACACAGCAGTCAACAGAATAGATGAGCTCTCTCTGTCCTCATGGAGCTCACAGCCCAGTGGGGAAGACAGATGTATAAGCAACAAGTTTTTAATTACAAGTAAAGGTGCCAGCCCCAAAGAACACCAAGTCACAGGATACAGAATAGTGTTGGATGGACTGGGCAGGGTGTATGAGTTTCCTGTTGCTGCTGTAACAAATTATCACAAATTTAGTGGCTTAAAACTAATAAAAATGGGCCAGGTGCAGTGGCTCATGCCTGTAATCCCAGCACTTTGGGAGGCTGAGGCAGGCAGATCAACTGAGGTCAGGAGTTCAAGACTAGCCTGGCCAACATGATGAAACCCTGTCTCTACAAAAATAGAAAAATTAGCCGGGTGTGACTGCAGGCACCTATAGTCCTAGCTACTCCAAGAGGCTGAGGTGGGAGAATGGCTTCAAACCAGGAGGTGGAGGTTGCAGTGAGCCAAGATTGCACCATTGCACTCCAGCCTGGGCAACAGAGCAAGACTCTGTCTCAAAAAAAAAAAAAAAAACTAATATAAATATATTATCTTGCAGTTCTGGAGCTCAGAAGTCCAAAATGAGTCTTATAGGACTCAAATCAAGGTGTTGTAGTGCTGTGTTCCTTCCGGGGGCTCCAGGGGAAAGTGTTTCCTTGCCTGTTACAGCTTCTGGAGGCCACTCTCATTCCTTGTCTCACGGCCCCTTCCTCCATGTCCTAAGCACATCCCTCCAATCTCTGCTTCTGTCATCATGTGGCCTTCCTCTGACCTGGAGCCTCTGCCTCCTTCTGAGAAAGACCCTTGTGATTACATCAGGTTCACCTGGATAATTCAGGATAATCTCTTCATCTCAAAATCCTTAAGTTGATCACATCTGCAAAATCTCTCTTACCATGTAAGGTAACATATTCACAGCTTCTGGGGATTAGGACATGCATCCCTAGGGAACCATGATTCAACCTAGCATGGGGGAACCCACTACAGGCAGATGTTGTCCTTGCCATCACCAGCTCAGTTCTTGGCACAGTAGAGGACATGGATATTCATTCAGAGAGAGCATGCACTGAGACAAGTCTGACCTCAGGATCAAGACAGGAAATTGGCTTTCATGGGTTAAGGACCTGTTACTTTGCTCATCAATGTATCCTCAATCATCAGAGGTCAGATCTGCTGGAGAGTACAGTCTTTCAGGTTCATAAAGTAAGACTGGATGCCTCAGAACTTAAAGTCAGGGAGGTACCCAAGGAAGCAATCATAGACTGAGTCCCCATGCAGTGCACTTTCTCGGATTGACAATTTCTGTTCTGATAGTCACTGTTGACTCCATTTCTCAGATGAGGGACCGAGGCACAGAGAGGTGCAGTCAGTCACCTGAGGCCACACAGCCAGTAAGTGGAAATCCGTGGAAACTCATTGTCAGCTGCCTGGCATCAGGGCCAGTTCTCTTTATCTCCACCCCACACATCATAAAGCCACTCAGCTTTACGCTCAAGGGAACTTCCTATTTCCCTATTGGATTATATGTATAATTTGTAATATTGCAAGATTTCAACAGAAGCGAGCAGCAGCTTGTAGTTGTGCGTGTCACTCACTTCTGCCTGTGGGGATGCCATGTGATTGTTTAAAGGGTTGGAATCAGGAGAAAGGCAGCCTCAGAGCAGGACCAAGAGAGAGCCCTCCCCTCGCCTCCCCAAATCCTTCAGCTTCCTGAAGTGTGGCTGCTGGGTAGCAGCTCCTCCATGGAAGAAAATATAAGACATTCCCAAGGGACCCTGGAAGCTTTATCCCAAAGCTTCACATGTCTAGGCTGTTTCCTGTGATTCGGTCTGGCTGTCAATAACCTAAGATTGAGAGCCAAGGTCAGTGAGGGGAGGAAAAGGGACATGTAGTGCAGGGGCTCAGCATCCAGGCCTGGGACTTAGACGGAGGCTCTTTATCCTCCTCTGTTTCTTGCTGTTTCTAAGGCCATTTAGGCAAGTCACTTCCCCTCTCTGACCCTCAGTTTTTCCCTCTGATGAAGTGGGTATAATAATTGTGCCTACCTCTTCAGGGTTGCTGTGGGATAAAATGAGCTCATACTTACTTCTTTTTTTTGAGACGGAGTCTCGCTTTGTAGCCCAGGTTGGAGAGCCGTGGCATGATCTTGGCTCACTGCAAGCTCCACCTCCCAGGTTCACACCATTCTCCTGCTTCAGCCTCCCGAGTAGCTGGGTCTACAGGCGCTCGCCACCATGCCTGGCTAATTTTTTTTGTATTTTTAGTAGAGATGGGGTTTCACCGTGTTAGCCGGGATGGTCTCGATCTCTGACCTCTTGATCCACCCGCCTCGGCCTCCCGAAGTGCTAGGATTACAGGTGTGAGCCACCACACGCAGCCAGTGAGCTCATACTTTCATGTTAGCATTAGCGTAGTTCCTGACAATAAGAACCAAATAAGTGGTATCTGCTATTTTCTGTTTTAATTAGGTATTCAGAGTCTATGTTAAATTAATTAACAGACATACTTATGGAGCACCTACTCAGTGCCAGGTATTGTTGTAGATGCCAGGAGTACAGCAGGGAATAACACAACATCCCTGTCCTCGACACAAACACACAAGTAAATAGAGAAGGTCAGAGATAAATGCTATGCAGGAAAACAAAGCAAAGTGAGAGATGGAGAGTGTGGAAGGTTGGGGCACTTTTGTTTCGGATGAGTGTCAGGGAAGCCCCCTTGGAGGAGGTACTGTAAGGGCACAGACTCGAATGAAAGGAGTATGTGAAGGTGCTTAAATTGTTTTTGTTTGGTTTGGTTTGGTTTGGTGTGGTTTGGTGTGGGTTGAGGCTGGCCTTAGGAGCTTGTTGGCCTTCCAGGCCAGTCTTGAAGCCCAGCCCAGAGCACCAGACTCTGCGGTCAGACAGTGGAGGGCCCACATCTCAGCCAATGCATGGCTTTGGGTGGTGACTTCATCTCCCCTAGTGTCCTTTCCCCCTCTGCAAAATGGGAATGGGGATGGCTCAGAACTCCTCTCAGGGGGAGATAGAAGGAATAATGTACGGGAAGTGTGAGCGGAGTGCCTGGCCTGGAGCACAGTGCATGCCCGATCATAGGTAAGTGCTGGTGCTGATTTTATTGGACACAAGTTTGAAAACTCAGAGCCAGCAGAGATGGCCTTGAAGGTAAAGAGGAGGTAGTTGGGAATGTTTACACTTCCCAGGACCTACCCTCAGAGAGACAGGGGTCATTCCAGAGTACCTGGATACCCAGTTTGGGCCAAAGACACTTCCAGCCAGGGCACTTGTCAATCACCTTGATATTTGCCCAGCACAGCTCCTCTGAGGGAGAGCTTAAGAGGCCTGGGGACCCCATGCTGCTGATTAAACTGAGGGCTGGGAGGCAGGTAAAGTGAGAGTAGAGAAGTGAGTCTGGAGGTGGAAATGAGATCTCCAAGGAGGGGATGGCTGACTGAGGCTGACACGTTTCTATCCAACCGGTAGAGGATTTGCAGTAGGACTCTGCTTTATGGCTTGGTGATGGTCAGTGTTGGGGCAGGCACTAGGTCAGAGGGTGATGGGAGGGGCCAGGGAGGTTCCAGCCTCACGCTAGGCTGCCTGCACCTTCAGCTTCAGCTACCTCACCACCTAGCTGGGGAGGATTCACTATAACTCTGACCATTCCTGGGACCGTCTCCATTTCAAATAATCAGATCCCCTGCCAGACTGTATTAGTCAGAGCAGTGCAAATGCTGTAACAAACAGCCCCGAGTGTCTGCGGCTGAAACCATGACAGTTTACTTCTTGTTGCCATGGCAGCCAGTACAGCTCAGAGTGGATGGGCATGTCTGCATCTGCATGCATGCAGGTTCCTTCCATCCTGAAGCTCCCCATCCTCTCCCTTACACTGCTGGCTGGGAAAGGGAGCCTGGAGGAAGCCTCAGGTTTGTATGGGGCAGGCCTGGAAGTGAGGTGCACCACCTCCACTCCCATGCCCTGGGCCAGAACTCAGGCATCTGGCCACACAGACTGCCCTTGGAAGGAGAAGAGAACAAGGACACTGGGCACCTTTGTCAAGCCAACCACCATGCCCATGGAGCATCTACTATGTGCGGAGGTGTCAGCTCCTCCAGACAATGTTCTCTGTCCTTTTCCATCTTCTCAAGCTGAGTCAGAGGTGTGTACATGTGCAAATGCGAACATTCCAGGCTCACTTCCTGCTTCCCTGAGTCCTGGGCTAACCTCTAGCACAGCACAGATCACAAGAGTGATGAGTGCCTGACTGTGTGTCCTTCCCAGTAGAGTCTGAGCCACATGGAGGCAGGGGCCACAGCCTGTATTCTCAGGACTTGGACGGTGGTGGAAGCTCTATTTAGCTTGCTGAAGAGGAAAGGGGAAAGAAAGGAGGAGAGTGAATTGGCACTTGTTGAGATCTCCCAGTTCGTTTTTTTAAAATTGTGGTAAAATATACATAACAGAAAATTTACCATCTTAACCATTTTGGAGTGCACAGTTCAGTACCACCAATTACATTCACGTTGTTATGCAAACTTCACCACCATCCATCTCTAGAATGTTCTTCATCTTGCAAAACCAAAACTGTGTACCCATTAAACGACTCCCCATTCCCTCTTCCCCCAGATCCTAGCAACCACCATTCTATTTTCTGTCTCTACAAATTTGACTACTCTAGGTACCTCGTATAATTGGAATCAACAGCATTTGTACCCTGGCTTATTTCATTTAGCATAATGTCCTCAGACTTTATTCATGTTGTTGCATGTGTCAGAATTTCCTTCCTTTGTAAAGCTGAATAATTTTTCATTATAAGTATATACCACACTTTGTTTATCCATTCATTTGTCAATGGAAATTTGGGTTGCATCCACCTTTTTTAGCTATTGTGCATAATGCTGCTATACACATGGCTGTACAAATATCTAATATTAGTCCCTGCTTTCATTTCTTTTGGATATGTATCCAGAAGCAGAATTCTTGGATCATATGGTAATCCTATTTTTAATTCTTTTAGGAACTGCCATATTGTTTTCCACAGCAGCTGCAGCATTTTACATCCCTACCAGCAGTGCACAAGAGTTCCAATTTCTCCATCTCCTCACCAACACTTGTTATTTTCTGTTGCTGCTGTTTGTTTTTTTATTAATAGCCATCCTAATAGGTGTGAAGTTGTTTCTCATTGTGGTTTGATTTGCAGGTTTTGATTTGTAGATTTTCCTGATGATTAGTGATGTGTGCATCTTTTCATGTTCTTACTGACATTTTATATATATTTCTTGGAGAAATGTCTATTAACTCGTCTCACATTTTTGTAAATAGTATTCCCAATCCTTCTGACTCCCCAATGAGGTGGGTATTATTAGTATGTTCGTGTTACAGTAAAGCCAGCTAAACCTTAGAAAGACTAGGTTAATTATCCAAGGTCACACAGCTAGAAAATGGCGCAGCTTGTATTGGAACATCAGTTTTTCTCTTTCCAAACCTAATGCACATTTCATGAAACCTACATTATTGCATCATAACATCATGTTGATTTACTTATCTGTTCTCCTGCCTATCCCTCTACTACATAAATTGAGTGTGGTTTGAAGTCAGAGACTACTTCTCGTCTATGGTACAGTGGCAGCCACAGATCAGAATCTCCTACATGCTGGATAAGTGGATGCAAGCTCAAGGCCACACCTAAAGTTCCCAGGTGACTTGAGCACTTGAGTTAGCTGCTGGAAACCTGGGCTTCCTCTTCTGCAAAATGGGGAGAGAAAATCAATTCTCAGTGGATTGTTTAGAAGATTTGAACAAAGACCTCTGCAAAGTGCTAAGCATGTGGCTAGCATGTGGCAGGTGCTGCCTAAATAGTAGAAATTAACACTGCCATGCTTATAAGCTCCAGGCAAACACAAGAAGCCCAAAACATAATCTGTGCCTTCTGCTTGCATTCCTCCTAGTTGGGGACATAAAATAGCCCAGCTACAATCAAAGAAGAAAATCAAAGTCAGCACAGACTACGGATATGCTTCTATATGTGTAGATTATTTCCGGACTCATTCAGAAGAATCTGGACATACTGGTTGCCTCAGAGGTCAAGAAAATTGGCTCATTTACTTCTGTAACTTAATTTTGACTCTCTATGCTTTTGCATAGTTGGAATTTGACATGCACATATACTACATTTAAAAGAGTGTGTACGTGAGAATAGTGTGGTCAGCTGGCCTGATCCACAGGTGGGTGGGAGAGACAACACAGTCTTCTGACCCCATCTGGCTTCTACCTGCCAACCCCATGTGTTCTGGAGACTCCACACCTCCCGGCATGAAGCAGAATCCCTCTCAGAGAGTCACCTCACCTCCTCCCAGAGATGTTTAACAGAAAGAACCTGCCATTGACTTTCTCTGTCCCCAGCACCTAATAGAGATATCACGGAGAGGGGAGCATTTGTAATTTACTCTGGAGGGGTGTGTGGAGGCCGAGTCACACCGCCTTCCATCTCGGTGACAACAAACTCATTCTTCACTATAATTAAAATGTCACTTTGATAAATAATTCCATCAGCCCCCTTCCACCTATGAATAGCTTCTTGCTATAATTGTTCACATTCTGCTGAATTAGAAGTATTCAAGGGAGAATTTAAGAGGTATTTAGGCAACAAAGATAAATCGGGTGTGTTTTCCACCCTCCCACAATCCCTCATTAAGCGAAACATCATCCCAGGCTGGGTAGGGCTGGGCTGGGGGGGCCTCATCCCTGTGTTCTCAGTCACTCTCTCCCTGAGCGGAGGGAGCCAGAGGGGTTGCCACAGCAGCGTGGACCTCAGGAAGGGGCCGGAGTTTGGGGATACATGTTTGGGGGCCTTCCCTTCCCAGCTATTACTGTAGAAAAAGAAGAGGATGCCTGAGGTAGTGGGAAGAACATAGGCTCTAGCTTCAGGTGAGCTTGGAAAAGTCAATGAACATTTATGGACCTCTGTTGTATAACAGAATACAAGATATAATTCTTCATTCAATCTTGTGTCAAGAGCTTGAGTCAAGATGTAATTCTTGGAAGAGACATCTGACATTGAGGGCCCCCCCCCCATGTTAATGGGACTCAAGCCTTCCAAAAGATGACTTTCCCTAGGAGACACAGCTAGAGATGGGCAGCCCCAGGACCTTTGAATATTCAACAATACCCAGTAGGGTATGAAGCACAGTAGGACCTCTGTAACTGTTCCCATCTTCCTTCATTTTTGTTGGTACCTCTTCCTTCCTGAGAAATCACATCTGCTGGGAATAATCCAATAGGATGCACAGACCAGCCACGGTGTGCTGGACACCTCAGGAAATGTCCCATCTTGGGTATATCAGTCCTCACCTTGGGTAGAAAGAGATGGTATTTGACTCTTTCCCCACCAGAAGAGGGGTATGGCCATGTGGTTACGAGAGCAGCACTTCATAGTATGAAAGCCAGGGTTCCAACACAACTACTCCCAGTGTGGGGCTGGCATGTTAGTGACTCTCTCTAACTACAGTTTCTTTTTTTTTATTGTTTGAGACAGAGTCTCGCTCTGTCACCCAGGCTAGAGTGCAGTGGCACAATCTGGGCTCACTGCAACACCCACCTCCCAGGTTCAAGCAATTCTCCTGCCTCAGCCTCCTGAGTAGCTGGGATTACAGCTGCCCACCACCACACCCAACTAGTTTTTGTATTTTTAGTAGAGATGGGTTTTCACCATGTTGGCCAGGCTGCTCTCGATCTCCTGACCTCAGGTGATTCGTCCCGCTCTGCCTCCCAAAGTGCTGGGGTTACAGGCATGAGCCACCGCACCCAGCCTAACTACAGTTTCTTTATCTGTAAATTGGAATTAGCAATAGTCTCACTGATGAGTTATGGAAAGTAGGGCCTTCCACAGTGTCTACATGTGGCAAACATTACCCATAGCTCCTGTTGTGTTTGTCATGAGGAGTGTAGCAGTTTGGCCATGCAGGTTTAAATGCTGCATGAGCAGCTAGGTGGGAGGGAGTACCGGACCAATCCAACTCAGTCAACACAGGTCCCCAACACCATCTCCTCTGTGGCAGGTATAAGAGTCAAGGCCCACTTCAAGCCCACCAAAGTCCAAGCAGCTCCCCAGTCCTAGCTTCCCCAGAGAGTCCTGAATGACAAGTATTCAGTGGTTGCGATGGGGCTTGTCTGGGGTTGGGGACTGGGGGTGAGGAGTGGGGTGGGGTTTAAAAATGGAGGGCAGGGGTACCAGTGAAGGGGAAGCAGTGATAAAACCCATTTGAGTTTCTGCTCTGAAGCATAGTCCATTAGGATGACAGCTCCTTGGACCAGGGAGCTGCGTCTGAGGGGCTGTGCCCAGTTCCATCAGTGGTGGGATTGGGAGTGGTCCATGAAAATAACTCACATGCATGTGTGGCTGGCTGAAGAAGCAGAGAAACCTGCACGGGCAGCAAATCCCCATGCTGAGCACTTTACCTGGAATGGCTCTGATAAAGAAGCCCATGATGCTGGAAGGAAGGGCTCCCTGAAGGACCCTCTGGGATGATTCCCTGCCCATCTCCAGGACTACTGTCCAGAATATGGTCTAGGATGGCCTTGAGTGCATAGGTTTCAGAATGTGGGAAGGGGCAAGGAGAAAGAACAAGCACCTATTGATCACCTGTGTTAGCTCATTCAATCTTTCTAACATCTCTGCAGGTTAAGTATTTCTATCCCATTTTACAGAGGGCAAGCTAAAACTGAGAGATCTAAGATGATTTTGCCAAGGTTACACTGCTAGCAAATGGTTAGATTTGAACCCAAGACTCTAACTCCAAAGAGCCAAGCTCTTTACAGTGGATCAGTCCATCATCTCTTTACATTTTGCAAGTTTGTGTCATGGTTTTAGACAATATGGTTGACATGCAGGATGCTCTGCTAACCTTAACGAAGGTGTGCATGTGAGACGCATGTGGGAATCAGTGTCTCGGGTGGTGGGCTTCATCCAGACTCATTTCAAACTAGCTTGCACAGCAGGGCTTCCAGCAATGCAAATGCCAACTTACTCGAGGCTCCCTCTAAGACGCAGGGACTCAAAAAGTTGTTTCTGAAGCTCCAGGGCCTTTATAACGGGGCTTTGAAAGCAGCAAAAAGAAACAGCACATGAAGTGTTTGTTTATTCTCTTATATTCAAGAAAGAGCCAATAGTTCAAACAACTAATTCTAGAAGAATAAAATTCCCCCAGTCCCCACCTTAATACAGGCAGGCTCACCTGTCCATTTGTAAGTCAGCACATTTCTCTGCAAACGCTGATGCCCTGTGCCCATCACACCCATAGTATCAACTGTCAGGACAGCTGCCACATGAAAGTGCTGTCACCATGGGCAGCTGCCTCTTGGACCAGGAGCTAAGGGAGAAACTCCTTCCTTAGAGACCCATGCCAGACTGCAGGGTTGTTTGAGAGACCTCAGTCTCTCAGGGATGCGAGCAGGACTGTATCCATTAATCAGGACTCTGTCTTAAGCCACAGTAGAGAAGAGGAATGGCTAGATAGAGAAAACACCACCCTATGTAGCATGGAGCCATGGAGAGAGCATGAATTTAGAAGCCAGGAGTGCCAGCTCTGCCAGCTACTGCCCAAGCCGTTGGGGGCCAGTGCCTCGGCCATCTGTGAACAGACACTGCTGGATAATGATCTCAAAGTTCTCATCCTGTCTGAACACCATCCAGTTTGAGACCTGCTTCATCAGTGGGGTTCTGGGAGGCCAGAGCTGGAGCTGTGATCAGGGCTAAAATGCATACAGAAAGCACAGATGCTAGAAGCCAAATGGAGGTTGTCCAGGGGGTCCCCAACCATGGGACTGGAAGCAGATGTCAAAATCAAGGATCGGAGCTTCTGGGAAGCAGACACAGCAAGGGAACATGAGTAGTGTGAGCTCACGCTGAGTGAGCACTGACTGTGCACCAGTATTGAATAGGTATTAACTCCCTTCAGCTGCACAATTATGCTGTAGGTGAGTTTTATGGGGAAACCAAGGCACAGAATTTAAGTAACATATTGAAGCTCATGCAGCTGCTAACAGGGAAGGCCGGGGTCTGAACCCAGCTGATCCAGCTCCAGCATCTGCGCTCTGAACCACTAGTCTATCCTGCCTCTGTTAGGAGTCGGTCCAAGGTCATCATCCAAGAAGGAGCATTTAGGCCCGCACGGTGGGTGGCTGGTTCAATCCAGTTTAAAGGCCAGGAGCAGGACAGTGACTTGCAGCTGCAGCAATCCTATGACTCAAACCAAAGCAGATGTGACAAATGAAGGGACTGACTCTCATTCTCCCCTGCTAGGGAAGGATGAGCTATCAGGCCTTGTTGCAGGCTGAGTCAGTCATCCCACAAACCATCTAAGTGAAACCTCTTCGCTGAGCCTCATTTCCTGAGTGCTCTCCCTTTATCTGTGTTTGCAAAGAGGCTTCTCCCTCCATGCCAGCCAACCCACCCACCCCCGCACACGCACACCACCTCTGGCTGGAACTGACGATCATGGGTTTTAGAAATGAGATAAATCTGGGAGATGAATGTATTCATGAGCCCATAAAGGGGTCATGAATCACTGGCCCCAATTACTGCCTTAAATCCTGACAGGATGAATTCCCTCAAGCAGATTCTCCTTGTCAGACGACACGGGAGGCAGTGTCATGGCTGATCTAGGGCCACAGATAACATCACTATTCCACACCAGGCTGGTTTCAGTTTCCCAAGCCACTTCCACTTAATTTACAGCTCACTTCTGATGCTGGAAAGAGAGAGAAATATATATATATATACATATATATATATATATACACATATATATATACATATATATACACACATATATATATATACATATATATATATGTATATATATGAAAGAAAGAAAGAAAAGAGAGAGAGAGAGAGACAAAAAGGGGAAGCTTTCATGCCAAGTGGAAACAAGACAAAATAAATGCACTGAATCCGATTTCAAAAACTGTTTGAAAACTCTGTCCGGAATTGCTGGAAAGGGCCCCGGCATCCACAGGAAATGTATCCCTGCCAAGCCCTGTGCTGCTGAACTCTGTGGCCCCCACTCCTGCCTCCCGGTGACTTGTTTAGAACTACTTCAGATCGGAACAAATCACAGCCAACTGCAGTCACTCTCTCCAGCCCTTCAATCACTCCTAATCAGACCATGTATTTTAGCAACAAAATCTTCCCTGGCTGAGGAGCTCATTCATCTGCCTTCCACCAGCTCGACACCCTTTGAATGAGAGATGAAGGGAAGCCACCTGCTTCTCTGGCAGCCAAGGGAAGCTGGGAGGAGGCAGGAATTGCCAGCCCTCCCTCTCCAATAGATCACCAGCGGGAGTCCAGACCAGCAGGAACCAGGAAAGGAGGTGGCAAGTCAGAGAGAAGGCACTGAAAAGGGTCATCTGAGTCCATGTTTGGTGAATGCCCGCCTTAAGCTGGACACCTGGCTGTGGTCCCTGGAGTTGGATAGCCTGGGTTCAAATTCTTTCACTACCATTTTCTGGCCAACCCATTCTCTGTGTGCCCCGGACAAGGTACCTACCTTGTGAGTATAGAAGCAAAACCCCAGGAAAAAGTGAGTGGAAAAAGCAAAGAACCAGGACATGGGTGGACTCGAGTCCTAGAGAGGCTCAGGAAACTTTTATCCAAAGACACAGATGAGCTGGTTGCAGAGGAGAGCTGAGGCTCACACAGAGAGGGGAGGCCTGGGAGGTGCCAACAAGTTCTCTTCTCACTTCCGAAGGGCCCGCTAGAGAACAGGGGGTTCCCCTGCTCTGCAAGGGACCAGTGGACAGAAGTCAGCAGAGGCCATGTAGGGGCAGGAGCTTCCTGTCATCATAGATGCCAAAGCTGAAGGAGGATACTGAATGCAAACAGGCCCTGAAGCCATCCGATGTGCTCGTTCCCATAGCCCCGCTGTGTGTGTGTGTGTGTGTGTGTGTGTGTGTGTGTGTGTATGTGTGTGTGTGTTTAGCGGGGTGGGAGGGGAGGCAGAAGAGGAAGAGAGGGCAGAGAGCCAAAGACTGAGGCCCTGACCCATAAGTAAGGCAGTTTGCAGATCTCAATGTCCTGTGTAGATCCACAGGCTGCCGTGGGGTTGAGGGCTGCTGGTGTCTTAACCAGAGCCAGAGACTGGAAGGAGCACCAGATAGAACTTATTCACTCCTCCTTCCTCTACCACATTTCTCCTCTGAAAATTTGCCATTAATCACAGGTGATGATGGAAGCAGCAATTAACATGAGCTAAAACAAACTACTAGGCATACAGTAGCACTCAATAAGTGCTAGCTATTATGATTACAATGGAGGGAAAAGTTGTCACCGCAGCATACCATGCCTCCCTTTTTGGTCTGGAGCCTCTCATCCAGACACAGGTAAGAAGACTCCTTACTCCCCGAGGAATCACGTGCAATGTCATGAGGCATCTGATTTAGTTTTCCCACATCTCAAATGAGATCAGGGCAACTAGTCTTACCCAGCCCTTCAGAGTTACATGCCCTGTATATCAAGGAATGAGTCTCCCATCATTGGAGACAATCGAGTGGAGCCTTTCTGGTCACACGTGGAGGAGAAGGAAGCAGACAAGCAGAGCTCAGAGGTGCCCTCCCGCCCCAAGATCCCATCATGCTCAGGACTGTGGAATGAGCACAGCAGTTTGATGGACCCAGGGGTGGGGAAGAGCGAGAAGTCGGAACACTGGCAGAAGAAGAAACCAGACAACCCGGAAGCCAAGCAGATGAGTTTCACCTGCGTAGCCTCTCCTCTTTCCCCCTTCCTCCAGCATTGACTTATGGGAGGTATTTCAGTGAGGACAAACAGAGGACTTAGTCAAACAAGCACTTATTGAAAGAAAATATATTCTAAACAGCTCTTCCGTCCTTTTAAAGTGATTCACTCCCTTTCCACTGCCTACTCTGTTTAGGAGAAAACTGGAGCTTTTTAGCTTGGTGCCCAAGGTCCTCATCAATCCTGAGATGACATTTATTGAGAGCACATGATGTGCCAGGCACTGTTACAGGCACCAGCTCATTCAAGCCCTATAAAGACAACCCTGTGGTGTAGGTTCTCTCAGTGTCACCCCTTCAGATGAAGAAACTGAAGCCCAGAGAGGTCAATTAACTTGCTCAGGGCCACATAGCTAATTAGTAGTAGAGCTGGGACCTGAACTCGGGTAACTGGTCCTTACACTACTCTTCTTAATCCCATACTTGAGTCGACCAGCCCCGCCCTGCCTCTCCAGCCTCACCTTAAGTTTTTCACCACCTGGAGTTTTTGGCCAATGCCACACGGAATGACCAGCATTTCTCTGAACGCATCATGCTGTATTTAGCTTCTGAGCTTTAGCACAGCTGTTCCCTGTGCCTGGAATTCCCTTCCTTTTTTGTTTTTTCTCACCCAAAACCAGCTTGTCCTTTAAGATCCAGCTTAATGTTTCTCCTACTCTTGGGAGCCTTTTTTGGTGCCCCCAACCCCATCAGGCCAGGTAGCACCCCATCCTCTGTGTGCCCATGCCTACCTCCTCTCTACCTCCCCCCACCTTAGACAGACCCTCACACCACACTTCTCACATTACATTGAAACTGATGACTGCCTTGTTATCTTCTCCCTGGAGCATGTCATTCATGGCTGTCTCCTAAGGGCCTAGCTTGGTCCCTGCATTCAGTAGGCAGGTACTATTTGCAGGGGCAGGACAGCAAATGGTTAGAGCTTAAGCTCTGCATCCAAAAGGGCCTGGATTCAGATCTCCACTCAGCCATGTGTTAGCTGTGTGACCCTGGGCAAGCTAGCCCACTGCTCCTTACACCCCATGGTCACTGTGAGGGTTTAATGAGATCGCACATATAAATTGATTAGTGCAGGGTCTGGAATTCGGCAAGCAGATGGCCAATCAATGTTTGGCAGCACTGCACTTCAGAATCGGGCTCTGCCTAGACAGACTTCATATCAAATTCCAGCTCTCTCACTTACCAGCTGTGTGACCTTGAACAAGTCACTTAGCCTCTCTGAGTTTAATTCCTCCTCTATAAAATGGGCTTCATATTTTTAAAATGGCAAAGATTCTAAAGATTATAAACATGACACCTGTGTCGCTTCCCTCTGTGTACAGAGCAGCCTTGTTGCAGTTTGCATGCCGAGGCTGTAGACTGGGCTGCAGTGCCTTTTAAATACACCAGCTCCTGGTTTGGAGCTAATGGGACACATGCCAGGGACGGCTGGGAGTCACAGCGGTGTGGAGGAGAATATGGCTTCCTGAAAATGACATTTGGAAGTAATTCTGGGAGCAATGGATCGGAACCACAGTCAGTTGCCAGCTATCCCCAGAGACATCACAGGAGAAGTGGATCGGAACCACAGTCAGCTGCCAGCTATCCCCAGAGACATCACAGGAGAAGGAGGCAAAAGGTGAAACATCATCCCGGAGCTGGACTAGAATGTCCCGAGAAACTTCAGCCTGGCTTCTGCTTTGCCCCAAAAGCCCAGGGTTCCAGCGCCAGGGCTCTGTCTTAGAATGAGGCAGTTTATCTGTTCAGGGCTTCTCTTAGTTTTTAATCCCAATAGGACACATGTTGTATTTAAAAGCCACGCGAGATGGAAGAAGGAAATTGAGTGAAATTTGAGGGCAGGTAGGAGAAGAGACAATAAATAATTTAGCAGTGAAGAAAGCAGAAAAAAGATTGCACTCATTTCGCCCTTCAACAATTATACTAAACACCTGCTCTGGGCCACAGAAGGGCCAGACCCAGTTCCTGTGCTCAGGCAGCCCACAGGCCGGCAAGGGAGAGGCAGGTTGGAATGTGTGCTTTGCACTGTAACAGAGGCATCGAGCATGGTAAGGGACTGGTGGTGGCTGCCGCCTGCGGACATCAAGCAGGGGTCTTTGAAGACGCAGGACCTGTCTGGAGTCTAACCTGGGCCTTGGCCCTGGCAGTGGGGAATGGAGCAGGTAGCAGGGGACAGATGCTGCCAGAGACCGAGATGGTGATAAAGGACTGAGCTGAGTCTGGGTCAAATGACGCCGCCCCAGGCTCTCTGCCCTCCGGAGTGAGACAGGAGGACACCTCTGTGTGTGATTCAGAGACCCTAGAATCCCAGTGGCCATCACCCCACAGCACATGCCAACCTTTCTATGATAACTTTCTCTTGTGGAACTGTGAAAGTGTAAGACCAGCTCCCATATAGTGTGCATGGCCATCCTTTGTTTGGGGACAGTAAGTTGGTCAACAAATACTTATAAATGGGGTCGTGGGCTGTGGCACTGATCTGGGCCCACAAAATATGGTCCTCCCACCTTGCTTCACACTGCCCTTCCCACTCACCACTTCCCTCCTCTGCGTCTCAGCACCAAGGGACTTTAAGGCCAAGCAGACCTGGAATCAAATCCCACCGCTGGGCCTCAATGCCAGTGGAGACAGGAACAGCTGATCCCTGAGCCCTCAGGAGGAAGAGGACAGGATGCCTGGCTTGGCTGCTAGTCTGGGGCAGGTGCCCAGTAACAGCAGTTGGAAAACTTCTCAGTGTTGGAAGGAAATTTGGAAGTGAGCATCTACCTGCCTGCCATGCAGTTTGTGACTTTTAAGATGGTTGACAGAACATTCCCAAAGGACCACAACGGTGACCACTGTTCTCTTGTTTCCCTTTGTTGGCTCACTCACTCAGTGCTGGACACAGTGGTCCTGACAAGACAGTGCTGTCGTTTCCACGAGCCCAGGACAGGGATAGACTCAAGGACTAAGAACAAACCAGGAAGAAGCATCACCGCAGGCTTCTTGCCGGTCACCTCATCTCACCCTCCTGGCCCTGGTGGATGGGTCTCCATATTTACAGGGGCCAGATGAAAAAACCAGAGGAGCCAGGAAAAGGAGCTTCCCAAGGGCGTGAGGCGAGGTGCCAATCATGAGATGCAAGTCCTGAGCTTTCTGATTCCAAGGCGTGTGGTCCCAAGGTTCTGCACCGCATCACACAGTGAGCACACTCTCCTTCCCTGGCCCCGAGTGAGCCAGCTGGATGGCAGATCAGAAAGAGGAGTCCCAGGTGCCCCCAACATGGCTAGCTCCTTCCAGGGCCAGGGGCCAGGCCCCAACTAAGGCTGGTGCATGCAGCAGGGCAGGGAGCGAAGGGAGTGGGATCCCACCCACCCCAAACCTGCTTTCGGACATCTTTCCAATGTGTAATGTGCAGATGAGGCCCTTTGATAAGGACCAAATCCCCTTCCGTTGCTTGGCAACCCGGCTCACAAGTCATAGCAGGGAAGTAATTTACAGGAATTCAAAGTGTCGCCGGAGGTTCTGCTGAGCTGAATTGCTGCAAAGAGGAACCTCAATGGTCCAAATCACACCTCTGGCGGGGAGGAGGGGCTGAAGGAAAAGCTTCTACTTCCGTCACTTGAGAGTGCAGAGCCCTGAGCTCAGACTCAGCGATCGTTTTCTGTGAACGGATTTACTGGTTCCATATTGAGCTCCTGCTGTGTGGCAGGCCCTGTGCTAGGAGCCAGGGACACAGTGACAAACGAGACAGATGCCAACCCTGGATGCACAGAGCTCAGACAGACAAGTAAACAGGGCTACACATGTGACAAGATAGGATGTGCACAGGGGTCTGAGCAGGACACTTGGGACAGGAGGAGGCAGTGGAGGGATGGGAGGGTGGGGATGCAGTGGTGACCAGCTAGGCAGATAGAGAACAGAGGGTGTCCCAGCACGGGGCCACACAAGCAAAGGCAGAGGTGGGGAGAGGAGAGCCTGCCACACTCTCAGATCACCATGTGGTTGGGCCAGGGCCCCAGCTGAGGCTGAGGACACATGGAGCCCAGATCTGGCAGGGCCTTGAATGCCAAGTCAGAAAGCATCTGAAATTTAGTCTCCAGATGATGTGTGTTATTGACAGCCAGGACAGGGAATGACATTTGTGTTTTAGGAAAACCACTCTGTCTTCACTGCTAGGGGTAAATTGGAGGTGGAGGGGAAGACACTGTGAGTAAAGAAGTCTCTGGAGTACAGAGGAAGTTTCTGTGAAACTGGAGAAGAAAACTGTTGAGGCAAGAGTTGACAAAGCTTGAAGTAGGATGGAGAGGAAGGGACAAGTTCCCCTGGCATGGTGACGGCCCGGTGGTGGGATCCAGAGAAGAGGAGGGGCTTTGCAGGTGTCTGACTTGCCCAACAGATGGCGCCATTTACCAAGATGGGAAGGGCCGGGGAGAAGGGTGGGTTCTATTCTAGGGAAATCTCAGGTCCTCACTATTAGGATTCTTTCAGTTGCCAGTGACCGAAACCCAACTGAAATGGACTTGGGAACGTACTGGTTCATGACATCTGGTGAAGGTGAGGTCAGGGTGCACTGGAGCCCTGGCAGCCCACTCTGATGCCAGAGCCCATGGGGACAGCAGTGTGTATGTTGGACACAGTAGTCCTTCAAGGGCAGGGATTGGAGGAACAGAAGAAAGGAACAGCAGATGCCCCACTGAGGCTGAGCAGAACATTTAGGATCCTTGGCCCCATCCCATCGTTCCCTTTGCTGTGGCTCATCTCACACTTGCAGGGAGAAGCCAATGGATCTCTGTGAATGGCGAGGCTTTGTATGCATAAATGTGGGCCATTTTGTCCCCAAGAATCCCTGGGGGTGAGGAGGCCACAGAAAAATGAGGTCCTATTCCCTGCTCACTCCTGGTACATAATGGAGGCTGGAGAGCCTTTGTCCAGGCACTGACAGCAGGAGCTTTCATGCAGAGCTGCTCAGGGCATTTCCCAGATCTGTCTCACCCCTGGGAATTGGCTCAGCAGCCTCACCCCACCAGAAGACTGGGAACTGCACCCAAGACAGGCTCAGCGCCCCCCACGGAGAGGACCTGCTGGTGTGCGTGTCCACACACAGCACAGAAGCAAGGAAGATCTGGCAAACAACCTTCAACAAAAAAGAGGCCATTTGCACTGGCCACCCGTGCTGCTTCTTTCCTGAGCAGACCTGGTTCTCTGAGCCAGGGGGTCTCCCTCTTTCCCTCCTCCAGCTCAGGAAATGACTCAGGCACATGTCTACCCAACCTGCAGGACAGTGTGGCACAGCAGTGAAGGAAGGCCTGGGCTTCGCAGGCCGACTTGGGTTTGATTTTTGGCTCTGTGTCACAGGCCTCATGAGACGTGCTCACCTCTTAGCTCCCTCATTTCAGAATGGGGATGAGAATCTGCCATGCCCCTGCCCACCAGCCACCTGCCCACCCTCTCTTATCCTGTGCTCCGACCTCCCATGGGCACTGTTCATCTGAGTCCCTCTGTCCTCACTATGACGGCTGGGCTGGGAACCCCTCTAGCCCTACTCTTCTTCAAGACCATTTAGTCTCTGCTCCTGCTTCCTTATTTTCTTGCTATTTCCCAGCTGCAATTTCTGTGCAAGACAGGGAAAGGATTGGATATACTCAGCCCATCTTAATTTTTTTACGGTGGGAAAATACACATAACATAAAATGTACTATTTTAACCATTTTAAAGGATGCAATTCAGTGGCATTAATTACATTCACAACGGCATGCAGCCATCACCACTATCTGGTTCCAGAACTTTCTCATCACCTCAGATGGAAGCCCCATACTCACTAAGAAGTCACTCCCCATTCTCACCTCCCCCAGCTCCTGGCAACCACCAATCTGCTTTCTGTTTCCATGGATTTGCCTATTCTGGATATTTCATTTAAAGGCATCGTGCAGCATGGCAACATGTGGCCTTTTGTGTCTGGCTTCTTTCACTTAGCATCATGTTTTTAGGGTCTATCTATGTTGTAGCATGTGTCAGTACTTCATCCCCCCCTCTTTTTTTTTTTTTTTTTGAGATGTAGTCTCGCTCTGTTGCTCAGGCTGGAGTGCAGTGGCGCGACCTCAGCTCACTGCAACCTCTGCCTCCTGGGTTCAAGTCATTATCCTGCCTCAGCCTCCCATGTAGCTGGGATTACAGGCATGCACCATCACGCCTGGCTAATTTTTGTATTTTTAGTAGAGACGGGGTTTCGCCATGTTGGCCAGGCTGGTCTTGAACTCCTGACGTCAGGAGATCCACCCGCCTCGGCCTCTCAAAGTGCTGGGATTAGAGGCGTGAGCCACCACACCTGGCCACTTCATCCCTTTTATGGCTGAGTAACATTCTACTATGTGGATATACCCCACAGTTTTGTTTATTCATCAGTTGATGAACCTTTGGATTGTCTCACATTTTGGCCATTGTGAATCATGCTGCTATAAATATTCATGTACAAGTTTTTATTTGAACACTTGTCTCTAATTCTTTGGGGTATATACCCAGGAATGGAATCGTTGGGTCATATGGTAACTCTGTGTTTAACTTATTGAGAAACTGCCCAACGGTTTTCCGTAACAGCTGCACCATTGTACAATCCCTCAAGCAAGGTGCAAGGGTATCAGTTTCTCCACATCCTCATCAATGTTTTTGTTTTTATGGTCCTCCCAGTGGGTGTGAGGCTCTTTTTGCTTTTTAATCACCAGGCAGAGATCTCTCAACTGACTATAAAATGATCAAATGACTGATAGCCTTTGCAATCAATCAGCCTGGCTGGAGAACCGGAAGATGAGAGGAGCCTGGCGTCCCTGACCCAGAAGGTGGCCATCTCAAATGCTTTTCCATCTTCCAGGGCTGTGGACTGGACAGTTTGGGACCCGGGAGGGGCAGGCCATGAGACCTGTCTAGTGCACATGTGCGACCTCATCCAATCCTCATAGTAACACTTACTAAAATTCCTAACCATTACCCCACCAGTCTGTGTCCACATGGCCACGTTCACAGCCGTCCCTGCAGTGTCCCAGGCCCACTCTCACTTGTTCTTTGCAGAACTACATGACGAATGCAGCATCCACTGTTTCCTTCTTCTGCTGCTCTGGTTCCCCTCCACCGAAGCACTACTTTGTCCAAGAAACTGCTCCTTCCCACCAGGCAGTGCCCTAGGCTGGGGCCAGACTAGCCACTGTCAACCACAGGCTTCTGTACCCTGGCCTGAGATCAGATTCTCACCTGCACAGCTGCCCCTGAGAGCTCCTTTCCCCAGGATGTGTTCTCAAGCGGGCAATGCCTCAAGCCTCCCGTTGAGGCTAGAGGAAGGACCACCTCCTGTTCACCAGCATGCACAGACACGGCTGAATCCCAGCACAGGTTCCTTGACAGGATGGCCCCGTCTGGTGTGCTTCTGTTGGTCTCTTATGCCCAAGGGTGTGGCTCTGGGATCAGCCTGCCCTGGTTCGGATCTACTTAATTGTCACTGTCACTTTCAGCTGGTTATTTAGCCTCCAGAGCCTCCATTTTCTCAGGGGTGTAGTGGGATGATGAAAACAATTCCCGTTTCATAGAGTAGTGATGAAGAGTAAATGAGCTAATCCCAGTAAAAAGCTTTAACTCCTGAGCCACAGTAAGTGCTCAGTTGATCTAAGCATCATTCTCAAACATAAACAATCATATACAGAGTGATGACCACCATATACTCCAAACCCAGGGCTGGGGGCCTTTCCTACTTCTACAGTGACCCTTAGAGGTGAGCAGTCTAGCCCCCACTTTAGGGATAATGTGACGTGGTGCTGAGAGGTCACGATCTCCCAGCAGTGAGTGACAGAGCCTGAGGTGAACCCCAAATCCGTCTGACTCTAAAGCCCATGCTCATTCTACTCATGGCAAAGAAAATGCGGTGTCTTCTCATGAAGGGATCATCCCTGCCTCCTCAGTGCTGTTTCAAGGAGGGTCCTTTGGTTTGTCCAGATAGACTATTCACACTGAAAGTGACAATGGAGAAACTGGCCAGGACACTCCAAGGTCACAGAGCGGTTTGTGGAGGTGAGATGAGGGTCTCAGCCAGTGGGGAGGGATTCTGGAGGGCACCGATCCCTAAGGTGGAGCCTTCCAGCCACAGGATGTATGATGAGAAAGTTTTCCCTCTTCTCCCCTCACAGCCCGCAACAAAATCTATGTGGCCTGCCAGTACTCTTGGAGAATGAATTTGGGGGGCTGTATTTGTTTCCCATGACTGCTACAACAAATTACCACAAACTGAGTGGGCTTAAAACAATAGACATTTATTCTCTCACTGTCCTGGAGGCTAGTAGGTCCAGATCAAGGAGTGAGGACAGAAGAAGGTAGGCACTAGAACTTGACCCAGAGGCCTGTGACACACCCCCCACATCCTTCTCCAGCCCCCCATATCTGTCTCCTAGGAACAAGGACACCACTACATTCATTTCAGAAAAGACCCCTTTTGTCTGCCAGCCATCCTCAGACCTGAAAAGCAAACCTGGGGGCTGCTGAGAGCTGCTGATGGATAGAAGAGCAGGAAGCACAGTTAAAGGGGAACAGGCTCCCAACTCTGGGGCAGCAGATCTTTTGGGCTTCACGTCGTAGTATTGTAAAGGCAATTGCCCAAGTCAGACAAGATCAGTTGTGTGATCTTGGCAATTCACTTTGTTTCTCTGAGCCTCAGTTTACTCACCCATAAAATGGGGAGAACCACATCTACCTGACTGACTTGTGATGAAGATGAAATTAGTACAAAGACAAGGCTGGGCGCAGTGGCTCACACCTGTAATCCCAGAAATTTGGGAGGCCGAGGCAGGTGGATCATCTGAGGTCAGGCGTTTGAGACCAGCCTGGCCAACATGGTAAAACCCCGTCTGTATTAAAAATACAAAAATTAGCCAGGTGTGGTGATGGGCGCCTGTAATCCCAGCTACTCGGGAGGCTGAGGCAGGAGAATCGCTTGAACCTGGGAGGCGGATGTTGCGGTGAGCTGAGATGCACTCCAGCCTGGGCAACAGAGTGAAACTCTGTCTCAAAAAAAAAAAAAAAAATTAATGCAAAGACAAAATTAGTGTGGGAAAACACTTTGCTCAGAGAAATGATGGCCACAAAGCCATACTACTCCCCGCTTACTCTGTAAAATCTCCTTTGCTGGAGGAAG
Organism: Hylobates moloch; assembly: GCF_009828535.3. Classification (NCBI taxonomy): domain Eukaryota; kingdom Metazoa; phylum Chordata; class Mammalia; order Primates; family Hylobatidae; genus Hylobates; species Hylobates moloch. The sequence goes on from NW_026652281.1 coordinate 147,769,763, forward strand.
AGTTAAAAGTCCAAGTGGGAAGCACAGTCCTGGGTGGGGGCAGGGAAGGCTACCCTGGATCTGAGTCGGGCTCTGTCTACCTGGATTTTGTACCTCCACGTTCCCTTTCATCACTCTCCAACAGGGAGATGTCTGTCTCCCCCCAGTGTGATAGCAATATAATGGGGCCTTCTGGTGCTCCTCAGAATCACGTGCTCTGGGCAGGAAAAACGTGTTCACTGCTGTGCGTGTTGTTCACTGTTTCTCCTGCAGAATTGTACATAGCAAAGGCTGGAAACGAGAAAGCTGTCTTCCCCAGGGTGGCTTCTTAACATATATAATGAGAAGGTGCTTCCTCTCTTCCTTTCAGTCACATGGGGAGGTCAACAGAGAGCAATGACCATCCTGAGCCTATTTGTTTATTTTTTGCCTGATAATAATTATAATAATCACTTGCATTTATTGAGTTGTCTGTATCAGGCACCGGGCTAAGCACTTCACTGCATGCGTTATCACAAGCAATCTTTCCAAAGGGCTTAGGAAGCAGGAGTTATTTTACAGATGAGGAAACTCATGCATAGAGAGGTTGAGTATGACGCTTATGTTAGCCTAACATGAGGATCCAAGAGCTTAGCCATTTACTCAGACTTTTTGATTATTTTTTGTGCAATTTCACAGACTTCTGGTGATGCATAAAATTTTTATAGAGTACTAGTTTGGGCCTGGCATGGCAGCTCACTCCTGTAATCTCAGCACTTTGGGAGGCTAAAGCAGCAGAATCGCTTGAGGCCAGGAGTTCAAGACCAGCCTGGGCAACATAGCAAGACCTCACTAAAAATAAAAATAAAACAAATAATTAGCCGGGCATGGTGGCATACTCCTGTAGTCCCAACTATTTGGGAGACTGAGGGAGGAAGATGGCTTAAGCCCAGAAATTCGAGGTTGCAGTGAGCTATAATCACACCACTGCACTCCAGCCTGGATGACAGAACAAGATCCTGTCTCTAAAAACAAACAAATGAATAAACAAATACTACTTTGCTCATTCATTTAAGTGAGGAAATTGTGACAAATGGAAAAATGCAAGAAAAAAAAAGGAAGCTGGACATAAAGCTAGAATGGAAAATGCATGAGCTCTTGCTGGGGTGGGTCCTAATTTGGCTTTTAGCTTCCTAGCAGCCCTTGCAAAGAAGAAAACAAGATCTGTTAGGTAAATCTCTATAGTAGTGGATCCCAAGACGTAGTCTCCTGACCAGCAGCATCAGCACCACCCGGGAACCTGTTAGATTGTCCCTCTCCACCCTCGAATCTGGGAGTCAGGCCCAGGCATCTGGTTTAACAAGCCCCCTAGGTGATGATGATACATGCTCAGGAGTAAGAATCACTTATGTTAGAATAAATACACATTAGCTTCTAACATTGATATCTCAGAGAAATTTCTGCATGACACAATGAGCTATTGTATTGACCAAATCCCCATTGTAAACACCATCATGTACTTAATAGGCCTTTTTCTTGACTTCCTACTTAGCATACACTCATGAAACCTTGTCAAGGCACAGCTTAATGAAATTAGTTCCAGGGGCACCAAGCTATGTCACCCAGACACACAGCATGATGGGCTGGTTTCATGCTCATGCACACTTCTGAGTAGTGAGAGCCTGGAGAATATCCTAGCATTGCTGTTAGAAGCCAGGACTCTGGAGCCAGGCTGACCCAGATTTGAATCTTAGCTGTGCCTTTCATTAACTGAGTGACCTTGGCCAACTCCCTTAATTCCCTCCCTCTGCCTCAGTTTCTTCATGTATAAGAGGAAAATGACTGTTCTATGTATTCCATGGAGTTGCTGTAAAAATCCAATGGGCTAACAGACCGTATGCTTAGTATGGTGCTTACTTAGTATGCTAATGAGTCCTTATAAATGTTCCTATGATTATGAACTGCCAGAGTGTGTTTCCTGTAGGTAAACCTCCAAGCCATCAAACCTATGTCCATGTCTCCTGCCACCATCTGTCTTGGATGATTATTGTTGAGATGCATATTCCAAACTTACTGAGTACCTAATATGTGCAGGGTTCTTTCACTTATATCATTTGCCTTTATACAGCTCTGCACTGTAGTTATTATTACCCATTTCCTGCATCAGGAGACTGAGATCCCCCCAAAATGAACTGACTTTTTGAAAGTCACACAGGTATTAAGTGCCAAAGCCAGGATTTGATTCCAGGCCTTCTGGCTTAACAGTGGCACTCAAATTCATCAAGCATTTCTTGAGGATCCTGCAGATATTTTCTCAGATTGCAATTCTAGTTTCCTTTGATTTTCAGCCCCAGCTGGGCAGGAAGGAAGCAGGTGTGTCAGTTTTTAGAACTAGAGCAGGGCAGATGCTTAGAATATATCTGTTTCAAGCCCCTGGTTTATAGCTGTGAGAGTCCAGGCTACAAAAGGGGCTCGGCTCGCCCTGGACCTGAAGAGCTAAGCAGAGCCAATACTCACATTTGGTGCCCATTTCTCTCCCCTGGGCCCCACAGCATCTTTGAAAGGTGAGATTAATTCCCATGAAAAATACCACACTACAAAGTGCAGCAGAGTCCAAAGGGGTACGGCAGAGAACTTAGGGTTAATTGCTTAGAGCTGGAAAGGTCAGAAGATGTGGAATCACACATAACCCTTGCAAGGAGGTATCACATGCATCCATTCAGGGTGGAAGACCCAGACAGCATCTGTCTCCCTAGCCTTCCTTCACTCCTGGAGTCCAAAGCCTTGGCTGCCTGCCAGGAACCCGGCACACCCGCCTCCCAACACCTCCCAAGCCCACTCCACCTTCCTCGAAGGGTAACCTCTTCCTGACCTAATCGTTTTCAGAGGAAAAAGCAGGAACTCTGGAGTCAGGCCTGGCTTCCCAATCATCATATTGGTCAAAGCAAGTCACACAGCCAAACCCGCAGGCAGTGGGGCTGGGAAGGACAGAGAAAGAAGGGAGAATCACTGTTGAATGACCGTCTACCACACCTACTGTGCAAAGTGCTGGAAGGGAGGATTTGTTCATTCATTCTGTTAATATGTATTAATTGAACACGTGCCAGGCACTGGCCTAGGTGCTGAATATGCAGCAGTGAATGAAATAGACAGAAGTACTTTTCCTCCTGGAGTTCATGTTCAAATGAATAATGCCCCCCACACCTCGATTAATCCACAAACACTTAACTGTCTACCCTGTCAGGTTTCCATACGTGCTGGACGCATCATGTCCACAAGAGAATCTCTGCACCCAGCAAGCTCATGGCCCACAGGGAAACCAGACAGACAGACACCCAGTGACAACACTGATGGCTCTAGAGGCTGAAAGCACGCACGAGGGGCCAGAAAACACCCCACATGGAGCGGGTCCCACTCTAGGCCACTCTCCCATCCCTTCCCTTTTCCAAATTTCCTCCCTAGCCACATGCCTTGGTCTCCAGGGCCAGCCAGCTGTGCAAAATGCCTAGCAAGCTCTCAGCAGGCCCCTGCTGGGCACAGCACAGAGAAATTAAGTGCAATTAGCGTAACTAAGCCATCACCAGTAAGAAGCACTTGCTCTCCTGGTGGCTCCCTTTCGGAGACTAATGGGGATGACTAGAGAGGAGGATCCAGAGCCCATGGCTGACACCTCATCAACAGCTTGGGAGAGTGACAGCCAGCCAGTCTTCTGCCCGCAGGCTGAAGAGGCAGCGCTTCCCGGGGTGAGCCAGAGGTCAGGAATCAGAAGGCCTCCCCAGAGCTCGCTCCCATTTTCCTGAGTCCAGGAAGATGGAGTAAATTGGTTTAATGGAGTGGAGTCCCGTTGTCATGGTGGCAGGAGGAGAACAGATGGATCGCCCTGCCCCAGCCTGACAATGTGAGGTTGGGCTTTTAGCAAATGTGGCTGGCTGTAATTCAGGGAACTCAATTTGACCCATGCTGTATCTTCTTTCAGATAATGGCCGTGTGTCCTGCCCTGCCCCCAGGTGGGGCAGGCTAGAAACCTCTAGTGGACTCCTCACCCCCACCCAAGACCCAGTCAATCTATAGGGCTGGCTGGTTCCTTCCCCCAGGTCTCTCCTCTCTCCCTGGATTGTGGCAATAGCCTCCTGAAGGTTCCTCTGCCCCCCAGGGCTAAGTCCTGGTCCCATCCGCTTTTCACATACACACACACAGCATAGCACATTTTTCTGGAACTCACACCTGAACATGCCTCTCCTCTGTTGAAGACATCCCCAGAGGATGATCCCTTTGTTCTCAATGCCGTTCTACCCTGTCTCCACCTGGCCTATGCCTGGGTTTCCCTGAAATTCCAGCTTAAATCTCTCTCCATGTTTGGCCTTCTCTGCCTCTTGCTGGATCCCTCATCCCGCCTCCCGCCGGTTTTGCATGGATCCCTGCCACTATCTGTGTGTGTCCATCTCTCCATCCATCGAGCCTGTGAGGGGAAAGCCTATTTAATTCATTGTCACACCCCTTCCCCGGAGACAGAGTAAAATAGCTAATAATTAGACAAAACATTAATTGAGTGCTTACTTTATGTCAAGTGTGATTTGAGGACTTTATAGGCACTAATTTATTTAGCTTCCCAAAACTCCATTAATAGGTCCTATTAATGCCCCCTACTTGCAAGATTAAGCAACAGAGGCATGAAAATAATAAAGTGATATGTTCAAAACTACACAGCTAATAAGTGAGAGAGCCAAGATTTGAACCTGAAGGAGATGGGAGGGAGAGAAATAGTTGGGGAGACCACAGGGAAAGGAGGAAGAAGAGGAGGGAAGAAAAGGAGGCGGGGAGGGCCGGGAGATGGAAATGCACCTTTGTATTTTAAATCATTGAGATTTGGGGGTTGTTACTGTTGCAGATCCTAGCCTGTTCTTACTAATAAAATATATAAATTTATAATATGTAAAGAAGTGTTAGAAAAAAAGGTCATATTAGACCACGAAGGGTGACAAAGAGCTTCTTAAAAAGGGAACTCAAGGCCCAGACATGGGTATTTTTGTGTCATGTGAGTCCTTTGCAGGTGCCGCTTGGTGTGTGTGTGGCTGACTCTTTGTAGCCCTGGAGAGGGAACAAGCATGAATGCATCAGTGGCTTCCAGCCTGAACAGAATAAGTTCAACAAGAGATGGCCCCAGCTCTGGTGTCTACTGGAGAGGTGATGAAGTGAAGTGTTTAATTCCTTCATAGCCACCACCAAGTCCCTGGAAACAGAATTGTTGAGGATGTGTCCCTGGGGGAGGCATGGTTCATCTGGCTGTGTCACAAAGCAGATGGGAACAGCTGGCGAGGAAGGACTGCCTGTCCTGGGAATTGCCCTAATCATCTTCGTAAATATTGGCACAGCCAGGAGGAAAGCTTGATTCCCTGCAGATGGGACCATTGACAGAATGCTACTGGTCAGGCTTGGGAGAAAAGGAATGAGCCACAGGCACATGCCACCACGCCTAGCTAAACACAGTCAGCCCACTCGGCAGGCAGTGGAAGCTGTCTGAGGCTTCAGGGCCCCCTCCTCACTAGGTGCTGTAATTCATGCAGTTTCTTATCAGCCAGATGGCCAGGAGGGCACATCCATTCCAGTGGTGCCATCTTCTAAGTGTTGGCAGCATGCCAGTGATCTCAGCTTCATTTTCATCGTTCCCTTTTGAGACGTTTTGTTCCTAATCACCCCAACCATGAAATTTTAATACCCAAAATATATTCTATACCTGTTTACGTACTTTATGCAATATCTATTTTTTTAATGTAAAAAGAGGATTTTTTCACACATGCATTCCCACAAGAACCAATTCTCGCCCCCGTTGAGAATGCGTGTTGTACACTAAACCTTCAGATAACCAACTTCTGCAATCAGCCCTATCAGATTTGGAGGGAGAGAAGCAACTCACCGGGAAACAAATGCTCTTTGCATTGTTTTGCCTCTTCCCAGAAGCCTCCCATCCACCTTCAGCTGGAGTTGAGCTTTCTAACGTCACTGCATTCCTGCACATCCACATTCCCATCTTTATGTATTTGATCCCTCCTCGAGCGCAGGGCCTGTTTCTCTGTTGTTTACACCCCCTCTCAGTGCCTGCTGCAAGGTAGGAGCTTCACAGATGGTTAAAGCAAAACAGAACATGGGCCAGGTGCGGTCACTCACGCCTGTTGTCTCAGCACTTTGGGAGGCCAAGGCAGGTGAATCACCTGAGGTCAGGAGTTCAAGGCCAACCTGGCCAAATGGCGAAACCCCATCTCTACTAAAAATACTAAAAATAGCTGGGCGTGGTGGTAGGCACCTCTAATCCCAGCTACTAGGGAGGCTGAGGCAGGAGAATCACTTGAACCCGGGAGGCGGAGTTTGCAGTTAGCCAAGATCGTGCCACTGCACTCCAGCCTGGGCGACAGAGTAAGACTCCATCTCAAAAATCAAAAAACAAAAAAAGGAAAAGACAGAACATGAAAGCCACTTTCCCCCAGCCTGGGCACACAGCTACTGTGGTGAATCACCTTTCCTGGCAGAGCACACTTAGGCACCGTCAGCTCCAAAAGCACCAAACAGTTTCATTAACACCGTGGCTCCTTCGCAGAAGCACACGGAACGCAGACTGACAAGCCTGTAATAACATTTTAATGGCCTGAGTTCAGTTCCCAATAAAATACTTAAGTTCCTGCAGTTATGGAGCTGGCATTCTCATTAATACTCCTGATTAATTATCTGTCCTAGGAAAAGCCTCATCACCATCACAATCACGATCTCGCTAGTTCCTGGCAGGGAGAATCCCGGCAGCCTGGGCTTTTCCACCAGGTTAAAGCTGGCAAAGGGCAAGGGAGACTCCCTGGCACCTGGTACCCTCCACTTGCCATGGTAACAGAGGATTACAGGCTCTAAGCCCACCTGCTGTCCTTGCATTCAGACCTCACCACTCATACGCTGGGACCTGGAACTTCTTAAATTGCCTCAGTTTCTTTATGTGTCAAATGGTGTTTGACACATAAAGTACTAATAGTACTTACATAATAGGGTTTTTGTAAGGATTGAGTTGGTACAAGTAATGTCCTGGCATGCATCTGGCACATAGTGAGCGCTTTGTGTAATAAACAGTAGCTGGGTTTGTTGTTGTTTTACTATTATTTTTCCTCCAGAAAGCTGAGAGTTGCATCAACCTTGGAAGAGGCAGGACTGAGATGTTTGGGAACAAGACTACTTTCATAGGGGGACAGCCTTTTGAGAAATGTCATGTCTACTTGATAGGGCTTTAAATATGGAGTAGTGGGAATCTGCACATTTGGATTCAAATCCTGGCTTTTCCAATGGCTGATGATGGAACCCTTACAGGCTCAAATCACTCACTTCTCTGAGCCTCCCAAAAAATTGAGAATAACAGTTTTTATTCCATAGGGTAGTTTTGAGAATTGGTAAGATGATCATAAATGTAGAAGGGCCTGGTACTCATAACTGTTTTCTTCATTTATTTATTCAGTCAACAATGTTTTCTGAGCACCTACCCTGGGACAGGCACTGAGGTGGGCCTTGGGATTCATCAGGGATCAAAGGGAAAAAGCATCCCATCTTCATGGAGCTTCACATCATCGTAGTTAAGGTGGATAATGACTGTCTCGACAGATAGGACAGTGGCCAGGATGCAGGCCTTCAATCTGGAGCATGCTTCTCATTTTGAAATAATTTCTTGTTCAGAGTCAGGTTGGAAGGAAGGCCTTGCAGGGGCTGGGTAAGGATGGGGGCATCTCCATGTTCACGTCTGTGTGCTCACCATGAGAACCCATACTCTCTCTGGCCCAAGTTTCCTTCTGTAATGTGAAAGAGGTGGGGTTCCATGCTCTCCTCTTCATCATCCTCCTTAGATACCCAATCTGGCACTCATCAGTTTCAGACCCTCCGTGCTGACCCAAAGGAAGCCACGCTGCACCTTCATCCAGTTTCTTAAACCTGCATGGTCTCTCTTGCCTCTAGGCCTTTGCCCAGGCTATTCCATCTGCCTGGAACACGCTTCCATACACCTGCCTTCACTTGGCTAACTCCTATTTATGCCTTGTGCCACTGCTTGGATTAAATGTCCTCTGGAATTCAGCCTTCCTGGATGTCCCTGAGCTGGGCTAGGGTCCCCTCTGCCCACCTCTGCTCTTTGATTTTCCCCGTTCATCACCCCAGTTACCACACTGAGTTGTAACTGGGATTTCTAATCTGTCGCCTCCACCAAGCAGCATGCTCTTTCTGGCCAGGGTCCATGTCTTATTTGTCTTGGTATCTCTAGGGCCCAGAATCTGGTACCTAGTGAGTATATAACAAATATTTTCCCTGAGCTAAAAATTAAGGATATCAAGATAGGAACACAGGGTCCCTGCAATGAAGACCTCAGGTCTGGAGGGGAAGACAAGACAACATTGCAAGATAATGGGCCTTCCCTGCAAAGCTTCAGCACTCAGACAGGGGCATTGTGGTGGAGAGGGTGGAGACGAGAGAAGGCATGAAGGCATCCCAGACAGGGACACAGCAGGAACAAAGACAAGAAGGCCAGATGAGCAAGATCTCTTTGAGCTGGCAAGTTAAGATGGGTGGTGGAAAGCTGGACCACTGTCAGGTTTTGACCCCTCCAGACAATGCAGCATGATCTTCTGGCTTCCATATGTCCCTGGCTGCTGCTGCTGCCTGCTGCCAACTCAGGGACCTCACCCTCCAGACTCTAAGTGATCTTAAGCCACCAGCCTTACAAATTACAGCAGACAGAGGGGGTCCAGGCCCTTCTAGAGACAGTGTTCACAGCACTTTCCCAAAGCTGGTTCTGCTCAATTCCATAAAAGATCTCCTGCAATGGGGCCTCCAGGGTCCTGAAAGCATCATCTGCTCTTAAAGATCCTCACTGCTCATTAGCATATCAAAGGCTCTGAAATATCCTGCAGGAAAAAACTCTGGGCTAACTTTTGTAGCCCTGTTCCCTAAACTAAATGGAATAAAAGATTCTTTTTTTATGACCCACCTACAGTTCTGCAGAGATCCTCCAGGGAATGCAGATCTAACCCATTCTCTGTGCAGTGAATGGCAGAGAAAATTAAAGTGATTACATTTATTGCACACTTACTTTTCCTACGAGGTAGGTGAGAGAGTAAATAAGATGCAGGGGAGAATTACAACCAGAGATATAAAACAGTCATCTTACAGGGAATAGTCTGTTTGCCCAGGGAGAAGGTTTTCAGAATACAAAGTACCATTTCTTCTCCACATCATCCCCAGGGGAGAAAGGAAAGTGAAAGAAGCCCTCCAACCGACCACTGGAGATGGGAGCATTTCTGCTGGCTTCATTTACATAAGTGTCCTTGGCAATTTGTCCCAATTTGTCTCATTATAAATGATGTAAACATCCGGGCGTAATCACAGACAAAATGGGACGGTTTAAATGCTGCCTGATTAAAAACCCTGGGTTGGCTGCAATGACTTGCAGGCATGCTAACGGCTTCCCTGCAAGGGACTTTGGTTTCAAAGTTCTCAGAGCTCAGGAGGGTCCCTAGGTCTAGTTGCAAAGTCATGTCCCCCACGACTCCGCAACTCTCCACACAGAGCCTAGCAAGAATGCATCATCTTCTCTATATCTCTTATAAGGAGGGAAGGAAGAAAGGGAGGGAAGGAGGGAGGGGGAGAGGGAGGGAGAAAGGAAAGAAGGAAAGAAGGAAGGAAGGAAGAAAGGAAGGGAGGGAGGGAGGGAGAGAGCTAACTGACATTTTCCCCTTTGCCATCTGATTGACATGAAGGGCAATGTAACTGAGGAGTCTGGGGACCAAAGTGAATCCTAGTAATGTCACTCACTTAATTTGTGTGGTTTTTAGACCAGTCACATCATTTGGCCAAGCCTCAGCTTCCTAGTCTGTCAAATGGGGATGATGATTTGACATCTGGTGTGTCTCTCACTGTTGTTGAGACATTATATAACAAGAGCATAGCCCTGTATAAAGACAGGGTTTCTGTCCTTCTCTTTCTTACTTCATTCTTTCCTTCTAATAGAAAGTATAGAGAAGACGGCACATTCCTACTGAGCTCAATATGGAGAGCTGCAGTCATGGGGGACACTGTCTAGATCTGGAGACCCTCCTGAGCTCTCAGAACTTTGGAAGGAAGGTCCCTGCAGGGAAACTGTGTGTTTTTTCATCAGTGTATCCTCAGTGCCTAGCACATAGTAAGTGTTCCATAAATAGCTGTTGAAGAGATGGATGGATAACTGAGGGAATGAATGTTTCCATGGGCAATAACACACTACTCTGAAAAGCCCTGTATCAATGAGAGAATCACTTAATAGCTTAACTTTTCCCTCAACCTTCAGAACACAGATGGCATGCCATCTTCCCTTCAAATCTCTTCCCAGTGCCCCACACAGAAGTAGCACAGTTGGACACTGGTGTCTGATGGACCCAAGTTCACAGCCTGTCTCTGGTCATCAGGTAGCATGAGCTTGTGCGAGAAGCTTAACTCTCTGAGCCTCAGTTTCCCCTTCTGTCTCCCAGGGAAAACGAGTCTTGCACCTCCTAAGGCAGGTATGAGATGTAAGACCCCGAAGGACACAAAGGTTTGCCAGGAGCCTTCAGGTAGGAGGCAGGTAAGGAGGTCTGCTAGATTGGAATGAGTTTCTGGAAGGCCCCAAGGAGCTCAAAATCAGACCTGGGTTGAAGGTGTCTTGGCCAAAATGAGCCCCATCCAAGAAGCCTGGATGGTGCCCACAGCATCCATCAGTGGCAAAAAGAGAAACAATTTAGCCCAGGATACAAGGAACATTTTAAAGCAGCAGAGATAAGAGATAGTTAAAACTCAGGTCTCCTGGCTCTTGCTGTTCTTGGCCCATAATTAGTTGTTATGGGACCTTAATAAACTTCTTGCCTTCTTGGTACCTTTGCCAAACAATCTGATGAGGAGAATATTGAGTCACGGTGCCAGGGAAAATTAGCATATTCTGCAAATTCCTGGCACTGTTAACACTGGATTCTGTTCACCTTTAGAAATCCTCAGATCACTATGTCAGCATCCCCCAATCACAGCTCTCCACCTTCAAGGAGGGATGAGGGGTCTGAAGAAGGAGAGAGAGGCAACAGAGCCAGAAACCCTTCAGAAGATGCCAAGAGCAAGGTTTGGACCCATAGTCCACCACTTACTAACTTCAAGAGTGTTATGAGCTACAAACTTCTCAGTCTCCGTTGACTCATCTCAAAAATGGAAGTAAAATTATTTACCATGCAATATGTTGTCAAAATGCATTGGGTTTAGTTCATAGCAGGTGCTCAAAGAATATCAGTTCCATTTCCCTTGCCCCTAGAGAGCCTTGTAGTGGATGTTGAGGTGTCTTCCAACGCATGCACCAACCTTTCCCTGTCCTGTAGCAGTTGAGATGGAATCATCCCACTCCCAGCTCCAGGAATAGGCTCTGATGGGCTTGAACCCAGCAGCTTAATTCCATTGGTTCTCTAGGCCTTCATCGTTAGTACAGGAAAGGCACTTTACCTAAGTTAGTTCGATAAGATTTAAGCTCAGAAATCTGGTTTGTTGGATGGAGAAAGAGATGCTTTCTTTCCCTCTGGAAGGAGTTTATTGCAAAAGTAAGGGCTGGGGCTGCTACAGCCATTGTGCTATCATGAGGGAACTAGCCATGATAACAAAACTTGCCTGGGGAGGGGCTACGCATCACAGAAAATGATGCCAAAGTCCTGCTCAAACTGTGCCTGATGCCTGCCTGATCAATGGACTTCTTAGTTCCATGTAATGGATTCTATTTTTAAAGCCATATCAGGTTAAATTTTTGGAGAAATAAAACAAAAAGCATCTTGACTAATTTAAAAAGTCTTCTTTGGGTATTCAACCCTCCTAAACTCACCCCCAAATCCACTGGGAGCATGTCAAGATTTTTGTGAGCTGATTTAGGAGATGCAAATTCATTTGCATTAATTGGATCTCCAGGAAATGACTTCTGCCCCCTCTTAAATCATTTAAAGCTCAAAGAGGCATGAGGGCCCTCCCCATGGATGCAGGTGTCCTCTTGACTGACAGCCTATATGCTCTGCTTCCAGGATCCTTCCACCTCCTCTCTTTACTGAGGGAATCTGCTATGGGATAGAGGTGTCCATCACTGGTCACACTGGGAAGTTGTGGCAGGGAAGCTGGCGAAAAAGCAAGATAGGGCCCAGAAAGAACACCAACTCCAGACTCAGGGAGACTCAGGCCAGAATCCTAGCTCAACTTCTTCCAAGCTCCCAAAGTCACACTCTTTTCTCTGAGCCTCGATTTCCCCATCTGCAAAATGGGGACACTAATAGTCACCTAGCCAGACTGCCCTGGAGATTCCAAGACATTAGGCATAGAAAGAACCTGGCCTAGACCCTGTAGGCCAGTAGGCATTTGATCAACGGCAGCTGTGGTTGAGATTTTTATCATTGTAATGGCTGCCCTTCCTGCTTTCCAGGGCTAGTGTAGATCTAAGATTATAGGTGCTGCAACATTTCTCAGTGGAACAGATGCAGCAAGGTAGTAAGAGAGGGCATTCTCACTTGTCCCCACAGAGTGTGATGTGGGGGAGATCTGTGAACACCCCAGCAGCCATGAGGGTCAGCACTGGAGTCTCTCCAGGTCAGTCGTACTCCTCTTTTTTATTTTTATTTACATATTGATTTATTGCTCTGTCACCCAGGCTGGAGTGCACTGGCACCATCATAGCTCACTGCAGCCTTAAACTCCTGGGCTCAAGCAACTCCCACTTCAGCCTCCCAAGTAGCTAGAGCCACAGGCACATGCCACCACCCCTAGCTAATTCTTAAATTTTTTGTAGAGACAGGGTCTCACTGTGTTGCCCAGGCTGGTTTCAAATTCCTAGGCTCGAGTGATCCTCCTGCCTCGGACCCCAAAGTGCTGGGATTACAAGTGTGAGCCACTGCACCTGGCCTTGTTCTCTTATTTTTATCAGTTTTCAAAGCTATCAGTGTGCAGAGCACTAGGCCCAGAAGTGAGAGGAGAAGAGAGATGGAAAGACGAAGACCAAAACCTCTGTCCTCAAGCTGTTCATAAGCCAGTATAGAGAGGTGTGGAGTCTGCTGTCCTGAGTTCCAGTCCCAGTTCCCCTTGTAAGCAGCCGTGTGACTTGCAGCAAGTCATTGAATCCCTTTGAGCCTCAGTTTCCTTGTCTAGAAAAAAACAAAACTGGAAATAATATTGCTTCCCTTTCAGTTTGTCAAGGATGAAGGTGCTTTGCACGGTCCCTGGAGCAAAATGTGTTCTCAATCAAGATTCCGTCTGTGGTGGGTGGAGCCGCGTCCTTCCCAAATTCATGCTCACTCAGAACCTTCAAATGTGACCTTTTTCAGAAGTAGCATCTTTGCGGCCGGGTCCGGTGGCTCACGCTTGTAATCCCAGCACTTTGGGAGGCCGAGGCAGGCGGATCACGAGGTCAGAAGATCGAGACCACGGTGAAACCCCGTCTCTACTAAAAATACAAAAAAATTAGCCGGGCGTGGTGGCGAGCGCCTGTAGTCCCAGCTACTCGGAGAGGCTGAGGCAGGCAGGAGAATGGCGTGAACTCAGGAGGCGGAGTTTGCAGTGAGCCGAGATTGCGCCACTGCACTCTAGCCTGGGTGACAGAGCGAGACTCCGTCTCAAAAAAAAAAAAAAAGAAGTAGCATCTTTGCAAGTTTAATTCAGTTATGGGTCTCAAGATGAAATCATCTTGGATTTGGGGTCTACCCGAAATCCAGTGACTGATGCCCTTATAAAAAGAGGGGATACAGGCTGGGGCCAGTAGCTCAGGCCTGTAATCCCAGCACTTTGGGAGGCTGAGGCGGGCAGATCACTTGAAGTCAGGAGTTCAAGACCAGCCTGGCCAACATGGTGAAACCCTGTCTCTACTAAAAATACAAAAATTAGCTGGGTGTGGTGGTGAGCACCTGTAATCCCAGCTGCTCGGGAGGCTGAGGCAAGAGAATTGCTTGAACCCAGGAGGTGAAGGTTGCAGTGAGCCAAGATTGTGCCACTGCACTCCAGCCTAGGTGACAAGAGCAAGACTCTGTCTCAAAAAAAAAAAAAAAAAAAAGAGGGGATACAGACAGGCAGTGAAGAAGGCCGTGTGCAAAGAGAGGCAGAGGTTAGCGGGATGCAGCACCAGGCTAAGGAGTGCCTGGGGCCACTAGAAGCCAGGGAAGCCGAGGAAGCATTCTTCCTGGAGCCTTCGGAGGGAGAACAGCCCTGCTGACACCCTGACTTCAGACTCCCAGCCTCCAGAGCTGGGAAGGGATAAGTAGCTGTTGCTTTAAAGCAGTGGTCCCCAACCTTTTTGGCACCAGAAACTGGTTTTGGTTTAGTGGAAGAGAATTTTTCCACGGACAGGGTGAGTGGGGTGGGAGATGGTTTCAGGTTGAAACTGTTCCGCCTCCGATCATCAGGCATTAGCATTAGTTAGATTCTCATAAGGAATAAGCAACCTAGATCCTTCACATGTGCAGTTCACAATAGGGTTCATGGTCCTGTGAGAATCTAATGTGGCGGCTGATCTGACAGGAGGTGTAGCTCAGGCGGTAATGCTCACTCGCCGGCTCACCTTCTGCTGTGCAGCCGGGGTCCTAACAGGCCACAGATCCATCCGTGGCCCAGGGGACTGGGGACCCCTGTCTTTTTTTTTTTTGAGATGGAGTTTCGCTCTTGTTTTCCAGGCTGGAGTGCAATGGCACGATCTTGGCTCTTCAACCTCCGCCTCCCAGGTTCAAGTGATTTTCCTCCCTCAGCCTCCCGAGTAGCTGGGATTACAGGCGCCCACTACCATGCCTGGCTAATTTTTGTATTTTTAGTAGAGACGGGGTTTCTCCGTGTTGGTCAGGCTGGTCTTGAACTCCCTACCTCAGGTGATCCACCCACCTGGGCCTCCCAGAGTGCTCTGGGATTACAGGCGTGAGCCACCACGCCCTTCCCCAGGGACCCGTGTCTTAAACCACCCCAGTCTGTGGTACTTTATTATGGCAGTCCTAAGAGACAAATACACCCTCCTTTCCCCAACCTCTCCCCTTAAACGAAACCGATGTGAAAAGTGCTTCATGAAGTTCCAGGTAAAGAAGTGTGGGACGAAAAGGGGTTGTGAGGATGGCGGGAGGGGCTGAACTCCAAATGGGCTTAGCAAGGCTCTGCAAAACGGTGTGACGACACCGCCCCCTTTTGGTGGCCTGCAGACTAACGCATGTGATGTCAAGTGCGGGACCCAAGTACTCAGGAAAAGGTTCTCATTTGGACATTGGGAGGGTTCACAATGGGGGCCCTGAGCCTCCAGCCCTTCCAAATCTATTCTCAGCAGGAGCTCAGCCACGCCTGTGTCCCAGAACTGAGGCCAGGCCTAGCCTTCACTCCATGCCCAGCCAGCCCCAAGGAACCGACTCCCTGAGGCTCTATGCTCCCTGCCTCCAGTGGCCCCGTGTCTGGGAAATAGGGGGCCTGGCCTAATGCCCTGACCTGGGCAATCCATCCCCCGGTCCCCCTCTCAGCTCCTGGGCCCAGGTTTTCTGGGCTACTTTAACCAGGGCAAACTCATTCCTCAAGTACAAAATAAAAGATTCAAACAACATAATAAAATAAGTCATACCCATAAATCAACACATTTGAGCACCTACTTTGTTGTTCTTTCACTCATCCAAAACATATTTATTGAGCATCTACTATGTGCCAGTCTCTAGTAGCCATTCTAGGTGCAGGGGATACAGCAGAGACCTTGAAAAAAGAAACAGTCTCTGATCTTGCTGAGCTTAGAGTCAAGTGGAGGTGGGGAGGAAGGAAATGAATTAACAAATAAGTGAAGCAGAAGGTAACCAATTGATTGACTGACGATGGGGTACAAACAACAAACACCTTCACTTCTCCAAGCTCTGTCTTTAACTGTATTCTCTCGTTTTCCTCCCTCTCCATTTTATGATGATTTTACAACATCTCTGGCTATTCTCCTAGATTTCTGATCACTTCAGTTCTCATCACAATAATAATTTCAGTTTTCAAGCATTGGAAAGTCCCATCCAATTGTCAATCTCACACGCAGTTTAAACTTTTCGCCTGCCCCTGAGCTCAGACCTGTCTTGGTGCCTCAGTTCTTGTGTGGAGGGGAGGAGTGAAGAGGGGAGGGGAGGGGAGGAGAGGAGAGGAGGGGAGAGGGGAGGGGAGGAG
The DNA here is from genome assembly GCF_009828535.3 of Hylobates moloch. Lineage (NCBI taxonomy): Eukaryota > Metazoa > Chordata > Mammalia > Primates > Hylobatidae > Hylobates > Hylobates moloch. The sequence goes on from NW_026652281.1 coordinate 147,785,903, forward strand.
GCGGGGAGTGGGTGAGGAGGGGAGAAAGGTGCAGCTGGCTTCCTCACTCTCCTGTCCTTCCTCACCATCCTTATCCTGGCCCAGGGCAGGAGGAGGGTTGGCAGAGTAGAGGCAGGGTCTTTTGTCTTAGCTGGGCCTGTTGGTGACTTTCTGTTGGCCAACATGGGCTGACTGGAATGTTCTCCAGCGTGGCACGTGGTCATCCAGATGCAGGCTCTTCCCTGGGGCACTGTGGCAGAGAGGGTTCTCTCCCAGTCTGTCGCAGATGGATGCCCTTATGAGCTGAGTTTTGATGAACATCCCATGTCCCCAGCCACCTCATTCAGAGCCTCTTTCTGCTCCAGTCCTCTGGTCCCAGCAGCAGCCCTCTGGGTACTGAGGGGAGGGCATCTCAACCAAGCCCCTTAAACCTGCTTACCTTCTTCAGAGCCCACGTGGCCGCAGGAAAGTCACAAACCCCTGTGCTCCCACAGGGCACGCGTGTGCATACGTGTGCAGCTACCCTCTCTCTAGTTGGTGCCTGAGGCTGCCTCCGGGATTCTCCAGTCTCAGCTCTGTCACCAAGCATCAGGCCTCTGGCTGCGCTACACATCTGCAGCTCAGGACCCCTGGCTGCAGCGTAAGCTACCAGCATCCCCTTCTCATGGGCACCCTCATCTCTGGCTCCCCATCGCTGGACTGTGACGTGCGGAGGCACCCCTCTATGAAGGGAAGGAGAAAAATTCACAGTGCTATCTACTCCTCTGGATGCATTCCCACCAATTTCCTTGGAAATGTCTAGCTTTCACTGACACATCTGGGATGGGGCAGTTGTCACAAAATCAATCCCACTTTCCCTGGGCAAGTCTCACAAGAACCCGACAGCTCTATTCAGAACACAGGGCTGCCCAGCTACTTCCCATTCATTATCCCCAGGTTGCAAGCTTTAGTCAAAACCCAGAGGCAGCAGGGTGTCTCATCCCACCTGCTGTTATGATGATTTCAGGAGTGCAAAGTGTCAGAAACGCGGTAAAACATGACACTTAGAGATTAAGTGGGATGGGGACTGGGCAGATGATGCTGCTTTGGACACAGCGAGTGAGGTGAGTTAGCGACAAGACAGAGCCACTGAGCAGTGAGCCGGGGGATGGGCATTGCAGGCAAGGCAGAACCCTGAGTGGGAACAACCTCACTGGTCTTAGCGAAACTAAAGAGGCCCAAAGTATACTGAGCGATGAGGTGAGTGGCGTGGGATAAGGTTGGAGAGGAGGCTGGAACCAGACGCTGCAGGCCCCTGCAGGTGACGGGAAGGAGTTTGGAAGGTGCTGGAAGGTTTGAAGCAGAGGAGGGATATGATCACACCTGTAGCTGCTGTGTAGAACAACTGTATGCATGCCAGGCCTGTGCTAAGCATGCTCTAATCACTACTGCCTTTAACCCTTGCACTAACCTTGTCATCCAGGTAGGAGCATCTGTGCCCAGCAAACAGGGAAACTGAGGCTCAGGAATATTCAGTCACTTGTCCAAGGCTCCCCAGCTGTTAGGTGCTAAGGCTGGATTCAATCCAGGACTTGCAGACTCCAGTATCTTGGCTTTTTCAACAAGAGTGTGCTAGCTTTCTAATGGGGGTGGGGAAGGCATTCTGCCCCCCTCCCGTGGCACCGTGAGCAGGTGTCACTGCTCCAGCCAGTACGCCTGGGCACCGACTAGGAAGGAGTATGTGCTGCTAGGAGGGATGGTCTGGGCTGACTCTTTGAAGTTGACAAGGAGTTCCATAATCCCAGCTAATAACTATGCTGGACCAGGGCCAGAGACATGACTCCAAGGGTGACCAGGTGTGGAGAAGAGGCTGCTGACTCTGGGGCCCCAGGACCTGGCCCCCAGGTCTCATTGCCCGAGTGCTGCCCCAGAAGGAGTAGAAGCTGGAGCTGTCAGGGCCACAGCCTGAGGCTGGGTGAGTGCTGCAGTGAGGCTGCCACACGAGTTGCGTGTTGTGACATTTGTCTTTTTGAGGGGATTGGGATGGGCTACTCCAGCATTTAAAAACCCCTCCTAGGTCTGAGAAATCCCCTCAGCTTATGAGTCTGGGTGGGCAGCAGGATCCACGCCTTCTCAAGAAGCCCAGAAGGCCAGATGCTCACTTCCCAGGCTCTCTTGCGGCTGAGCTGACAGCAGGCACCTGAGGCCTGGCAAGCGTGACAGCTGGTGACATAGACAGACAGGGACAGGGAGACGGGACTGTGCCTGCAGCGGTAGCCCTGGCCGGTGTTCAGTGGGGCCAGCATCTGCGTCCTTTCTGGGGGCCAGTGGGGGCCGTGGCTCTGACGATGCGTCCCTCCCCCACATTTTTTCTCTTCTTGTCTTGGACTTTGCAGGGAGCACTCTGCTGCTGGGAACAGAAGCCGGGTCTCTGGCCGTTCTCCACAGCCCCTCGGCATTCACTCAGTGGCTCTCAAAAAATAGAACCTGGGACAAAGCTGTTCTTGGCCCTGAACTTGAGGAAAAATAAATAAAAAATGTACTTGGTAACTGAGAGTTCCCTCTGCATCTTGGGCTCTTTCAATGAGATGTCCTCCGCCCACAGCAAGCCCCAAGGGCTTCCCTCAGCAGGACCAGCACCCTGGTTTGCCTGACCCCACACCTGCCAGTGCTGGGGCAAGAATGTCCCAGGCTGCCCTGGTTCCCAGAGCTGATGCTTCCCACAGTGCCCAGCTGTGCTGGCATGGAGCTAAGGACAGGGCCAGTCCTGGGAAAACAAGAAGGCTCCAGGGCCACCGGCCACTGCTTAGGACCTTGGCTGACCCCACAGGTGCGGGGTGCCTGAGATGGCTCATGGGTGACCCCCAGGCATCTGGCAAAGGTCACAATGGCTTTGTGTGGCCTGAAGATAGCCCTTGCAAGATCTGTTTTGAGCCATCCTGTGGCATTTAGCCCTCCCTGGGTGACAAATAAAAAGAATGAGGCTTGTAGGAGCCAAGGTGGGAGTCCCCATCTACCCCCACCCTCTCAACCCACCAGGGCCCAGACTGGGGAATTGCTCTTGCTTCGAGGGACAGGGCTGAAGAGGAGAGGGTCTTGGGGCTCCCCTTGATCCCAAAGCTTCAGGGACCCCAAAGAAACGTATCAGCAGCATGAGAATATCGGGTGACCTCTCTTTCTAGTAAATGTCAAAGCTTTTCACTAAAAAGCCTTTATACCCCAGCACCAGGCCTGAGCTAATCTCATAGGTGTCAGGACTGGGGGCCTGGACCCCTCTTCCTCCTGCTCCCGCTTTGCAGAGAAGTGATTGGGGAATTCCAGCCTCTGGGAATTCAGAGACAAAGTGACAGAGACGGAATTAGAAGATAAGAATGCAGCCAAAGAGGTCTTCAAGGTGGCGTGTGGCCTGGGCACTGAGACTATTGGGCCTAGCAACTTCTTCAAGCAGTCTATTAACCACAGCCAGTAGCCAGCTTCTCCCGCTCTTCTCCCAGGTACACACAGCCACCTCCATCGCCAAAGGTCAGGCGAACCACCTCCCATGGCTACCCCCAGCCTGACTTGCTTTATAGAAATTACAGCATCTCATCCTCACAACAGCCTACACTCGCAGTGAATCATGGCCATTATGACAACTGGGGACACTGAGGCTCGGAGCGGTGGAGATTCTCAGAATCGCATAACAATAAGTGTTAAAGTCAGAATTTCAACTTCATCTCTTTAACTCCAAAGGGCGTGTGTGTGTGTGTGTGTGTGTGTGTGTGTGTGTGTGCGTTTCTGGCCATAATCATATTGCGCCCTACAAGCCCCAGTAAGGAATCAGCTAGGAACACTGGTTTGTGGAAAAAAATTTAACAAAATCTGTGATCCGGAAGGCGGCCTTGGTACCTGTCATAAACCGCAGGATGGGTTACTCACTATGCCTGGGATCTGGGCTCTGAAGGCATGATTGAATGATCTCACTGCAGGCCTGGCTGTCCTGCGAAGACACGCGTCAATACATGAATATTGGCACACAACGCTGCAGTGCACATGCTTCTGGCAGGGGAGCTGCTCCACTTGAGGGGAGCTCAAGGTTAATTTGCAGGGTTCATGTTTGGAGTTTCTGAGCAAGTGTTGCAGGTTTGGCCCCCAGCCCCCCGAGGGGAGCTCTGGCCGTGCATGAGGGTCAGACAGAAAATCTTCTTTCCTCCATCCAGGCCTGCAGTCTGCAGCACTGAGGTCAGCGCTGGCCACAAGCCCACCCTGTGCCTCGTCAGCCCCACTGAGCCTCTCCATCTATCATGCCGCAGGCTGACTCTGAAATGCAAAATCATTCTGTCCTCCCGCTCTCCACTCCCACCTCACACATCTATGGATTTGCTGTTCAGAAAACATCTGTTCCCTCCTTCGCCCCGACATACGCATCGATCTCATGCTAGCCCAGCTGCCTAAGCTCACCACTCTGGGAGACAGACGCTCAGTCCTCATCAGACACAGATGTAGGGGGCTGTAAGGGACGGGGTGCAGGTAGGGCCTGAGGATTCCGACAAGGTGAGTCATAGGCAGAGGCATTGTTCATGCAGGGACCTCCTGGCCAAGGTCCTACGTTAAGGTTAGAAGGAAAGAGTAAATGATCGGACAGGCTAAGACAGCAACTCAGCAGGCCAAGGGACTTCTCCCCCAGGACCTGCTCCACCCTTAGAGGGGCCCTGGACAGCCAAGCCCTGATGGAGTTGGTCAGCAACCAGCCAGCCCTGGGGCCAAGGCCTGCAGAAGCAGGGAGGAGGGGTCTCAGGCAGGCCAGAGGTGCTAGCTGGGATGCCTGGGTCCCCCACCCCACCCCAGCACACTGGCCTTTCTCCACGTGCTCAGTTAGATTGAGCTGGGTCCCATCTTGGGCCTTTGCTTGTCCCTCCCTAGAAAGTCTGCCCCTCCCCCTGCAGGGTGGCGTCAGCATTCAGGCCCGGCCCTAATGCCCTCCTCTCTGGGCCACCTTCACCTCCACAACCCCAGCACCAGCACCCATCCCCACCACATGCCCAGCACACAGCATCTAGTAAGGGCACCAAATGCACGCCCAGACATATGAGTGAAATGAATTAACCCTGAACCTGAAAAAGGGCAACCACCAGGCCAGATTCTCTAGAAACAATGTGAATTGTGCAGAAGGAAATTAACCCTACTCCATCCAGCCCATCCTAAGGCAAGGACTTGGACCTGTTCTTCTTGATGGGGCTGGGGCTGAGGCAGGCAAGGTAGGCAAGTGCTGAACAGTTGGCAACATTGCCCATCCCATCTCCCTGCACCAGGCTGGGCCTGGGGTGAGGGAGTGGGCAGGGAGTGGGGGCCAGGGGTAGCTGGGCTCCTCCAGCAAAGAGCAGGACTGAGTCCCTGGTGACTATTAGGTAAACAGTCCCTGACCATTTTGAGGGGCCAGATGCCAACTTGAGGGATACAGAGGTCTAGGCACAGTCCTTCCCCACCATGTCAGAAAAAAAGTTTAGAGACAGAACGTGATAGATTATAAGGCCCAATCAATATTTACTTAGTGAATAAATGCATGCATGGATGGATAGATGGATGGATGGATGGATGGATGGATGGATGGATGGATGGATGCATTAGGCAGCCAAGTGGGCAGCACCGATGACTTAACATGCTGAGTGCTCCCACTCCAGCAACATGCATTCATTGTTCCTACTGTGTGCCAGTGAACAAGAGCAATGAACTCAGTATTATGGCTCCAATGACTTCCGCCCAGGGTGGGCCAGGGAACCAGGGAAGACTCTCCAAAAAGGCAGCATTTGGGCAAGGATGTACAGATGAGTAGGGGGTTGACTGTGTCATTATGTTGCTGGAGCCCAGAGGCATCCATCAGGACTTGGGGGAGGGCAGATGAAAGGGCCTTACTGCCTAACTTGGAGCCACTGTATGTTTCAAAACAAAGGAGAGCGAGGATCCAGGGAAAGAGAAAGGGTACGCTAGGCAGAATGTGTGAATGGGCACAGCACAGGTGAGAACATCAAGACCAGGGATGGGGGAATCTACTGGTAAACAATTGTACCCCAAGGGAGCAATCACAGCCTCTCCATCCACAGGGAAATGTCTGGTGGGGAGGGATGGGAGGAAAGAAACATTGCATGACTGTGTCTTGAAGGTCTAATTCCAGAGTACAGCATCATCCCTATCTTCCAGGTCCAGAAACTGAGGCTCAGAGAGAGACTTTCTGATGAGTGCAGGGTGCAGATAAGAGCATCTCCAAAGCTACCTCCTTCCCCAGTCACACCAGGGCATAAGCAACTGATAACAGCTGTCAGCACAGGACAGTGGAGGGAACACTGGGTTAGGAATAAGGGTACGAGGCTTGAGTACAGATTGTCAGTGACTCAGTGTGTGAACTTGGTCAGGTGACTCCAACCAGATGACTTCCTCCTCTGAGCTTCTGTTCCCTCCTCTGTGAATGGGGACAATCACTCAGCTCCATAAAACAATGGCTGCAAAATTGCCTGGTACAAGAGAGAGAACTTCCAATATGTAGGGGCTGTTGTCCTAACCGCCCAGCCCCCTCGATAGGTAGTTATGTCATCTGTGAAATGGGTGTTGGAATTCCTACCTCCCAGGGCAGCTGTGGGCAGGAAAACAATGTGTGTGAGAGCCCAAGCACCATGCCTGGCACATAGTAAGTGCTCAGGAAAGGCTGAGGGTGCAGCTGCTGTCTACACACATGGTGCCAGTGCCCCCAGGAAGGGGCTTCAGGAACCAAGGGCAGTTCTGAGCCTTGGTGACCGGTCTCTGCCATTCTCCATTTCAAAGGCTTTTTGAAAGCAGCTCCAGACCCAAGCAGAAGGCAAAAGAAACGCAGGGGCTTTCCCAGATGGAATTTTAGAAACACACAGAATTGTCTCCTGCACAGAAGGGAAGCTGTCTTCCCCAGCACGGAGCCGCCAGGCCCCAGACTGCTGGCTTATGTATTTGTCATTGCTCATCATGAATGGATTCCAGGAAAGGCTCTCTGTGATGGGGGCACAACCCCTCAAATCTCCTCCCCTCCAGATGCCATCCACTGGAGCTGAGACTCCCAGGTCCCCTAGGGCTTCTCTCCCAGGGGCCTCGGGGCTCCCCAAGGCCACCTGCTGCCCCCACTAGAGACCTGGGCCAGTCCTGACCAGGGGAAAGAGTAGCGCTGACAACAGCCCCAGATGGTATGTGCACACGCAGGTCAATACTGGCAGCCGCCTTCGTGACAGCAAGCCATAGGTCCAAAGCCCACCCCTTCACAGGGACGTTCCCAACTGGTTAGGGATGGACCTCCCCTTCCCGGCTGTCTTCGGTGTCCAGGACGATTTGCCACAGACAGGGGGCGCTAATGGGGCCCACGCTTGAGGCCGCTCAGCTCTGAGTGCTCGCCGGCCACAGAGGACCTTCGTGCCTGTCCTCTGTCCTCCTGCCCTGTCCCCAGGCCAGGCTCAGCTGGAGTTGGGGAGCAGAAAAACATGCATCTGAATCAAGGCTCTCGGAGCCTTTGCTTCTGCCTCCATGAGGCGAGGGAAAATGAATACCCAGGCGAGCGAGCAAAACAGACCCTCAGAAAACCCCAGATGCCTCTGGAATCAAGCCCTGTCCCACCAATGCCACGTGGATTGACAGGCTGTTAGTCTTCCTGTAATTAGGATTCTCGCCTCAAATCTTGTATCTTTTTCCCCGAAAAGATTCTCCTCCAGGCTTCACCGCCGCCTCCTGGCGCTTCCTTGCAATGCTTTTGAAGAATCCTTTGTAGAGAAGCAGCCTCCTTTGGCAGGGGCTGCAGAGCGCTCTGCCTCCCTACCCCAGGGCGAACCAACTGAGGCCGGAGACGAGCAGGAGCAGCGTGGCTCTGCTGCGTGGCCCTGGGCAAGCACCACAACCTCTCTGGGCCGTTTGCGCATCCTTACCGCTGGGGATGTGGGCGGTAAATGAAAGAGACCGGCACAAACCAGTGTCAGCTCCCTTCCTCGATTCCTAAAATGTGATGCCCAAAGATAGGCCAGCCTCCTGCTGTGCCTTCTCGCGGGGGGACATTTGATAAGTGGAAGAGCCCTGGCTCTGAGTCAGGCTAGAATCTCAGTTCTGCGCTTACCAGCTGTGTGACCTCAGGCAAGCAACCTGGCCTCTCTGACCCTCAGTTTCTTCATCTGTAAGTGGGAACGCTAATGCTGTGCTGAGGGTTCCATGGGACAACCATGTAAAAGCACCCAGCGCGCACCCAGCAGGCAGCAGGTCCCGCACAGCCTTCCCTCCCGTGGGGGTGGGTTGGGGCGTGAGCACGGATTGACTCTGGAAAAGGCCATTTCCCTCCCTTCTCCCCGAGGAAGAATTGTGAGTTCCTGGGTCTCAGAGGAAACATCCGCTTTGGGGGTAAGAAAAGACATCCTCCTTTGAGCAGGGGAAGAGCAGAGGGAAGAGGGTTGGGGCGGGGTGGGGATCACGCCTTCCCCAGGCATTCTCAGGGTCTCTCCAGCAAGGATGGAGGCAGCCAGGGGCTTGGGCGGTATGGGGCGCCACCTGGCGTCCAGAACAGGTAAGACAGGCGGAGCGGGACCGTCGGGAGTAAGAGGAGGACGCTGGTCAGGGGAGGAGGGGACCGCGAGAGCGCGAGCGGACATTCCACCAAACACATGGACAACACAGAAGATGAGGAAAATGAGCAGGGCAGCGAGTCATGGGAGTAAATTTTAAAAATTAAGTGACTGAGGTAGTCAGGGGGCCTCACTGAGAAGTGGCTTGGAGTAAGACCTGAAGTTGGGGACTGGATATGCAGATGTCTGGGAGGAGGGCTTTTCAGGGAGAAGAATCAGCCAGTGCAGAGGCCTATGGCAGACCCAAGCAGGAGGCAAAAGAAACGCGGAGGCTTTCCAGGATGGAAAATGAAGAATCAGCCAGTGCAGAGGTATGTGTCTGGATGTGTTCCAGGAATGTTCCAGAATGAGCTAAAAGGCCAGGGACAGAGAGCTAAGGGGAGAGGAGAGGTCAGAGAGATGGCGGGGAGGGGGGACGGTGGCTGTGCGTCTGGATAAGGGTTGTGGCTTTTATGCTGCACGAGAAGGGGAGACACTGAAGAGCTTGCAGCAGAGACAAGAGCTGATGGCATTTTAATTCCTCTGGCTGCTGTGCCGGGGTAGACTGTCAGGGCCAAAGGCAGAGTGTGAAAAGCGCCCAAGAGGCTTCTGCAAGAATCTAGTGGGAGATGCTGTGGCTCTGGCCAGGGTAGTGGCAGTGCGGGTGTTGAGAGGGATGTGGTTCTGCGGGTGTCATGAAAATGGAGCCAGTGGGATTTGTTGACAGACCAAAGTTGAGGTGAGACAGAGACTCCGGAATGACTGCAGGGTTATTGGTCTGAGCAGGGTTATTGGTCTGAGCAGATAACCAGATGGAGTCACCTCTAACTTAGATGGAGAAGGCTGGTAGAGTGAGGAAACATCAGGAACTTATGTTTGGACTTGTTAAGTTTGAGATACCTGGGAGATATCTAAGTGGAGAAGGCAAGGAATAAAATGCTTCCTAAACTCCAGCATCCATTCAGTCCCCTGGAGGGCTTGTTAGATCAGATGGATGGGTGCCACACCCACCCCTGCACCCCTGAGTTGCAATAGGCCCAAAATGATTCAATAGGCCTAACATGGGGCCCAACATTCTGCATTTCCAACAGCTTCCCAAGTGATGCCAATGCTGCCAGACTGAGAACCACACTTCGAGTAGCACCAAAGTAGGCAACTGGATGTTTGAGGCTGGCATTCAAAAGAGAGATCCTGGCAGGAGATAGAATTTTGGAGTCATTGGCATGGAAATCCACAAAACGACATGAGCTCTCCCAGGGAGTGTGTGTGTGTAAAGAGGGAAGAAAAGAGCATTGAGTCCTGAGCCCCAGGCTCTTCAATGGTAAGAGGTGGGCAGTCTAGGAAGGACCAGCAGAGACTGCAATGGGAAACCAGTGAAGTAAGAGGAAGATCAGGCAGATGTGTCCTGAAAGCCAGAAAGAGAAAGGTCACAATTAATATGACACATTTTGCAATTTTTTTTATATATAAGAGGAGATTAACAGCTCATTGCATTCCCAGGCATTGCTGTTAGGAATTGCAGCTCCAGGCTGGCAACCCTTAAATCACAAACTAGATTGTCAAGAGGCCTGCCTGGAATTCCAGCTCTGTAAATAATATGCTGTGTGGCCTTAGCCAGGTCACTTCACCTCTCTGGGCTTCTCTTGCTTCCATATATAAATGTAATAAAAAAATCTTTTATTTATTATTTATTTATTTTTGAGACAGAGACTCACTTTGTCACCCAGGCTGGAGTGCAGTGGTGCAATCTCCGCTCACTGCAACCTCCGCCTCCCGGGCTCAGGCAATTCTTGTGCCTCAACCTCCTGAGTAGCTGAAATTACAGGCGCCCACCGCCACACCCAGCTAATTTTGGTATTTTTATTAGAGACGGGGTTTCACCATGTTGGCCAGGCTTGTCTCGAACACCTGACCTCAAGTGATCTGCCTGCCTCGGCCTCCCAAAATGTTGGGATTACAGGCGTGAGCCATCATGCCCGGCCAAGAAGACCTTTTAAAGTAGATGTTCTAAGAGTCTCTTTCAGTTCTGAATCTCTTTGTTATCTTAAATGTTACCCCCTCGGAGAGGCCTTCCCTGACTCCCCTGTCCAAGGTAGCTCTGCACCCAAGTCAGCACAGTCATCACAGAACCATCACAACCTGCAGCCCTGTGCATGTTGCTGTTTACTTCCTTGCTGTCAGCCTCCCTGCACTGTAAGGTCCAAGGGGGCAGGTCCAGTTTGTCTTGTTTCAGGTTTTGTCTCCAGCCAAGATGAGTATCTTTGCAAGGCTCTGTTTTTATTCTGAAAGGAAATTAGGAGCTATTGGAGGGTATGGAGTGGAAGGGGACAGTCTTCTGGCTTGGATGTATAAAAGGGATGCTGGGCCACGCTGATGGGCTAGACCACGGCAGGCAGAGAGAGAACAGGCAGGAGGCCAGACAGGGGCTGCCCGTGCCTGGACACAGGCCGGGGGGTGCAGATGGCAGTGGCAGGCAGTGGCCAGGCCCTGGGTATATTTTGAAGGTCAAGCCAACAGGACTTGCCAGTGGGCTGGGTATGGGCATGAGACAGGCAAGTTCTCCCAGATGTGACTCCGATGTGACACTTTGGAGACTCCCTCAACACCCACCCAGGGAAGACAGGCCAGTTGGGAGGAGATATCTGGAGTCTCATTTTATTAATTCTGAGAGTTCGTTGTATTAGACAGTGAAGCGGAAATGTCAGGAAGTCAGCTGGAAATAGGAGTCTGGAGTCGGGGGAAAGCCTAGACAGAGACATGAATTGTGGCATCATCGGCGTAGAGACAGCATTTAAAGCTGTGACGCTAGATGGGTTCACCAGGGGAATGAGGGTCAAAAGAGAAGAGCAGAGCAAAGCTGAGCCCTGAGAGGGGGCAGAAGGGCACACAGGGACAGTGGAGGCAGAAGGCAGAGGGTGGCGGGCCAACAGCTCTGAAGGCCAACGCTCTATCACAGGGGGGTGGCCGAGGAGGGGCCCAAGGCTGGAACCAGGAGGCACTGTCCCAGGCCTGCCCTCTCATGCCAGCAGCAGTGATCTATCCTTAAGGAGAATATTGATTGAGCACCTACTGCATGCAGAGATCTCATCAATGGCTCAATCAATATGACACAGCCACACTTCCTGATCTAAGCCCTCTGAGCAGGTATTTTCCATCCTGAACTTATCCCCGTTTCTCAGGAGAGGGATGGACCCAAGAGACAAATAGTCCCAAGATCGCACAGCAAGGCAGTGTAAAACAAGCATAGAAACCAGCTTTTAGGGGGCTCAAGGTGGGGGCCAGAGGTGAGAGCAAGCATTTACTGAGCACCTACCGTAAACACCTCCTACATACGAAGTGCTCTACCCACATTACTGACCACCCAATAAAGGCAGGTCCTGTAATTCCCACTTTGCAGATGGATAAGCGGAGGCTTAGGGGTGTGAAACAACCTCCCCAAGGTCATGGCTTCTAAGTGGTGGATCCAGGCCTGCAAACCAGGCTGCCTGAATCCAAAATCCACCTCCACATCCAGTGGGTTGGCCCCACCCCCAGTCCATCCCCATCACCAACAGGACGGTTGTCAGAGTCCACTGAATGAAAGCATGCGTGCATTCAAAATAGCCAATCAGCAGCCTTCCATCAGAAGTGTCATCTTTATGACAACAGCATTGATTCCAGCATCTTTCCCCCCGACTCCAGACTCCTATTTGCATATGTGAACCAAGGGGGATGGTGGATTGTCCTTTCCAAGCACTTCCTAGCCCCTTAGAGTCCCACAGGCCCAGAACCACGGCCCTTGACACCCTCTACCCACCCCTGCTCCCCCTTCTCCTCAGACCCTGAGTGTCTGGCCAGGCTTTCTCACTGGGAAGCGGCCATTCCATCCAAATGACCACCCCATCCCTCCTCACCAGCCTCCCTGCTTCTGCCCTGGCCCCCACTCTTTGAGTCCATTCTTCAACCAACAGACAAAGGGGTGTCCTACACACCTCTGCACAGAACCCCTCCAGCGCCTTCTGTCTCACTCAGAGCAAAGGGCAGCAGCCAGCACACTCCAAACACTCCCACCCACACCTGGGCTCCTCCCTCTGTCCCTCTGCTCTATTCGCTCTGATCTGACGGCTCCATCCCATAAACATGGCACCCACACACCTGCCTCGCCTTTGCTCAGGCTGTTCCCACTGCCTGGAGCACTCTTCCTGCAGACACCCACGAGGCTCATTTTCCTTTAATGAGACTTTCCTGGCCGCGTCTTCCAGATAACAACTCTCCTCTCCTTCCCTGCCCTCCTGCTCCTCCCATTCGCGCTACATAAGACTCTGTGGGGCCTTGGTTTCTGTATTTCCTTCCTCTTTCCCCTACTGAAATACATGTGAGTGATGCGGGGCAGGCCGACTATCTGTTGTGTTCACTGCTTCTTCTCCACCCCTAGAATGGTGCTGGGCCCAGAAAAGGCATGTAGTCGATATTTGCTGAATAAATGAATGTCAGATAAAGTGGTGTGGAAACTCCAGGGGAAAGATTTGTCATTCTCCACCCTCCTGGTTCAGCTCAAAGCAGAAAAGTGAGAGGTGCCCAAAAAGGGGTGTGCCTGGGGAGGTGAGGGGTGGGGATGGGGATGTTCCCAGATCTCCAAGGCCTGGATTTTAAGCAAGATTTGAGACGCCAGCAAGAGGGCCTGGCATTGCCAGATTGATAGTTTGCATTTCAGAGAAGGACAGCCGCACCTCTGACCTGAGCCCATGCCTCAACAGCCTGCTCAAGGAGATCTGCCCTTAGAGGGAGGAGGCAGCCAGGCCAGGTTCCAGTCCCTGCCACCGCTTGCCAGGTGTGTCTTGGGCAGCAGTTGCCTTTGCTCGGTGGTCTTCAGCTTTGCCCCCTGCCAGGCATGTGCTGGCCTCCTGCCTGCATCGTAGCTCATGGAGTCCTCTCAGTCACCTCTGTATGCCCTGCAGCATCCCCAGTTCTCAGTGAGAAGAGTGTGCTCTGAAAGTTAAGTAACTTACCCAAGGTCACACAAGGTCTGAGTCTCAAATGCACACAATTTGACCCCATAGTCTAAGGTCTTGACCGCAATGGAATAAGAAATTATTTTAACATTCTAAGTGGCAGTCTCTGAAGACTAGAGCAATAATTGATGCCTCTCATGGAGGTAGGTGTGTCACTTAAAGGTGATAGTGAGGTTGTCCTCAGCCTCCCTGCTCTTCATTAGACCTCCCTCTTCCTCTCTACCCGGGCCAAGCGTCCAAGGCAACCCTATGTGTTGCATTGCTCTTGGGGGCAGCCAGACCCCCCAGTAAAGTGGTATCTTCCTTCAGCTCCTAACAAGTCATGTGGCCATTGCCCACACTACAACGACAGAGGAAGCCTCAGGCGGACCCCCCTCTCTCGAATCTCTGGGCTTCCTGCGTCCCTGTGCTGGGAGGCAATGTCCATCAATTCCAGCTATGACCAGCAGAGGGCAGCAGCAGCCTGGGGAAGACACAGAGGCCCAGGCCTTGGGGAGAGGTCGGTGTCTCCACCCTAGGAGCCCCATTTCCTCCGCAGCAGGAGCAGACACACAAAGAGGAGGGCGAGCAAGGTCCTCTGGGGCGGAACACCTCTGCCGCACCTGCAGCAGCCTTGCTGTATTTCTTCACAAGCTTCCCCATGAGACTGACCCAAGGTTGTCTGGCCACTACAGCTGCTGCTGATGATTAGTAATAATAACAATAGCAAACGAAATGCCTTCTGCTTAGATCATCTTTAGTTTCCCCTCCAGAATGACAGGCGACTCTGCTTAGAGTTACAGGCAGCCCAGCAATTACTGAGAGCAAATACCGTGTTCACCCGCCTCACCTCATCCACGCCCCACAACACGCAGCCCTGAGACTGGCTCCACTTTATAAAATAAGATGTCAAACTCTGAACAGAACGGACGTCTCAAAAAATGGGCATATTACATTTAAACCCGCAATCTGTTGGGTATTTGAGTGAAATGGACATACCTCCAGGGAGTAGGTGGCGAGGGCCGGCTCTGAGGACTTCCTGGTTTGGGATCCTGGCTCTGCAGGACTGCGTGACCTTGGCGAGTTACTTCGTCCCTCCAAACGCGCTGTTCTCCTTCATAGAATGGAGATGATCACAAGGCCAGATTCATAAGGTTGTTCCTTGTAATACAGGCGAATATCCATACCCAGTAACTGCTGTACCGCCTGTGGTTTCAAAGCTAACTTCCCTCCCACGTCCTGGTGACCCTTGGAACCTTCCTCTCCTCCTGTCTCCCCCTGCTCCCATCACTTTGTAATTGAAAACTCATGATTGCTCTCCCAGGTGTAGCACTGCTCACAGGTCAGATTACCTGCTCTGACTTAGTGACTCAGTTGGATGCAGTTCAGCTGTGTATGATCAACTCTCTCCCCCCGACAAAAACATTATTTTGCATCACAAAGAAGTTGATTTCTCTCACACATAAAAGAAGGCAAAAGGTGGTGGGTAAAAGGCTGGTATAGCAGCTTCAAGAAATCAGGAAGAACCTGGGCTCCTTCTTTCTTCTTCTTCTGCCAATATCATCACCCCATGGTTGCCACTTCATGGCCCAGGAGGGACCATGGAGCACCACCCTTCAGTCCCATAGGTGACAACAGCCTGCTCTGTGAGAGTGGCAGTGGCTTCCAGAGAGACTTAGGAAGTAGAATCAATAGGACTTGGTGACAGATTTGTCACAGAGCTGGGGAACAGGGAGGTCCAACGGTGACTCCCAAGGAGCTGATGTGAATATTGTTCCCAACTCCTGAGACAGGGACAGTGGTCCCGTGGCTAGGAAGTGGTAGGCAGTAGAGAGTCACAATGTACATTAGTATATCAACATTGTGAGTAGGGCACGCAGGGAAGAAACCTGTCCAGCCCAGCCTCGTGCTAGAAAGACATCAGCAGGGCCTGCAAAAGCCCTGATTAAATCTCACAAGTTTGCACCTGGAGCCGCCATCTTGAATTGCAGGGGACTATCAGCCTTTGGTTTGGGCTGTGTGCCCCGGATGATGGTGGTCCAAAATTACATAGGCCAATATCTAGAGTTGGGTTAAAATGAAGCATTTCGAGGAAAAAATTGCAATGAAATTTGTTTGACTGGTACTTCAGGCTTTTGAGCACAGAACAGCGTCCATCACTCCAAACACGCACTGGGGATATACACTTAGCCAGGAGGGAACACGATGAGGGGCAGACAAGCCATGTTTACTAAAATCTCTCAGTGTGTGCCAGGCATGTTCATGTATATTCAGGAAGAAGTGTCGGTATTTAAAATCCTCAGCCCTTGCCCGAGTCCCCAACACGCCTCCTTGTCTGGAGAACTGTAAATCTTGGAAACATCTTGCAAGGGAGACACCTCACAGAAGGCAGGCTTGGCATGGGATAAACAGAATCGACTCCTCTGCTTCCTTCTGATGCACAGCGAATGGGCAGGGGGCAGCATCGTTGCTTAAAGAGGAACCAAAACTCTACCCCAGAGTTGCTAATTCCTTTTGGCTTGCAGTTATGCAGAGGATTAAAAAATCCAATGAATCACAAATCCCCTGGTTGCTAAGTAAAAAGAATATGTTTTGGCTGCTGCTGTTCCCTTCCCCAAGGAAAAGATTCAAGCAGAGGCGGTCCGCATTTCTCAACACAGAAAGCAACATCTCTGATTGCCTCTAGACACACCTTCATGCTCGTGGCACTTTGGGACCCTCTGCCCACTGGCTTATGGGCATGGCCTCCCCGTCACTCTGGGTCCTTGGGAAGAGCCTCTTTCCCAGACCCCACCTCTGTGCCTCATCACATTTCTCCCAGGCTATTGACCTGATCAAGGTTAAGGTATGAACAGAGTCATGCAGCAGCCCTACCTGGCTCTGCTCTGATGGGGGAAGCCTTTTCAGAGCTTGCCTCTTCCTCAACACGAGGGGCTGCTCGGGCCCAGTCCCAGAGGCCATGCTGGTCCCAGGGGAAGGTGGCCATCATCCCCATCTGTGTTTTCTCTTGCAGGTAAGTCATGCTCCAGCAGTCAGGAGGGCTGTGTGATGACACACTTGGCAGTTTGGGAGCAAAAGCCGCCACAGTAAGACACGATTGATTGATTGCATCTCAACCCTCTGCTGGGGTGGACTTTCATGCGTGGACTTCTGTCCCCAAAGAGGCTTCTCAGGGTCTGGAAAGGGCCCTAGCCTTGGTTGGGGGAGGCAAAGGGGTGGAAGCTTCCAGGTACCATCTGGCCAGGACCCGGCTCCATTGTCTGTGCACGTAGCTTGCACTGGGCTGCCTGCTCCAAGGGAGGTATCTCCCCACGATCTACGACATTGGCTTCAAAGAGCTGCTCCTGGCAGCTTCGAATGGCTGAGACCTACTGGCATGGGATGGAGGAGTGCAGGGAGCTTCCCGGGACCTTGCTAGTCCTGCCTGGATGCTCAGAAGGCCCTCGTCCTCGGTGGCATGCAGCCTCGGCCGTTTCCAAACTCACGGCATCTCACCAGCCATGTCACCCACCCCCGGCTCTGTCGCCCTTCCCATCACCTTTCTCCCACCCATCACCTCACATCAAGGTTTCAGCAAGCGGGAACCAGGTTTAGACTCCAATTACCTGTGTGTGTGGGAGGTTGGATTGTGACATCTTTGGAGGGCCAGGCTTCTGAAGCAACGTTTGATTTCTGGTACTGAAATGTTAAAGGGTCCTGAGGCACCCGCTAGGGCAGCATGCAGAGCGTCCACCTGTGTGCGCATTCTGGGCTCTCTCTGGGCCACTTGGTGCTGGGTACATGCCGGGACCTGGTGGTCAGCCCTCCTCCTGCCTCCTCAGTGCTGCCTCTTCACCTTCTGCAGCTGCCTACCAGAAGCAGGGGGACCTGGAAGGCAAAGGAGAGGGGGTCGGCATGTAGTGAGCACTGACTGTGCACACAGTGCCAGCCAGGAGCTTCATACTCATCTCCAGCGTCACAGCTGCCCAGTGGCTGTGGAAGCCGAGGGACTGGGCCCTCTCCCAGTACACAATCATTAGAGGGTCTCAGTTCACTGAGTAACTGTGGGGGCAGCACAGTGCCTCCATCAGCCCCCAGTTCCGCTTTCCAAACATCGTCACCATCGCCAAAGCAAAGCCTCAGACCTGCAGGCCAGCGCTCCCTTGCCCCATAGCCAGGAGTAAAGGACAGATGTGGGGAATCTGGAAGGAGATTCACTTCAAGCACCACCCCCCTGCCTTATTTTTTAAACTTGTGCCCCTGTGAAAACTGCTTGTATCTGCATCAAACCCAGCTAGGGAGGGCTGAGGGCTAAGGGTAAACCTGGGAGAGTTGAATTCCAGTGCAGTGATTAAAATCAATATTCCACATAATGCAATGTAACTTGCTCACATCGTCGCATGTAATCTTTAAAGCCACAGCCCTTTTTCAATTGGGATTATTATCTCCATTTTACACTGGAGGAAACTGAGGCTCTGAGAGGTGAAATGATTCACCTAGTTAGGAAGTGATGAGTCCAGATGTGGTAGACTGAATAGTGGCCCTCACGATGGAACCTGTGAGTGTTCCCTTAGATGACAAAGGGCCTTTGCAGATATGATGAAATTCAGGATCTTGAGATTGGGAGACATTAGCCTAGATTATCCAGGTGGGCCCTAAATGTCATCACAACTGTCTTCATAAGAGGAAGACAGAGATTTTGCTACAGAACAGGGGAAGACACGATGATGAGTCAGAGGCTGGAGTGAGACCTGGAAGGGGCCATGAGCCAAGGCGTCCAGGTGGCTGGAAGCCAGAAAAGGCCAGGAAACGGGTTTTCTCTGTGAGCTTCCCCAGGAAACCAGTCTGGCCAACACCTTGACTTTAGCCCAGTACAACTGACTCCACATTTCTGGCTCCAGAACTGTAAGAGAATACGTTTGTGTTGTGTTAAGCTAGCAAATTTGCAGTAATTTATGACAGCAGCTATGAGAAACCAAAACACCAGGATTATGCCCCAAGGATCCTGACCCCCTCCCTACTCTCTGCTCTGCAGTGTGCTGGAGCCCACAGGGCTCTTCTGCTGGGAGTTAGCATCTAGCCGGACACTTTACCCACTCACCCCTCAAGCTAAGGGACTCCTGAAGTCGGGGACCACAACGTGTCATCAGTACACCCCAGGACCTGATGCATAATAGGTGCCCAGGAAGTGAGACTCGCCTTCCCCAGATTAAGAATAAAGAAGACAAACTATCCACAGCTGCTGTGAGCCTCTCATCGGACCTCAGCCTCTAGGGCAGGGTCCCTGCCTGTCTCCAGTGTGTGGCCTCTGTTTCTCCTTCCCCCACCGTCCCCACAGTGGGACGAGAAGTCATCAGGAAGGCAGGGGATCTGCAGGTGGCAGTCAGGGCTCCGATCGCAGCTGGCTGGGGGACCATGGGTCAGGGCTGCCACCCCCTGGCTCTGTGCCTTCACCTGTATAACAAATGGGGCACTCACAACCCCTCTCAGGTGGCCCTGGGGATGAAGCGAGAAGGTGACATATACAAGTGAATTATACATGTTCTGGTTCTGTCACTCACCAGTGCTCACTGGGTGGGTCACTGAACTCCCCTCAGCGTTCCCCCCTCCATCTGTAAACTACCAGTGCAAACCTTTCCCAGACAGGGCTGACCTGAAGCAGGAACCAGTGCCCCTCTGCCCTCAGTAAGTCTGCCAGCAGGGGAAGCCCATAGAGGGTCTTGGGAAATGAAGCCAACAGAGTCAGGAGGGTCAGATGACAAGGGACTTCAAGTGCCACTTTCATCCCATTCTTTCTGCAAATATTCACCACACACCTACGTGACCTCAGGCTCTGTGTCAGGTCCTGGGGATGTAACGGTGTCCATGAAGAAACAAGGTCCCTGCCCTCATAGAGTGGCCTGACGTATGCCCGAGGCAGTCAGCAGCCGAGCACGGGAGACTCTTGAGCAGAGATTGAGTGTATTGGTATCTGTAGGCATCAACCTGGCTTTGCTGAGTGAGCTACGTCAGAGTGGAGGAGGCCAGAGGCAAGAGCCCAGACTCCACCGGATCCTGGACTGAGGGGAGAAGGGGCTGGGCAGAGGAGCAGCCTGAGCACCTGCCTCTCACCCCAACTGGGTGCTGACTTGTCCTCATGGACCCAGCACCCAGGCAGGTCACCAAGTAAGCTCAAGACAAAAATGATGAGTGACTCAACAGTGTCTGGGGACAAGGGAGGGAGAGAAGAACTCAAAACGACTGAGGTTTCCAGCTACCAGAAAATGGAAGGACCTTGAAACAAATGGGCCATCAGCAGGGGACACTGGCTGGAAGCCCAGAGTCCAGTCAGCTCTGTAAGGCCCCCAGAATAGTCATTTGACTTCAAGTCACCGGCATTTCAGCAAAAGCCTCTTTGCTACAGTGATTATGGTGAAGCAGATGCCCAGAGCTGAGATGGGGCAACTCTCAGACCTCAAGTGGGGACAGAGAATCCCTGGGCCCCAACGCAGCTTGGCCTGTAGATCTGAGTCAGGCATCCAACCTCTTCTGCTCAGCTCTTTCAGGAAGGTGGGTGTACTGGCCTCTCTTGCTGCAAGGGTCCACCGCCTTCCTTATGTGTGACCCAAGGCTTCTAGTGCTGGCTCAGTGGCTAATTTGAGCATAAGCACCCTTGTTGGTAAAATGAAGGATGGGTGTAGATCAACATTTCCCAAAGTGTGTGCTTCTCAGAAAATTAGGTCCCTGGTTGTCTGTAGAGGTTGCTTAACAAACAGACTCTGTAGTTATGTTAGAAATAAATCTTATGATTACCAGGATTAGTCTCTTTAAAGCCTGTCTAGGTGGGTCACAAATCCGCCTCAGTCAGGCTTTAAATGGGGAACAGGGTTTAAATTGGATTTAAACATTTAAAAACCATGCTAACATGAACCAAAAGAAAGTGAGAGTAGCTACATTGATTTCAGACAGAGCAGACTTAAGGAACATTGTTAGGGATAAAGATGGATATTACGTAATAACAAAGGTGTCAATACTCCGAGAAAACTTAACAGTCCTTAATGTGTATGCACCTAACAACCGAGGGTCAAAATACAGAAGACAAAAATGATATAAATGCAAGGAGGAATACATGAGCCAACCATTACACTTGGAGGCCTTAACACCCCTCTACCAGAAATGGACAGATCCAGCAGACAGAAAGTCAGTCAAGGCATAGTTGAACTCAATGACACTATCAACCAGCTGGATGTAATTAACATCTGTAGGCTACTCATCCAACAAGAGCAGATATCGTATTTTTCTCAAACCCACATGGGACATTCACGAACATAGACCACATTCTGGGTCATTAAACATACTTAACAAAAGCAAAATAATAAAATCATACAATGTCTGCTCTCAAAGCACAATGGAATCAAACTAAAAATCAGTAACAAGGAGATAGTGAGAAAATCCCAAAACACCTGGAGATTGAACAACACTCCTAAATAACATAGGTCAAAAAAGAAATCTTGAGAAATTAAAAAAAAAATACTCTGAACCAACTACAGGTCACACGGCCATCAAAACAATAATAAAGAAATATTATGAACACCTCTATGCCCACAAATTTGACAACTTAGATGAAATGAACAAATTATTTAAAATAAATAATCTGCCAAAATTCACACAAGAAGAAATAGATAATCTTAATGGCCCTATGTCTATTACAGAAGTTGAATCAATAACATCCTTTCGAAACAGAAAGCACCAGGCCCAGATAGGCTGATTGGTGAATTCTAACAAATATTTAAGGAAGAAAATGTATCAATTCTCTACAACCTCTTCTAGAAGATAGGAGGAACAGAAATATTTCCGAACTCATTCTATGAAGCCAATATTACCCTAATACCAAAACCAGACAAAGACATTATCAGAAAACTACAGACTAATATCTCTCATGAACATAGATGCGAAAATTCTCAACAAAGTATTTGCAAATTGAATCCAACAACATATAAAAAGAATTATAAACCATGACCAAGTGAGATTTATCCCAGGTATGCAAGGCTGGTCCAACATTTGAAAATCAGTTAACGTAATCCATCACATCAACAGGCTAAAGAAGAAAAATCATATCATCATATAAACAGATGTGGAAAAAGCATTTGACAAAATCTAACCCCCAGTTGTGATTAAAACTCTCAACAAACAAGGAATAGAGGGGAATTTTCTCACCTTGACAAAGAACATCTACAAAAATCCTCCAGCTAACATCATACTTAATGGTGAGAAACTAGAAGCTTTCCTAGTAAGGTACAAGGCAAGGATGTCCCCTCTCACTGCTCCTTTTCAACATCATATTGGAAGTCCCAGGTAACGCAATGAGACAACAAAAGGAAATAAAAGGTATACACATAGGGAAGGAAAAAATAAGCTGTTTTTGTTTCCAGATGACATGATTATCTGTATAGAAAATCCAAAAGAATCAACAACAAAAACAAAAACCTCATGTGACTAATAAGCTATTATACTGAGGTTGCAGGATAAGGTTAATATACAAAAGTCAATCACTTTCCTATATGCCAGGAATGAACAAGTAGAATATGAAATTTAAAACACACTACCATTTACATTGGTAAGGTATATCCCAAAATGAGATACTTATAATCTAAATAAGTATAAATCAAATAACATATGTACAAGATCTATATGAAGAAAACTACAAAACTCTGATGAAAGAAATCGAAGAAGAGCCAAATAAATGAAGAGTACTCCATGTTTGTGGATAGGAAACCTTGGTATTGTCAGGATATCAGTTCTTTCCAACTTCATCTATAGATTAAATGCAATCCCAGCCAAAATTATTGGTTATTAGCAACTATTAACAAGTTATTTTATGGATATCAACAAAGTGATTTTAAAGTTTACAGAAAGAGGCAAAGACTCAGAATAGTCAATTTAATACTGAAGAAGAAGAAAAAAGTTGGAGGATTGACACAACCTGATTCAAGACTAACTCTAAAGCCATGATAATAAAGACACTGTGGTATTGGTGAAAAATAGACAAGTAGATCAATGGAAAAGAACAGAAAGCCCAGAAATAGACCCACATGAATTGAGTTGACTGGTCTTTGACAAAGGAGCAGAGGCAATACAGTGGAGCAAAGACAGTTTTTTCAACAAATGCTGCTAGAACAACTGGCCATCCACATTAAAAAAAACAACAACCAAAAAAAAAAAAAAGAGTCTATACACAAACCTTGCACCCTTCACAATAATTAACTCAAAATGGGTCATAGATCTAAATATAAGATACAAAACTATAAAACTCCTAGAATATAACATGGAATAAAATCTAGAAGATCCTAGGTATGGCAATGACTTTCTAGATATAACACCAGAGGCACAATCTGTGAAAGAAATAATTGAGAAGTTGGAATTCATTAAAATTTAAACCTTTGCCCTGTAAAAGGCAATGTTAAGAGAATGAGAAAACAAGCCACAGACTGGGGAAAAAAATTTGAAAAAATATATATCTGGTAAAGGACTGTTATTCAAAGCATACAAAGAACTCTTAAAAATCAATAATGAGAAAATTAAAAATCTGATTCAAAAATGAGCAGAAGACCCGAACAGACATTTCACCAAAGAAGATATACAGATGGCAAGTAAGCATATGAAAAAATGCTCCACATATGTCATTAGGGAATTGCTAATTAAAACAATGATGAAATGCCACTACTACTCATAGAATGGCCAATATCCAAAACACTTGACAACACAAAATGTAGGTGAGAATGTGGAGAAACAGGAACTCTCATCAGTGCTTCATGGGACTGTGCAAAACAGTACAGCTGCTTTGGAAGACAGTCTGGCAGTTTCTTAAAAAGCTAAACAGACCCTTACTTACCATAAGATTCATCAGTCATGCCCTTTGGTATTTACCCAAGTGAACCAAAACTTGTGTTCACACAAAAACCTGCATGTGGATGTTTACAGCAGCTTTATTGATAATTGACAGAACTTGTAGGCCACCAAGATGTCCTTCAGTGAGCGAATGGATAAATAAATGGTGGTGCATCCTGGCAGTAGAATATTACTCAAGACTAAAAAGAAATGAGCTATCAAGCCAGTAGAAGGCATGGAGGAACCATAAGTGCACATTACTAAGTGAAAAAAGCTAATCATGGTTCCAACCATGTAACATTATGGAAAAAAGCAAAACTATGGGAACAGTATAAAGATTGCTGGTTTCCAGGGGTTGTGGGGAGGAAGGGATGATTAGGTGGAGCACAAAGGATTTTTAGGGCAGTGAAACAGTTCTGCATGCTACTACAATGGTAGACATATGTCATAATTCATTTGTCAAAACACATAGAATGTACCAGGAGTGAACCCTAATGTAAACTATGGACTCTGGGTGATAGTGATGTGTCATTGTAGATTCATCAGTTATTACAAATGCATCCTCCTGGTGCGGGATGTTGATGGTGGGGGAAGCTGTGCATGTGTGGGAGTAGGGAGTATATGGGAACTCTTCTAGTTCCCACTCAATTTGGCTGTGAGCCTAAAACTACTCTAAAAAATAAAGTTTATTAATCAAGAAAGAACACAGTGAGCTGCAACTTCATAACCAGCAGATTGACAAGAATTAAGAAATTTAATAAAGAACTGATGAGAATATGGAGCAACAGGAACTCTTACACATTACTGGTGGAAAAGAAAATTGGTATACCTACTTTGCAAACAGTTTGGAAATGCCTAGAAAAGTTGAATACGACCCCAAAATGACCTAATAATGCCACTATTAAGTATTGACCCTAAAAAATTCTTGTTGAACAGATTTTTAAGAGATAAATGCAAAAACATTTGTTGCAGTATCATTTCAACAGCAAAAACTGAATCAATTTAAACAGCTCTCAATGGTTGAATGAATAAACTCATTTTATGCAAAATGAAAATAAAAATAGATATGGGAACAAGATTTACTATCAAGTGGTTTTCTCAACTTTCCTCTCTTCTTAAGAATATTTAATTTTGCCTGCCATCAAAACTTTTGTTCCAGGGCATCCATGGTCCATTGTTTAGTTTCTTCACTGAACAAAGGCTCTTGATGAAGGAGTGAGTGGGAGCTGAAATCCAGCCATGCTCTGCTCCCCAGGCCATGCATCCTGGTGCAGGCTCTGTGTCTACCCAGAGAGAGGAGGCATCTTTTACTTCAGATATTGATGTCATCTATTCCCCAAATCCAGTGCTTGCAAGTCTGGATCTGCCCTGTGGGAAGTATTTTTCAAATTCATCTACTCAGCCCGAGCATCATTTTCTAACTCACACAAAGGCATTTTTTAGATTAGTAGGAACACTGACCTGTTCACCACCCAGCCTCTCCATTCTGGTACAGTCCTGTTGTAACCAAGCAGGTACCCAGGCTTTTTCAATGCGGCAGAGAAATAGGAAGTGAGGCAGGAGGGAGGCAAGGTGATGTCTTTTCTTTTTCATGAAAAGATCAGGTAAGGGACAGGTAGAGTGAAAGAAGATTGGAAAATAAGCCAGAAAGCTCAATTGTTCTTCATAATAAAAAGAAGTTGGGGGTGAGTAAGGGAAAGAGAGCCAGGAAAGATAGCCAGAAAAGTCCCAAAGGAGAGGTGTCCTGGGGAGCCCTCTTGTGCTTTACAGCGTGAGTGGCTCATGTGCAGTTGGAAGAAGGAAGAACATCAGAGGGGAGAGAAAAGGGAATTTTAAGAAATATTGCTAAGGGTTATAGATTAGATACTCTTTAATGTAAATATTCAAATTCCTTTTTATAAAAAAAGCAGATACATTGAAATATAATTGAAATACAAAAAAATTGTACATATTTAACATATCTGATTTTATTAGTCCGGACATATGGCTACACCTATGAAATCACCACAATCAGGATATGAACATAACTATCACCCCCCAAAGTTTCTTCATGTTGTTTTTAATCCCACCTTCCATCCCTCCCATCCTGCCATCCCCCATCTCAGGTAACACTGATCTGCTTCCCGTCAGTAGAAAGTAGTTTGCATTTTCTAGAGTTTTATCTAAATCAGCCATGTGGTATGCATTCTTGTCTGGCTTCTTTTATTCTGCATTATTTTGGGACTCATTCACGTTGTATAGCTGAATACTTCGTTCCTTTTTATTGCTATGTAGTATTGTAGTATTTCTTTGTATGGATATACCACAGTAGGATTATTCATTCATCTATTTATAGACAATTCCAACTTTTGACTATTACAAATAAAGCTACTATGCTATTCACGTACAAATCTTTACATAGAAATGCTTTCATTCCTCTTGGGCAAATACCTAGGAGTGGAATTGCTGGATCACATGATGGGTGAAACCTTAACTTTTTA
Source organism: Hylobates moloch (assembly GCF_009828535.3). Taxonomy (NCBI): domain Eukaryota; kingdom Metazoa; phylum Chordata; class Mammalia; order Primates; family Hylobatidae; genus Hylobates; species Hylobates moloch. The sequence goes on from NW_026652281.1 coordinate 147,811,733, forward strand.
AGAAATTGTGAACTTAGGATTTTCCAAAGTAGATGTAGCATTTTATACCCACCAGCTCTCCATTAATAAATTGGATTTCATCAAAATTTTAAACTTCTGCTCCAAAAGACACTCTTAACAAAGGGAAAAAGCAAGCCACAATATGAGAGGAAATATTTGCAAAGCATCTGATAAAACATGCAGATCTAAAATATACAAGGAGAATAACAACTCTATTCTGTACAATGACTGTACAAGGACCACATTCTAATAAGGAGCTTCTGAACCCAAAGGAATTTCAGATCAGGGGAAATTTAGGCCCAAAGCCAAGAGATGGGGTGAGTAGGGCTTGATCTCTGCCTCTGAAGGGCAGAGGGCATGGGCTATTCTTGGCTCTTAGGAGACAACTAGAGAAATGTGGGTCTCATGGAGACAACTCTAGACTCCATCGGAAGAACTTCTAACAGTCAGGGCTCCCAGAGATAAACTAGACAAGTCACCGAGAAAGGCAGTGGGTACCCCTCACAGGAGGGGTGCGAATCAAAGCCAAGGCTTGGAGTGCACCATATTAAATCCTTTTCTTATCCTGTGATTCTTAGAGTCCCATCTGTAGCAGGAGGAAGGCAGGTGGGTTCTAGAACTTTCTAAATGTGTCGCTGTGGGTTTTTCCTTCTCCAGCTACACACAGACTTGTGCCTAATAAGAAGTCTATGGCATTAACCTAGCAGGAATGCTTAATGCTTAGATCTGACCTCAAACCAAGACTGTCTCCACAGTGAACAACCCCATCCTGTCCCCTGGGCGTCTCCTTAGGAAATGCCATCAGTCAATGGTGCAGCCATCTTGGAGTCCTTGCCATCTATAATCTCCTACCGCCACCCCCCCCCCCTCAAGCTGATTGTTTTCTTTTTATGTCTCCTTCCTGGACATTACTTATTCTTTACTTTTAAATATTTGCTTCCGTAAAAGAACAAACGAATGCCTAGGACAGATTTATAAAGAACGTTCCTGGAGAGGCGAGTGGATTAATTATTCAGCATCCTCTCCCTTTGTAACTATTTATTGTCTCATATGCATTTATATGGTACCTATCACTGCAGATCTCGCTCCATGCTGGAGACATAATTTCTAGGGACTGACTACTTGTCTTAGATGCATATATCGTATTGCAATACTATTTTATTTCTGACTGTAAGGGCACATGCCACTGTTGGGTAATTGTGTTCATGTTTTTAAATGTGAAAAATAATCAAATATAACTTGAAAGAGGTTGTACAGTAATTCAAGGAGATATTAAACCACCAGGAAGTTACTCGGCAAATAAATAGGCGTTTGTGGCTGTCAGGGTGAGCGATGAGGAGCTGGCTGACTGTGGGGGAGGGGGAGACAGAGAGAGGAAGACAAAGAGGAGAGTGCAGTGTGAATGCCTGGTTGCCAGGTTAGTTGTGTTGGGGGAAAGGAGCTTCTAATGGCCAAGAATAGAAGACCTGAAGTTGGCTAGTGTGTGGCTAGTGGCTGTACTCCCAGCACTGTGGGAGGCCAAGGCGGATGATTTTCTTGAGCCCAGGAGTTCAAGACCAGCCTGGGCAACATGGAAAAACCTCATCTTTACTAAAAATACAAAGAGTTAGCCAAGTGTGATGACACATGCTTATAGTTTCAGCTACTCGGGAGGCTGAGGTGGGAGGATAGCTTGAGCCCAGGAGGCAGAGTTTGCAGTGAGCCCAGATTGAACCACTGCACTCCAGCCTGGGCAACAGATAGAGACCCTATTTAAAAAAAAAAAAAAAAAAGAAAGGAAGGAAGGAAAAGAAAAGAAAAAGGAAAAGAAAAGAAAAGAAAAGAGAAAAGACCTGAAGTCACTGGGTTTCCTTGGAGGTAGCCAGAAACAGAGGAAAGGGGGCGTTGCCCACTTAGAGTAAAAAGTAGAGCACCGGATTGTGGAAGGCTGCAGGTTTTCATGTGTGCTTGCTCAAGTGACGCTCCATGTCAGGCTCTAGGGTCCCTGCTGGGACAGAGAGGGACTAACATTTACTTACATGCCTATAGCATGTCAGGCATATGCTTGTGCCTTTATATATATCAGCTCTGTTTTTGTCATTAAAACATCCCTGTAGAAAGATAGGCACTGCTGTCCCATTTTACAGATGGGGAAACCTGAGCTCTGAGTGGTTCAGCAAACCCTGGGTGCATACCCCCACCTTGCCCTTGCAAAACCAACAAAAAAACGAAGGCACACTCCCTGCCTTCCTGGAGCTGACATTTAGGTTGATTCTGAAAGTCAGTAGGCCCAGATTTTCACTCTTCATTTTTCTTGTTTGGAATGAGAGAGCACACAGCTGGGTCGGGGGAAGGAGCGAAGGTCTAGGCCTGCATCCACTCACCCCAAGGGAAAGGAGTAGGGGACCAGTCTGCTGGGCATGCAGACAGCGATTGGAGAAAAGTCAGCCCAGCTATGAACCCCATTCCTTTCAATATGAGCCAAGAGGGATGGCATCTTTCAGAGTTTCTGGATTTGGAATTTTGCATCTCGCCATGTGTCCATGAGGAATTGGGGAAACTCTCCCCCTGGCTGGACTGAGGCTTCAGCAAGCGTTGTTGCTGCCCAGTGGTGATCAGCTCAGTGTCCTTGGAAAAGAGCAGAAAGTGGCATCACGAACATATCTTCTCCTTTGCTTCCTTCTCCTCACTCTTCATCATCATCATCATCATCATCAAATATGGATCTGGGAGGCTACCTCTGGGGTTAAGACTTGGTTTTGGGCAATAATTTGTGGTGCCCTCTCTGCCCAATCCAGCCTCAGGCTACGAATGAATGTAAAAATCTCTAATTTAGTGCCAAGTAACAGGAAACAGCTCTACTTATCTTAAGCCAAAAAGAGGGACTTCTCAGAGGCATACTGATGGAGGATGGCAAGAGGGCCTCACGTGGAACCAGGGCCTGGAGCGGCACAGCATTCAGGAAACTCAGTCTCCCTCTCTCTCTCTCTCTGTCTCTATCTCTCATCTCTGCTTGTTTCCCTTTACCTGTAGACATGCTGTCATTTTTCCAATATCCATGGCAGAATGTGGCCACCAGTATCTCCAGGTGCATACCAGAAGCCTGGCCTCCCAGGAGAGGGTGACTTGATGCCCTTAGCTCTAGCCTTCCACTCCCACCCTGGGCCAAGCAACTGGTGGCCAGGAGGAGCTCATATTGCAGGAATATTGACATTTTCACTACAATTATTTGAATCAGGGGAGGACATTTCCTAGAAAAGAGGGTGCTAGTCTGACAAGCCCACAGTGGTCCCCTTCATCTGGCAATTCGTCTTCTACAAAGGTCACACCATCCTTTTCGCTTTCCAATCTCTGCACCAGTGCCCAGGTCTGTCACTCCCTCCTCTCGTTCTGAAACATCCTCTGCACTCCATTCACCAGTGCCAAACCTTGCCTTTCTTCGGGGCTCAACTTCGTCCCACCTTCTCTGAGAAGGCTGCCCTGGTCCCTGCAACCACTATGAGCTGCCTTTTCTGAGCTCTTCTGCTGTGGAGGATCCATGCCATTGACCCAGGCACCCGTTTTCCACATATTCAGCATTGCTGAGCACCTACTCTGTGCCAGGCACTGTGCTTCAGGGCCATGGCGGGGTTGGGGGGGTGCTCCAAACAGTACAATGCAATCAAAGCCCCGAAGGAGCTTACATTCTAGTCATGTCCACAAAGAGGTAATAAATCCATAAATTGTATGTACTATACTGGTCACAATAAAATTGTGTTGTACTGTAATGCTGGGTATCCCTTTTAAAAGGGGGAGCATTGGCTGAATCTGGGTCATTACAGTAGGAAATGCATATATATATAATCATTTACCCATGAATATTAATGTATTTAATGAGGGTAAAATATATTACTTAAAGCAAAGTATTCGTTCCAGCTACTGTTGGATTTGTTCATTACTCTTTCCCATGCAGATATTACCTGTGATTTACCTGCATATCAAGCATCTGGAAATAGCTCAAATCCACCTGTGGGTAAATTAGGTTAGCCATTTGTTGGCAAAAATTACAATGTTAACTAATTTCCAGAGTATGCTTGCAGTCAGTAGTTTCACACTTAGGTACATGACTTGCATTCACATCATCTGGTTAATGGTGTGAACAGAGATTTTCTTTATGCTTTTTGGAATACAGTAAGATAATGTTAAGCTAATGTAAGACTGTTAACAGTACCTGGTTCTGAACTGTATTTATAAGGTGTATCATAAAACCATTACTTTGGAGCTTGCCAATCTTAAATTCAGAACAATTCAAAAATGAGCCAGAATCAAGTTTGCATCATTACCACTTTTAAAAATAAGGATCTGTAAGTTGGCTGGATAAAATATGTTATAAAATAATGACTTAAGTGGCTCTGGAGCCAGCACAAAAGATAAAAATTGGGTATACTCAAAATTACCTTCAAAATATCTTAAGTCATTCTTAAAATACATGTAAATATGCCAACTCAAAATACATCCAACAAAACTAATATTTTTCCCAGTTTATTGGGAGAAATTTCTATTTCTTTAGTTGTGCATTAGATGAGGAAGTCAGAGTGCATTTGGGGCCATGTTGTATAAAAATGACAGATTTTCAATGTATGTCAATATGCAGGTCACACTTTGCCCAGTGAGATGCTTACCTGGAGGAGGCATGTGGAAGCCAAGGCCATGGAAGGCATAATTCACTCTGGGGAATTGCTTTAGCTGGCAAAGCTCAGTTTCTCCCTGGATCCCATTTTGCTCTGGTTAAATTCGCATGCATCAAACCAAGACCAAAGAGTATGATGTTGTTCCCGCCACCGTTGGCCAATAGCAATTTCTAGGCCCACCTTCACCAAGGCAGGTCCTAGATGTGTTGCTAGGCATTTGGAGTTTACTGAGATCTGCAAAGCTGACTTCTTCCCCAGTCTCAGGTGGTTCAGGCTGCTCTTGCCTCTCCTTGGTATGTCAGAGTAGAGGAGAAATGGCTTTCAGTGCTGGGACCATAACCTGGTTTCCACTCAACTTCTGACTTGCACTGGGGTCTGAGAATTGACATTCTGCTTGAGGAAACTTTGTTCCCCCAACCATAGCAAAGTTTAATTACCATGTTCCCGCTGTAGGGGAAATCCTATTCGAGAAACCAGCCTCTCTCAAACCAATCAGTCATCTTGCTCATTGACCAATGGTTCAGCCACCTGGCGAGAAATTAGAAAAATCTATGCATAGGAGAAAGCTTTCCAACAGCCCTGGAAAGGCCTTGGGCCCCAAAGGGCTACTATGAGGTTGAGGTGGGGGAGAGCAAGAGAGGACAAAACAGAGGACAAAACTGACCTTCCTTGTACTCCAAGGTTCAGAACTCTGACCTCTTGCCAACCTGCCTTCCACAAGCAACGAGAATAGCATGGCTCTGAGGGGCATGGCCAGGGAGGATGTGACCTCTAAGTGCTCCAAGTCACTGGGAACCCTCTTCTAATAATAGGCAAAACTTCAGCTGATAGAGTGCCTATATGGGCCCAGCCCTGTGAGCAGCTTCCTCTCACTTTTCCCAGAATGAAGCTCAGTGCACACACCAAGTGTGCAAGAAACACACAAGAATTAATTGCAATTTTAAGTCCTTGTGACAATCCTAGGCCTGCATCTGCAGGGAGTTTTATGAAGGCTGTTTATAGAAGTGTGGGAGGGGTTAAGAGAAAGATAGGAGAGGGTAAAATGCCCCAGAACTAGTAGCAGGAAGCTACTACCATCCCTGAGCCTGAAGGGCAGAACCCAGAGAGACAGACCTGCACTGTAGGTCAGGGCCGCCCAGTGTGAGCCTCAGCTGCCGCTGCCGGTCCCCAACTCAACAGGAGAGAGCTGGACAATGAAGACCCTGTGAGCACCCGCAACTTCCCACTGGCTGCATCCTGTTAGAAGCTAGAGGTCATGGGAGCCTGGGAGAGGCCACCCATGAAGATCAGCTTCCAGGGGCAGAGAGCAGAGTGGACATGGAGGGGAAAATGGGGACCATCCAGCACAGTCACCATCTCATAGACATTTTCCTCCACCTCCTACCTCGAGTATCCAGTAGGGTTCAAGCAGGACTGTGGAGCATCATCCCAACAACTGCATGGCTGCTTCCCACTGTCCCTTTAACAGCACACATGGGAGGGAGCCACAGGTCAGCAAGGCCCTTGGCTCCCGCTGTGGCCCTCACCCATGCCCATCCCCACCCGTCCCCATGCTCAGCACATCAGTTTCACTCTGTCCATGTGCTGTCCATGTGCGTAGACATGACTCAGTAAGTCTCTCTTTTCTTTTCTTTTTTTTTTTTTTTTTTTTTGAGACTGAGCCTCACTCTGTTGCCCAGGCTAGAGTGCAGTGGCATGATCTTGCAACTTCCACCTCCCAGGTTCAAGCAATTCTCCTGCCTCAGCCTCCTGAGTAGCTGGAACTACAGGTATGAGCCACCATGCCTGGCTAATTTTTGTATTTTTAGTAGAGACGGGGTTTCACCATGTTGGCTACGCTGGTCTTGAACTCTTGACCTCAGGTGATCTGCGCACCTCAACCTCCCAAAGTCCTGGGATTACAGGTGTGAGCCACCAGGCCCAGCCAACTCAGTAAGTCTTTCGAATGTGAGCGGAGGCCCCCACTCAGCACTTCCAAGTCCTGGGAAATGAGGGTGAGGAGGGGGCCAAGAGCTCTGGTTTCGAGTCCCAGCTCTGCCACCCATTCCTTAGGGCAGGCACCCACCACCGCCTTGGCTCGGGCCTCAGTTTCCATCTGGAAGGTGCTGGTTGGCTTGATGGGCCTCTATGGGCCCTCCAGCTCTGTGGCTCCATGTCAAATGCCCCTGACCACCCTTGAGATTAACCCTTTCCCGAGGATGGACAGCTTCCCCACATCATTCTATGTCCCTCGCACTTCCCCAGCTCCTACAGAAATAACCTATGCCATCCCCTAAGATCTCCAACTGTTGAGGGTAAGTTTTTGGTTAAAAAGAGTGAGACAGACTTTGGCACTAGTGCAAAACAAGCTGCTGTAAGAGTGCATGTGTGTACCTGCAGACTGGTGCAATCAGATGACCTTCCCACCAGGCTGCACAGCACTGGATGTCCTCGCAGTCACTCAGTCACTCAGCAAACTTTGACCACACAGCAACCCATGCCTCTGGACTCCAGGCATGTTGAGAAATGAATATAATACCCAGGCTATGGCCTCAAAACCTTCAAAACCCAGGGCAGGACACAGACAGGGACACAGACGTGATACCTCCTGGGATACAGCCCTTATGAGGCTCTCTAAGAGGTATCTAAGCAGGGACCTAGAGGGAGGAGGTATCACTTGAGTTGAACCTAAGGAAAGGCATTGCAGGTAGAGGGATCAGTATAAGCAAATACTCAGAGACCAAGAAGAATGGCATGGGGGACTCCACCAAAGAAGTAAAAGAGAATAGGGTGCTACATAGTGTCTCAGTCCCTTCTCTGTTGCTTAGAACACCTGAAACTAGGCAATTTATAAAGAAAAGGAATGTACTTCTTATGGTTATGGAGGCTTGGAAGTCCCAGGTTGAGGGAGCACATCTGGTGATCCCTTCTTGCTGGGGGCAGGTACTCCCTGCATAGTCCCAAAGCAGCACAGGGCATCATATGGTGAGGCGGCTGAGTGTGCTAGCTCAGGTTTCTCCTAAAAAGCCACCAGTCCCACTCCCCAAATAATCCATTAATTCATTAACCCACAAATCGATTTACCTCTTAAAGGTCCCACCTCGCAATACTGCCACATTGGAGATTGAGTTTCAACATGAGTTTTTGAGGGGAAAAGTATTCAAACTATAGCTCACAGAGATCACTTTTCCTAGAGATGGCAGATGAGTGTTGGAGGTAGAGGGAGAGGGGCAGATCACACAGATCTCATAGTGTGTACAGACCTGCCCTTCCTGCTGGTGGTGGGCAGCTGAGGAAGGGTGTGTCTCATGAACCATTGAGGCTGCAGAGTCTAGCACAGCATCCAGGCCACAGCAAGAGCATGAGACATACTTGGTTAGTGAGCAAGAGAATGGAAGAAGAAATCAATGGAGCCAAATGACTCTATCAGATTTGCATTCGAGATGGTCACTGCAAAGACTGCACCAGTCCCAAATTCCCAAGACAGCAATGTTTTCCACGATGGGTCTGAACATATAACCATTCTCAGGTTCCTGTTGGGGGTTTGGGAGCCTAGAAACTGAGACAGCCTCACAGCTGATAGATCACTAGCAGCCATCTAAGTCGATGTTTCCAAAGTCATGGGGCTATGGTTTGTGAGCTTATTTAGGTGGTCCCCGGGCCCAGCATCAAAAGCATTGAGACACGTACTGAGGGACTTTTCCTGGCCTCTCAGTCCTGACTGCTCAAGGACCAAGTGGTACTTCTTGCCTACATTCCTTTAATGCTTGCCTAATATGAGCTAGTCTTCTCTGATCACTTTTTTTTTTAAAATCCAAAGTAGGTGGGCATTGTCCTAAGAGCTTTTGGAAAGCAGTCACCTCTCACTAGGACCTCACAGCCTCATTTTGCTTTGCTCTCTTCGTGGTCACAATTACCTTCCATTCATGGTGGGTGTATGTCAGGATCCCCACAAGAAACAGAGGGACACCCAAATTAGGATACTTCAGAGGGACTCATGACAAAGGCATGGGTGGGAGTAGAGGTGAATACAAGGGAGAGTTCAGGAATCTTGGCCTTTATTATAAATGCAATGTATGTCCACTATGGAAAGTTTGGGAAATACAGCGAACTAGAAAGGAGAAAAACCACATTGCCTGAATTCCTACCGCATGGAAAGAAGCATCATAAACACCTTTTGGAGGAGTCTCTTCTTCCTTTCTCCCTTTCTCCTTCTTTCTATAGAGAGGTCTTTCCTGAGGACTTCCCAGAATCTTGCAGATCCAAAATCTTAAAAATTTGCAGAGGCAGTGAGGAGTTAACATGCACAGCTCAGAGAATATTCTGCTTTTTATCTGGAACCAGGCTCGGAACAAGACTCCTTGCTTTTTTGTCCTGTGTTTTCAACTTCTCTCAGAACCCTAACTTTGAGATAAGACCTTCGACTATTATTAGGCGGGTGCAAAAGTAATTGTAGTTTTTGGCATTATTTTTAATAGAACTGCTTCTGTGTCCTCAGATCTCCATCGTTCATCTCCTGATAAGCCCCTGAATATTTCCTGGCCCCTTTGAGCTCCTTCCAGGAGTAGAATGATCATAAGAGCTGCCATGTATTGCTTATTCTGGCCTATTTCCTTAGGCACATTAGCCCATCTAACCGTTCCCATGGCCTACAGAGGTGGAAGGAGCATGAAGAAAGATGCAAGGAAATAAGCTCGTCTCAAGGTATCTCTAGCTCCCAAAGAACATAGGACATTACCAACTTGAAGTTAGCTTCTCAGGAAACTAAGACCCAGCTGCTTTTCAAACCCTCAAAATATTAGTATGAATTATAGATATAGTTATAGCCTTCAGAACTTCTGGCACAGCCCAAAACTGTTGGCTGTAAAACCATGTTTCCTAAATTCAATCATGTTTCTCATTGATTTCCATTTTGAAATTGGACGTCTTTGCCCTCAAGATATAATAAAAACCATACCAAAGAAAATGGAAAACTTTTCCCCCTTAATATTTAAAGGAGAATGATTTTTATAAAAAACATTCATTTGTCTACTTAAAGTAAATCACAGTGCGGTGCCAGTCTGAGTTTGGAGCATAACACTTTTTTTGATTTATGGTTTCTGCCAGGAGACACCCAGCTAATGATATTTGTTCCTATGTCCTTCCCTAACTAGCTGGGTGGCAGCTAAAGAGCTAGGGTGAGGGGAGACCAGGACTCCAAGCCTGTCCCATGTTCCTCTCTCACCCATATGTGGATTTCAACCCTGGGCTTAGTGTCTGCCTCTAGCGACATGGGAAGAGAGGGATGGGTCCTCTCCTCTTCTTGTCAAATGTCCCCCAGAGTCCTACGAAGGTGGAGCTCCAGGCTCCTGACCAGCAGGGCTCCCCGACCCTCCCGCTGTGCCCAGTCTATCCCTCCTTCTGCGCCCAGCAGAGCTCAGCAGACTTGCCCTTGGCCACTCTTGTGCCTTCACTGCTGTGTGTCCTGGACAGGAGCCAGCATGGGCTCGCTGCTCACAGAGAAAATTCACGTGGCAAAAGAATGAGTGAGATTAACAAGTCGAGGTCTGGGATGTATCTTAGAGATGGAGCCAACGGGGCCCACAGAGGAGCTCCCTGGGGACTGGAAGGGTAAGGAAGGAGAACGCTCTCAGATGACACCTAGGTGGCTGATGTGATAGAATGGGCATTTTCTGGAAGATCTGTTCAGGGGCATTTGGTGAGACAGAAATCAAGGGTTTAGTTTGGGATCTGATATGTTTGATCACCCTGTCAGCCACCAAGGTGGAGAGGTTGAGGAGATGGCTGATGGCATAAGCCCGGAGCTCAAAGGAGAGGCTGGGTGAGGCTTGAGTTACACGTTTGAGGGCATCCATGATGTGAAGCACATGGCGGGGGGCCCACACAGGGGTCTGTGGGTTCCACTGCAGTGCGTGTGGAGACACGTGGGTATGTATTTCTGCATGTACATTGACATGCGTGACTTAGAATGTCACATCCATCACAATTTCCTGTCTGACCTTGGCCGAGGTATGTCTGAGTTTTCCTGGCCTGTAAAATGAGGGGGTGATATTAGATGGCATCTGAGACCCTTGCCAACTCCACAGTTCTAGGAGTTGGGGAATCCCAAAGATGCTGCCATCCCTGGTTTGTTTGGGTAAACAGAAACAGAGAAGTCTTTAGACCACAAGCAGTGAGGTTAGATGCGAGTTCTGCACCTCCCCTGGGCCTTTAGCAGCTGCATTCCTGACCCAGCAGAGGACTTGCTTGATCTCCAGGATAGCAAAGGAGCTGAGGCCAAAAAGACACATGGGCTACTGCTCCCCCAGCCCCATATTATACCCTTCTCATCGCTGCAATTCAACATAAAAGCATATCATTCACACCTACCCACTTGTTCATTCATTCAGCACATGTTCATTTTTGAACCCACAAATATATACTAGATATCGATGCTGTGCTGAATGCCACAGATTGCAACAGGAATCAGAGGCCAGCCTGCCCTGGAGGAGCTCACATGTCTTTCCAACATCAATTTCTACTTCTTGGGTCTCCTCTCAGTGTGTACAACATAGACCTTTCCTTGCAAGTCTTGAGCACAACACAGCAGTCACTCCTTGTCTCCAGGCCTGGCTGTAGACACAGTGGAGGCTCCTCCTTGCCATCTGCACTCCAGTCAGGGGAGGACACCAATCCACTATCAAATGACCACAGCCAGCATTTACTGAATGTAGACACACTGTAGGTAGCAGATTTCAGGCACCCAGTCCAGGTATTGCAGAAAGGTAGCTTCTATTTTTCTATAACTGAACTTGACTTCTTTCTTGGGTCCTCATTCTGCTGGGCATGGATATTTTAGTTTTAGTTTATTTGGGGTAAGCTCAGCCAGTGCAAAGAGTTTGCAGTCTATGTAGGGTGTTCTTTCCCTTCTCTTCCCACTAGAGAATTTATAAGGTGCCCTGGCACTGTTGAGGGAGGAGCTACCTGGGGGAGGAATGACCCTCCGTCACTGAAGGCTGTGCTGGAATCACATTTCCTCTGTCTCCAGCCCTGAGTCCACCAAAGCATCCCACTTCTTCCAGGTTTAACCGCAAGGCCTTTCCAAGACTGCCCAGGTCTTTGCTCATCCTTCTCCAGGAGTTGCTGATCTCCCGGAGAATCTCCTCTCCAATCTGAGGACTGGGGCCTTTCCTGCCTTCCTGCCACCAAACAGTCCTGGACTGGAGGAGAGCCAGAAGCTTTGCCACCTCCCCAGGCTACATCCAGGAAAAGGCACCAAGCCCACTTGTCCTGAATCTCAAAGCCTACTTAAGAGCTTAGGTTCTGTTGTCACAAGATCATGGGCACAAGCCCTCGCCTGGTCCTAGAGAGAGTGGGGTCAGAAACACTCTCAGCATTTGAGTCTCTTGCTCCTCCTCTGTCTATCCTCCTTTCCCTCCGGCCCAGAGAATCTTCCTCTACCCCCTGGAGAAAAACCTATCCCACACACCCTCACATATTCTTCAAGATCTATTGGTTAAGGCATCCAACTTATTGCTTGAGCATTTCAAGAACTGGGCTTTGGAAAGCCGAGATTCTGAGTTGCAAAGTCTTCCTTAAAACTCAAAAACTGGGCTCATAGGTGCTTTTCTCTTTTTCTTGGCATTTGCCTAAAAGCCACCCTGAGGACACCTAATAGAGGCCACCTCACCACTTCTTGAACCAGGAATGGGGGATAGGGAAGAAGACACTGGGGAAAAGCTCTGAGTGGTACTTCAGACCATCCTGCCTCAGGTGTTGGTTCTGATCCTCTCAACGACTGCCAAGGGAATATGTCAGCTCCATTTTCCAGACTGAGACCTGAGTCTCGGAATGACTTGTCCATGGTCACACAGTTGCTAAACATCTGAGCCAGACTGAAACTCTGGGGTATTTGACTTTAAAGTCCCAGCCTTTAAATCATCCCACACTTGCTTATTCCAACTTGGACTTGCCGGAGTCCCATAGACAGAGGCTGCTCTCCCACCGTGCTGAAGCTGGTGCATGCCGTGTTTCAGTAAGAGAAAGGAGGGTGCCTGGGCTTCGTCTCCACCCAGCTGCCTCTCCCCCAGCAGCTACACCAGGCCAGCCGAGGGGGATTTTAGCCTGAATCCAGGGTTTCTCCTACAGAAGACAAGGAGTTTGGGCACTGCCAGAGTTAGAAGAACAGAAAGAGAATGTTCTGGATTTCTCATCAAATGCCCCTTGCCTGAGAAATATAACTAAATTCACCCTTAGGTCATCTTACAATCTGTCCTGCCCCAGTGTTCCCCGCTCAGGGAACTGCTCCACCCACATCCTGGTCCCCAAACCAGAGGCCTGGGAGTCAACCTTGACATTTCCTCTCCTACACCCCTAACCAATCAAGTCCTGTTTATCCTGCCCTCTGAGAGTCTGCACCGACGTCTCTCTCTCTCCTTCCCACCTACCGTGGCCCAGTAGCTTTACCATCGTGTCTCACGGATCTCTGCACCGCTCCCACCTGGCCTGTGTGTTCACTCCTGCCCCGCCTCCAGCCCTGTGTACACTCCCTTCCACCATCCTTTCTATACTCTCCTCCAATCCTATCTGCACCCTCCTTCAACCCTGTCTGTACTCTCCTCCAATCTTGTCCGCACACTCCAAACAAAGTCATATTTCCAAGACAAATTTGACCATTCCACTTTCTCCCACAGCTCCCCACCACCTCCAGGATCCCATCCTCAGTGTTAGCTAGACACTGCCAAGGCCTTGTGATCTGCCCTGCCCATTTCTCCAGCCTCATCCTGCGACTCCTCTTACACTCTGTGTTCTGGCCATGCCCACCAATGGGATCCTCTTCCTGCACTCCCATCCACTCTTGCACATCCTGTACTCTGTGCCTGAACAGCTCGGTTTCTCTTCTTTTCTTCTGGCACATGTCTGCTCTACCTTCAGGTCATCTTAGATGTCCCTTCTCCTAGGAAGACTTTCCTAACCTCCCAAAACAGGCTCAGTTCCCCTCTTCAATTCTCACTGAGCCCCCTCCCTAGCATTTCCCTCTCTGCATTATAATTCCTCCCTGTGTAAGTTCTCATCTCTCCACTGCACTATAAGATCTAGGAGGGTAGAGTCTGGGTCCCATTCATTTCTGTACCCTCGGTATTTAGTAGAGATGGGGTTTCACCATGTTGCCCAGGCTGGTCTCAAACTCCTGAGCTCAGGCAATCCACTAACCTCAGCCTCCCAAAGTGCTAGGATTACAGGTATGAGCCACCACTCCCGGCCCTCTGCATTCTTTTATTCAAAACTATTTATTGAGATCTACTGTTGGCTAGATTTTGGGGATGAATAAGTCCGACAAGGTGCCCTGCCCTCAAAGGGTTTTCAGTTTAGTGGGCAGCAAAGCAGAAAGACAAACAGTTAAATATAACATCTAGTAGTGATTAATACTCCAAAGAAAACTAAAGCAGGGGCCAGAGAGCATGGGGGCATTGATGTTTTAGACAAGGTGGTAAAGGGAGGTCTCTCTACAGAGGTGGTATTTGAGCAGCAGCCCGAGCACTCAGTAGGTCCTTGGTAAAATTTAGTTGACTCCCGAACTGAGTGTCTCACTCAGTGAAAGCCTCTAACCCATTTTGCTAGAAGTCTTTCCCTGTAGCTCATTTTGTTCCAAGTCACAGGCATCAGGCTTGGAAGACCTGAGTGGGAGAGTAATTAACCTAATACACAGTACAGGGAATGGAAGCCCGAACCCCCAGAAGCCTTTTCTGCAAAAGGGCCAGGGCTTGGGTAATAAAACGGTGCTTTCATTCTCATTAATGGGGCAATTGATTTAAAGAACAGACCCAGTGGCTTATTGATCAGTGTTAATCATTAGGAAATGCTGACTTAATGAATCTAACTGCCATGAGGCCCCTGTGGGATTTGGGGAAGGCCAGTTAGATACAATAACCTTGTCCCCTTCCAGTCCAGCAGACAGATTTATTTACAGAAATCTAGATTTTTTTTTTTTTCTGGAAAAAAAGTCAAAGAGTCACTGGGGGTTAAGCCGTTTCTCCAGCTGACCTGAGAGATCATCCCAAGCCTTTGTAATCTGCCTGTCTCTCCTGTCATGCTCTGTTCCTATCTAGCTTTTCAAAACAAACTCTTCATTTTAGAATAGTTTTAAATTATAGTTAAAGTAAAACTTCAAAGATAGTAAGAGAGTTCCCATATCCTGCACACCTGGCAACCCCCGTTGGTAACAGCTTAGGTTAACACTGTCACCGCTAATGGACAAATGTTGCGATATTATTATTTGCTCAAGTCCATACTTAACTCAGACTTCCTTAGTTGTTATTTGAAGTCCTTTTTTCTAGTTCAGGATCCCACATTCCATTTAGTAGGCATGTCTCCTTGACTCCTCTTGGCTGTGACAGTTTCTTAGGCTTCCCTCTGTTTTGATCACCTTGACAATGTTAAGGAGATATTGGGCAGATGACTGTAGAATGTCCCTCAACTGGGTCTTATCTGAAGTTTTTCTGATGATTGTACTGGGGTTTGGGGAGGAAGAGCACAGAGGTAAAGTGCCATTCACATCACATCATTTGAAGAGCGCATGTTATCAACACAACCTATCACTGCTGATGGTGACCTCAATCAACTGGCTAAGACTGTGTTTGTCAGGCTTCTCTGCTGTGAAGTCATTTTCCTCCCTCCCCTCTTGCACACTAGGCTCTTTGGAAGGAAGTCACTGTGTGCAGCTCACACTGAAGGAGTGGGAAGTTATAGACCCTCCTTGAGCATGGGCCATCTTCATGAATTATTGGGAATTATTCTGCATAAGACATTTGTTTATATTAATATGAGCTCATGGATATTTATGTTGACACTTTGGGTTATAATCCAATAGTATTTTACTTCTTTTGTTGCTCAAATTACTCCACCTTTGGCTACTGGGGGCTCTTGCAGTTGGCTCCTATGTACCCGTCATTGAGGGGTTTGTGTTTTGTGTGTGTTTGCGTGTGTGTGTGTGTGTGTGTGCACTTCTTTACTGTTGGCACCAAAAGATGCTTAGGCTTGCTTTGAGCATCTCCTGCCCTGGCCCTGGAGCCACTCCAAGGAACCTCCAAGAACGCCTGATTCCTTTTATTACTGGTTCCTATTATAATTTTCATAATGGGCTGTCATTTTGTTTTGTCTTGTTTTGTTTATAATTATAAGGGTAAGTCAGCTCATTGCATAAAAGATAGCAAAGATATGAAAGAGTAAGAATGAAAATAAGTATCCCAAATAATCCAAACAGCAAAGAAATCCAGTGTTAACCTTTTGGGGTACTTTCATCTGGTCTTTTTGCTAGTTGCTGGCTCTTAAGAAGTCTGTGCTTTCACTCTTGATCTCTGCCAGACCAAGGGATATCATGGGCCCTGGTTTACCTCCCTGTCCCAGCATCTGGGGTTGGAGCAGCGATTCCATTTGGCCATCCTCAGGTGGTCTGTTCGCTGGGCCCCTGCCCACTTCTCCCTCCAGCAGACTGCAGGCCCAAGAGGCCAGGAGCCAGGGTGTGTCCTCCAGCAGACTCTGCAGAAGTGAAAACATCATTGTTCTGTGACTTCCATTGTTCTGTGATAGTTGGCCTCATTTTCCTCTTCTTTACGAAGTAAATGAGATAATATATACAAAGTGCTCAAAGAAAGGCCTGGTAAGAAACAGGTATCTTAAAAAGTAAAAACTGTCGGCTGGGCGTGGTGGCTCGCGCCACTAATCCCAGCACTTTGAGAGGCCGAGGTGGGCGGATCACGAGGTCAGGAGTTTGAGACCAGCCTGACCAATGTTGGAGAAACCCCTTCTCTATTAAAAATATAAAATAAGCTGGGCGGGGTGGCAGGCATCTGTAATCCCAGCTGCCCGGGAGGCTGAGGCAGGAGAATTGCTTGAAGCCGGGAAGTGGAGGTTGCAGTGAGCCAAGATCGTGCCATTGCACTCCAGCCTGGGCAACAAGAGTGAAACTCTGTCTCAAAAAAAAAAAAAAAAAAAAAGTAAAAACTGTCATTATTATAACCATAATTACTATTAGCAATCTGAAGAAACACATATCTAATGATAGAAGTTCAGGCATAGTGTGGTAGGCAGGCCCCTGGGAGGGATGAATTTGCACAAGCAAACTGCCTTCTCCATGGAGACCTAATGAAATTCATCCAGTCCTTCTTGAGAATTTGAGTTGGGAACTGTGTCTCTACCAGACCAGCAAATGGAAGAGAAGTTTCCTGGGGCTCTAGCTGAAGAGTATGTACTGAGGGGCAGTATTGCACTGTGGCTGTAGAGCCAGGCTGCTCAGCTTCAATGCCCAGCTCCATCACTTACCTGCTGGGCAGCAGCCTGAGTTATTTAAACCTCACTAGGCACAATGTAAGGATAACAATATTGACTATCCCATAAGGTTGCTGGGGATGCCAAGTAAGTTCACAAATGGAAGAACTTTACACAGTACCTAGCACAGAGTAAGCAGCCAATTAATATTACTCAAGTTACTGTTTTTATTATTTTATCATTCAGGACTCTTTAGGTTGCAAGCACCAGGAAAGCCAACCTAGAATCACTTAAACAAAAGGGAATGTATTGGCTCAGGTAACTGAACTTCAACATTTTACAGACTCTCATTGGCTCCGATGGGCTCATATGTCCATCCCCAAACCAATCGCAGTGACTGAGGGATTATCCAAGGATCACACTGGCCACTTTGATTCACAGGTTTTATCCCTAAAGGAAATCACAGGTAATAGATGTGGGGCTGCAGAAATGCAATATGCACTTTTCCTTGAAACCGAGTCCCTTTTCCCTGAAGATGAAGCTTGAAAGGAGAGCTCTCTAAGAGGTTAAGTATTGAGCTGATGGGCAAGTCACAGGCAGAAAGAGTAGCTGTGCAGCCAGGCTCCTGGCCAGGGAAGGCAGGTAAGGAGGGGAGGCAAAGTTTGGTAAACAGGAAGCTAATCTATGGGCAAGAATCATCTTCTTCAGCATCCTGACCTCTCCTAAAAGGTTCTCCACTGGTCCCTGCTAGGACAAAGGAATTACCACCAGACTAGAGTCAGGAGTCCTGGGCTAGTTCTGCTGTATGACACAGGACAGGTGGCTTGCCTGGTCTGAGCCACAGCCTTCTCCCCTGTCGATGAGCAGGTTGGTTGTTCCAGCACCATGTCAGCCCTAGAAATCTCTGAATTCTTGACCAGATCAGTAATTGCTCACTTGTGTTTACTTTTCCTTCAAGTAAAGAAATTGGCATACGGGGGGAGCCGAGTGCAGCCGGCATGCTTGGCTCAGGTTCCAGAACCCAGAAACCAGACAAGAGTTGGGAAACCATGATGGTGGAGGAGGGATGTGCCACTCCTTACTAGTGCCTAATCTGTTTGAGACACTAATGTTTCAGTATTATCCACAGATTCTGATGCCAGGCAGCCCAGATGACTGGGGTCAGTCATTAGCATGCTTCCTGGAGGTGGTTCCCAGGTGCAGGCTACCTGCAGTCTGGC
Organism: Hylobates moloch; assembly: GCF_009828535.3. NCBI lineage: Eukaryota > Metazoa > Chordata > Mammalia > Primates > Hylobatidae > Hylobates > Hylobates moloch. The sequence continues at coordinate 147,829,827 of NW_026652281.1, forward strand.
TGGATGGGCCCTGCACCACACTTCCTTCTGGGAAGCTGGTTTTGGGGTTGCCACAATCTCTGAAAGAATCACTAGGCCACCCTCTGAGTGGGTCCTTCTGTAGGAATTATGGATAAAATTGTTCCACTAGTCTTACCTTCTTGGGGAACCCTTGCTGGATTCCCAGGCTGGGCTGGATGTCCCTGCATCCTAGCCCCACAGCCCTCCTGCTTCTCTTTCTCATCACAGTCTTGTCATCTCTACCAATTGTCGGCCTGCCCCACTGAATGTGTGAATAAAGGGACTGAGTCTCTCTAGCCCCTAGCATAGATCTGACACATAGTGGGCGATCTCTATTGAATGAATGAATGAATGAATGAATGAATGAATGAATACATTTAGATAATTCAGATTACTCTTTTTTTTTTTTTTTTGAGACAGAGTCTCGCTCTGTCGCCCAGGCTGGAGTGCAGTGGCGCAATCTCGGCTCACTGCAAGCTCCGCCTCCCGGGTTCCCGCCATTCTCCTGCCTCAGCCTCCGAGTAGCTGGGACTACAGGCGCCCGCCACCGCGCCCGGCTAATTTTTTGTATTTTTTAGTAGAGACGGGGTTTCACCGTGGTCTCGATCTCCTGACCTCGTGATCCGCCCGCCTCGGCCTCCCAAAGTGCTGGGATTACAAGCGTGAGCCACCGCGCCCGGCCTCAGATTACTCTTTCTAGCTCAGCAGGGTAAAGCAGGAAAACATGCCGTCAATATGATTTAGGGCAAGTTTTCAAATCTCTCTGGACCTCAGTTTTACCTCTTGTAAAATAAATATAATAATTTGTCCTTATTTCATGAGACTATTTTGAAGATTAAACGAGATAATGCATACACTACTACTCACGGTCCTTACTTGAATATTCCTAGGTCCTTGGTGCTACATTAGACTACATGGAATGTATTTAAAGTAATAGAGTGGTATTTAATAAATATTCATTTTCTTTCCCCAGAACTACCTTAAATTAATTTGTTGAAAGGACAGATGGATGGATGGTGGATGGAAGTAGCGGGCTTCCAGCAGCAGGGGATGGAGTGAGTGTGTGGATACTGCTGGCTCAGCAGAAGGTTATACCATTTTAGAGTAACTATCTCGGATTTCGGAGAGTTCCTGGGTATGAAGGTTTGGCTTTAATTAAAGTCTCAGCACAGTGTTAAATGCCATTTTATTTTAGGTCATAATTAACACTAACGAGATGAGTGGATTACAAACAGCGCACATCTTGAGAAAGTGAAAAACAACATCCAAGCTTGGTGGTTTCCATTTTTGCTTTTCCCCCTCCCATGCTCTGTTCAATTAAAAGTTTTGAGAAAATATTACAGCCATACTCCTTGTCTTTGTGGTAATGAAGGATATTAATTTGAATGTGATGAATACAATATTCCACTGACTTTTTTATTCCCTTATCTACAAAAGTTTAAAATAATGAACCAATTAAACCAGGAGAGAAGAATGCAGGGTTTGCCTGGGGCTCCAACTCAGCAACCAGAGAACTGAAAGAACAAAATTTTTTGACAGAGTCTGGGCCAGACTTCATCCCTTACCTATAGCTGACAAACACTAAGTCAAATTGGGCAGATGTGGACCAGCGCAGAACACATACTATATTGAGGATTGAAAGGCCAGGTTCCAGACCATCCTCTAATATTTTCTCAGTGAATATTTGTTGGATGAATGCATGGATGGATGGATGAATAGATGGATGGATGGACAGATGGACGGAGGGAGAGATGGATGAATGGATTGTTGGATGAAATTGAAAGATGAAGGTAGATGACCTCCCATGGTCTGATTCTTCCTAAGGTAGCAAATTAAGCCTAGGTTAGGCTGACCTAATCCTTCCAAGGACTTAGAAGTTAGGGCAAGAACTTACAGGGAAGGGTTCAGTTCTCTGACCTCACTACCCTAGAGGCATAAACTATAAATTATAGAGTTGGCCTAAGCTCAGTTTCCCTGGGAGCTCTGCTCTAAAGCAGAGCCCCTTCTCCCTGCACCAATTTGGTTAACCCAAGTAAGGCTGAGCCTCCCCCAGCAGGAGCTCCTGCTTTGGAAGAGAACATCCTGGGCCAGGCGCGATGGCTCATGCCTGTAATCCCAGCACTTTGGGAGGCCGAAGCGGGCAGACTGCCTGAGCTCAGGAGTTCAAGACCACCCTGGGCAACATGGTGAAACCCCATCTCTACTAAAATACAAAAATTTAGCCAGGTGTGGTGATGCAGCACACCTGTAGTCCCAGCTACTCAGGAGGCTGAGGCAGGAGAATTGCTTGAGCCTGGGAGGTGGAGGTTGCAGTGAGCTGAGATCACACCATTGCGCTCCAGCCTGGGCCACAGAGTGAGACTGTCTCAAAAAAACAAAAAAAAATTCAAAAAAAGAAGAGGACATCTGGAGCAGGCCTGTGAACCTGACACATGGTACAGCCGTCTCCCTGAGGACCTCTGGAAGTCTCCCCACCTCCCTGTGGTCCTTTAGGCATTAACACCACCTTGTCACTCTGTCTTCTGAGGCAGTCTGGAAGTTCATACCCCACAATCTCTGTGTACCTTGTCCCCCATTCTGTTCTCTGCATTGCAGATGGTTTAAAATACACACACACACTCAAAATGTTTTCCTTTGCTTAAAACCCACTGTGGCCAGGCTAGACAAATCCTTAATACGGTCTACAATATTCTGCACGGCATGGCCCCTGGGTGCCTCCCAACCTGATCTGTCGCACACCACCTCCACCTTTGCCTGTTCCCTGGGCCCTAGTACTAAACTTTGGTTCATTCCTAGACATGTTTTCAGCACTTAGGCCCCCACAGCCCTCAGAACCTTTACACTTGCTGTCTCTCTTGCTTTAAATGTTCTTGCCCCACCTACCAGCTAGTTAATGCCTATTCCTCCTTCATCTCTTAGCTGAAGCATCACTTCCTCAAGGATGGCAGCCCTGATGAAACTCACTATGCAAACTCCAGCCTGGGTTGGGCCTTATCTTTATGCTGTCATGGCCCTGAGTATTTTTCCTTTATGGCACTAATCACCGCTTATATGATATACTTATGCTATTATTTGAGTTATGTCTGTCTCTCCCAGTATGCCATCAGTATTAGAACCATTGTTTTTTAATCATTGTATCCCTAGTGCTTAGCACAGAGCCTGGCTCATAATAGATGCTTAATAAATATTTGTTGAATAAATGAATGAGTGAATGAATAAATGAATGAGTGAATGAATAAATGCCTCATTCAAGAGCTTTGGCTCTTTCTGTGCTACTACATAACTTCTATTTTTGAGCTCTTAATTCTCAAAGCACTTTCTTTGTGCTGGGCCTATGCTGGGAGCTTAGACAGTGAAGCTTAGACAGTAAACTACAGTTGCTCTCAAGCAGTTCACAATATAACAAAAAAGAGACACAAATACACAGTGACAATACTGTGTGCTGAGTGCTGCAATAGATGGAGGAGTGCGGTTTTATGGATGTGGAGAATAAATCCTTCTATTCCTCGCTGGAGGCTTCACTAAAGAGAAATTCTCTAAGCTGCTTCTGGAAGGAAAAAGTATTGGCCAAGAAAATAAGGGTGGAGGCAGAATTTCAGGTGAAAGGACTAGCATATGCAAAGGCTCAGAGGGCAGAGCCTGGCACTGAAAACAAAATGCAAGTCACTTTGAGGACCGAGTCCTGGATCAGGACATGGAGCTATGAGAGATGAGGCTGGGGAGGGAGGCAGGGGCCAGATCACAGAGGCCTTTCAATGACAGCAACATACGGCAGCTGCAGAGACAGCATGGAAGGGACTGGTGTGTAAGACCTGTGATTTGGAGAACTCCCTCTCGAAGGGGTTCGGAAAAGAGATGTCCATATTTCAAGTGAAGGACTTCCTCCCCTGGAGAAACTGAGGCTCTGCCTCAGGGCTGTCCATCAAATTCCTTCCCAGAATCCAAACGCTTCCAAAGGATGCTCAGTTTGGCTGACCTTGCTTATTCATTGTGGGGAGAATTAATTTCAGGGTGGGGAATTTTAAAAAAGTATAAGATTAAGCAGTGTAATCAGCTGCTGCTGAGAGTTGCAAATGCAATAAATAATAATAGCATCGAGAGCTGTTTTTAATAACTCACCAGTGTAATTTAGCCTCGGCTTCTTGGAGCATATTTAAAATATGTCATAGTGTGTCTAATGGCAAATGCCTCATTGCCAGCCTCTGAAGACAAATGTCTTCCCAGGAGGGAGGGGGGCAGAAAATAGAGGAGAAATTGGAGGATTTGATTGCAAATAGGGTGTAGGAAGGCAAGCATTGTTCATTCTGACACCACTAATTCAAAATCTGTGATCTTTGCCTAGGCAATAGGCTTTAGTTGGTTTGTCTTCAAGGGTGAAGCAGATGGATAGCAATAATATGGTAAAGGAGATATTTATAATTTGTAAGAGAAGAGGGTGTTTTCAGAATCTATAGAATCACCATTTTCATGCAGTCTGCATTCTAATTACAGATCATCCTGGACTATCTATTACAGCAGGTCCCCAGGCAACTGATATCTTGACAACATTTGTTTTACTTAGTTGAGTTACTAAATATTCATGATACAATGAAAATGTGTTATTTAAAAGTGTTTGATGAATTCTGAGTTTTAGTAATTCATATGTGCTGTCCATGCCCAATCCTGATTAGTCTAAACTGGTGGGATGGAGCTAGGAGTCCTCCCCTCTTGGGTGACAGACTTGACACAGTTAAAGTGAGACAAACTTTGGAGTCAGACAGACCAGAGTTCAAATTCTAGTTCCACCACTTACTAGCTGTGACCTTTTGCAACTTAAACACTGAGGCTCTATTCCCGATCTGTTAAGGGAGAGTGGTGATGATGACGACCATGACAGCTAATATTTATGGATCTCCTATTGTGTTATCTTCATCACAATGATACAGTGACGTAGGTCTACCATAGTTCCTGTTTCACAGATGAAGAAACTTGAAGCTTAGCGAGCTCAACTAACTTTCCTGAGGCACAGGGCTAGTGAATAACCACTCTGGGACCTAGTATCTGTTCTAGCTGGTTTCAAAACCCATGCTGTTAAGTGGGCTCTGATACTATCTTGTACAGTTGGGGGAAGATTTGAGAAGATACGTGTAAGGTATAGTTCCTGGTATGTAATTAAGACTTTGTAAATATCTCTTATATGGAAGGACTGAATTTATCTTCCTGGGCTGTGTCTTCGCAGGGAGAGATAACATCTATGTCACTCTCAAAGCTTTATTAATGTCCCTGTCACTCTATACCCTTGTCCAAGTTACTCCACACCCTTCAAAGCCTCAGGTTTTTAATCTGTAAAATGGTGGTGGGCGGGGGTGGGGAGTGAGAGTTCTTACACATACTACTAGGTTGGGGGTAAATTAGTAAAACAACTTTGAGAAACAATTTGGCAAGGCTTAGTAAAAGGTGCATAGATCCTGTGACACAGCAGTTCTATTCCTGGGATAAACACTAAAGCAGGTTTTCTCCACCTCTGCACTACTGACATCTTGGGACAGATATTTCATTGTGACGGGGGCTGTTCTGGGCATTGTAGGGGATTTAGCAGAATACCTGGCAATTTATTCCCAAGAGGAAAGCCACGAGGAAGGAAGGAAGGAAAGAAGGAAGGAAGGAAGGGAGGGAGGGAGGGAGGGAGGGAGGGAGGGAAGGAGGGAAATATTTAATAGTTAAGTTACATCCACAGGTTTGATTATAAATGTGTGTATTGAATTGGAATTTCTGTTGAAATTCTGATCCCTTCTAGACAAAGAAGGTAAAAATTGAAACATGTCAATGGATATCTAAATAACATTACTCATTGGCTTTATTTGCAAATAGCTTTCCATTGACAACAGTTACATTTTGTTCAAAGCAACAAATGATTGGTGCTGACAATCCACAGGAACATGGTGCAGTCATTAATGAATGTGCTGATTATTCCTCCCTGCCGGGAGGCATCAACTCCCATTCTCCAGCCTGTTTTAAGCAGAGAGACCCACATCTCCACCTGTCAGCTTGGAACCCTAGTAGGGGAGGGGGATGTTGATGAGATGGAGAATGAAGAATGGGCCCTGCAGGCTGACATTTTGGGAGAGTAGGTTCTGAAATTTATCCCAAAGGACATGGAATCCTGGAAGCAGGGTTCAAGATCCTCCCAAAATTGATCTCCCAGGATGCTTGGAATGATTGTTCCGAGGGTTTTCTAAAATGCCAGGGGAAAACCAGGAAACTTCTCTCCAGTTGCCTTCCCTCCTTCCTCCCCAGTCTCCATGGAGCTGATAATAAAATCAAATAAGCAGACCTGACTTTGAGAATTCACTCCTGAGGGACAGAGACTGGGGTGGAGAGCCAGCCCTGCTGGATTCCACAAGGTGCTGCTTAAAGCACAACACCTCTTCCCAATGATAGATTCTGAAAGAAGGCCTTGTAGCTAGATGTGCTGCGGGTTTTTTTGTTGTTGTTGTTGTTGTTTTAACCTTTCAGCATCTGTCTAAAATTGCTCTGGGCTGGGTACAGTGGCTCCCACCTGTAATCCCAACACTTTGGGAGCTGAGGCAGGAGGATCGCTTGAGCCCAGGAGTTCTAGACCAGCCTGGGCAATATAGTGAGATCTCTATTTCTAGAATGTTTTTTAATTAGCTGGACTTGCTGCCTGTACCTGTAATTCCAGCTACTTGGGAGGCTAAGGTTGGGGGATCACTTGAGCCCAGGGGGCTGAGGCTGCAGTGAACCATGATTACACCACTGAACTCCAGCCTGGGCAACAGAGTGAGACCCTGTCTCAAATATGTACATATATATATATATGGCCAGGTGCAGTAGTTCATGCCTGTAATCCTGGCACTTTGGGAGGCCAAGGCAGGCAGATCACGAGGTCAGCAGGTCGAGACCACCCTGGCCAACATGGTGAAACCCCGTCTCTACTAAAAATACAAAAATATTAGCCGGGCATGGTGGCATGCACCTGTAGTCCCAGCTACTCAGGAGGCTAAGGCAGGGGAATCACTTGAACCCAGGAGGCGGAGGTTGCAGTGAGCCAAGATTGCGCCACTGCACTCCAGCCTGGCAACAGTCTCTAAAATAACATAAAATAAAATAAAATAAATAAAATAAAATAAAATAAATTGCTCTGTAAGTTGACACCACTAAAAACATCATTAGTGGTTGTAATAATTAAGATAAAGGAGAAAACTGTGCAGAGCCCAGCACAGTGCCTGCTCCATGGAAAATCCTAATGACATTTAGTTTCCCTCTCTTTGCCCCAATTTTCTTATCTATAAAACAGAAATAATGCTGTATCCTAACTCAAAAGTTGATTATGGACAGTGGCATAGTATTGTTTCAACAAATATTTATTGAGAAACTGCAACATGCAAATAGATGTAAAAGGTTAAACAGAACTTTGCAAATTAAAAATCCTAAAGGACATTTTAGACCTTGTGAACTTCCTAATAGGTAAGACTTTTTATCTATCTGCAGTGTCCAACAGGTGCGAGAGCTTGGGTGAACTGTGAATATCTAAGAAAAGAGAGCGAACGGGAAGGAGGGAGGAAGAGGAAAGAAGGAAGGGAGGAAGAAGGGAGGGAGGGAGCGAGGGAGGTGGGAGGAGGGAGAGAAGGGGGAGGAAGGGAGGGAAAGAAGAAAGGAAAGGGAAGGGAAGGGAAGGGAAGGGAAGGGAAGGATTACACGTGGGAGGGAGGGAGGAAGGGAGATATCATTATTATTGTGCAATTGTTATCATTATATAACTAATTTAAACAAACCCATCCTGTGCCCACAAAAGGGCACCAAGATAAAGGCTAAGATAAAGAACACATGAATCATTTTCCCATTTTCGTCAGTGATGGGAATGGTAATGATTTTCTCTCTGAACCATAACCATCTTGCAGTTAAATAATTGCTTTCTTATAGAATCAGGAGCTCTGAGATGGTGTTCTGAGGAGTTCTTTCATTTCTTTTGCACCTTTTAAAGAAAACTTCAAGTGCAATTATTGGCATTATTTTAATACCAACTGCAGCAGAACATTCTGGAAAATGAGGCCCCTATCAAACTAGTTTGTCCAAATGACAAGGAGAACCACTCAGAAAGCCCCCGTGGCAGCAGCAAGCCCTATTGAGTCAAGGGCACATGGATGTCACACTGCACATGTGTTTTCAGATAACTAAGTGAACTGCTCTGATCTTGTGGGACATTGCACCACGGGGCCTCTCCATTTACTTCAGGTTACACAGCAACAAGCAAGCCGAGAGCAGCAGAAGTAGCTAGCTAAAATTGCATTTGATTTTGTGACTGCTAGAGGCCGATACTCAAGTGAAGTTTAAGCAAAAACAAATCATACTCAGCTGAAAACATTTGCCTGGAAGAAAGATTTGTGGCTGGAGAATTGGAGTTCATGCACCCAGCAATTTCCAGAGGAAGTCTGAATTCCCTCCCTGAAGTAACACTCCTTCCTCTCCCCAGATCCAGATCTCCAGACCATACGTACTGAATATATGACTTGTCCATGGGGCCCAGCTGAGCATTATTGCCTCTAGCTTAATGCTAATAATAACAGTAATAATTATACTAATATCATTATTCTTTCTATGCATAATTACTAATTCATCTTAATCTCACAACAACTCTATGAAGTACGTACTGTGAATGTCTCTGTTTTACAGGTGAGAAAACTTAGGCACAGAGAAGTTAAGTAACTCACCATAATCACAGAGCTAAGTAGGAGGCAGAGTTAAGAGTCAATACAGGCTTCTGACCCAGAGATTGTGCTCTGGACCTCTGTGCCACACTCCCACTCACCGGGTATCAGGGACTGTGCTGAGCAGTTTATGGCATCATCTCATTTTGTTATTGTAACGACTCTATGCTATGGGTACCAGTATTATTCCCAAGTAAGGAAACTGGCTCCAAAAGCTTGAGTGACTTATTGTGGTCACACATCTAGTAAGTGGCAGAGATAAAATTTAAACCCAGAGCTAAAATTGTTTGGCAAAAACTTGGCATTTGTGATTGTGACCGTCTTGGTTTCCAAGACCCCTGGGGGACCCTGCAGACCATGGCCAGTATTCATTTGTCAAGATGCAAGGACCTAAATTGGAATCCAGTCTTTCATGATGTCTGGATCATAACAAAAGTCAGGTATCTGCTCCATGAGGCCAGCTAATCCCCCCACAACCCCACGTCCCTCCAACACACATCATCCTCACCCAGAGAAACCTTTTCACAAATAATCAAACCTTTGCTTCTTTAAGGCAAATGGACCTAAGGGGAAAAAAAATGCCTGTCAGTATTGATAAGGAATTGAAGAGGACCAGCAATGTGAAGATTCTTGGCCAAAAAAATAAAATAGTAATTTGGGACAAATTTAGTAAGAGAAATATCAAAATCTATGCAGGCTCACATCTCCAATACAAACATATTCACCTTACACTCTATATGGAAATAGTAAAAAGCAATTTGTGAAATAGATTCCATGAGTACTCCAATTAGGGCAAACATTTCTCATCAAATGAAGGATGGAACTTCAATAAAGATTTCAAAGCTGGTTACATGTAGAGAGATTTGTGCAGAAACCTTGTGGCTCTGATGAAACTGGGATGTGAGAAGAAGGCAGGTTTTCTGATAAACAATTCCTGTATCTTTCACAAATGCCAAATCACAGACTCAGCTTGGGACATATGAGGACAGCACAGACTTTGGAGGCAGGTAGACTTTGGGTTGTCACTCAGACACCCACTACTATGAGACCTGGATTTCCTTCTGACATTATTGGGGATAAGAAGTGGTACCTCACCATTTCTAGGAAATAGTAGGTAAGTCTTTCTGGTTGCCGCTGAGGTGACTCACCTGAGACACAGGTGCTCCTAAAGTTCAAGGCTGGGAGACAATCAGAAGGGGAGCTGTCTGTGAAGTCAGAATTCTTGGAAGATTGTAAGTCTTTACACAGTAACAGCAAAGCAGAAAGTGGGAACCACTACTCTGCCTTCTTGCATCATTCTTTCCCAGAAATACCAGAAAGCGGTAAGGGATTAAGTCTAATTCCTGGCACCTGACCTTGTATCTAACAGATGCTCAGTATTACCTGTTGATGGGACCTCACTGGGAATGTTTTGTGTGCAGTACAAAAGGGCAATAGATGAAAATTTGGGACGGGAGCCCAGGAAAATGGTTGAGAGGAGAGCTTATGCATAGCTTATGCATGAGCTTGCAAAAAGGGAGAATACACAGGAGGGAAGATCAGGAACAGCATGAGTTTTATAAGGCAGAGAATTGTTGGGAAGGAAGCAGTAGGGAGAGGGGAAGGAGTAAGTAGAAACCTAGAAGAGATACAGCTAAGATAAGCCAAGAGAACAAAGTATTGACTTACCAGAAACATGGAAGTCTTCCTGCTTCTAATTTAGTTCCGCATATCTGGGTATGTGAATGCCTAAAATCCCATTAAGCCCAGTGGGTTAATTATTACACTTGCTAGGGCCCCAGAGCAGAGGAAACACAGTAAGTCAGAAAAACCTCTGGGCAGGTGAATTTCTCAGGTTTTCTTCTGGGCAGATGGGATCTGGAATGGTAGCGTGGCATCCTGGTAATTCAGAGACAGTGGGGAGGGTGAAGAAACACTGATTTGTAGCATTTGCTAATTTCTGTGGTGTCAACACCCTACCATGGCTGATTTCAAGCTGACAAAGGTTTAACAACTGCCTTGCTGATTTCCTGAAAATTTAACAATTAGCTTTCATGAGCTGCAGTGGGCTGACCCCAGGACATCACTGCCTACACACCAATGAGAATGGAGATTGACACAAAGAACAGAGTGGAGAGACACAGAGCAGGGAAGACAAGATTTTCCCGAGTCTCAATCCAATATGTAGACTATGTCTCCCTTTTTCACAAAGAAGGAAGGGGAGGAGAGACCAGCATTCACATTTAGTTATTGTTGTTTTAAATCCATTACGCACATACATAGGAGAAAATTTCAGCAACAGTCACCCTCTGAACCCAGTTCCTCAGTTCTCTCCAGAGGCAACTAAAATGCTCAATCATTAGTGTATCCTTTTGGAAATATTTTATGTATATGACTGTGTGTGTGTGTGTGTGTTCCTTTCCAATATTAAAATAATATTAACATTGGTAATAGTGGTACTAAACAACTTAGGGTGTTTTTTTTCATTTAATAGTATATTTTTAGTACCTTTCCAGGAAAAGATACATGGATGTGCCACATTATTTTTAATGGCTCACATGGTATTCCTTTTATGTATGCACTATAATTTATGGAACCACTTTTCTCACTGAGGAGCATGTAAGTTCTTTCAGTCTTTTACTGTTATAAACGAATGATGCAATGAATATCCTTGTACGTATATATTTGTGCGCATATGTAGGTATCCTTACAAGCGGAATTTCTGAATAAATGGATATATACAATTTATTTATGAATTTACCTTCCTACCAATGATTCAAGAGAGTGTCTTTGCTCCACAGTGTTACCAATATAGCGTATTCTCAAAATCTGACACCAATATGTGTGAAGTGCCTGCTCTGTTCCCACACTTTACACAGGTTCTCTTATTTGCGGTAAGTTTATTTAAGAAGAGGAAACTGGGCCTCATGGAGATCTAGGAACTTGCCCAAGGACAAGTCTCTGTGACTCCAAGAGTGCAATCTTCCCTTTTCCCCATGTCAAGCACCTTTCCCCACCAGGCCCACTGCTGACAATCCAGTGTACGAAGAAGGGAAAGTTCCCCGACAGAGCCCAAAAGTTTAGGACATGCCGATAGCATCACTCTTTTGCCTCCTCATTCTTTCTTTCATTTCCAGAACATTTGCTCACTCAGTGCTGCCCAGTGATACTTAGCCAGCCTGACTACCCATCTAATAATTTCTGATACTAATATAAAACCTTCCCAAAGACAAATATAACTGTAGACACATTCCAGCTTAACACAGCTTTCCTGGTGGTACAGTTTCCAGGGACATGTCACTGTGTCAAAGCAGGGACCACATATGTTCCAGATCAGCTTGTCGGGTTTTTCGCTGGGAAGTAAAGACAAATTGTTGTCCCTTTGAAAAAGTATCTTTCATCTCTCCATCTATCTGTGATCTAAAGCAATGGGGCTCTTTCTGTATGTCTTTGAAATGGTCTACACTGACACACGTTTTCTCTGAGCTGCCGAGAGAATATGCCATGAGATGTTGCCCGTGATGGTTACACTCAGCTAGCAGACGATTACGGACTGGTTAAACCATTGGAGAAATTGCCTTGGGAAAAGAGGAAATAAAAGCAAATATTACTATGAAACATAGAGATTACCAGCTAGGAGGAGGAGAGAGGTGGAGGGAGGGGGAGGAGTGGAAGGAAAGGAGGGAGGGAGAAAGAGGAAGGGAGACTGGTGGAAAATAAACCGTGCACTTTAGGAGAACAGCGCGGGAAGGCAGGCTTGGAAGCCTGGTTTTCCGGCTTTGAATGACCGCCTAGCGCTTGCCGGTGCGCCAGGGTGCTGTGAGGATGTGGGCAGAGGGCGAGTCCGAAGGGCTCCAGACACTGGGAATAGTGGTGGTCGTGTGCACCTCCCTGAAACTTTTGCACTACCTCGGGCTGATTGACTTGTCAGACGGTAAGCGAACCCTGGAGCTTCCCCGTTTTCTGTGAATGCTTTTTCCGGCTTCGGTTGCTGTGAGAGTCGTTTCGAAAATGCACGGAAATGAGGGCGGAGACCCGAGAGATTTGAAAAAGCCGGGCTGAAACAGCGTGGTATTGGTCCCCGCCTCCCCAGTCGTGCCCCAGTGCTGCGCTGTCCGTCGTGCTGAAATGTGGTGCGCCTGGGGAGTGCGGGAGCCAGGGAGTGAGGGTCTTCTGCTCCGGCCCTATGAGCATGTGAGTCTTGACGGATTATTAGCTATGGGTGAGGCCAGCACAACACATCACAATTCTCTCTGAAGCTGTCTGGTAACTATGTATATTGTTGATGGAAGCGAATGACTTTTAAAATCCATTATATTAACTTTTTAAAAGAAGTTTAGGAGATTATATGGAGGTAAAAACCTTTTTAAAATGCTAATCACAGTGTCTGACAATTAGAACACATTTAATAAATGTTGGTTTCTTTGCTCAACCCTTATAAGAAACCTTATTCCAAAGCCACCTCCTCAGCTCTGACTTCAGCTCCATTCCTTAGTGAGAATGGGGTTATAAATCCAGGTTAACCCGATCGTTTAAGATTAGAAAGTGATTTGGTTTCCAACGTTGAAGGAGCTCAAGAAACAAAGAGTTTTATTTTTCCTCCTTATGAGATATTGTTCCAAATAGAACACAGTTTGTCTAGATGATTTTTGTCACGTAAAATTAGGCTCTAGGAAAGATTCCAAATTTCATGAGCAATTGGGCTCATAAAACAAGATCAAACTCCAATAGTGTATATTCAAAGTATGTATAACGTGTATTCAATGTATATTCTTCCACCACTGCACGGTGTAGACAGAATTTCTCTTCCAAGGGGCACCACATGACAAAACCGTACATAATAATGAAATGCATTTGTAGACAAAGGACTAGCTAAAATACCAACTGAAAGTGGGAAGACCAGAAACTGAAGTGTAAGATGAGGTAAGCCCTGGAGTAAGAGTCAAGAAATCCACTTTCTATCCATATTCTGTCTCAGTTTAATGTTGGTCAAGCCATTTTTATAAAAATTCTGGGTCTTCCTTTCCTTATGATGACTTTAGATCTCTGTTCCTTGGAATTCTAGAGTGATCCAAAGGTTTCTTTGAATTCAGTTTTGTGGGTTGAGACGGGCAGCCAGACTCTGAGTCCCTCAGCTCTGCTTCAACCAGAACAGCTGCACTTTACTGTTTGGCATGTTAGCCCTGTATGTAAGGACGTTTTTTAGCTTTAGCTAAAATTTAGTGACTCTATGACCCTAAGGCCCTACTTCTCTGAGATTTTGAAAGCTGAAGCACATTCAGATAACTTTTTCTTCCTTAAAAAATCACCTGAAATCTGACAATCTGGAGGACTAGTTCTGTCTGCTCCAGCCCTTGGTCCCTTAGATGGGCTTTTCTGAAGATCCAAACTCAACCTGCCAGTCAATACCAACTGAGGAGAGCCCCTGTTCTCCATCAGATTTCAAGAGAACATGTTCCATTCCTGTTCAGAGCTTCAGAGCAGCTTCCCCTAAGACTGCACATTAATGCAACAGCTTCCTATTTTCTTTTTTTTTTTTTTTTTTGATAAGACAGGGTTTCACCATGTTGGCCAGGCTGGTCTCAAACTCCTGACCTCAGGTGATCCACCTGCCTTGGCCTCCCAAAGTGCTGGGATTACAGGCGTGAGCCACCGTGCCTGGCCAAGCTTCCTACTTTCTTATAAGGCTAAAGTTGCAGTAGAAATATTCCCTTGCTCTTCCTTTCCATATCATAAGTATCCATCTTCCTTCCCCTGCTTTAACTTCTCATGATTGCAGTTTTTGTTTTATTACCACAAATGATATCAATCATTCATCTAACGTTATAGCAATGAGGGGATTTAAGGTGAAAGGTAGAGAACATATGTTGAGAACTATTTCTGGAAACTCTAGGTGAAGAAAAAGAAGGGAATTAGCATTTATTCAACACCTACAATGTGCCAGGTACAGTGCTTTTATATACATGAGTTAATATAAACCTCAAAATAATGCTCTAAGGAAAACATTTTAAATAATGCTGAAGTAAAATATCATGATTCCTTTTATATAAGGAAGAAGACAGATTTAGAGAAGTTAAATAAAATTTCCAAAAATGCAGCAATAGCAAGGTGGAGGTATTTGTCTCTAAAATTTCACCCTCTGTTCTGTACACCAAGTACTTCAGCAAGTAATCCAGTTCCAGATGGAATCTGCAGTCTGCCATTAAGTCTTTACCACACATAGGCTCTTATGCTAGAGCCCTTACCATATGGTCCAAAATGCCATTTTAAATGTGTATTTGATATGGAGACTCTGTTCACAATTTGAGTACTAAAGAGAGAATACCACCTCCTAGTAGATACACCAGGACCAATGTGATGCCGTCATTCTAAGGAGAGCAGTGGAACATCTCCAAAGAACCCATCTGTAGTCTTCCTTCGGCCCTTGATCTTATTCCTATTTTATTTTTTAGGGTGTTTTTTTTTCTTTGAGACTAAATCTCACTCTATCACCCAAGCTGGAGTGCAGTGGCATGATATCAGTTCATTGCAACCTCCGCCTCCCGGACTCAAGCGATTCTCCTCACTCAGCATCCCAAGTAGCTGGGACTACAGGTGCACACCACCACACCCAGCTAGTGTGTGTGTGTGTGTGTGTGTGTGTGTGTGTGTGTGTGTGTGTGTGTGTGTTAGTAGAGACAGGGTTTCACCATGTTGCCCAGGGTGGTCTTGAACTCCAGAGCTCAGGTGATCCACCTGCCGAGGCCTCCCAAAGTGCTGGGATTACAGGCATGAGCCACTGTACCTGGCCAATCTTTTAGGGATAATTTTAGGACAGTATACAGATATTGAGCCAAGAGTCAAAAGAGCTGGGTTGCAATTCTGGTTGTGCCATTTATCAGTTGTGTGAGGTTGGACAAGTCTATTTTTCTCCCTAGCTTTCTCTTTCCTCATTTATAAAATAAAGAAATGAGAATGATAGTTGTATTAATTTTTGAGGACTGCCAGAACAAATTACTACAAACTAGGTGGCTTAAAACAACAGACATTTATTCTCACATAGTTCAGGAGGCTAGCAGTTTGAAATCAAGTTCTTGACAAACTCCCCTAGAGTCTAACGTCTCTAGAGAAGGATTCCTCCTTGCCTCTTCCAGCTTTTGGTAGCTCCAGTGTTCTTTGGCTTGTGGCAGCATCACTCCAGTCTCAGTCTCTAGTTTGTGGTAATGTATTATGACAGTCTTAGGAAAATAATACATAGGTATTTGGAAATGTTTCTTCATTTGCCACAATATGATATCAAATAAAATACATCCACTTAAAAGTTCAGATATGGATAGACCTATTGATCTGGAATGCTAGTGAATGTAAAGGCTTAGGTCAACTTCTCTCTGCAATTCCAAGGAGGATGAGAAGTAGCAGCCTTGACCTCCCACCAGCGGGAGTTTCCCTCCTTCATCCCTGGTCACTGGCCACACAAGGACCTGGCATCTCCCAGTAAATGTGTTCCTCTACAACCTGAGCCACAAACCTCTGTCTCTTTTCTCTCTTTCCTCTTTCTACCTCCATATTTGGTTGGCTATTTTTAGTTCTTCTGCAGATATAGTTACACTTTAAATGACACACAGCCTTTAATTACTTACATGTTGGCTTGAAGCAATGGCTGTTGCTCACCTCCTTGGAAGTATCAGAAGACAAGAATACTTTTACTTCCTCCTCCTTCTCCCATCCTTCTCTCTGTCTACTTAATCTGTTTATCATATTCTCATTTTTACACCATTAAGGTTTATAATGCTCCCAGAACATACCTCCTTCAAGGTAAATGGGAATGGTATCCTCTGGTCTCTCCTTGCCTATGAGGACAACCCTGTCTCCTGCTCTGCCTGGGTTCCCAATTTGGCCCTAAGACTTTTCTGTTTGCATGATCAGCAAAAGGACATCAAATACTTTCCATCCACCAATGAGCAGAACACATTCTGTGGTCAGAAGCCTTCTCATTACTTCTGATCTCAAAGGGACATCCAGAGTTTCCCAAACCCAGGCCAACCACCCTTCCATTTAGCCACAGCCTGAAGACCCCCACTATGATCAATAAAATAAGACTCCAGATCCCACTCTGCTAACTGCCTACCTAATACCCAGACTCTTGCAGCTGAGAGAGTCTCTTCTAAAATCCAGCCCAAAAGGCAAACTAGATTTGAGGACCAGAATAGCTTGTATTTTGTAGTCTATTATAGCCAGCATAATAAACTTTTTTATCTGTTTGTTTGAGATAGAGTCTCACTCTGTCACCCAGGCTGAAGTGCAGTGGCACGATCTCAGCTCACTGAAACCTCTGCCTCCTGGGTTTAAGTGATTCTACTGCCTCAGCCTCCTGAGTAGCTGGGTTTACAGGCACGTGCCACCATGCCCGGCTAATTTTTGTATTTTTAGTTGAGACATGGCTTCCCTGTGTTGATCAGGCTAGTCTTGAACTCCTGATCTCAGGTGATCCACCCACCTCGGCCTCCCAAAGTGCTAGCATTACAGGCGTGAGCCACTGCGCCCAGTCGATAAACTTTTTAAAATTACTTTTTCTATTCCATATCATAGATTCTGGGGGGAAACAAGGCCCAATTTGAGTAAAAGCCACTGCATTTAGCTGGCTTGAACTTCTTCAGAGAAAGAACAACATAAAATATTCAACTCATCTGATTTTTTTAATGACATTTCCTTTTTATTTATATTCAATTACACAAGTAATATGTGAACAGATTCTCCCTTTTTTAAACCATCCCTTATTCTACAGATCAAGTGAAAGTACTTGTCGCTGGACTGTACTTCCCATCCCCACTTTTGTCCCCAGGACAAAGTACTATCAGGATACCAGTGTTCAGACTGAGCAGATTCCTAGTACTAACATAAGGAGCATCACCATCTAATTTTTAAATTTTAAAAAATGAACACAAAGTCTATTAGAGGAATGAAATGAACCTACTTTGTAGGTACATAATATTTCTCTCTCCAGAGAGAAAGGAGGAGAGCAGAGATAAGATAGGAAGATGAGAGCTACAATAAATGAAAGAAGAAAGAAACTGCCAGAAATGGCAGGGCAGAAAGAGGGAAACAGGTGGGAGTGAGAGAGGGGGAGGGAGGAACAGAGGAAGACACTAACAAGGAGAGTCACTCAGTTCTGAGGCAAGCACTTGATTCTCCGTGGTTCACTTGGGTATCCAAGTAAGTTATTTCCTATAATCATTGGCCTTTAGGAGTCTGCTTAGCTAATCAACAATTTGCCAATTGTTTTTTTGTCCTGCATTCTCCAGAGACTTTACACTGCAAAGGCAGACCACAGCAGCCCGTCTTACACTTGAGTTGTGGCCAAAGCACCATCCTCATCAGACAAAGCCAGCCCCACAGCTGACCCTGGCCTGTGAGTGTCTGCAAACTGGCTGTAAAGAACATTCTGTCTAGTTACTTCCTCAGTAACCTCTGGGGCTGGGCATTGGAGGTTTTCTGAAAGGAAGTGTTCGGTGTCTCACACAGCCATGTGCTTAGTATATTCCGTGCAGCACACCACTGAGCCAGTGCCCTTGAAATGAGTGAGCACTGCAGCCATCTCCCTTTATTTCCCTCAAGGCAATATCCAAGGATTAAAAAGTCAAAGCCATCTGCAGATTCCTCCTCTCTACCTTGCCCTGCACTTTTTGTGCCCTTCCTCTTCACCCTCTCCAGCCCCAAATCTCTCTCCTGATCTGCAGGCCTCCTCCTGGGATGCCTACTGGGGCTGGTCCTCCCCCATTCTCCCCCAGAGTTCTCTGCTGTTAATCTGTCTCCAGCAAAATTAACCTAGCCTATGTCCCATGCCCTCTGGACTCTGGCTGCTCGTGAATCACTCTTAAATATCAGGTTTCTCCTTAGGCAATCATTTTGTTGTGATTTTATGTGTAAAAAATCCTGGGTAGATTTTTTTTTTTTTTTGAGATGGAGTCTTGCTCTGTTGCCCAGGCTAGAGTGCAGTGGCATGATTTCTGCTCACTGCAAACTCCGCCTCCCGAGTTCAAGCGATTCTCCTGCCTCAGCCTCCCAAGTAGCTGGGACTACGGGTGCCCACCACCATGCCCGGCTAATTTTTGTATTTTTGGTAGAGACAGGGTTTCACCATACTGGCCAGGCTGGTCTCAAACTCCTGACCTTGTGATCCACCCACTTCCGCCTCCCAAAGTGCTGGGATTACAGAAGTGAGCCACCACTCCTGGCCAAACCTAAGTAAATGTTTTAAAATTATACTGCTAACATAGCATGAAGGCTTTAGAATTAACACAGGAGAGCCAACAGATGTGGAAATTTGGGAAGTCAGAGGAGATATTCTTTCATTCATTCATTCGTTCATTCATTCACTTGTTCACTTTTACATGAATGGACTCCAGAACAGATGCTGGAGATACAAAGATGCATGAGACTTGCCCCCATCTTCAACAGTCATTCATAGTCTAATCAGAAAGAGAGCCTGGCATTTGTAATACAATATGGAGTAATAATAGCTCTGTGTTCAGCCTGCACAAAATACTCTGCATGCATGGTCATATATCCCTTGAAACAACTTTATGAGGAAGATACTACTATAGTCTCCATTTGACAGATAAGGAAACTGAGGCTTAGGGAGGTCAAACAACTTGCCCAAGTAAAACAACTAGTAAGTAGCTGAGCCACAAAACAGAGATTCATGCAGAAACTGTGCAACAGAAGAAATCAGGACTACATCTGCCTCGAAGGAACCAGGGAAGGCTTCCAAAGAAGGGAGCATTTTAAATGGGTTTTTGAAGTATGTATAGGAGCTATAGAGGTAGAGAAGAGGAAAAAAGTCATTTCAAACAGAAAGAACAGGTTGTGCATTTAAAGGTGAATTGAGAGGTGAGAAAAGCATGTTCAGAGAAAGACAAGACATTTGTGGCCGTAGGAGCTGAGATATGCCCTCGGGAAGGCTGGAGATGATGTCAAAGATGAAGATTGGACAATAATGCCCATCGAGCCAGGAGCCCCCTTTCTGGATTCCCTGCTTCCACTCTTGTGTAGAATGAGCTTTTTAAAATGTTCATCAAATCAGGCCCCCCTCTTATTAAACATTTCAAAGGTTTTCTGTTCTACTTAAAACCTAAAATCCTTGTTTTGTATGCAAGGCGTAAACAGCCTGCCTTTATCCTGTAGATAAAGGGGAGATGGGAGGAGGAGCTAACTCACAAAGACAGTGGTTATGTCTGCTCTACTCACACACATCCCTACTGCCCTGCAAGGTGCCCAGCACATAGTAGGTCCTCAGTAGGGTGTTGAATGAATGAACAAATCACTAATGAATGACAGGTCTAAGCAGGGATTTTTCTTCAAAGCTTCCTCACACCTTGGAATGCATTTGGGGGCCCAACACAAAGGTTTCCAACTTCAGCAGCAAAAACTCCACCTCCCACACAATGTAGAGTTACTTCTTGCTCATTTCCAGTGGGTTTCTGTCTTTCTCCACAGCCTGACTGCTTCTCAAAATCTCTCTATTCCCTTCCAAATATACATTCTACATATTTACGGAAGCTTGTTATTCCCCTCTGAGCTGACCTAGAGTTCTCCTGATATTTCAGAGAATTTCCAAGAATAGGGAAATCTCCTGATATTTCAGAGAATATCCCAAGAATAGAGAAAGTTCCATCTGACAAGTAGATGCTCAGTAAAATCTGGTGAGTGAATGGATTAATGCAAAAACTGATTATCATGCTGTTCATGGCAATGGATATGATAATTTTTTCAAGTCCAACTCTGGGGCACCCTCACTTCCATGTCACATGATTAGGAAAAGGGCCCAGGTGACATTCAGTAGACATAGACTAAGCCTCAATCCCAGCCCTCAGACACGTCAGTGCCCTCTCTAGGCTCACTCTCACCAATTTTAGAATTGAATTACATCAGTCGTTTCCAGATGGTGATCTGCAGAATTCCTTTAAGGACCACCTGTGGGATTTGAGGAAGGAAAACTACACTCTCCCAATCTCCCTCTTTAATCCAAGCATCTGATTGCTTTAGTCTGTTTTACATACTTAGCTTCTGTACACAACTTCCTTTGATTAAAGAATTCCTTGGCTTTATAGTAGTGGATGATATCTAAGGATGATGTAAAATACTGGGTGATAGCTAAGGTTTTTCCAAACTTAAAGCCTTTATGCTTCCATAATTCCACTTTACCGATGTAGGAAGACACGTGATAGACTTACTTCCAAGGTGGATAGAAGGGATATGACCTAGCCAAGGCTACAGCATTTCTCTATGGCACCATTGCCATGACAACCATCAGTTTGAATGCCTTATGGGTGCATCCTATGGGTTATGCACTGGCCCCAAGCCATAACCCCTAGGACTCTAGAGCCAGCAGCAACCACAAAACACTGAATTAATATTGAGTGAGATCTCTGTTCCCATAGCTGCCACAGGCTAAATAAGTTGAGGGGGTATTTTAAAACCCAAGATTAGATCACTGAGCCTCTGGTATCAAAAAGGTGTATTTCATAGAATGTTTCGTTGGATGAGAGCTTAAAGAGCATGGAAATGATCTGGTATCATGGAAACAGCCCTGCAACTGCAGTCAAAGACCAGAATTTAGACCCCAGTTCTGCCATTTGCTGACTAATCACTTTGGGCAAAATACTTAACTTTCCTGAGAGTTAGTTTCCTCATCTATAAAGTGGGGTAATATAACCCACCTTGCAGGATACTGGTAGGATTAGTTGAAACAAATTGTAGGAGAGCATTTGGCTCAGTGCTAAGCCTATATAAATACTCCACAAGGGCACAGAGAGGGAATGACTTGCCTAGGATCTCCTCCTGGAAATCACACAACAATTCCATTAGTATCATGTGGCCCACAGGCAGCTGGTGGGCACAACCAGACTGGCCCAGCATTGCCATGGTCCAAGAGGCTTCTGGTGCTCAGGGAACCAGCAGGGTCCCCTGAGCATTCCTCCTCAGCTCCCAACACTTCCCTGCAGGCACCAGTATGCAGGGCAAGGTCCTGGAGGGGGCGCCGAAACACCACTCGAGATCCTCACTCTCAGGAATTCAATATAGAAAACACATTAAGACCTGTTTACATGGAACTGCTGTTTATAATTATTGTTCCCTATGGGATATTCCCCACTGCTTCCTCCAATCCTGTTTTAAACTGCTCAACTAATAGAGTTTTCCTGGCTTCCCCAGGGAGACATTCACAGATGCTAATAGAGACATAATTCAAAAATTGCTTGATATACATGCCCTCAATTTTCCCCAAGAACCACCTAAGTAAAGAACCCCAGACATGCAACACACTCATTGGCCAGATGCAATTTAACAGGCGTTGGATTAAATATACAGGCTACTACAGCCAGGTTGTCATCAAGCAGCAGCAGGCACGGCATTTTATCCTAAGGTACCACCATGGCCAAATGCAACAGGAAAGAAGCAGGCTGCTGGGTGGGACCCCTGGAAGATCTCCCTCCTCTGTAATTGCCACCCCAAGCTTTTCCCAAGCCTTTTCAGGCAAAGCGGGGAGTTTTGAAAATAAATCCCCCAGGCCTGGAGAAGCAAAGAATCAATGCCAAGCAGCTCCGGAAATAATAGCTTCCATCTCTCTGATATATAAAGAGGATAAGGAAGGCAGAAAGAAGAGGCACGATATTACAAGATTGCAACAATACATTGCAACATTACATTACAGAATTACAGAAAGCAAGATCTAGTTTCAGATGCCAGTTCATGCACTTACTCCCTGTGTGACCCTGGGAATCACTTAAGCTGTCTGAGACTTAGCTTGTCTAATGACAAACTGGGGATACTAATATCACCTCCCAGGATTGTTGGGAAGGTAAATGGAGATTGACAAACGTGAACACACTTAGTATGTCTTTACATAGTAGGTATTCAATAAACTCTTCTATATATATCTTCTCTTTCTGAAAATCTGAATATGGGGAGCATGGATATGCTTATATGCTGGTTAAACCAATGCATGAATGTTCAGCAAATCATAAAATACTAAAATTAGAAGACTAAAAGGAGTAAACTAGGACCGATTAAAAGAAGTTTGCCTTCCCCAAAACTCATAAACTTAATGAAACTTGCTATCTCCAGAGGAAATTAATATAAATTTAAAATAGCATAGGTTTGAGATGACTTTAGAAAAGTTTCTGGAGAATAGATCCATCACTGGTTAATAAACTAAAAATATAGAGAGAACTGCCCAAGGTTACATGAGCAGAAATTCAGTGTCCCCACCACTCTTTTTCATTGCAGAGGGAATTGACCCTCAGGGAATGGAAATGCCCAGCCCAGAATTGGGGATGTGGTCTGGGAACCCAGATCTCCCATCCCGCTCGGTGGCCCTCTCACCCACTCCCACTGGTCAGTGTTCTTTGCCCTGTGCTGGCATCCCTAGGGACGGGCCAGCCCCCATCCCCCCGACACACACACACATTGTCCCTTCAAGATGGAGCCAGGCTGACACCATGTAGAATGACCTGGAAGCCCCCACTCAGTCTACCAGCCCTCCCTCCTCACACAGGAATAGATGGGAGGGAAATGAAATAAGCTGCCATCTGCTGTGCATCCTCTGTGTGCCATGCTCTGGGTACCCATCTAATCCTCTTGAAGACCCTGAGAAGTGAGTGTTCTTCACAGACTAGGCAACACCAGAAGGCAGGTGAAGAATGTGCAGAAGCTATACAGTGCACGGGTGACAGGTGTGACAGCCAAGCCATTCAAACTCCCTGGGTCTAGGACCCAGCTCTTCCCACATCTCTGCCTTTACCGATCAAACACCTGAGCACGGAAGGCCCTCCATCAACATGAACTGCTTTGAATTGACATGAACAAGCTTCAATCAAACTATAAATGCTGAGATGTTTCAATTATAGAAAGTATTTGAAAGACTCCATAAATTCCCCTGTCGTATCACGTGAGCTGCATTTACTGCAGCAGACACTTTTTATCTCGGGCTTCAAGGAAGGATTGGCAAGAAGCAAGTGGAGGGGGTCTGAGGAAGGGCTGGCAGCCTAGAGGAGGAAGCAGTAAGAAGCAGGCTGGAGGCAGTTCTGTGCTGCCGGCCTTCATCGGTGTGGCCTTTGGACAGCACCTCAGCAGGAACGTGGTGGAGAGCAGCCCCGTTCACTCCTGAGGAGAGCCTCACACTCTTCAGGCAGATCTAGCCTAGATGAGAATCTCGGCCTGGCCTCTCCGGGATGACAGGTGCCATTGCCCAAGAATGGGGAAAAGGTCGAAGTGCTCCAGCCAAAGACCTCAATTTATCTTCAGGACAATTTTCACTAGAAACCTTGCCTCACCACTGCCCACTTTTTCAGAAGTAATTAGAATGCTAATCTATAAGAAAGACGACTATTAAAAATAAATTAATAATAGATGATACATTTTGGCTTACAATTTTGAATAATATAGCCATCCCATCTTAAAGTAAAAATTCATATATTTTTAATAAGCCTGAGACATGTTTTCCAATGAACCACAGATGGTTCATTTTTATTATCCTATAAAGAGACATTATGGGCAAATGTTTTTTAAAATGGTAAAACAGAACCTTAGAGCAGCTCTCTTTTGGAGATCTCTAAGCACTTTCTAAGCGTCAGGACTCCCTCCTGTCATCACAGAGACTGAAATGAGGAGATGATCTCTGTCACTCCCTCACTCACCAGTGAGCCCCAGACCTTCATCCCTGATCAGATGGAAGCAGTGTGGCATGATTACAGTTCAGATTCCAACTCTGCCACTCAATGACTAATAGCCAAGCCGTATTAATGCAGAAAATGTAAATTTAAAAAATAATCTTCCTGAGGTTGGTTATGAAATGCATTCAACACAGCACCATCCACAGAGAGCCTCTTTTTAATTGCTCTTTTCTTTCTTCTCGACACCCAGAATCACAAAGGATGCCTGAAAGGGTCACATATATATGTCTGTGCCCATAACATGGCATTGCACATACAAAGGAAATAAATATGTGTTGCCCATGTGACAAAGGTCCATGAGCCCTGTCTGCAAAAAGCTGTTGAGTTTAAAGAACAAATAATTCTGAAAAATCTTCCAGGAGATGAAATTTGTAGAACTCAAGGGCAGTAAACTAGCTGCTTTCCAAGGACTGGTCATAGCGTTATTGACTTACAATAGCCAAAGATAAGTCAGTATTAATCAAACCCATTCTCTAGAACAACCTCATCATCACTGGGGCCAGGGCAGAGAAGTGTGACTCAGCTCTCTCCAGCCTTCCCCACTTCACAGCATGGTTCCACCATCCACCCAATTGCTAAAGCCTGGATAGTCTTCCTTGTCACCTCCCAATCCCCTTCTCTAACGCCCATCCCCCGGCCACCCAACATCAGCAAGTCTGGTGGTTTCTCTCTGTCACAGAGATTCAAGATCTGCCCCTCATCTGTCTCTCCCAAAGTTAACATCATCTCTCATCCAGACACTTGCAACACTCTCCTAGCAGGTCCTTCTGCGTCTATTTTTTAACTAAATTTTTAAAAATGAAAACATTCCTCTAAATATAATCTGCTCCAGAACCCAGATTAAAAAAGAAAGAGAAGGGAGAAAGAAGATTAGGGCATCCCAGAAGACCCCTATTTGCCCCATTTGATTCATTACTCCCCAAAGGTAACTGCTATCCTGACTTCTAGCCACACTGGTTAATTTCCGTTGATTTTGCACTGTATATTCATCCATGCTGTTGGACACTGTCATACTTGATTCATTCACATTGCTGTGTAACATTTCATTGTATGAATATTTTAACATCCATTTTATTGTTGAACACTTGGGTAAACTTCTGGTTTGCGGCAATTATAAACTCGACACTTCTGCTTCCCATTGCTTTGAAGATAAGAGCCCAAGTCCTTGTCAGACAGGTGAATGGTCCACCCAGTTAGCATCCTAGGCCGGGCACGGTGGCTCACGCCTGTAATCCCAGCACTTTGGGAGGCCAAGGTGGGTGGATCATGAGATCAGGAGACCGAGACCATCCTGGCCAACATGGTGAAACCCAGTCTTTACTAAAAATACAAAAATTAGCCGGGCGTGGTGGCATGCGCCTGTAATCCCAACTACTTGGAAGGCTGAGGCAGGAGAATTGCTTGAACCACGGACTCGAAGGTTGCAGTGAGCCGAGATTGCACCACTGCATTCCAGCCTGGGACAGAGCGAGACTCTCTCTCAAAAAAAATAAAAACGCCAGGCTTTTTCTCATCTCATAATCCTTGCGCATGCTGTTCCCTCTTCCTGAAACTGCTTTCCTACCACTTCTCACCTTTATGCTTCACCTCGTAATGTTCATAGACTCTCCTTCCTTCCTAACTCAAAAGAGCCTCCTTCTGGTTTTCCTTCACACATTTCCCTCACTCTTTTCCTTCACTGCGCTAAAGATGATTTCTAATTGCATAGTCATTGATGTCAGTATTTGTGTATTGTGTCATTCCTGCTGAACAGAGGATGGGCCTGACTTATTTGGGACCATGTTCCTGGTGCCTGGACCCAAGCTTGGCACAGAGTAGGAGCTCAATAAATATTTGTTATATGAGTGGCTGAATGGCCATACTCTCAAAGGACCCACGGTCTAGGAGAGACAGAAGAATCTTTGTCTTTTTGTCTTGCAGTGAGATGGATGCTGCAGGGAGGGGTCTTGTCACACTGATACTGTCTGGGGAAGACAGAAAAACTTCAGTTTCGGAGGAAGTAGCCCTTGAACGAGATTTGAGAGAGGGCTGCACATTGCACAACTCCATGGGCACCATGCACATTGTAGTCCAGATAAATAGAGCCCGCTGGAGGTATGCGAGGCATGGGATAGACTTAGAGAAACCCAGGACATAACCCCTTCAGGCACCTGACATACAAAGATGTGAAAGTGTCAACCAGGAAGTCATGTTGGGGGAACAGCAAGTATTTACAGAAAGTGACTGTGTGTGTCTGTGTAGCAGGGTGACTTTGCATAGGAGAGACAAAACCTGTGAGATAATCAAGGAGCAGCTCATAAAAGACCTTCATAAAGAGCATGGCCTTTTTCCTGCAAGCAGTGAGAAACCATTGAAGGCTTTAGCATAAGGACAGTCAGATGTACTTCCCTAGAATGCACATTTCCTTCTGCTCCAGAACTTCTGCACAGGAGGCTCCTAAAAGCTCTCCCCATCCTCCCTGTACACATAGAATCTGCCTCTGTCTCTCTGTCTGTCTCTCTCCTCCTCCTCCTCCTCCTCTTCTCCCCCTCTCTCGCTGTCTCACACACACATACACACCAAACTCCTTCCTTCCTATCTAGTCAGCTTCCGCTCCTTGGTATTTCAGGCCCGCCGTCACTCCTCAGGGAAGCCTCCCCTGAATGCCTGCACTACATCAGGGCCCCTTTCCCCCGCCCCCATCCCAGCGCACCAAATAGCTCTCCCTTGCAGCACTTCTCACAGCTGTCATTTTATGTTTGTGTCTGTGATTCTTAGGTTAAGTCCCTCATGCACCAAATCGTAAGATCTGGGAACAAGGACCATGCTTGTCCTGCTCACCACTGTAATCATCACACTGCCTGCCGAAGTGCCTTGCACATATTAGATACTTAGTAGTTATGTGTTCCTTGAATGACTCTTTAAGAGAGGTTCTTCTAGCTGTTCTTGCAGAGAACCCATTGGTAAGGTTGAGCCTACAGGCTGATACTTTGCACTAGTCTCAGGAAGAGATGGTGAGTACAAGAAATTGAGTCCCCGAGAGGTTAATGCCCAGTGCCCCAGCTAGGAAACATCCAAGGATGCATTTTGAACCGCATCTGTCTGGCTGCAGAACCCAGCCCTCTAATGCATTCAGGGGTCCTAGCTCCCTGAGGATGCCACTGTGCCGTGAACTTCTTTCTGATCCTCATGGCTCCCAGCACAGCATCCACACTCAGAAGGTGCAAGATGAACGTTTGCAGATAATGAACATAAAGCTCTCAGGAACCCTCATCTCCTGAGAATCTGCTTTGGCCCCCACAGCAGGTCTGGGTGTGGACCTTCCCCAATGGCCTTGGGACCAACCAGTTTTTACAAATTATCAGCATCTCCCCATTAGCTGTTGCAATATTAAATTGTATGACTGGAAATGAATGAATAATCCCATGGGCAAGTGAGGGAGACCAAGCAGCAGGGATTTAATAACAAGTCCTGCCCTTTCTCCAAGCGGAAGATCTTCCTAATTAAATATTAAAAATCTATCCATACAAGCTAGAGCGAAAAATTGCATTTTCAGCAGCACAGGTTTGAGATGCTGCCTTGGAAGACCCAAGAGCTGTGGGAATGCCCTCTCCCCTAGAAGAGGAGGCCAGAAAACCGCCACGTGATAAGCACTGCTGGGTACCCGGGTATCACAGGGCTTGCCACATTCAATCCTAATGGGGACAATGAGGCAGGGGTTAGATCACAGCCACTGTCTAAATGAGCAAACTGAGGCTTAGAGAGGGATAGTGACTTACCCAAGGCCACCAGGTATCAAGTGGCAAAGTTGGGATCTTAACCCAGTTCTATGTGGCTATAAAGTTCACGGAATGTAATGCTGCAGTTAAGAACATGGGCTTTGGCATCAAGCAGACCTGTATTTGAGCCCCACCTCTGCTGTTTATTAACTGTGGCCCTGGGCAGATGACCTTACGTCCTTAAGTCTCTAGTTCTTTGTCTTTAAAAGGTTGGCAGAATGTACCTCACTGGTTTTAGGAAGGTCACATGAGATAGTGCACATGAAGCCCTAGGCATGGGAAAATGCTTCTAAAATGTCAGCTGCCATTCTGATCACTGCAAGACCCCCACCCCCAATACTCCCAATTGAACCACCCCACCCCACTCACCACTGTCTCAGAAATGCCTCCTCCAGAAGGAAGGCATCCTGTCCAACCCACTGCTTCTAGCCAAGCTGTCTTTCTTCACAAGGTAGAAAAGAATTGTTAGTCATTGTTTAATATTTATTGAGTATGTACCGCCACACCAATTGCACTGCCATTCATTATCTCATTTAAATCTGACAAGAGTCTTGTAAAGTAGGGATTATTCCCACCATTTCCCAGATGCTGAAACTGAAATTGATAAATATGACATGTTGCCATGGCTACATGAAGATCTCCAAGCTGGAGGATCTCCACCCTCACCTGCCTAGCTTCCCAGACCTCTCTGCAGAAAAGGGACCAACCCCCAAGGCAGCCCTGGGCTCTGGGCTCCACCCCTTCCACATCCATCCCAGGGCCACTGAGGACTGAAGAGTTCTCCACGTTTGCCCTTTAAAGTGACTTAAAAATAATCTTTATGAATTTCTTCATATACAAAATTTGTACTTACTCATTGCAGCAAACTTAGAAAATACACATAAGCAAAAAAGAATGTAACAGCCATCCATAACCCTAATTCTCAGAGATCACCACTATTAAAATGTTTATTATCTAAGAGAGAAATGATATAGATAAACATGAGACAGATTGACACAGAGAAGATGGGTACATGATAGATATTTTCTGTTTTATAACCCTTGCTTTTTCTTGCACATCTAGGAATTTTTCTGAGAACTAATCTGAAATCTGCACAGGGTCCCCACGTCTCTGATCCTCATCCCATTGCCTCCCACCTTCTTGAACTTTGCTTCAATAATTATCACATCTCCTTTGCATGTTCAATCTTCCCCCTTTTAATGACAACTACCAAGACCTGTTTCCTAGTGCAGGGTCATGAGGTAACTAAAATAAGAATAAAGGAGAAAGCTACTGATCAGCTAGAAAAAAAGTCTTGGCTGGGCACGGTGGCTCATGCCTGTAATCCCAGCACTTTGGGAGGCCGAGATGGGCAGATCATGAGGTCAGGAGTTCAAGACCAGCCTGGCCAATATGGTGAAACCCTATTTACTAAAAACACAAAAATTAGCCAGGCATGGTGGCATGTGCCTGCAGTCCCAGCTACTTGGGAGGCTGAGACAGAAGAACTGCTTGAACCCGGGAGGCAGAGGTTGCAGTGAGCCGAGATCATGCCACTGCACTCCAGCCTAGGTGACAGAGCTAGACTCTGTCAAAAAAAAAAAAAAAAAAAAAAAAAAAAAAAAAAAAAAAAAAAAAAGTCTTACAGTCCCAGGAGATTTTCTCCAGCCTTATCATATTCTTGATACCATAGAGTCAGTTCTGCAGCTGAGCCCAACTCAGCCCTTGGCTTCCTAAAGGAGAATTGCCAGGCCCCCTGGTATTCCAGCTGAAACCTCAAACATCCTAAATTGTAAGCTCTATTAACTAATAAAGAGAAACAGACTTCCTTCCCCTTCCCATGACTTGTAGGGAGTCTAGGGTCTCAGGCCTATGTCACAGGCCCTCGATTGCCATGAGCCAGCAAGGAGAGGAAGGACGCAAAGCCAGCAGGCAGAGAGCTGGCCCCGCAGAGCCATCCTCTGTGAAGCCCCAGCCAACGGGAGGGACCAAGTTTGTTTCAGTTTTCCTAAAAATAACAAGACCGTATTTTCTTTGCTGTTGGCTGTCCCTAAAACCGTTAACATGGGTTCCCAGCCTGGCATAATGTGGTCCATGCCTGCCACCCACTCCTCTGGGCCTTGTTCCCTTCATCCCAGCCTCCAGACACACCTGCCTCCTCTCATCTCTAGAGCAGGCCTATCTTCTTCCCCCGAGGGCTCCTTGTAGAGGATGTTCCCTCTGCCCAGAACACTCTCCCTCACTCCTCACCTGTTGGTCCCCTTCTCCTCCTTCCGGGCTCAGTGTCAAGGCCACCACAGAGAAGACTTGTGGTTATGTTTAGTTCTTCCTGCCTAAGTTCACATGGTAGCCCATACCTTTCCTCCATCGTACTTTGCTCAACTGTAATCAAACATTATTTTAAAAAAATCATTCCAGCCTAGGAAACAGTGAGAAACTCATCTCTACAAAATAAAAAATAAAAATTAGCTGGGCGTGGTGGCACGTGCCCATGGTCCCTGCTACTCAGGAGGCTGAGATGAAAGGATCACTTGAGCCTGGGAGGTTGAGGCTGTGGTAAGCCATGATTGCCCCATTGCACTCCACTCTAGGCAACAGAGTGAGACCTTGTCTCAAAAAAATATTATTCATTTAATATCTGTTGCCACCACAGGACTGATCCCTCCGTGAGGGCAGAGATTGTGCATGCGTGGAACTGTGATTTATAAGCATTGGCTCTGGAGCCAGGTTGCCTGAGCACGGAGCCAGCTGTGCCCTGCGGGACACCTGTGGCACACCTCACTCCTGGAACACCTGGGACACACACACAATAGAAATGTTCACATTTTACTAGCCAGTGCCAGTCACGTAGTCCCACCTAATTTCAAAGGGCTGGAAGGTACACCCAACACACATCAGGAAGGAAGAGGACCAGAAATTGTTGGTGACAAGCACAAATGACCACCCCAATATAACATTTTGTTTGGAAAGCATTTTATTCCACAAAAACAACATTACAATAAACACAACAACAAAACACTGATTGCAGTAGAACCAACTTTCCAGACCTGTCTGCACAGCACAACCATTATCCCACTGAAAATGTCATGTTTTTACCCAAAACATTAAAATTTTAAAAGCAATTCAAACCCATAGTTTAAAAAATATTCCAACCAGTAATAAAAGGAAAAGTGTGCCTCCTCCTCCCAACTTCCCCACCCCACAATCCCAAGACATTATCCTTATAGGCGAAAAGGGTTTCAGGATTTGAGATGCAGGCTGGGAGGTCTGAGAAGGCTTCCCATAGAAGACATGACTTCAAACTCTTTTATGTGAGATTTAATTTTCAAAGACTCCTCTGATCCAACCTAAGCTTTATGGTAAACCACCTTGGGACTTAAATGATGAGAAGCACTGCTATCTCACAGCGAGAAATTCAGAAGGGCTGGGAGTTCCAAGTCAAGAGCTCTGATCTGGAAAGTTCCATCAAAGCATCACTCCAGGCTTAGCGGTCGCCACCCACCACTCGTCAGACTAAACAGCCTCAGAGCCCTGTGACCTGCTAATATATTCACAAACTAACTCAGCTAATTAATCCCAGATCATTCACCCTCTCAAACTACGCAAGTCTTCCAGCTGGCCCTCCGGCTTGCTGCCCCGGCTGATGGAGTGTTATGTCGGCTCTCTGTAGGTTGCACCTTACTCGCAGCCAAGCAAAGGCACTCACTAGGAAACTGAGCCCCAGGGCTCCCCCGTGAGTGGGGAGGAAACTCATGAGTGCCTTCTATATGCCACTGCTCTATCCGCAGGGGTTCTTTTGATCCCAGCAGACTGAGAGATGATGTTACTGTCCCCTTCTTCCTATTGTTGACAACTGAGACTCAGAGGGTGGAAGTGACTTGCTCAGGCCCACCACCTCTTCAGCTGCGGAGCTGCGACGGGAGCCTTTGTTTGACTTCAAAGCTCACCATCACTCCTCTCTCACTGATGCTCAAGTGGGCTATCACCTCACCCTTCCTGAGCCTTCCTTCACTATCCTAAAACAACACCTCCCGAAATCACCACTAAAGAACTTATTCATGTAACCAAACACCACCAGTTCCCCTGAAAACCTATGGAAATAAAAATTAAAAATAAAAACAGTGCCTCCCACGACCTGTGTCCTTCCAGTCCCATAACTCTGCTCTATTTCCATTCACAGCTCCATTCCCACCTTTATGTCTTTTGTTCATTGCTTTATCCCCAGTGCCTAGAAGAGTGCCTGGCACCTAGTAGGCACTCAGTAACTATTTGTCGAATGAGTTAATAGGGTTATGAAAAGAACGCCAGATTACTGGAAGGATTCATCTGAGTTTAATTCTGCTATGCTGGGAATCCAGTGTGCAGCCTTGGATGAGGCCAGTTCCCTCCCTGGGCCCCAGTAGCCACATCTGTACATTTAGAGGGCAGGAGAAAAGCCACACGCTCTGTGTCTTATACAACTTGTTGCCCAGAGTGGAGGCTGCTTTAATGCTCAGAAAAAAGAAACAAACATGGAAATGCTAAATGGGTGGCAGAGAGCTCGAGGGAGGAAGGAGATGGGGAGGGGACTCTTGAAACTATTTGGTGTCTTCCCTCCTGCCCCCTCAATACCAATTCTCAAGTACAGAAAGTGAAGGAGACTTGTATTAGTGGAATTTGGTCCCTGACTTGTTAAAGAGACACAACTACAAAGACACAAGAGTGGGCCCAGCAGAGACACTTAGCGTGGTCCCTTGAGGTTCCAAAGCATCTGCCCATCAAGCAGATGATGTGATTAGTCTCTGCGACCTCAAGGATGCCTCCTGAAATTGCTGATTCAATTGCTCCTAATAAAATGGGAACAATAATTAGTTAATAAGAAATCAACGATGAAGATTTAACAAGAATACTTAAAAGCTATGGGAGAATTAAGTGAGATCATGTAAGCAAAGTACATGTCACAGTGCTCTGCAAATAGGCAGTGTTCAGAAGTGTCACCTTTTCTCTTTCTTCTCTGAGCCTCAGTCTTCTCCCCTGTAAAATGGGAATAATATTATGCATACCTCACAGGAGTTAAGCAATGTGAAAGTACTCTATAAAGCATAAGGCTGAAATATACTGGGCTCAGAACCTATAGGTCTGTTCCATTCTCGACACACATGATATTAGTAGCACAGTACATTTAAGGACACAGCTTGATTCTTTAATCACAGGGCATCCTGTCTTCACCGCGTTGCTTGGGACCCCAAAGAATGAAGTTCTGTCATGTCTCTAGACCACCACGAAACACATAAAAGTCACTTAGGAAAACATGATAGGAGCCAGAGGAAAGGAATTGTTAAACAGGGATTGCAGATTCAGTATATAAATGAGTGATGATGACTCTAACAATAGCTCTTGGTCTTAGTGTTGGAAATGTAATAGGGAGCAGTGGGGACTGCGGTTTAATTGTTGCCGTGTGGGAATGTGAGCCTGGCATGGCCATAATCTCAGATTTCTAAAGGAAAGCCAAAAGTTCACATTTTTATGTGAAATAAATGTTGATAAAGTTCACACTTAAATGAAGTGAAACAGACCAGGGTGGTGGTTTACACCTGTAATTCTAGTGCTTTAAGAGGCCGAGGCAGGAGGATCACTTGAGGCCAGGATTTCAAGGCCAGTCTGGGCAACACAGTGAGACCCCATCTCTACCCAAAAAAAAATTAATTTAAAAAATAAAAGAAGCGAAACAACAGTATCCCATGGGCTGCCAGACTGTGATTTCTGAGCTAAACTGTCAGATTACAAAATTATCCACTAAATTAGCCAAATACTTTCCAGATATTCCCTGGGCCACTGTCTCAGGACTCTTAATATATTTTCCGATTAGCTCCTTGTAGTGCTACACACTTTTAGCAAATAATGAGCACTTACTAGTCACTTTCTATGTGCAAAGCAGATATTAGACACCACAGAGGGAGTGAGATACTGAAAACAAAAATAAGCACAAGACACAATCTCCACCCGCCCCATCCTTGTATATGAAAACTGTGACACCCAAAGGGAGATTTTGACACCTGCCGGGTGATTGCCAGAGATGATAAGTGCTTTGGGAATTTGGACAGAGCTTTTTTTGCAGTGGTCTGAGAGAGCTGCCCAGAGGAGATGGCACTTACACCATGTTTTAAGGATGGATAGAATTGGTGCCAGATGATCACGTGCTCTGGTAGACAGGGGTCTGTGCACCAGCAGATTCTGGGGCTATTGCAGAGGACCCATAACAGGGAGTGTTGGGGAATCATGCTGGAAAGGTAGATCAGGGCCCTAGCGTGGACTCTTCAGCGCCAGCAGGAAATCTAGGCTCTGTCTTGAAGGTTGCTCCTCAGCAGGAAGTTGGGGGGTTGTTGTGGAGTGAATCTGACGGAAAGGGATTCCTCCTCCTCCTCCTGCTTTCTCCAGGATGGGGAATCTAGGCACCCGCCCTGGGGCCCCTCCAGGTCCCACTCTTCACCTCTTGCTTTTTATTTCTCCTGCCATACAACCTCTTTTTTATTTAAAATAGATTTAAGCAGGATAGAGCCTCCCCCACCCCCATCAAGGCTGTTTCCTTGTAGGTGGGACGATGCCTTCATGGTAATGAAGTAGACCCTGAAACAATATAGAGAGGCAGCAGGGCTTGGAAACAGGCAGTATTTCCTCTTTTTATGACGGTTTCATTTTACATTTTTATTGGCCCTTCACTGATTGCTCCCGGGCTCTCTGACGGGATGTGAGATGCGCTGACATTTATAGAAATCAATACATTAATAAATCACGAAGTTCATAATGTCTGATTTGCTTCTAAATGAGACAGAACTATTATCGCCATAAAGTTGCACATAAAATATGCCCAATTGTGATGTATTGTGTAGTCTAATCAAAGGCATTTGAGTGAATAACCTTTCTCCAAAAGAAGGAAACAATCAAAGCTGAATAACTTCATTAATAATTCAAGGTGTGTCTGCCAAGGCTTCATTTATTAAGTGCACAGTTAAGAGGCTTCAGAGCTGAGTCCTGGAGAGGATAGCACCTTGCCATCTTCTCCCTGCCTCTGGGCAGGCAGATATACATTCTCAGATGAACTGACTGCACTCCTTGCATCTGGAAGTTCATGTCCAGTGGAGGGTAATGCCCGATTGACTTCTTCAGCTAAGAGATGGCCCATAACAGTGCTCATGAACTGTCCGGATTCTTAAGGGCAGAGGACACACAGCCAGGAAATGTCCTTAGTGGCCGTCGCTTGTTATGTCTGTTCACTAATGTTCCAGGCCCTATGCTTCTGGTGTCCACCACCCACAGATCCCCTGTTCTGTTCCACGGACTGAGATGGTCAACACTCTTTCATCCAGAGGGTTGTGTTTGCTGGTGGCCATTACCTTTAACATAAAATGATCATATTTACTTTATCCTATTCATGTCCGACCTCAACTGATAATTGAGGTGTGTCTCTGACAGTAAATAGCAGAACAAGGAAATCTTCCTATACTGAAGAGAAACACAATTAATGAACTAGATCCATCAGGAAAGGCACAATCATGATTGAGACAGTGTTTAACAGATGTGACTATTGGATTCTGTTGTTGAGAATGACCCTTAAAATCATAGTCAAAATATACCACAAGATGGAAATAACAGTTTTGAGCACCTGCTATGCATGTAGAGCATTTTACATACCTTATCTCACATACCTTATCTCATTTTACATACCTTATCTCACATACCTTATCTCATTTTACATACCTTATCTCACGAAGATTTACAGCTACAAGGTGGGCATGATTCTAGCTTGAATTAATCTAATAACCATATACCTCCTAGGGGCAGTGAGATGATTAGATCAATTCTAAAACTATTACCATGCTCTCTGAGCTCACCAAGACAGGCAGTTAATACAAGGATACGTTAATACCGAATCCAGCAAAAGCTCACATGGCCAGCTTCCATTATGTTCCTATTTGTGATTATTCTGTATCAAGCACAGAAACTTAGGTTCACACGAACGACAAAGAAAGGGTTTATTAGTGTGGATTACAGGGCCTAAGCCTACCCTCTGAAATTGGTTTTGGAGTCTTCAGCACACTTGTTTGGGACAGTTAAACATAAGCCAGCTATTCTAAAACAGTAGCAGTAATGTGATAGAGCTGGGTCATACTGTGCTTCCCAAAGTATGATCACTTCATTTCAACAACTTCACACTAACAGCCTGAACTGGGCCGTGAAGGGAAAATTTACACCAAGGAAATTGGAAAGTTGTATCAATCAGGCTTTTCCACCCTCCCCAAGAGCCAGTCGTCAGATATTTACCAGCCCACCAAAGCTAGCTCTCTAATCAGAAACCATCACTTAGCAAGTTGTCAAATTATCTGCAGAGCAATGAACTCCTCTTCTTCAGAAAGCAGGCCGACAGATGTGCTGTTCACATCTTAGCCTGACCTGGACCCAGTGAGTTTCCATCAGTGAGAAAATTCTATGCTAACCTGAGATAATACTATTCCTGTGGCAATTTTACTTTTCCTTTGAGCAATTCCTTCAACCTCTCTCTGCCCCTTCATTTTTCCATCTTAAAACTAAAAGTGCCACATTTTCTTAATCCAGTCTATCGTTGTTGGACATTTGGGTTGGTTCCAACTCTTTGCTATTGTGAATAGTGCCGCAATAAACATAAATGTCCAACAACGATAGACTGGATTAAGAAAATGTGGCACATATACACCATGGAATACTATGCAGCCATAAAAAAGGATGAGTTCATGTCCTTTGTAGGGACATGGATGAAACTGGAAAACATCATTCTCAGTAAACTATCGCAAGGACAAAAAACCAAACACCGCATGTTCTCACTCATAGGTGGGAATTGAACAATGAGAACTCATGGACACAGGAAGGGGAACATCACACTCTGGGGAATGTTGTGGGGTTGGGGGAGGGGGGAGGGACAGCATTAGGAGATATACCTAATGCTGGATGACGAGTTAATGGGTGCAGGAAATCAACGTGGCACATGGATACATACGTAACAAACCTGCACATTGTGCACATGTACCCTAAAACCTAAAGTATAATTTAAAAAAAAAAAAAAAAAAACTAAAAGTGCCCTTTCTCCCTGGACACTCCTCATTTGCAATGAATTGTCATTTCAGCTCCTCAGTCGAGAGGAGTAATAAAATCCCACCTGTGTTAATCCTCTTATTTCCCGCAGAAATATTGTAGACCCACTCACCCTAGGCAACATGCCCTCTCTCTTCAACGCAGGTCATCAATTGTTCATTTACTGGCTATCTCCATGTGCTGGAACTTCAGGGTGGTGTCCAGCTGGGTTCAAAGGAGAAACAGTGGGAAGTTTCTCCACTGCCACCTGAACACTAGCTGGTGGCAGGATTGGGACGTCATTTGACTAATTGCCTCCTAGAGCTGCAGAGACAGCTGGAACTACCTAAGTAAATCATCAAAAAAAAAAAAAAAAAAAAATATCATCCCAGGGCACTTTTTCCAGAAAAAAAGGTCCACTTAAAACATCCTCTAGAGATCTGTGCCTGAAGCTGAGTTGCTGCAGTGAAACTGACATTTCTAACTTGCAGCCTGGCCATGGGCTTAGCTGGACTAAAATGCTGCTGCAGTGGTGAGGGCATGTGAGAGTCCCTAATGTACATGGCCCTGCTCCTTGTCCTGACACATCTTTTAGGGCTGCTGCTTTCTCTAATGCTGGAATCTAGATCATTCCTTTCCCAGCCTTTTGTTTCTTCAATCTTGGAAAATATCTTGATGAATGTAACACTGTCACACACAAACAGAATTATGACTTATGTCACATTCTGTATAGTGATTTTGTGGACTTTTAATAATTGCATTACATTTCTGACCATTAATTTCCACCATCGCCCTGCTGCTGAGAAGCTGCAAGGGACATTTGACACTCCTCTCCCCACCCACCTCAACATTTGTGCTGACCTGAAGGCCACATTAAAAACACACCCATTTGGAGGGAAAGAGCTGTCGACTGAAATACACTAAATACTGAAGAATTTCCAAGTCATTTGATCTTGAAAACTCCATCTAATGGAAGCAGAAACACTCAATTTTTTTTTTTTAAGAACTCTTTTTTTCAGGACACTTTCAGGACTGAGGTATATAAATGAATGAGAAATGTATAAATTCAATTTCGCTTAAAAGGAGCAGGAGGAGTTTCAAGATTAAGAGAACAAATGCTTGAAGCAAAACATGATTTGAGTTTTATTGAACCAAGAAGACTGAAAAAAATACGCGGAACACTCAGAAAATCTTTATCAAGGCTCAAGCTGAGCACTCTTGGGGCTCATTGTTAAGTTTATAAAACTCAGAGCTGATGAGTTGTGTGCACTGTGTGGGTCTGAGTGGGCTTTTGACTCCCCTCCAAGCCTGGCTGTAAGAATCTAAGACTTAAAGCTGAAGGACCAAATGGGACTTTCCGTCCCATCCCCTCTCTGCTCCATGAAAGCACCAACGAGGATTTTTGCCCCTGATTATATTAGGGAATGCTGTCAATCAAAAAGATGATGCTAAACTCATCCAGAACAAACTAATCAACCATGTTTAAGGGGAAGAAAAGATTGCATCTTCAAATGCCAGCATGCCATCATGAATACAATGTCTCATGTAGTCAATATAGTTCAGGCAACACTGAAAATGAACCACTACCAGTACTAGGAATACAATTTCAAGAGGAAGCACAACATTCTGTGTTTTTATGCACACAGTCCTGCAAATTATTTGCAGCTTAAGTATGTCATGTTCTTTTAAATTTTCCCCTGGGTACAGCTTGGACAACTTCCTACAAGTGTTGATATGTCATATTTTCATTATCATTTAGTTCAAAATTACTATGATTTAATTATCATCAGGTTGCTTTTTTGATACACAAGTTACTTAGAAATTGAATTAGGCTGGGCACAGTGGCTCCCGCCTATAATCCTAGCACTTTGGGAGGCCGAAGCAGGAGGATTGCTTGAATTTGAGACCAGCCTAGGCAATATAGTGAGACCTCATCTCCACAAAAAAGTACAAAAAAATTAGCCAGGCATGGTAACACATGCCTATAGTTCCAGCTACTCAGGAGGCTGAGGTGGGAGGATTGCTTGAGCCTGGGAGGCAGAGGTTGCAGTGAGTGGAGATCATACCACTGCACTTCATCCTGGGTGATATAGCGAGACTCTGTCTCAGAAAAAGAAAAAAAGAAATTGAACTATATTGCTTGATTTCCAAATATTTTTGAGGATTTTCTAGTTTTCTTTTTTTTAATTTTATTATTATTATACTTTAAGTTTTAGGGTACATGTGCACAACGTGCAAGTTTGTTACATATATACATGTGCCATGTTGGTGTGCTACACCCATTAACTCGTCATTTAGCATTAGGTATATCTCCTAATGCTATCCCTCTCCCCTCCCCCTACCCTACAACAGTCTCCGGAGTGTGATGTTCCCCTTCCTGTGTCCATGTGTTCTCATTGTTCAATTCCCACCTATGAGTGAGAACATGCGGTGTTTGGTTTTTTGTCCTTGCGATAGTTTGCTGAGAATGATGGTTTCCAGTTTCATCCATATCCCTACAAAGGACATGAACTCATCATTTTTGGTGATTCCTCAGGGATCTAGAACTAGAAATACCATTTGACCCAGCCATCCCATTACTGGATATATACCCAAAGGATTATAAATCATGCTGCTATAAAGACACATGCACACGTATGTTTATAGCGGCACTATTGACAATAGCAAAGAGTTGGAACCAACCCAAATGTCCAACAATGATAGACTGGATTAAGAAAATGTGGCACATATACACCATGGATTTTCTAGTTTTCTTTTGGCTATTGATATCTTGCTTAATTCCACTCTGGACAAAAACAGTCTAAATAACTTCAGTTCTTTAAACTTTTTTGAGATTAGCCTTATGGCCCAGGAAGTGATCACTTTTGGTAAATATTCTATGTGCACTTGAAAAAATTTATAGTATTTTATGATTGCTGAGTACAGAGCTCCATACGTCTCAATGAGAGAAGTTTGTTAATTATGTTGCTCAGATCTTCTATACCCCTATTGATTTTTTTGTCTGTTTATCAGCTACTGAAAGAGGTATTTTTAAATTACTCCAATTATGACTGTGAAATTATTATTTTTCCTTTTAATTCTATCAGTCTTTGCTTTATTTGTATTTTGAAGCTACCTTATTAGGACATATTAATTTAGAATTGTTTTATCTTCCTAGTAGATAAGCCCTTTTACATGACAATTCTCTATCTTTAGCAAAGTTACTTGCCTTAACATCTACTTTAGCTGATGTAAACATAGCTGTGCCAGCCTTTCTTGATTTATGTTTGCATGGTATATCCTTTTCCATCATTTTACTTTTACTTTCTGTGCGCTTATGCTTACAAGCAGCGTTTAATCAGGGTTTGGTTTATATCTGATGATTTCTATCTTGTATTGTAGATTTTCTATTGTTTAATTTTTCAGTGGTTTTACTCTGATGTTCTTATCAGTGGTTTTCTTTGTGTTTATCTTGCTGGGGTTTGTAGTGCTCCTTGACTCTGTGGCTTGATATATTTCACTCATTTTTAAAAATTTTTCATTTATTAGCTCTTTAAATATTGCTTCATTATCATTATTTATCTTTTTCTTTTCTGGGACTCCAATTACACATATGTTCAAACTTTTCATCATGTCTCATATGTCTCTTATGCAAGTTTATCTGTGATTCCATTCTTTTTTCTTGTTTTTTTTTGTTTTTTTTTTATGAGATGGAATCTCACTTTGTTGCCCAGGCTGGAGTGCAGTAGCACAGTCTCGGCTCACTGCAACCTCCACCTCTTGGGCTCAAGTGATTCTCCTGCCTCAGCCTCCCAAGCAGCAGCCAGGACTACAGGCATGCACCACCATGCCCAGCTAATTTTCATATTTTTAGTAGAGACGGGATTTCCCCATGTTGGCCAGGTTGGTATCGAACTCCTGACCTCAAGTGATCCACCCACCTTGGCCTCCAAAAGTGCTGGGATTACAGGCATGAGCCACTGTACCTGGCCTGTGATTTTATTCTTTTCTCTCTCTGTGCATCTGTCTATGTATTTTTCTATTGACTTATCTACCAAGGCATTTATTATCTCTTAATCTGTGTCAAACCTGCTTTTAAATTGGTCTGTTTAATTGTTAATTTTGGATAATATATCTTTTAATTCTACAATTTTTAATTGACTTTTTGTATATATTCTGGTTCTCTGGTGGAATTATCTAGCTTTTTGTATATTTTCTTGAGCAAACGTTCACCATTATTTTAAAGCCCAGATATGATTAATCTAATTATCTAGATCTGCTGTGGATCTATTACTATATTCTATTTTTTCTCTTGGTCTTGTCTCTTAATATGCTTGACATTTTTACTGAAGGATGCACATTGGAATAAAAAATGTGTCATCTATCTGGTTGAGTCTTCAGCTTCAGAAAGATAATAGAGCAAAGGCAGATAAATTTAATCCAAACAGGGACTGAGCTGTTTTCATACAGGCTGCCTTGGTAGCTCTCCAAAGCCGTCAAAAATGATGAGTTTTTTTTAAAAATCCTTTTTTTTTCCAGTTGTTCTCAAGGGATTCCAGCCCTGCATAGGAGAGCTCACCACTCCTGGGATCTTCAACTTCTATGCCTTTGCATATGCTGTTCCCTTGTTCCCTCATTCTTCAACACTCAACTGAATTATCACCTCCCCTTGAAGCCTTCTCTGACATCCCTTCTAGCCCCATGCCACCCAGGAGGCATTAAGAGCTTCCTCCCCTCAGCTCCCAGTTCTTAACCATGTCAACACTGTTTTGAAATGATTTGCCAATAAAAAATTCTAGACCAGCAACCCACAACATCCTTCCCAAAGGTATGTTATATATGGTACATGCTGTATGTTCTAAACGTCAAATTCATTGATAACAGCTAAGAACCGGGAAACAAACCATCATTAATTATGGCATCTCTTGAAAAATCTAAAGATCTGGACTCACGGGGCTTAAATGACTGCATGATAAGAACTGGTTGAGTAACAACTGTTTGCCTCTCATGGAGCAGTTACTCTCCTGTTCTCAGTTCCCACCACTCTCTATAGTTGTACACCCACCATCTGTCCTCATCTGAATTACCTGCCAATGACTACTGGCATTTGAGTTTCTAATCCATGGTCTATGTGTCTATGTGTATGCCTCCTCACCAGTCTGAGAACTCATGTAAACAGGTATTATGTCTTTTCATCTCTCTCCTAATACCTATGACATTCCTGGCACACCAGAGCATGACAATGCTTCTAAACATATCCACATTAAAATGCTACCAAAGCATTCAGGGCAGTGAAACTGTTCTACATAATGCTGTAACAGTGGATACATGACATCATGCATTTGTCAAAACTCACTGAACTGTACAATACAAACCATGAACTCTAATGTAAACTATGGGCTTTAGTTAATATTTACATATCAATACTGGTTCATCAACTGGAACAAATATACCACAACGATGCAAGATGTGAATAATAGGAGAAGCTGTGAGGGTGGAATATACAGAAACTCTCTATATTTTCTGTGCAATTTTTCTGTAACCTAAAACAGCTCTAAAAATAAAGCATATTTGTAAAAAAATCAATAAAAATGCCACCTAACCAGAATGATCAAAGGGGCAACTAAATCCAGCAAAATAAGTTTCTCACATGGAATACAGGTCAGGAAATGAGTGAAAACACTCCAATGGATGCCCACCTATACGATCACTTTGAAGAGCAGCAGGAAAATAAGCCTCTGCTGTCTGGGGTTGCAGATTGGGGGACAGGAGAGAGACTAATACACACTGAAGATGGTGGCTGAGCTGCCTTACACACTCATGGTCAGGGGTGCTGGCAAGACAGGTGGAAGTTCAAATAAAAGCCTACAGAGGAAAACCATGCTGACCACCAAACAGACCCACACAGGCCAGCAGGAGAGTATCTAGTGGAGCTCCCTGGGACCTTGGACTCACCCAGCTCCACTGTGCCATGGATAATTTTCCAGGCTTGGTATTTTGTCTTGTATTTTATATTCAGCATAATGGGGGACTTGGCCAGCATCCACTATGCCACACATCCTAGTGTGCTAACCCTCTTCTGCAACTGCCCTTTTCTTTTTCTGCATCTGGTTACTAATCAAGCTTAATGGAGGAAGAAAGAAGCAAAAACTTGTAGACTGTAAGCTCCAAGGGGGCAGAGAACA
This sequence comes from Hylobates moloch, assembly GCF_009828535.3. Classification (NCBI taxonomy): domain Eukaryota; kingdom Metazoa; phylum Chordata; class Mammalia; order Primates; family Hylobatidae; genus Hylobates; species Hylobates moloch. The sequence continues at coordinate 147,873,209 of NW_026652281.1, forward strand.
GAGCTGTTTTATTCACTGACTTGTACCTAGTAGATACTTCATTGACAGTTATTGAGTAAGCAAACAAATAATCCTACAAGATATGCAGCTTCCAATCACAAAGAAGAGAGAGGGGGGATGGGGGCCTCCTGATTGTGGAGGGTATCTTATAAGCCACTCCTCAGTCAAACATGCGGGTGTTTCCAAGGACCCATCCAACCTCGCACATCTCTGCCATGTGCCATCCCATCTCTGCAGGCTGCATGACTGCATGGCTGAGGGCATGTTCAATGAGCCCCCTGCGGGAGCCATGGGCACTGGGAGGCAACCCACTGCTCTTGCCTGTTCTGACCATGGGAAAAGGACAGGGAGCTCAGCTCCAGCTCTGCTACCGAGAGGCTCTTCGCATATGTCAAGCTGGACGACGTGGACACCCTCAGAGCGGCCTCTCTCCATTGACAATAAAAGTGTGTTTTGCTTTTTGATGAATGGATTTGGTAAAATCTTTTCTCACTCTTTCCTAGACATCGCCTGGTGGTATTACCAGTATCAGAGAGGTAAAAAACAGTTTAAACTAACTTGACTTTGGTCACATGACTTGCAAAGGCAGAGCTTCTTGATCAAGTTCATGTTTTGTAATTAGTCTTGTCATGCACCAGCTGTCTGTGCCCTTTGTTAGCAAGCCCCACGTATATAGAAACAGTTGGAAGTGTTCTTTTAGAGACAAGTTACAGGAAAAGCTTTGCTCCTCCTAAGAAATGGTTATGTTTTCCTTTCACAGACATTTGTAAAAACTCAGAGCCCATTTGCAGCTCAAGTGTAGTAATTGCTTCAAACAAATGGCCTGAATTTCCCTGTTCTCTTTTTCCCCATGGTCTTCACCTCCTAATCTAATCAACATTTACTGAGGCAGTTTTTCTCATTACTTCATCTCTTTTTATTTCATATTTATTTCCTATAATCAGCTTCAAGTCCTTTGTGCAACAAAGTGGCGTGTGTTTAAATAAACAGTGAGGAGCAGACTATGTGGTTTGTAGGTGGGAGGGTAAGTAGGTATAGATCAAAAACCAAAAACTCAATGCCTGTTGCACAGGGCAGGCAGCATAAATGAATTCTGTGAGCCAGGGGTGAACAACAGGGCATCCTAGAGGCTGTGGCTGCCCAGAGGGGACAGCCAGTGTTCGGCTCTAGTAGGCTGCTGAAGTGTCTGAATTTGAGACCAAAGTTGTCAGATAATCCCATTTTCTAAGACAAATCAGACATCCAGATTTGTACATGGATCTCTCATCTTTAAACATGGACAACTAATTCCAAAATAATTAAGACACATTTTACAGGTCAAACAAGACCTATCTTTGGGCCACACTCAAGCCAAGGATCACTATTTTGTAACCTCAAAGCTAGACAGGTGGCCAAGCGCAGTGGCTCATGTCTGGAATCCCAGCACTTTGGGAGGCCAAGGCGGGCTGATCACCTGAGGTCAGAAGTTTGAGACCAGCCTGGCTAACGTGGTGAAATCCTGTTTCTACTAAAAGTATAAAAAAATTAGCCGGGCATGGTGGTGCACACCTGTAATCCCAGCTACTCAGGAGGCTGAGGCAGGAGAATTGCTTGAACCCAGGAGGCGGAGGTTACAGTGAGCTGAGATCGCCCCATTGCACTCCAGCTTGGGCAACAAAACTCCATCTAAAAAAAAAAAAAAGCTAGATGGGTAAGTATGAAGTCCAAATCAGAGACACCATGAGGGAGGCACTATTGCCCAGTCCAGGGAGGAGATGGTCATGGTCACTGTCCTGAGCCTCACAGAGGGGACATCTTACTGGGGAGAAGACCCAAGGTGTGAGTCCTCCCACTGCTCATAGTCCAGGTCTAACTGGTACACAAGCACACAGCTTTGTAGGAGCAGGGGTGCTGCAAGGCTGGCTACAAGCCAGTTTGCAATTTGTGCTTGAGGAAAGCAGAATCCACTGCGGGGACACGTGGAAACCAGATATCATGAAAGGGGTCCAGACTGGCTGGATTCTAGATCCAGATCTGTCACTCATTGCTCAATGACTTAGGACTCAGACAAAGCCAGTTAGTGACAAGGTCTAGAAGAGATCTCCTATGCTAGAATAGCTTAGCATGGGCTGGATGTGTTTAACAGATACAGAAACTCACCGAAAGTACAGTCATGCTCTGCATAACGACATTTCCATCAACAACACAACATACACAATTGTGGTCCCATAAGATTATAATGGAGCTAAAAAATTCCTATTGCCCAGTGACATCTTGATGTTCCTGACCCTGTGTGGGCTCAGGCTAATGTGTGTGTTTGTGTCTTCACTTGTAACCAAAAAAAAGGGTTTTAAAAGAAAAAAATAAAAATAAAAAATTTTTAAATAGACAAAAAGCTTATAAAATAAGAAAATAAAGAAAAATATTTTTGTACCGCTAGGCAATGTGAATTTTAAGCTAAGTGTTATCACAAAAGAGTCCAAAAGTTTGAAAAAAACCAAATAGTTTGTAAAATAAAGTTAGAATAAGCTAAGATTAATTTCTTACTGAAAAAATTTTTATTACTATAGTATAGCCCTAAGCGTACAGTATGTATAACGCCTACCTCACGTTTAGTAATATCCCAGGCCTTCACACTCACTCACCAGCACTCACTGACTCACCCAGAGCAACTTCCAGTCCCGTAACTTCCATTCATGGTAAGTGCCCTAATAGTTGTACCATTTTTTATTTTTTTACACCATAGTTTTACTGTACCTTCTCTAAATTTAGTATGTTTAGATACACAAATACTTAAAATACTTACCATTGTGTTACAATTGCCTACAGTGTTCAGTACGGTAATACGCCGTACAGGTTTATAGCCTAGGAGCAAAAGGCCATACCATACAGCCTAGGTGTGTAGTGGGGCTACCCCATCTAGGTTTGTGTGAGTATACTCCACGATGTTCACATGATGACAAAACTGCCTAACAACCCATTTCTCAGAGCGTATCCCTGTTGTTAAGCGACACATGACTGAATAGGCAAATGTGCAGTGATTGTGCATTTTTTTTTCTGAGAGAGTCTAAAGCTTTCATTCCACACTCAGAGGAGTCTATGATCCCAAAACATTAAGGATCACTTAATCTAAATCATCTACTACTCAATCTGAGAATTTCCTGTGTAGCATCCTCTAGAGTCGGCCATCTCTCTTTGCCCTTAGTGATAGGTATTCATCACTGTGTGAGGCGCTCACAGTCAGAAAATCACTTCTTAATATCACATGCACAGGGCAATGGTCCCCTCACTCCCATCACACAGAAGCTTATGGAACAACAGGCATGAGAACATTGAATGGCTTAAAAGTACTTTACAAACAGAAGGTGCTTTAATTTATTCTTGTTATGTAGTTATCGCCACAGTATTGCATCTCAAGTTAGTTTTTATCTCAACCATTCAAACTCAAGTCTGACTTAGTAACTGGCTCATCATTATCTTTCATAACAAAGTAATGACTAGCAACATCTGGCATCGGAGACTTTGAACAAACCTCAGAAGAAACTGTCAAGGAGGCTCCCCATGGGTTCATGCTCTTCTCTCCTCCTTCACGCAGGGAACGGGGCCGTTCTCCTTCCTTTACTGGGACTACCTGGGCTTTATCCAGGGAATCCCCGGGCGGCAACAGGAAGGTGGTGAAAACCGCTGCCCGTCACCTCTAAAGTTTCCTGTGAATGCATCTACGGTGGCCAGCACCATGAGGCATACAAAGAAAGGGAATGGAGAGCTGATGTGAGAGCGGCAGCGTGGGCACCCCTGTGAGGTTGCCACAGCTGTAGACAAGTTAAATCAGTGCTATCCAATCAAAAGTCATGACCCGTGAGAGTCACAACCAGCACGGGTTTACAAAGGAATACATTAAAACTAAGACCGGAGCACGGCTCACTTTAGTGAGGGACGGGATCATTTCATGGAGTTTTTGTTTCAAAATATTTCATTAACATTTCACTTATATATATGTGTATACTGGATTGTGACATAAATTACAGTTCTTACTATAAAATACAGTAAAAGAAAGAAGAAAGAAAGAGAGGGCCCCTGGTTTACCTAACATCCACAGGCAGGCTACTTCCCAGCATCTTGAGCCCCAAAGAAGTAAATTTCCTTCCACAACCGATGTTACCACAGCCTGACACTTAGCCAATGATGAAAACGAAAAACAAAACAAAAGGTTGGCAGTCAGTATCCAAATATGCAGATATTACAGAATCTGTTTGATGTGGAAATTGATCCTGCTACCCAGACAGCAAACAACTCATTTATTAATAAAGTCCAGTTCCTCCTTAATGAAGTGGGTTTAATAGTTGATATCTCAATAATTACTTAGTGCATTTTTTATGAAGGTGATGGGAAACAAGTGCTGTTTCTTGAGTCAGAAAGAGTCTCTCAAGCTCCTGCAAAGAAATTTCCCTGAGCTTGTGAGGAATTCAGTCACAGGAAGATCAAGAAATTAAGTGTACTGCAAAAAACCCTTTCATGCTTCTGGCTAAGATAAATCTAACAGTATACGGGATGTCTTCAAGAATACCTCATTTACTCAAAAAATGCAATATTCCCATTTTCTTTATTCGCATTTTAATGTGATTTTTGCTTCATCTCCTTTCTTCACTCAAGCCACCTGGGCAGTACCCAGGGAATTCCTAAGGGGCCAAAGGAGGGATGTGCAAACCTCTGCAGCCCCTTCAGAAGTTTCTTGTGAATATATGCACAATTAAACAGATGTGCATTTTAAAAATAAAAATGCTTTTAGATCTAATGCTAGGAGATTTAAACCAACAATTAATTTCTCTGTTAAAATGGGTTAAAATAGATGTAAAATATTAATATGTATATAAGCATTCTGAATTAGACTTATGTGAATTTTTCTCCTTTTCTTTCTTTCTTTCTTTCTTTTTGAGAATAAGCCCTTTCATTTACATAGAAATGCTTCAGCATTTAGATAATTGCTACTTATCTTGTTAGCTACAAACATAACAATAATTAAAGGCTCTGTAAGAATTATGAATTCTGGGGAAACTGGCCACTTGTCTCTCTGTGGCGTAAACAGCATCTAATTTCTAACAAATCATCTGCCTTAGTCTCAGCAGGATAAGGTGGTATGTATTGCCCAGCACATGAGAAAGATGGCAATTAGGAATTGTTACCAAGTTACTGGAGCCTCACACGAACATTCATCACCTTTGGGGATATGTACAAGACACAAACTTAATTTGATGGATTCCTTTTGTATTGGGATCAAAGTCCCAAAAGGGAAAGTGACAATTTCAGGGAAAATCTGGTGCAATGAGACCAACACTGCTGAGAGAAATGCACACAATTTAATACACCTGCTCACCTTGTTCTCTGACGTGGAAACTCAGCCTGTGCTTACTGTGGGTTGCCACGGGATGAGACATGGTCTGTGCATATTCCCAGCAGCCACCCATCTCATCACTATTCTTGCCAGCCCAGATTTACAGTTGTTCAATAGATGGATTTGGTAATGTCTGCCTGACAACAACAGGCAGAGAAGGTTAGATGGCAATTGATTCTTGATTGGTGTAAGTTTATAGAAAGCATTCTGGCAGGGCCCAAAGGAAATCACTCACCTACCCCTCTGTGATGGTAAAACATTGAAAATTCCATGACTTGGACTTTGTGATCCTTCAGTGGGAGATGGGCAGATTCCTTGCTTTAATTGACAGACACTTTCTAAATAATTAATGCACTCTTATATTACATTATAGTCCATATGGGAGGCATACTTAAACTACTACTTACAACAACTGTTTTTGGAGCCTTTCAAATGATTTGTTCAAAGTTGCTCCCGTTTAAGATATTTTCCTAGTATTTAAGGATATCTAGTAGACATTACAAAACAATACACTGTAAATACATTCAGATTTTTATCATTAATACTTAACATGCCGTAATTTGAACTTTCTGCTAAATCATGCTATCCATTCCTAGTTGGCCCCAGTGGTGAGAGTTTACTGTTTCTTTAAATAATTTTGTTTCCCTTTGCTGTCTAGAGTTGTTTATCATTCTGCTTACTTGCCTGTGTCTCTGGAATATTCAGAAGTTTCCATGGGAAACAATTTGAATATGCAAAGAAGTTATTTTTAAAGCAAGGAAAATGTTTTCATATGGATTTATTTTGAGCACTTCTGCCTTCACCTCCACTGGGAACATGTTTCTCTCCAATGCTGAAGCCCCCTCCCTATGTGGTGTCTGACACAGAGGCTGACAGGGCAGGGAAGTGGGGTTCAAGATAGGAAGGCCATTGGCAGTGTGACCCCAGCCCACAGCCCTAGATCCCAGGTCATGACACCACTCTTTTGACAGCTCAGATTGTTACCTAATAAGAGTGACTCCCAAGCTCAACCATTCCAATGCCATCTCCTCTGGTTCCAGATAAGATTGAAGATGAGCTGGAGATGACCATGGTTTGCCATCGGCCCGAGGGACTGGAGCAGCTCGAGGCCCAGACCAACTTCACCAAGAGGGAGCTGCAGGTCCTTTATCGAGGCTTCAAAAATGTAAGACCCGCGCAGGCTCTGAAGGCCTGGGGGGGTTTCCCACGTGAGGCTACACTCTCCCCAATGCCAAGGGAGCGCATAAGGCAGTTTCCCATATGTGAGGCTGTACAAGGAAGGCCAGCTGTATAAAGGGGGCATGAGAGGGAGATCACCTGGCTAGAAAGGAAGGCTCCAGGCGAGGATGGAGCAACCTCAGGAGACAGTAAACGGCCAACTGCCCGAAACCTCACAGGGTGGCACATCCTCAGGGAATTCCCTGGCCCAGGATCAAGCCTTAGCCCTTAACATAGTCATACCTTCCAACCTGGTGACGCCCCCACAATAATGGGATTTGGCCCTACTGACTTACGCTAATCAGGCTCACCGAGACTGCTGTGTAAGCCGAATGTTGGTGTATTAATTTACCATGGGAAATAGAACTGACAGTGGAACCAGACACTCCTCTCCCTTCGCTGGGACCCGCTGTCCTTGGAAGCCACGTGGAAGCCAGGTTACAATCAAAAGTGGAGTCAGAGGACGGGAGTTCCTTGTTTAGTTGTTAGTTTAAATACATTACTATGTTCCTGCATTCTCGGGCCAGTTTGAGAGCTCTCAGGTACAATCCTGGATATTAATTTATTTTTTAAGTTTAACCCTCAGTACACAATCTTATTCCCAAATCCTGGAGTGGTGTGGAGTGGGGTGGGCTAGAGCGACGTGCACCTGGTCACCCTCCCTCCAGGTGCAGTCTGTAGGTAGAGCTGAGCTGGGTCAGTTCCAAACTGACCACAGCCTCAATGTTCTCCCAAGTGCTGACCCACAGGGATTCCAGCCCCTCCTGGGAGTTATCTGACAGGTGCTGGGATGCCTCTTCCTTCCACACTAGCCTTGACTGCACATGCCAAGTGCCTGGTTTCCTACCATTAGGGCTTCTTTCCTTCTGATGGCAGCATTAGCAGTGGGCAGCCAAGTTGGAGCAGGATTCTGTGGGAAAGTTTCCCAGGCAGGCACTGGGCTCAGAGGGAACAGCATCCAGAAAAGAGAAGAAATCTACACTGCTTGGCATCTACCATGGACTCAGTACCACCTAACATAGGTTCATAAGATACCCTTGGGGAAGGTATTGTTACCCCCATTTTACAGGTAAGGATATTGAGGATCGGAGACTGGCTTGGCCAAAGTCACAAACTTAGTATTGGCTGAGCCAGGATTTAAACCCAGGTTTTTCTGATCTTAAAGCCCCAAATCTCTCCACCTCACAGTGCCCATTCTCTGACAATGTCTCATCATTTTGCAAAGCAGCTCCGGTCCTGAGATGGGGCTACTTCGGAGAAGTGGAAATGCACAGGTCTCTGCCCCTGGGGATCATGAGGAACCCCAGACACCAAGGCTGGGCCCAGTCTTCCCCTAGTGCTGGCCCTCAGACGCCTCCCGCTGACTCTCTCCCCTTCCCACAGGAGTGCCCCAGTGGTGTGGTCAACGAAGACACATTCAAGCAGATCTATGCTCAGTTTTTCCCTCACGGAGGTGAGTCTGACCTTGAAATCTATCTTGCCCAGCTCCCTCTCTGGTGAGCAGCCTTCCCTTCCTCCAAGTCCACTCTTCCTTGCCATCTGCTTCCTTCTCGAGGAAGGGGCAAACTCAGAGCAGGACACCTCCCTCATCGTGAGAGGTGGGAGTCTCCAAAGCTTTAGCAGGAAAGAACTCTGAAAACGAACCCACCCTGGAAGGGGAAGAAGGGCTGATAATGCAACATCACAATGTCTCAGAACAGCTCTAGAAAGCAGGTATTATAATCCCAGATGGGGTAGCTGAGTTTCAGGGAAGATAAGGAATGTACTCAAGATTGCACAGCAAGTGAGTAGCAGACCAGGATTAGATTCCATAAGGATCTGAAACAAGTTTGGCCATGCTGGCGCCACCATTGTGCAGGGCACTTTTTAATCTTTTCCTTAAAATAGCTGAGACAAGCTGGAATTTTGTAAAAGAACTTCAGTAGATACCAAAGACTATAAAAATAAACTAATCGAAAAAGAGGCAGGAAACATAAAGTTGTGCTTATTAAGCCAGGTTACAAGTGTGCCAGGCCCACAACAGCTGCTCTGTTGCCCTGCCGGACTCCTGTGGGAACCAGCACTGTCCCCGTGGGGCCTGGGACCACATCGGTGGCTCCCGTGGCCTCCATGTGTCACATGCCACCTTGCATCCTGTCTCCGAGAGCTGTCTCCTGCAAGACACCTTTCCTGGATCCTGATAAAATGCAGATCCAAGCATTCCAAACACTTCTTGGGCCCTGTTTCTCATGCGCCTTTTTGGCAGCAGACAGATGCCTTCCTTGGTGTGCGGGGCCCCTACCCAGATCAGGTGAGGGAGGCAGTTTTGTCCCAGGCAGGCCCCAGAATTGCAGTTTGCTGAGTTCCACCGAGCCACTGTTTATTGAGTTCTCACTGTATGCCAGGCACACCTCTAGTTTAAAATACTTTTTAAAAAATTTCAAGAGACAGGTCTTGGTACATCCCATTGTAGAGAGGTAGGAAAGGGAAGCTCAGAGAGGTCTTGCTTGATGCCCACAGTCACACAGCTTATGTAGTACAGCGGCAACCAAGTTCAAGTCTCTCTACTCTGGAGTGAGTGCTCATCCCAGGCATTGCATGGCCATTCAGAAGAACATTGTCATGCAGTCACTGTGTCATTCAGACACCAACAATTCCACGCATAGACAGGCAGGAGAATGGTTTTCTCACGATGGCTAGAGGGAGGGGCAAGGGCTCATCTCACCTTTTGCTAGATGTAACTTCCCACCCAAACCCAAAGAGTTGAGTCAATGGGCCCCACTCCATAATTTTCTCCTTTCCATCACCCTAGCATAGCTCTCCTCTCTTTCTTGTTGAAGCCCTGCCTTGTTTGGAAGGTTCTACCTGTGTGGAATTCCTGCCCCCATCACCTGCCCTCCTTTTCTGCCTTGTAGATGCCAGCACGTATGCCCATTACCTCTTCAATGCCTTCGACACCACTCAGACAGGCTCCGTGAAGTTCGAGGTACGCTCATCTGGGGTCCACTCTAGGGGTCCTCTGGTTCTGCATCACCTCCCCCTCTAAATCTCAAGGCATTGGGGGAAGGGCTGGATCATCAAAAGCTCTCAGTCAGACCAAAGACACATTTATCCATTCTTAAGCATTTCCTAAAGATGGGAAAAAGCAGCAGCAACTTTCCCGGGGCTGCAGGAACTCAGGGACTCAGGGGACTAATAACAACAGTGTATGAGCTCCCAGGCACACTGCTTCCCAGTGGCAGCCCCTGTACTTAGGGCTTTGTGTGTATTAACTCATTTACTCTAATCCCCACAATAACCCTATAGGCTAGGGTTTTATTATTTATTACCCTTTTACAGAAGAGGAGAGTAAGGCAAAGAGAGATAGAGTAGTTTTCCCAAGGTCAAAGAGCACACAAATGATAAAGGATGGATTTGAATGCAGGCAGAATGACCCTCAATACAGACTGTTCCGACAGTCCACGTCCTCAGCCACTAGACCATACGGCCACTGGGATGATAGACAGACCACTGCAGCCACGGATAAGGCAATAACGGGGCTGGCTGCATTGATCTGTGTCTCTCAGAGCTCCATTCGTCCTCAAGGGGGCACCTTGCAAAAAAAAAAAAAAAATGGGGCAGGGTAGGGACCCAAAGGCAGGAGCTCTTCACAGAGCATAGCCACATCCTCCAGGCAGACAAGAGAATGTGGGAGACACCATTCTGTGAGAGTATCACAGTCTGACCCAAAGTCACAGCTTCACCCTGCCTGATGGCTTGATGGCTAATGTCACTCCTGCCTTTTCCCCTTCTCAGGACTTTGTAACTGCTCTGTCGATTTTACTGAGAGGAACTGTCCACGAGAAACTAAGGTGGACATTTAATTTGTATGACATCAACAAGGATGGATACATAAACAAAGAGGTAAGTGAGCCAGGGCCAGGGGTGTGAGAGGGCTCCAGTGAGGGTAACTCATCCTACAGAAAACAGCCCCAGGCATGAGGATAGCGCTGTCTGAATGAGGCAGGCTCTGCTTTGCGGCTAACAGAGCTGGTCCCTGGCAAAATAAAGAAGGCCTCCCTCATTGCCCTACCCTGCCCTGTTCCCAAGCGCCCAGAAAGGATTAAATGGATTCATTCTCACTGGGTCACCTAGATTCAGTAGACATTACACGGTGGGTAAAAATGACTTGTTTAAGTGTAAAGAGTTACTCTTCCCTAGGGAACCTGCATTTGGGAAGGTTAGGAGCCACAAGTTAAAGCTAAAAGTTGAAATGGTGGAAGTGTAGGCAGCACCTAGAATAGAAAAGAAAGGTTTTTAAGGAAGGGGAACCTACAATTGGGTCATATTGGCCTTAAACTATTTCGCCTACTAATACAACCTCCAAGGGGGTAATGGAAGGTACTTTAAAGAAATTATCACAAATAATTTCTGAATCTTCACAGCTTCGTACTTTTAGAACCTCAGAAGACATGTCTCTAGCCAGTGAAATACCCTCAGATCTATCTCAAAACTCACTTTGGTGTCCACTGTATCCTGGTATCTCAGTGGAAGCTGGAATTTGGCATCCTGTAACACTCCACTTACTGAGCTCCCGTGTGCCGGGCACAGTGCCTGGAGGTATAGATATCAGCGCTAATCTTCACCTCAACCCTGCAAGCTTCTCTCTGTAAGCTCAGAGAGTTTATCCAACTTTCATTCCTCATTCATTTAGTCATGTTTTTAATTAACACACATTTGAAGGCTTATTAGGCATTCCAGGTGCTGGAGGTAAAGAGGTGAACAATCAGACTAGGCCCCACGCTGGAGCAGTATAGAGAGATGGACAATGAACAGGCCCAAAAAGAATCAACAGGTAGGAGATATTTTGGCAGGGAAGGTTAGCAAAGGCCTCTCTAAGGAGGTGTTGTCATGCTGGAACCAGTTATACAAAAAGCCATGAAAAGTGTTCCAGGCAGAAGGAACAGCCACTAGAGAGGCTTTGAGGCAAGATAGAGCTTCATGTGTTTGACAAACAGAAAGGCTTCAGATGGCTACAGATGAACGTATGAAGCCGAAGACTGATGCAGGATGAGGCTGACAGGTCAGCAGAGTCAGATGGTGGAGGGCTAGGGTAAGGGGCTCATCCACATTCCCCTGGGAAGCTGTTAGATGAACATGTTTTTTGAAAGACACAAAAGGCAAAAACAGACTTAAAGAGAATCAGAAAATCTGACTAGCTCTGTATCATTTAGAGAAATTATATTCACTGTTAAAAACCATTCCCAAATAAAATTATAGGCCCAGATGGTGGACTGGTGAATTCTAATACCAGTCCTACAAAAAAATTTTAGAAAACAGAGGAGGATGGAACATTTTCCAACTCGTTTTATAAGTCCAATAGTACCCTGATACCCAAACCAAAGAATAAAAGGGCTTGTGAGAGGAAACAACTACAAAACAGTCTCCCTCACGAGCACAGATACAAAAAGCTTTCACTAAACATGAGCAAATTGAATCCAGCAATATATAAAAAGGATGATACACTACAACTATGTGAGTTTTATTTTAGGAATGCAAGTTTGGTTTAACACTCAAAAATCAATCAATATAATTCACTATATTTAAAGAAACCAAAGGGATATAGACTGGAAAGGAAGAATTAAACTGTCTCTATTTGTACATGGTCTAATTGTATTAATAGAAAATACTAAGAGTCTACAAATAAACTGCTAAAAATAATAAGTGAATTTAACAAAGTGAAGACATGAGTTCTATTTACAAAAATCATTTATAATTCTACATCCAACAAGCAACCAGAAAATTAAATTAAGAAAAAATAGCATCAAAAAGCACAAAATACTTTGAGAAAAATCCAACAAAATAGGTGCAAGACTCATACACTGAAAACTATAAAATATTGCTGGAATAAAGTAAAGAACTAAATAAACATAGAGATATATCATGCTCATGAGTTGGAAGGCCCAATATAGTTAAGATGTGGATTCTCCAAATTTGATTTATAGATTTAGTGCGATCTCAATCAAAATCCCAGCAGGTATTTTGTAGCAGTTGATATGGGAATGCAAAAAAACTAAAATGACCAAAACAACTGAAAAAAGAACAAAGTTAGAGGACTAAACCTACCTTACTTCAAGACTTAATGAAAAGGTGCAGTAGTCAAGATGGTGGTGAACTGGCATAAGGATCAACATATAGATCAGTGGATCAAAATAGAGAGTCAAAAAAACTAAAAGTAGAGCTACCATATGATCCAACAATCCCACTGCTGGGTATATACCCCAAATAAAGGAAATCAGTATATCAAAGAGATATCTGCACTCCTATGTTTGTTGCAGATCTGTTCATAATAGCCAAGATTTGGAAGCAACATAAGTGTCCATCAACAGATGAATGGATAAAGAAAATCTGGTACTTATACACAATGGAGTACTTCAGCCATAAAATAGAATGAGATTTAATCATCTACAACGTGGATGGAATTGGAGGTCATTACGTTAAGTGAAATAAACCAGGCACAGAAAGACAAACATCCCATGTTCTCTCTTATTTGTTGGATCTAAAAATCAAAACAATACGAAGATAGAGGGTAGAAGGATGGTTACCAGAGGCTGGGAAGGATAGTAGGGGGGCTGTGGGGGAAGTTAGGATAGTCAATGGGTACAAAAAAAATAGAATGAATGAATAAGGCCTGGTATTTGATAGCACAACAAGGTGACTGTAGTCAATAATTTAATTGAACATTTTAATAAAAGAGTATAATTGGTTTGTTTGTAACACAAAGGATAAATGCGTGAAGGGATGGATACCCACTTTTCATGATGTGGTTATTACACATTGTATGCCTGTATCAAAACTTGTCCTGTACCCCATGAATATATACACCTACTGTGTGCCCATAAAAATTAAAAATAAAAAATAAATATTTTTTAAAAAATAGAGATAGACCCACCCATATGTCAATGCAACAGATGCCAAAAAGATCAAAGGGGAAAGAACCGTGTTTTCAGAAAATGGTTTTGTAACAGCTGTATATCCATTTGGAAACAAAAATGGACCCTAACCTTAACCTCATGCCAAACATAAACATCAACTTGGAATGGATTATAGACTTAAATATTAAAACAAAAGCTGTTTTCTTAAGGAATGCATAGGAGAAACATTCTTACAACTTTGGAGTAGGAAAGGATAAGGAATCATTTTTTAAAGTAGATAAATTTGACTTCATCAAAGTTAAACATTTTGTGCCTTAGAAGACACCTTTAAGAAAATGGAAATGCAAGCCATGGACGTGGGAAAATGTTTGCAGATTATATACCAGATATATAAAGATACCAGGATACCAATCCAACATAAAGACTGGCATCCAAAATATATAAGGAATGTTTACAATTTAATACAAAGATAAACAACTTCATATAAAATAGACAAAAGATTTGATGAGATACTTAAGAAAAGAAGATATGTGAATGGCCAGTAAGCCCATGAAAGGTTGCTCCATATCACTGGTCTTCAAAGAAATGCAAATTATAACTATAATGAAATACAATTGCACAGAATGGCCACAATTAAAAAGACTGACAATACCAAGCATTGGCAAAGATGTGGAGCAATAGAAACTCTCATAGACAGCTGGCAGAAATGTAAATGGTACAAAAACGTTGGGAAACATTTTGGCATCTTTGATAAAGCTCAACATGCACTTAACATACAACCCAGAAATCCCATTCCAGTCAGGCATGGTGGCTCACACCTGTAATCCCAGTACTTTGGGAGGCTGAGGCAGGTGGATCACTTGAGCCCAGGAGTTCGAGACCAGACTGGGCAACATGGCAAGACACTGTCTCTACTAAAAAAACAAAAAACAAAAACAAAAAGCCAGACATGGTGGTAAGCACCTGTGGTCCCAACTACTAGGGAGGCCGAGGTGGGAGAATTGCTTAACCCTGGGGAGTGGAGGTTGTAGTGAGCTGAGATTGCACCACTGCACTCCAGCCTGGGTGACAGAGCAAGACCCTGTCTCAAAAAAAGAAAAAAAGAAAAAAAAAGAAGTCCCACTCCTGGGTATTTACCCCCCAAAATAAAAATATGTAATTCCATAAAGACTTGTTAAAGATGTTCATAGCAGCTTTATTCATAGTAATCTCAAAACTTAAATGACCCAAATGTCTGTCAACAGGACAATGGGTAAATATATCATAGTCTGTTCATCCAATGGAATATTACTCAGCAGTAAAAAGGAATGTTATAGTTGCATGCAGCAATGTGCATGAAGCTCATAAACCTCATGCTGAGTAAATGAAGACAGACTCAAATGAATTTACACTGTTTTACTCCACTTACATGAGATTTGAGAAAATACAAACTAATCTGTAGTAACAGAAATTAGATCTGTGGTTGCCTGGTGTCAAAGGTTGAGAGGCACTCACCGCAAAGAAGTGTGAAGCAATGTCTTTTGGTTGTGGAAATTTCTATATCTTGAGTGTGGTGGAGGTTACATGGGTGGATACATTTGTCAACATTCATCAAACAGTACACTTAAAATGGGTGAATTTGTTATAAGTAAATTATGCTCCAAGAAATTTGATTTATTTGTTGAAAAACTTGGTGTAAGGGGGAAGCGCCTAACCAATAGAAGACACTCAAAAAAATGTGTTGAAGGAAAAAAAATCCTGTGAAATAAAGCAGGTAAGAGAAAATAATAACTCAATATCATTCAAAATATAGATTACAAATCCTAAATGAGGTAATAAGAAATTAATGCCAGTGCTTTGTTTAAAGGCTCATACCTATAATCCCAACACTTTGGGAGACTGAGGCAGGAGGATGGGTTGAGCCCAGGAATTCAAGACCAGCCTGGTCAACATAGGGAGAGCCTGTCTCTTCAAAAGAAAAATTCAAAGATTACCTGGGTGTAGTGGCACGTGCCTGTGCTCCCAGCTACTCCAAGGCTGAGGCAGGAGGATAGCTTGAGCCCAGGAGTTCAAGACTGCCCTGAGCCATAATCACTCCACCGCACTCCAGCCTGGGCCACAGAACAAGACCCTTCCTCAAAAAAGCAATAAAATAAAATAAAGAAATGCACATGACTAACATAAGGTTTATTCCAGGAATGCAGGAATAGCCCAGTAGCAGAGAAAGCCTATTAAATAATTTATCATATTAATATATCAAAAGATTAAACCATTTGATGCTAAAATCACATTTGATATAATTTACCATTTATTCATAATAATTTTCAAGATTCGATTAATTAGGAATAAAATACTTCTTCAGCATAATGGAAAATACCCCAGCCTAGTACACAGCTTCATACTTTATGGTAACATGCGGAGATTCTCACTAAAGAAAAGATGAGACAAGAGTGCACTCTGTCAGACATCACCACTGTTTAACATTTCCTGAAAGTTCTTCAAATACAGTGAAACAGAAAAAGAAATGCGATCTAAATACGAAAAATTACAACATTCCTTGTTAATGACATGATTTTCTATCTGAGAAAAAAGACGGCAAGAAAATTAACTTAAAACAATTAGAACTTTTAAAAAGCTGGCAAAGTGGTAATAAAATACATACACAAAAAGAAATCGTATAGCCAATATATCAGTTGTGACTAGCTAGAAAATTATAATAAAAATATTCTCATTGTAATCACAATAAAATTTAAAGCACATGGGCATTTTAAATATCCATAATTTAGATGAAGAGAAAGAAACATTTGATAAGTAGAGAAACATACCATCTTCTGAAAGGATGTATATTATAAAGATAGCAACATTGTAATGACAGCAATTCTTCTCTAATTAAATTTAATTTATTTTGAATCAAAATGAAAGTGTTATTTGGGGAAGAAATTTGGCACAATTGTTATAAAGTTATATTGGAAGATTAATCAGATGAGAATAGCAAAGATAATTTTCAAAAAGAAGAAAAATGGTGGGATTTGTTCTACCAGATACTGAAATATATTACAAAGCTGAAACTATTAAAATATTATAATATCAGAGAAGGAACAGGTAGATCAATTGAACAAAATAGAAATCCCAGGTACAAATATCATCTTGGTTCATAATAAAGAGAGCATATTGAATAGAGAGGTAATGAATCATTAAATGATTCTGGGAAAACTGGTTAACTATTTTGGCAATAAGTAAGCAAATATTCTTACTTGGTACCATAAACCCAAAATCACTATAGATATGTACAGTTGCTTTTTAACTAAAAAAGAACTAAAAATCTTACGTGAATATCTGATCATAGAATGGAAAAAGCATAAAATCAAAGTTAGAAACAATTTTTTAAACTATTGATGGCTTTACACTGTAAATATTTTAAAATTCTGTATATCAAAAAATACCATAAACAAAGTTGAAAAGCAAGTGACAAACTTGTTTTAAAAAATCTGCAATTTATGACAGAAAGGATTGATATTCCTTAGTAGACACTCATCTTAACAAAGGCAAGAGTCATATTCATCATGCTTATCTTTGTATTTCTTTGACACAATATCTAGCACATGGTAGATGCATAAAAATATCTTTTAAATAAATTAAAAATCTATTAAGAGATTTTAACAATTTAATAAATCTACACAAATATATAAAGAGCTCTCACAATCCAGTCAGAAATAGATGAACACAATGAGCAAAGCAGATGAAAAAATAGTTCATGGGAAAATAAATAAAAATAGTCAATACATATATTAGAGACCTCACTAAGAAAGTAATGTATATCTTTAAAAACAATGAATTATCACTTATCTATTAAATTGCGAAGGTTTTGTAAAGTCTTTGTTGAAGGTTAGTGGAAAGTGGTTTTTCATACATAGTTGCTGAGAGTGTTCTGATAATAAACTTTCTAAAAGGTATTTGAGGAATGTATATCAAAAGCATTGAAAGTTATGCATCCCATTCTCCTTATAAAACCACACCTTGGTATATGTCCCAAGGAAATAAATAATAGACACAAAGACTTAAAAGCAAGAAGAGTCTTCAGGTAATAGTGCCCCAGAATGTGATAACCATGATATCCACTAATAGCAGATTTGTAAAATGAATTACAGTAAATACATATAATGGAATAGCCAGTGGACACTTAAAATCATGAAAGAGTAATGTAAAATAAACATTAGTATGATATATTACATTTTTAAATCACTTCATAAAGTGGTATGTATGATATCTCAATTTTATAAACAACTAAATGCTTATATCCACATGCAAATATATGACACTCTAAAATATTCAAATACTACCTTGCAAAATACATAAAGAAAAAAATACAGAAATAGGATTTATACTATTTGGTCTTCAACTTTGTTTCACTCATTATTCCATCACTGAATAACCTTACTAGCTCCTACTCCCTTTTTGTAATTTGCAAACTAGGCAGAATTCTCCCTATTAATCCATCAGACCTCTCTGGAGGGCAGAATTGATAAAGTACCCCTTAAAAGAAAAAAAAAAAGTGTGGATAAGTGGCTTATTAGAAAAGATAGCAGGCTCTTCCCCTGGCAATCATTTGGAGATAATCTCATCCAAGTTGTAGGCTATGAAAATCCTGAGAGGACAACAAAATTGCTCTTTAAGTCCTTTCTGTGATTAAAAAAAAATATATCAGACAGGAAAAGCATCAATGGCCATGTAGATGTGAAGGGCTTGTAAAGCACACATTTTAAAATAAACACATGGATAGAGACATATATTTCCTCATTCTATGTGTTGAGGGCACCTCAGAGCAATGACATCCCTGTAGCAGTGAGCATACCTAGCACCTAGACCTTGATTTCTAAATACCATTCTTCAATAAACAGAACCAGTCTTCTTGGAGAATAGTTGATTCTAAGACTGGGAAAGAGAAAACACAAGATGAGCCTGGAGTACTTTATTATGCTAGAAGGTATAAAAGTGCTTAAAAAAAAAAACTGCGGGAGTCAACCTGAAGGAGTTCCCAATAGCCAGAATGAGAGCAATTTGAGCAAAATTTAAAATTATTAAGTATTGGATTATAACCTATAAAATATGGTAAATGTCCATGAGTCCATACTAATGTAAATAAACAACTGAATACATAAATAAATGCTGGAGAGAATGCAGCTCTTCCTTACAGAAGAATTTTAATTAATAAATATGGAAGGAATAAAGGAAATACAAAATTACCATCAGGCAAACACTACAGTAATAATTTTTGCAGGCAAGATCCACTGAAAGATACTAAATCAGTAAGGAAACTTGACAGACACCACCTTAATCAAGTGATCAAGGTTAACATTATCAGTAATGAGATATCTCAACACTATGTAACTCCCTGATATGACGCACTGAGAAGGTTATAACATCACTTCTGTGGTATTCTTGCCAAAAATGCATAACTTCAATCTAATCATCACTAAACCAGGTACTAACTCAAATTGAGAGACATTCTAAAAAACAACTGACCTGTACTCATATCAAAAGTGTGAGGTCCTGAAAGACAAGGAAACAAAGAAACTCAGGCTGGGCATGGTGGCTCATGCCTATAATCCCAGCACTTTGGGAGGCAGAGGCAGGAAGATCACTTGAGTCCAAGAGTTTGAGACCAGCCTGGGCAACAATGGCAAAACCCCATCTCTACAAAAAATTAGCCAGGTGTGGTAGTACTTGCCTGTAGTCCCAGCTACTTGAGAGGCTGCGGCGGGAGGATTGCTTGAACCTGGGAGGCCGAGGCTGCAGTGACGGGGATTGTGCCACTGCACTCCAGCCTGGCTGACAGAGCAAGAACCTGTCTCAAAAAAAAAAAAAAAAAAGAATGAGAAACTCATACAGATTAGAAGAGACTAAGGAGACACAACAAATAAATGCAATGTAGAATCATTGAAGGGAAAACAATATTAGTTGAAAAGCTGATAAAATTTGAATAAGCCCTGTAGTTTAGTTAATAATAGTGAAGCCATGTTAATTTCCTAGGTTTGGTCATTGTGCTCTGGTTATGCAAGCTGTTAACATTAGAGGAAACTGGGTGAAACGTATGCATGAACTCTCTGTACTAATTTTGTAACTTTTCTGTAACTCTAAAATTATTAATAATATGCAAAAATTAAGCAAAAAAGGCAATAAAATAAAATAAGCACATGGAATGAGACTGTCCCCTAGGTCTCTGTAGAAACCAGGTCAAACATCTCAAACACTCTTTTACTCCCATTCTGAGTTGGGCCAGAATGATCAGAATAATGGTTCCTAATGTACCTTGATAAACATGGAAACTCCCAGGACCGAGTCCTAAGATGCTCTGATTCAATAGGTTTGGAGTGGACTTGAGAACTGATCTTTTTAATAAGGGCCTCAGTCTGTGGAACTATTGCCCTCATGTGCCCTGTGGATAATCTTGGCTGTTGGTTCATTTTTCTTAACTTAAAACAGTGGTAGAACCTATGGGGATTTTTAAATCTCTAGGCTAGAACATTAACTTTTTAAAAATTCAGAATAATATTTTATTTGCCTCAAGCCTGTGAATGGGGATTCCACACATCACCCCGCACTGAAGACAATGCCCATAACAAGGTAACCTCCCCATGAGCTTCTGAGGGATTTAGGAATTATCTACCATCTCCTCTCTAAGAAGGGCTCTCACAATATAGCCCCTTCTGCTTGCTTTCTAACTCCCTATCACCTGCTAAAGAAGGACCTCACCTTTTAATCACTTTCATTGCCAAGGGGCACAAGGAGCCCCAAACTCTGTCACCTAGGAAGAGCTTGACCTCACGGTTTCCACACTGTGTGCTTTATGTCCCTGCTCCAGGAGATGATGGACATTGTCAAAGCTATCTATGACATGATGGGGAAATACACATATCCTGTGCTCAAAGAGGACACTCCAAGGCAGCACGTGGACGTCTTCTTCCAGGTAAGTGCACACACCCTGCACATGATCTGTAAGCCCAGCCTAGATCAAGTCAACCCATGAGCATCTGAGCAAGTGATTTGTGTCCAACCCTGTACTAAGCATGGTTGGTAACAGAAAAGAATTATAAGATACATTGTTCTCAAGAAACAGATGATCTCCTTAAGCTGCAAGTGTACATGACAGAAGAGAACAAGAAAGTATATTATTAAATGTTAGGGGTATAGTATGAACTCTAAATCCATAAAAATTAGGGGATCAGGGTAAACACAAAAGACTTCATTAATTACAATTGTGGAGGTGTTAAGCATTTGTGTCTGGGAAGTAAGGGGAAATAAGATTGGAAACTAGGATAGGGCCAGATTATGAGACCTTGAAATGGAAGAGTTTGGCCTTGCTCTGGTAAAGGATGGGCAGCTAGTGCTGATCCTTGACTGAGGGAGTGGTATGATCACTGGGGCATTTTAGGAAAAAATTAATCTAGCGGTGGAGTATCAGAGAATATCAGAGCTCACTCTAGTTCAACCTCCCACTTTGCAGATGGGAAAAGAGAGTCCTCTCTGGCCTTGTGCAAGTTTGTACAGCAAGTAACAGGCCAGAGTCAGAACCTCTTGTGCCCAGTGTTCTGCCAGATGGACAGGGTAGCAGGGAGTCTACAGAAGAAGCAGAATAAGCCAGCAGTGAGGTGATGAGTGTCCCAGAGCAAGCCTTTTGATTTAAGGAAGCTCATGGGGCTCAAAGTTTTGTAATCAGGACCTAATTGAAGTTGTCTGGCCAGTGAAAGACAACTCTCATTCTCAGGGCAAAGTTGGTTAATGGAAATGAATGAAATGAGCTCCAGCTCATTACTCTGAGATCCAGCAAGAAAGCAGGGGAGTAAGCTTTGGAATGGAGATCACCAGATTCCGTAAACTGCTTTCTGTTATGTCTTTCAGAAAATGGACAAAAATAAAGATGGCATCGTAACTTTAGATGAATTTCTTGAATCATGTCAGGAGGTAAGGAGAGATCTCAGGGCACAATAACTCTACATCTGGGAAAGGAAACCTGGGGCCTGGGGACCTGCAGAAGGAAGGTGATGAGAAACCTGCACATACCTGCAACTCCTCCCATCAGAGCCAACAATACCAGCAACAACTGTGAAGTCCACAGTTCCACTCCTCAACCTGACCTGTAGTTGGTCTTGGCTAAGCACAGGACTGAACAGAGAGCCTAAGTAGGGGCCTGGGGGCGTGTGAAAACTCAGAGGGGGTCCCTGTGAAAATAGACTTCCCGAGAGGGCAGCACCATTATTTTTTAGCCTGCCTCTGGCTCGATGACCCATTTCACCGACTACAAGGAAGCAGCTGCAGGGAAAAAATCTACAATTGTGTGATTCTCAAACCACAGTGTGCATAAAAATTGCCTGGAATGATTCTGAGAATGTATATTTCCAGGCCTCAATCCCAGAGACTCCAGATCTGGGTCACTTTAACACAAATGCCCTGGACCAATGCTTCTAACACTTTAATGTGTGAAACAATATCCTCGAAGATCTTGTTAAAATGCAGATTCTAATTCCATAGGTCCGGGGTGGGGCCTGAGATGTTACTTTTCTCACATTCTCCCCAGTCACACTGGTGATGCTGATCCTGGGAACACAACTTTCATTAAGTCTAACCAATAGACCGGCCCCAGAGTCCACCAGAGACTGAACTGGAAATAATTGCTTCATCTACCTTTGAGAAATCCATTTGTACTCCTACATTATTTTAGAAATGTTCACAGTTACTCTGAGCTCCAGCCAAGAAGAATAGCAAATGTAAGAAAGCAGGGGAGAAGTTACTAGCACATACTGAGCCCCCACCAAGTTTCAAGCATACATAAACATCACAGCCACCCTGTTAGGTAGATGTCCTATATGCAGGGTGATATCCAAGATATTTAACAACTAGAATGCAATGAACACTGACCCCCTTGGGGGTGAGTTCTTACTGTTAATTCCCTTGAGAGCTGGTTGTAAAACAGCCTGGCAGCTTTCCCACCTCCAACCTTGCTTCCTCTCCCACCATGGGATCTCTGCACACCCAGGTCCCCTTCACTTTCCACTGTGAGTGGAAGCAGCCTGAAACACTCACCACATGCAGATGCCCAATTGAACTTTCCAGCTGCCAGAATAACAAGCCAAATAAGCCTATACTGATATTAACCTTTTCATTTCTGATATTGATAATTTGAAAAGCAGTCTTAATAAGCATTTATCTACTCTACCGATTTTTTTGAAAGAGAGAGCTTTGGGGGTTTTCTTATTGTATGTCTCTATTGCATGTTCTGTATTTTACATTTTTCTATTATTTCTTCTCTGAGGTATAGTATTGAATGTAGAAAAATCCTCAAATGTTGGGTATTAAGCAATACACTTCTAATTCATGGTTCAGTGAAGAAAATATCTTGAATAAAAATAAAATAAAAATATGACTTATCAAAATTTGTAGGATCTAAAGCAGTATTCCAGGAATGCAAGGTTGGTTTAACATTCAATAATTGGTCAGTGTAATTAATCACATTAATAGAATAAAAAGAGAAAAAATATAATCATTTCAGTGGATGTAACTGTTCAGAGCTTCTTAAAAGAAGCAACTCACTATTTTACTAGATGATTTGTTTCTTCTGAATTCCTCTTTAAGGCTACAGGTGGTGCTTCTTACTTTGAATGATCACTTTCAGGTCCCCACCCTTACTTCTTGTTTTTCATACTGTTGTAGAGTTTTCTCCATATAGGAAACCCATGCTTGAGATTTGCTCACCAGAGTTACAGAGCTCTCAGGAAGGAGACTCAGAATTCTAACCATCCTCTTGCCCTCCTTTTTTCCCAGGATGACAACATCATGAGGTCTCTCCAGCTGTTTCAAAATGTCATGTAACTGGTGACACTCAGCCATTCAGCTCTCAGAGACATTGTACTAAACCACCTTAACACCCTGATCTGCTCTCGTTCTAATTTTACACACCAACTCTTGGGACAGAAACACCTTTTACACTTTGGAAGAATTCTCTGCCGAAGACTTTCTATGGAACCCAGCATCATGTGGCTCAGTCTCTGATTGCCAACTCTTCCTCTTTCTTCTTCTTGAGAGAGACAAGATGAAATTTGAGTTTGTTTTGGAAGCATGCTCATTTCCTCACACTGCTGCCCTATGGAAGGTCCCTCTGCTTGAGCTTAAACAGTAGTGCACAAAATATTCTGCTTACGTGCCCCCAGCCCACTGCCTCCAAGTCAGGCAGACCTTGGTGAATCTGGAAGCAAGAGGATCTGAGCCAGATGCATACCATCTCTGATGGCCTCCCAAACCAATGTGCCTGTTTCTCTTCCTTTGGTGGGAAGAATGAGAGTTATCCAGAACAATTAGGATCTGTCATGACCAGATTGGGAGAGCCAGCACCTAACATATGTGGGATAGGACTGAATTATTAAGCATGGCATTGTCTGATGACCAAAACTGCCCACGTCATTTGTTTCCAGAAACAAGGACCAATAATTCTCTCACACTGGCATTTGTGCTGGTAGTGCAAGTCCTTTAATATGTCCAGGAAGGGAGCCATTGCCCAGTGGTCCATATCTCCACCACAGCCCCTGCTTGAGCCCAGCGCTGCATGTCCCTCCCAAGAAGTCCAGAATGCCTGCAAATTGCTGTAATTTTATACCATGTTCTAACCAATAAACAGAACTATTTCTTACACTCTCAATCACTTCTTCATGACTCCATTAGGTAAGAGAGGTAAGCTGTGAAAAGGGAAGGCTAGTCCATTCATTTGACACCCAATTATTAGTGCAGTTGTCCCTCCATATGTGTGAAGGATCGGTCCCAGGACTCCCCATACCAAAATCTGTAGATACTCAAGTCCCACAGCCAGCCCTGAGGGACTCGTGTTTTCAAAAAATGTGGCCTCCATATATGCAGGTTTCACATCCTAAAAATACTGCATTTTCTACCATTTTTGGTTGAAAACAACCTGCACATAACTGGACCCAAGCAGTTTAAACTCATGTTGTTGGAGGGTCAACTGTACTTACGTTGTGCCAGGCCTGGCCAGGCAATGACTTCATCCTCCCCAGCCCCCAAGCCTTCCCCAGCAAACATCCAATCCAAATGCAAATACCGTGACCAAATGCAAATGCAACTTCAAGACAAGACCCTTCACAACACTTTGCTTCCAACAAGATTGCCACTTCTAAGACCCTCTGATATGGAAAGCCTGGAGCCCCTGTGGTGTGGGTGGGAGTGCAGCGATAAAGAGGATGACAGGGCCTCCTGCTGAGAGATTTTAGGGTCTAGAGGACGATCAGGCAGCTTCAGCGTATAACCAGCAAATGATTACTCATGTTGAACACTGTGGGTCTTGGTTTCCCCATTTGACATCACATTTGAAAGATTAAAAGCTAACAGTAGCATTCTTGGAAGGAAAACAATTTACTGAACCCCTATTTTGTGCCAGGTGCTGCACTAGGGGCTTTATATACATTATCTTATTTCATGCTCATGTGGAGCATTCCAGATGGCAGAGTCCTGGTTGTACCGATGAGGTTGCTGAAGCTCAGAGAGGTAAGGGGGACCTGCGTAAAGTAGCACAGCTGATAGGGACTCCATAGGGAGACTAAACTCTTATCGATCTATCATAGACCCTTCCTACAAGGGGATTCTGCCTCACCCCAAGGATGAGGATACTTCCCACTAATCTCATTCATCTGAAGTCAGTTCAGAGAGGCATCGGTATTCTTTGAGTCTGTGTAACAGATGGGGAAACAGATGCAGAGAAGGGGAATATCTGAGGCAGCCACAGTCACTGGCAGGGGCAGGCCACAAAAACATCTCCTGCATTCATGACACATCCCACTCAGATGGCCATTGGCTGCTGCCTCTTATGGTTGGAAACTGTAAGTGTGATGATGAGAAGTTGTTGGATAGTTCAGACCTGTTCCTCTGGGCTTCCTGCATGTAGCCATGTGGTTCCCTAAGGCTTCTGCGCATGTGGCTGGTCCCCAGCAAGGCATCCACTTAGGCCCAAGAGAGGATCTGTCCTAGAGACTTTTCCCATATGGGGTCCTAACCTGCATCTTGAGGCTGTATGTGATGTCTAGGCCAGTGTTCCCTGCCCTGGCTGCACATCAGAATCACCTGGGAACTTTGAAAAATGTGAACATCTGGGTGCCACAGCAGACCAATTGAAGGAACATCCCTGAAGGTGGGACCTGGGCATCACAATTCTTTAGAGGCCACCCAGGTGGGTGTACTGGGCACACAGGGCTAAGGTGGAGAACTGACATATCTAGAGCTGGGAATGAAGTGCGTGGTCTGAGCCATCCCCCTGGCCACAAGGATCAATTCAGGGATAGGCTTGAGACCCATGCTGGTTCAAACAGCATGACTCTCCAAACTTGTGCTGGGAATGATGAGACAAAGATGTTCTCCCTCACCGGACATGAATAAGAGCACACATAGCCCTAAGACATGCCAGTAACTATTTAGGAATTCTGAGAGTTTATCTAATAATCAGAGGGTTAATAAGCCAGACATCACATAAGGCAAGGCAGAGCGATGAAAAAAAAAAAAAAAAGCAAGCAGAAACGAGCCTTTAATGATATCATTGATCTGCTAGATCAAGCTGCTTCTGAAGCTGGACATACCTCTGACCTTTTCAGATGCCTGTGTCAGGTGCCTATATAAAGTCTAGGTCAGGCCGGGCATGGTAGCTCATGCTCGTAATTCCAACTTTTTGGGAGGCCGAGGCTGACAGATCACCTGAAGTCGGGAGTTTGAGACCAGCCTGACCAACATGGAGAAACCCCATCTCTACTAAAAAATACAAAAATTAGCCAGGCATGGTGACGAGTGCCTGTAATCCCAGCTACTCGGGAGGCTGAGGCAGGAGAATCGCTTGAACCTGGGAGGTGGAGGTTGCGGTGACCCAAGATCACACCATTGCACTCCAGCCTGGGCAGCAAGAGCAAACTCTGTCTCAAAAAAAAAAAAACAAAAAACAAACTAGGTCAGTGGCTCCCTCCCTTCCCCGCTGGCTGCATGTCAGAATCACCTGGGGAGCAGAGGAGGGTAATTTTTTTGAAGTGCCAAATGTCTGGGCCTTATCCCAAATGAATTGCATCAGAATATCTGAGGTGGGGCCCTGAGGATCAGTATACTGTAAAGGTCGCCAGGTGATTCCAATGCACACCTACGGCTGCAAACCCCTGCTCTAGAGCAGAGGAAGTATTGGTACCCCTCTCCCTGTGTTAGCCAGACCACAAGTAAGACACCAGCATCAGCCCTGGGCACTTAAAACTGAGAGGAAAATTAGCAGCTAAATATTCAGAGAGAATTCATTGTGGAAGAAAGTTTTAAAAGTAGTCCTCAGATGGATAAACAACAGAAAGGGAGATGGTTGTCCTGATGAACAGCAGGGAAGGGACACGTTGCAGCAATGAGAGGGTACTGGCCTCATCTCCCACTTGTCTTCTTGGAGGGATCCTGCTCCTCTTGAACCATCCAACAAATTCTCACCATCATGCCTGCTGATGGAGACTCAACTGTGCAGCAGGTGCTATGGACACTTTGCCCAATCCCCTTGGTACTCACCATCACCCTGCAGGTAGACTCAACTGCTGCCAAGTGCAATCACCCGAGAGTTTTTGTCTGTGACTCTAACCATCACAGAGTGTGTCCATGACAGCCTGCTATGTTTTGGGTATTTGACTCTCTAAGCCTCATGTCGCATTTATCTCCAATGTTGAAAGGGGGCCTAAGATAAGATGTTTGGGTCATTGGGGGCAGATCCCTCAGGACTAGATGAAGGCCCTCTCTTGGGGCTGAGTGAGTTCTCACTCTGTTAATTCCCTCAAGAGGTGGTTGTTAAAGAGCCTGGCATCACCACCACCCCTCCACCCCACTCCTCACTTCCTCTTTCACCGTGTGATCTGCGCACACCCAGCTCCCCTTCACTTTCCACTATGAGTGGAAGCAGCCTGAAGCCCTCACCAAATGCAGACGCCCAATCAGACTTTCCAGCCACCAGAAACATGAGCCAAATTAGTCTTTTTTTTCTTTATAAATTACCCAGCCTTGGGTATTCCTTATAGCTACACAAATGGACTAAGACACGGGGCCATTCTGCTGTGGACATATCAGGCCAAAGAATCGGGTCATCAACACCTCCTAGAAGAAGCCCTTGGCCAATGACTGATGAGAGTTGGTGGACAAATATCCCAGATCCTTCTCCTCTCAGTAGGAAGAACTATGAGGTCTCTTCTATATCATCTCCTAGACTTCCCTGGTAGGACTGAGCCCCAGTTGCTCACAACGGTAACTTACGATGAATAAGACAGACATGTGTCCTGCTTTCATAAACTTCATATTCTAGCAGGAGGAAACTGACAACAAATGAAATTATTTTAGATGAAATGGCATGCATAAATGTGTGACATGATAAAGAGTACACAGGGTGGCTGCGCGTGGAGAGTAAGGCTTCTCTGAAGAGCAGACCACTGAGCTTGACGTGATTTGGACCCGGGGTTCTCCATGGACAACGTCTTTCTTGAGTCTCATGACAACCCTGCGGGGCAGGTATCCTAGGCACCTATTTTTCAGATGAAAAACTGATGCCCAGAGTCATAGAAGGACTTACATACACAGCAGGAAGTGGGCTTAAAAGTCTGCCAAGCTCCAAAATCCATGCCCAGCTTTATTTCTTACAGAGCATAAAGACCATTCTCCACCTATTCCTAAAACTAGCTCTGATGATATACAAACACCAGAAGGTGTTAGGAAGCAGATGCTATGAAAACTATTAGTAAAAAGCAATGAAAACAAACCCACAAATCTGAGCCAAATTACTCCTCCTGTAAAAGGAATCATGCCAAGGACTTGTGCAAAGATGGCCATATGGGTTTCTTAGAGGAGCTGAAATAAGCATGTCCTTCCACATCAAAATAAGGCTCAACCTAACTGGCAGACTTCAGTTAGCCCTGCACTCTGCTCCATTGCCTTACTGGGGACCAACAAAGCTCAGAACTTGAAGACTAGGGGAGCCCTAGAGGCAGCCAGCCCCACCGGGTAGGAGTCTGAAGACCCATGATATGCTACGGGTCCCAGTTCTAGAATAAAACATAGGGACCAAGGCTAAGCCAATCATTATCTCCCATGCCTCTGGCCACAGTGAAATTTTAGGAATAGGCTTAAAACCTAAACTCATGCAAACAGCATGGAATGTTAGGGCTTTTACTGAGAACAATGAAAGTTGCTCATTGCCCTGCCTGACATGAATGAAAAACACAGAGCCCTGGGACCTATAGGCCACCATTTTGTAATCTGCAGGGAAGCCAAGCTAGAAATGTAGGTAAGAGACCAGAGTGATCAAGGCAGAGGGATGAAAGAATGGGTTGCTGATGTCATTGAACTGCAGATCAAGCTTCATATGAAGCTACATTTACTTCTAGTGTTCATTGCACGTATCCATAAATATCAAGAAATTCACTTTTTTTTATTTTTTTGAGACAGAGTCTCATTCTGTTGCCCAGGCTGGAGTACAGTGGTGCAATCTCAGCTCACTGCAACTTCCGCCTCCCAAGTTCAAGCAACTCTCCTGCCTCAGCCCCCCGAGTAGCTGGGATTACAGGTGCATGCCACCACACCCAGCTAATTTTTGTATTTTTAGTACAGACAGGGTTTCGCCATGTTGGCCAGGCTGGCCTCGAACTCCTGACCTCAGGTGATCTGACTGCCTCAGCCTCCCAAAGTGTTAGGATTACAGGCGTGAGCCACCACGCCAGGCTGAAATTCACTTTTTAAAGGCAATTCTAGTTGAACTTTCTGTAACTTGCAACCTGACACTTTCCATTAGTAAGCCCCATCGTCTAACCGTCTAGTGTTTCCTCTGGCCACTTTATTCCCCGCCACGTTTCTCCAGCTACATCTCATCACTCTCTAATCCCAGCAGGAAGCCTGCCAACTCCAGTCTACCCCTTCTGCCCTCATCCCAAAGCCCAGTCAGGACCCCTTATCCAGACTAGTGCAGGTGAGAAACATAGGTCTGCAATCCTGTGTCACTCTTCCCTCCAGTGTGAACTATATTCAGCTGGTGTTCATGAGAACGCCTAAAGGGGGGCAAGGATTTTAAGGCAGGGGTTTGAGAATGAAGAGTACGCAGTCCACCCCAACCCGCTCCCTGCCCAGCCTGAGTGCCAAGGCTCTCACCGTCCACAGTGACGCAGACTAGCCAAGTGCTGGGGGAGAGCCAGGGAAAGACAGACAATTGTGGATTCTAAGCAGAAGAGCAAGAGAGGGCACTAAACTTGCTGTGGTCAAGAAAGAAAGTAAAAGGAGGAAAGAAGGAAGCGGGGAGGTGAAAGGGGGGGCAGAGGAGGAATGAATAAAGGGGATAAAGTCCTTATGTAGTAAATGCTAGCCCACCGTGATGGCGAATTGTATGTGTTAACTTGGCAAGGCCACGGTAACCAGTTTTTGGTCAAACATCAGTCTGTTTGGCATTGCTGTGGAGGTATTTTTCAGCTGAGATTAACGTTTAAATCAGTAGACTTTGAGTACAGCAAGCTATCCTCCATAATGTGGGTCGGCCTCATCCAATCAGTTGAGAGAACGGAAGTCCCCCAAGGAAAAGAAAACTCTGCCTCCGGCTGCCACGCAATTCGGGACGGCAACATCAACTCCTCCCTGGGTCTCAATTTTAGACTTGTCAGTCCCCACAATCACATAAACCCATTCCTTAAAATAAATCAGTCTGGCTGGGCATGGTGGCTCATGCCTGTAATCCCAGCATTTTGGGAGGCCAAGGCGGGCGGATCACGAGGTCAGGAGATCGAGACCATCCTGGCTAACGTGGTGAAACCCCGTCTCTATTAAAAAACCGGGCTGGTGGCGGGTCCTGTATCCCACTACTTGGGGAGACTGAGGCCAGGAAAGACAAACTAGCCAAGATCGCGCCACTGCACTCCAGCCTGGGCGACAGAGCGAGGCTCCATCTCAAAAAATAAATAAATAAATAAATCAGTCTGGGGATGTGTCCGTCTGTCCATCTGTCTCTCCATACACACACACACACACACACACACACACACACACACACACACACACATCCTGTTCTGTTTACCTGGAGAACCTTGACTAATACACCCATTAAAATCAAAATATGTCCTTCAGCGTGTTAATGTTTGGTTGAGGAAACACAGAAGTCTAACAATTGTATCAGGCTGGGCACGGCCTGTAATTCCAGCATTTGGGGAGGCCACGAGAGGATCACTTGAGCTCAGGAGTTCTAGACCAGCCTATGCAACACAGTGAGACAAAAAATGAAGAAAATTAGGGGTGTGGTGGAGAGCACCTGTAGTCCTAGCTACTTGGGAGGCTGAGGCAGAAGGACCGCTTGAACCCAGGATGTCAAGGCTGTTGTGAGCCATGATCTCACCACTGCACTCCAGCCTGGGTGACAGAGTGAGACTCTGTCTCAAAAAAAAAAAAAAATGTACCAAAATTAGATAATTCTAGAAAACTGAGAAGGAACTGTGCGAGGGCACTCTGATGAGTGGTCAGAGCAGGGTAGAGGAAGGGACATCATTTCTGGAGCAACTCCTACTGTCAGCACCTAAGAATAGCATATAATTTACTGTCACAACCACCCTCTGATATACAAATAGAAATAAACTCCCCTTTTTCCAGACAGGGAGAGCTCAATAAGGTAAAACCACCAGCCCGAGGTCGCACTGCCAGTAATTAATGGGTTCAGAACTTGATAATGATAACGACCATAGCAACGTTTATTCGGTGCTCATAATGAGCCAGACACCACTCTGAATGCCTAATATAAATTATGTAATTAATTCTCACCAGGAAAAAAAATCCTATTTCATTTGATGTCCCACTTTATCCACAAGAAAACCGACTCAGAAGTGATGGAGACAGGTTTCAGGTCAGCTGGTCCAATCCCAAAGCCCATTCTACGCGCGCCCCTACTCTGGCTACCTCCGATTCCAACAGAGGCGTTTTGTCTCCAACACCTCCGCACTGCTGGTCACACAAAGGAAGGACAACCCTGGGGACTCTGGTAATCCTGGAAGGCTTCCTGTCAGAGGTGGGCCGGGAGGAAGGCGGGCAGGAGAAGGGAAGTCTAGCTCAGGGGAGTGGTGTGCACGGGGCAGAGGCTGGCAGGGACTCTGAAGGCTGACAGGCGGGCTGGCGCGGAAACGGGACGCCGCAGGGTGGGACAGGCGGGCTGGGATGCCGGACGAAGGAAACGGGCCTGCCCGGCAGGTGGCAGAGAGCCACAGAAGGGCTCCGAGGAGGTGGTGCGTGAGATGGCGCTGCAGGCTGGAAAGGGGCTGCAGGCAGGGTGCCTCCAGAGACCCCAAGAGAATAGCTTGGTGGGGGACTGTGGGAACTTCAAGGAACCGCACCGCCCTCCCAGACGACCCGAGAAAACAGGGGGAGTGGGCGAATGAGTAGATCAAAGAACTGATGACGGGGCAGGAGCAATGTGAGAGACCCTGGAGGACCATGGAGAGAACGTGGTGACCGATGGAGACGGATGAAAACCGAGCCGCGGGTGTGAGTCTAAGGCACCCCCAGGCCCACCAGGGTGTGAGCGGCAGGTGCTGTTCGCCATTGCGCCGCTAGATGGGGCCGGCGCCTCGCCGAATGCGCCTGGATCTGCCGCGTGGATCTCAGGACCGGGCCACGGAGCCCAAGCGGCGGCTCCGCGGGGACCCTCCACAGCTCCGGACCCCAGCGCAGCGCTGGCTTCAGGGCGTGCGACCCTGAGCTTGGTTTAACGCTCTGCCACCGCGGCCTTGAAATTCACAATTTGTGAACAAGGGGACTCACTTTTTCATTTTTATATTTTATTTACATTTTATTTTATATGTTATGCTATGTTGTTATGTGTTTTTGAACGGGTCTCGCTCTGTCGCCCAGGCTGGAGTACAGTGGCGCGATCATAGCTCATTGCAGCCTCCACCTCCCAGGCTCAAGCCATCCTCCCACCTCAGCCTCTTGCATAGCTGGGACTACAGGCACACCCGCACGCCTGGCTAATTTTTTGTATTTTTTGTACAGACAGGGTTTCCCCATGTTGGCCAAGCTAGTCTCAAATTCCTGACCTCAAGTGATCTGCCTGCCTCAGTCTCCCAAAGTGCTGGGATTACAGGTGTGAGCCAGGGCACCCGGCCCCACCTTTTCATTTTTGCACTGAACTTGGCAAATTATGGAGCAGGTCTTGCCCAGGGCTTTCAGTTTCCAGCACTTTCGCGCCTTGACTCATTTTGCCTCCCACACCGCAGTGAGGAGAGGTTAGGATCCCATTTTATAGACCAAGAAACTAAGGCTCAGAGAGGTGAAGAGACCTATTTAAAATCACGCGCTGGCCCTTGGTGGAGCAGGGCCAGAAGCCACATTTGTGACCCCAAGTACAGAGCTCTTTCCCACCCACCTAAAAGGCTGTCCCCTGGCAGGCAGAGTCCTGCCTAGAAGGCCAAGACCTTCACCCACGCCCAGCAGGGGGCCTCCTTCAGGCCCACCTGTGCTTTGGAATAGCTTAGGGTGGGCCAGGGCATCTGGGCTCCAGTTGCTCAGAGGCTGGGGCAGGGCTGGGACAGGTGGCAGAGCTGTTCCCAGAGTCTGTTTCTTCTGATGATTGGAAACTCCCTGGCAGCCAGGAGGAAGAGGCAGTCCTCGCAGCCCAAGCTGCCAGTCCTGGCTCTGCTTCCTGGACAGCCAGCCACAGACACTGGCGGTCAGAAGGACCTTCCCTCCGGGCAGCTGCCCACCGGAGCTCCCGCACGCAGAGCGGGAGGAAAGTGGCCTGGCTTCCAAGTGAATGAGACAGACCAGAGCTGGAGTCCTGGCTCCCCGCATTCCAGCTGCACGCCCTTAGGCGGGTGGCCCCTCTGAGCCTTGCTTTCATCAGAAGTAAACTCAGGATCACGTTCTCATTCTCGGGACTGCTGCAGGGAGGGTTGCATAGTGAAAGCACCTGGCAAGTTGCAGCGCCTTCATAAATATTCCTTCATTAACTCTCGGTTTCAGTCACAAAGGCAGCTGAGTTGTCTGCTCTGGAATCTCCCCCTGGGGGATGAAGCACAGAAGCCTGCTCTGGGGGTCACAGACTCTCCCCTAAGCAGGGTGGGGGCAGAGTGCTCGGTGAGGGGAGGGCTGGAGGGCAAGAGAGCTGTGAGAAATGTGGTCCAGCAGGCCAGACCAGCCACGGCGGGGTGGGGGCGGGCGGGGAGCCCACTGCGGGTCCGGAGCGGCCTGCCAGGTGGCTTTCCACGCTGGTTGGGGCTGCAGACAAGCAGATGCGCTGAGGCCAGGCCATGAGGCAGGAGGAAGACAACAGAAAGAATAATACTCGCATTGCCCCATGTGGTTGTACAACCCCAAGCTAGTGCCAAAGCCTTCCCCTCGCCGCATCCTCACCACCCCACTTTACAAATCAGTGACCCAAGGTCAAGAGAGTGACACAAAGACTTGGACCAGCCTCCTAATTTTTGATTCTGTGATCACCCTGCTATTGCAGAGTCAGGGCCCCAGACCATGGGACAAAGGGGCAGGAAAGGCAGGATGTCCCTCCTCGTTCCTCCGTCTGCCAGCTCCACAGAGCTGGAGGTGGGGACTGGGGTCAGGAATCAGGGACCGGAGAACAAAAGGTTCCCGTCATCCCAGGGCCTGTGCCCTCCTCAGAGTGCAGTCGCTTGGCTGAAACAGGATGAAAGGTTTTCCTGGGGCCACTGGAGTCTGAGAGGCTGGGCTCCAGCCCCACTGCTGCGATGGACATGCTGTGTGACCTTGAGAACATGAGTCCCCCTCTCTGAGCCCCTGTCTCCTCATCTATGAAACAGGGATGATAATCCTTACCTCACAGGATTGGAATGCTGTCGGGACAGCATGTGGGTCTCATGGTGGGTCAGACTGACTTCAGACTCCAGCTCTGCCCTTTATCCGCTGCATGATCTTGAGCAAGTCCCCACCCCTCCACGCCCCAGTTTCCTCGTCCGAAAAACAAGGATGTTAAGACCTCCTGTCAGCTGGACACGGTGGCTTATGTCTGTCTTTATAATGGAGGCTGGAGGTAACCGGCGATTCAAACAGAGGCCACCCAGGATTGGCCCGGCCCCAGACCAAATTACTGATGCTTGCATTCCTGCTATCACCCAGCAGCCTTTCAGGAATGAAAGTTGACAATCAGAATGGGTAGTGACATGAACCAGGCCACATCAACGATGAAAAGACTGTGAATTATTTGAAATCTGGATCTAAGAGACAAAAATCTTTTGTTCCATGATCTCAGAATCTTTCAAAGGCTCACGTATTCCTCCTCAAAACAGCAGCCACCAAAACACTTGGACAGGTGACTTAACCTCTCTGCCTCAGTTTCCTAATCTTTAAGCCACAGAAATGCTGTTCAGACCTCCTTCAAGAGAACCTGCCTGACCATGTCTTGAGTAAGGGTTCAGAGTAGGGGTGACAATGTTCCTGTGGTCACCCCACTCCACCCCAGGGAGGGGAGCTGGGATGGCTGCTGCAGGGGCCTGGCCACCAAATCCCCCAGGCTGTGCCCAGAAAGGGACTGGCCACCAGGGGGCTTTAGTTCCAGGCCATTCCTGCTGGACACCGAGTCCTCCCAACAAGCGACTTTGCTTCATGGAGGGTAGTTCCCCGTAGTGCTGTCTGTGGCTCTTTCTACCCAGTCTTTCCTTCTACAGATGCCAGACCCACACCGACCCTCTGCTTTTACCTTCATGGACTTCCTACCCAATACATCTCAGGGACATCTAACCCCATCTTGGCATCTGCTCTTGAAGGGCCCTGACTGGCACAGGAAGTGATAGCAATGCCTGCTGCGCTGAGCTGTTGTGAGGACACAGTGCAAACTGCTCAGAACACGCAGGGAGCACAGCCTAAGTGGAAGAACTGGGACAGTCACCACGGACCACATCCACTCATGGATTTGTCTGTTGGTAGAGGTTTAGTTGGCGTTTCCTTATATACCTAAAGAAAAGTAGTTTCAGGCCAAGCGTGGTGCCTCATGCCTGTAATCTCAGCACTTTGGGAGGCCGAGGCGGGTGGATCACTTGAGGCCAGGAGTTCAAGACCAGCCTGGCCAACATGGTGAAACCCCGTCTCTACTAAAAATACAAAAATTAGCTGGATGTGGTGGCAGGCGCCTATAATCCCAGCTACTCAGGAGCGTGACACTTCAGAATTACTTGTACCTGGAGATGGCGGTTGCAGTGAGCCAAGATCGTGCCATTGCACTCCAGCCTGGGAGACAGAGCACGACTCTGTCTCAAAAAAAAATTTTTTTTAATAAAATAAAGAAAGAAAAGAAAAGAAAAGTAGTTTTAGCCAAAGGAGGTATTTCTCTTGCACTGTAAGCAAGTTTCAGCCAGGCCACCAAAATCGCCTCCCTCAGAAGTAAATATCTGCAGAAGATCCAAGATTGTTTGCTTGAGGGTTAGTTCCCACCTTTGCTCCAAGAGACTCTGGCTCCACTGCTGAATGAACAAATTGTGCAGCTCAGCCTTTGTTAGGCTGTATGCTCACATCTCCTCCTCTGGATCTTGATTCCCCGGCAGATGAGTGCAGCTAGGCCCTGGGGTCCTTCCCAGCTGCAGCATTCTAGGATGAGGACAGAGCATTGGCCTTTGTCTGTGGCCTCAGAGGTGGCCAGCTGCCTCTCCTCCCTCCCCCAGCCAGGTCTTTTTTTGCCACCCACTCTGTTGTGTCCTGGGTGTGTGAAGGGGCTGCGCTTAGCTGCCTTTTCTTTTATCTGGAGATGACAGTCCACAGACCAGGAAGGAAGGGTGGGAATGACGGTTTGCAGAGGGAAGACGAGGGGAGCTATTTCCACCTACTTTGGCCTGGTAATTGATGAGCATGTGGGGAAGTTTCCCCATTTCGATAAGAGGTTGCTTTCGCCTTCCTCTGCCTTCCTCCAGAAGAAGCGCCCCTGACCCGGTGGAACCAAACACAGAGGCTTTCTTTCCGGTGCCATTCTCTGACATCAGCCCTACTCCAGAGAGCTCCCCAGGGAGGGGTCTGAGCCTCCGCCTTCCTCTGAATCCCTCTGCTCCCCAGATTTCATTCCCCACTCACAGGAGCAGCTTGCTCTCGATAACTGTGCGGTGTCAGCCACCTAACTCCTCTCTTCACGTCTGGGGGATGAGCTGACTTGGGCTGCCTTCCTGGACTGCCTCATGCTGCACGTCTCCTGGGATTTCCATAGCTGAAGTATCTCCCACTTACCACCTGGGCCAGCTCCCTGTCTTCCAAGCTCCCATTTCTACAGCCTCGGTTACTGGAGGCTTTTGTCTACCTAAGACTGGGGAACTGCTATTCATGAAAATTGCAGAATTCATTGTTTTTTAAGATGTCTAAGTCCCAGAAAACATAAGAAGGTTCGAGATGGCTTTTAACGTGAAGGACAGCAGTCTTCATTTTTTTTCTGGTGAAAGGAACACTTTTTAATGAAAGCTCAAGTAAATGTTAAGTGACAAATGTCATAGAGCCAGCCACGAGTCTTTCTAACTTTGTTGTGGCCATAAATGACAGACATGTGCAGTCAAGTCCCCAGGTCAACAGAGGGACAGATTGCTGGCAGAGCCACCCTCAGCAGGTTAGCAAGTTGACCTGAAAGCTGCCAGGGCAGTTTGGAACGTTTGCGATGAGGAACTTGTATTTAGTTTTTATAGGTTGTCACATAATCGCTTAGGGCGGCTCTTAAAATATGTACAAACAAGGAGACAGTGAATAGGTCTGGAATAACAGTCCCCCTTCTGTTTCAGAACTGACAGTTTCAGCCAATAGGAAGAGGTGAACAGTAATGAGGGAAGAATGGGCTTTTTAGACACACCTGGTATTGAACCCTGACTCATCATGTGCTAACTGAGACTGGGCAAGGTGTCTCAGCTCTCTTATCCAGCTTCCTCCTTGGCCGTAGAGTCAAAACACATCCTTTGCCCCATCCTTTGAGGGTTCTCATCAAGGGAAGGGAATAAACACAGGGCAAACACCTAGGAGGCTGACACCCAACAGGCACCAAGAAATGTTCATTTCCTTCCTCCCTCCTACCGTCACCCTAGCTCTAGCTGTCATATCTAGGAACTAGAACAGCTGTCTACCCCCTTGCCCAGGCTTTGTCTGGAGTCCAGATAGTTTCTAGGCAGACCCACAGGATTTAATGTCTTGCTAACAACTAAAAGCTATGAGTCTCTTTCCCTCTTCCCTGCTCTCTTCTGAGTCCTCTGTGTGTCTATAGCTCATCTCATCTCCCCCATAGCCCTGAAGTGGATAGGAAAGATGATCACGTCCACAACTCAGAAAGGGTGAAATTAAGGCAGAGAGGTGAAGACACTTGCCCCATATCACCAGTGGAGTGAGCTGATGATGGAGCCAGCAATTGAACCCAAACCATCCATCTAGGTCCAGAGCACACGAGTAGCACCATGCTTCTACTCTGCC
The DNA here is from genome assembly GCF_009828535.3 of Hylobates moloch. Lineage (NCBI taxonomy): Eukaryota > Metazoa > Chordata > Mammalia > Primates > Hylobatidae > Hylobates > Hylobates moloch. The sequence continues at coordinate 147,911,132 of NW_026652281.1, forward strand.
TTCTGAGTCACAGGACAGTAAGGATGAGACTTCCATGCTCAATCATCGTAAGCAAAAGTAGCTAAGTAGAGAGAGTGAGGAGCACAACAGGCTCAAGAAGGAGAGCAGGTGCCAGCTGTGCTCACTCAGACATCGAAACGCAGCTTGCAGCCTGTAGTGATAGAGCTGTACGCTTGAGGGGCTTCTTCCCAGAGAGAGGTCTGGGAGTCAGAAGCACAGAGCGCGGGGTCCCCTGCTGAGTCAAACAGAGGCCAGACCAGGGGACATATCAGAGAAACGGCCCAGGAAAGGCTGGGATAGGCTCAGGACTCGCCCAGAGATACTGGGCCCTGTTTATTCTTTCACAATAAGCTGGTGTCGGATGGAAGGGTCAATATTATTTAGTGTTATTGTTAGTTATTCTGGAATAACTACTTATATTTGTTATGTATTTTCCAGGGATTTCACATGCATTCTCTCATTTAAGACCCACAGCAACTCAACAACATGTTATCCCCTTTTACAGATGAGAAGGGGCTCATTGAGGCAAAGGGATTTATTTATTCAAGTTTACATGGCTGCCTGTGGCGGAGTTGGGTGAACCAGGGCTGCTCTGCCTCTGTGCCTGCTATGCCAAGTGAGAATAGGGTACTCATCCCAGGATCACCTTTGCAGGCATCCAGCTGTTTCCCGTGCCCACCTGCCCCCTCATTAGGTTCTGTAAAGTCTCCATCCTGACGCCCAGGAGCACTCTCACCCATGGGGTCAGGCTGCTATTAGAAATTCCTTCCAGAGATGCCAGGTGAGAGGGAGGCAGGCAGACAGACATCTGTGGGGGTCACATTCACCCCAGACAGTTCATTGCCAGAAGGAAGCCACATGCCTCACGTCGAAGCTCATCTGATTGGAGTCAGGCACGGCCAGATACAGTCACGATTGTGTCCAGAGGCCCACGGGGGCTGGCGGGGCCCTTCACGACAGCTGCTACGGCACAGCCCATCTGGAAGGGCTCTTTTTGTTCAACGCTTTAACCCTCTGAGGACCTTCAGGCCCAAGGGATGCCACACCCTGGGTGAGAGAGATACTCAAGGAGCAGGGTCCCTCTACAGAGGATGAGTTAGGACACCTGGGACGGGCCCACATTTTCCTCCCCGCTCTGCTTCCCAGGGAGATTGGAGGTAGGAGGAGGCCCACATTCCACAGAGGAGAGACCGTGAGCCTCTTGAGTTTTAGGAATCTGTGAAGGAACACCCCCAAACACCTACCATGCACCCCCAAGCAAGAAAAGGGGCTCCCTGAGTTCCAGCGGCTTGAGTAAAGGCCCAGAAAGTGACCCCGTGAGGCTCATGGAGGAGGGAATGTTGAGGGCCCAGCCTGCAGTGGGTGGGCAGCACCCTGCCCCAACTTCCCGCAGGTTCCCAGGAAATGAACAAAAGGCTCCCTCAGCTCACTCCTTGGCAGATGTCTCTGACCTGAGGCCATTCATGAACTCTCACTCAGGCACTCAGCCCCCCAGACAGCCTGGAGGTATTGGCAGCAGACCAGAAAGACTTTCAGCCAAAGACAGGTCTGGTTTCCCTGAAGAAAAAGAAACCTGAACTGGCTGCCTTCCCAGAGCGTCTGCTTGGGGGACCCACCCAAGTAAACAAAGCTGTTAAATTGGGGGCATGTAGGCCAAAGCCCACTGCACTAGAAGCTCCCACTGCAGCAGTGCTGCCCTGCCCCAGGCACCACTCTAGCAAGAGAGAGCCTCTCACCACCGTGGGGCCTGGCCCTTCTGCTGACCAGCCTCTCCTACCCACAGCCTGGACCCTCTCTCCATCTGGAGCCCCTCTCCTTCCTGCCTCCCTCTGATTCACGCCAGTGGGCAGGAGTCCTACTCCCCTTCCTCTTCCCTAAACACAGTAACAGCAGGTGTGCTCCTGAGGGTGATGTGAGGGCAACAAGACTGACTGACCTTCCTCGTCCACCTGGGGAGCTCATACAGACCCATCACATCCACCCCCTGCCACCTCTGCAACCTTGGACAGGAGGTGAGCTCCTCCGAGCTGCAGCTTCCTCATCTGTAAACTGGGAATAACAGGATCTCTATCAAAGATGATGGTGACTATTCAGAACAGGCAAAGCCACAGAGACAGAAACAGATGAATGGTTTCCAGGGCTGGGGCAGGAGGAATGTGGAGTACCTGCTTCATGGGTATAGGGTTTCTGGTTTGGGGTGATGAAAATGTTCTGGCACAAGATCATGGTGATGGTTGCACAACCTCATGAATGGACTTAATGCCACTGAATTGTACACTTTAATATGATTTCAATGGTAAATTTTATGTTATGTGTATTTTGTCACAATAAAAAAAAGTTCCTATAAGATTAAATGAAATGAAGGTTGTAGAAATGATTGCACCGCCTGGTACATTATAGTTCCTCAACAGATTTTAATGTCCTTCCTTCCCTGAGATCATCACATTGAAATGTAGACGACATATCTGCTGTACCCCGCATGCCTACCCAGGGTGGACTACTTTTCTATTTAGATACTTGCTCCAAGATGCTAATAGGATGAATCCATGTTTTTCATAAAGTAAAGGTTTTGATTCACCAGTAGGAGAGAGAGTGTCCAATGCTGCCACCCCTGTTCCCTCTTCTGGACTTACCTGTTTCACTGGCGTGGTCTAGGGTAACCAACACCAGGATTGAGTCCTACCAGAGGAAGGTAAAAGGCTGTCTGGGTACCCAGGCTAGGGACTTCTCTCAGTATCTTTTTCTCACTGTTTCCAAAACACTGTCATCCTAAAAGATAAAGCCTCTCATTGTTGGGAAGCATTTTTCCAAGAGTCTTTTGTGTTTCTGCACATCTTGTGAGCAGAGACACTGCTTTGGTTACAATCTTTTTAAGAATGTTTGCAAAGCAAATAGCCTCAGAAGATATAGTGTCTCCCTTCAATGCAAAGAGCAGGTAGGCTTACTGTCCGTTATGAAATATTTGGGTTCCCTAGGCTTAGGGCTCCTCTCCTATAATGCAACCCACAGCAGGTAGAGATGACACCTGGCCCTGTTTGTGCCACCCCATGGGAATAAGGGTTTGGAGAACTGGAACAAAAAAATGCATTGAACATAGCAAGTATAATCATTATTACTTGCCTTTCTTCCCTACTATGCTCTAAGCTCCTTAAGGGTAGCCAGTGTGTTTTTATTTATCTTTGTATGTCACAGAATGGATACTGATAAATATTTGTTGGATGGATGGGTGGGTGGATGGGTGGGTGGGTGGATAGATGGATGGGTGGATGGGTGGGTGGATATGTGGATGGGTGAGTGAGTGGGTGGGTGGATGGATGGATGGATGGATAGGTGGATGGGTGAGTGGGTGGATGGATGGATGGATGAATGGATTGGTGGGTGGATGGATAGATGGATGGATGGATGGATGCATGAGTGGATAGATGGATGGATGGATGGGTGAGTGGATGGATGGATGGATGGGTGGATGATGATGGGGGATGGGATGGTTGATAGATGGATGGATGGGTGGGATGGATGATGGATGGATGGTGGATGGATGGATGGATGGGTGGGTGGATGGATGGATGGGTGGATGGATAGGTGGACGGGTGAGTGGGTGAGTGGATGGATGGATGGATGGATGGATGGATGGGTGGGTGGATGGATGGATGGATGGATGCATGGATGAGGGGATGAATGCGTGGATGGATGGAAAGGTGGGTGGGTGGGTGGATGGATGGATGGACAGACAGGTAGACAGGTGGGTAGATGGAAGATGGAGGATGGATGGATGGATGGATGGATGGATGGATGAATGAAGGATGGATGGAAGGAAGGATGGATGGAGAGATGTTTCTCTTGTGTCATCCTGGCAGTTTTATCTGATGCTTCCCCTCTCATTCTTACAGCTTTTCTAGCTCCTGACACCATACCCAGTATTTTAACCACTTACCTTGCCAGCTATTTTCCTGGCTCAAACCATGTGATATAGATAACAAGACTCAAGTACTCTGCATGGGCCCTTGGATTTGGATGTTGGGGAGCATCCTGGATCCTTGCCTAGGTCTGGACGTCTCTCCTGTCCTGCCCTCCCAGCTTTGTCCTAGCATCGGCTCCACTCCCAACTTTAGGACCTCATGGTGATGTGCAGTTCTAATATACCCAACAAGATATCAGTCCAGGCTACCAAACCACATGTTGGTCACCACTGAACCAGCTAAACAAGATGTTTGTTTCTCACATTTCCTCCTGTTAGGATAAAAGGAGTCATAGTGCTGGGCACATAGCAGGTACTATGTTAATATTTATTTCATGAATGGATGAATAAGCCTTAAATTCATTGCCTCCTTCTTATATTATTAAAGTCAGCCTCCTGGGCAATAAAACCTAAAAATATAATCAAAAGGAGGGAAACTGGAGATATCGCCCCAAACATTCCTTTTGACTTGGCAACCACATGACAAACACAATCTCCAGAACGGTGCGGTGATGGCATTGGATGTGCCAGCCAGTCTTCCCTGGGGTAAGAGCCCCCGCCTTTATATACAGCTTCCTCACAGGTCATATACGATGTATAAGGTGATTACAAAGTATACCTGCTCTATATGCACTTGCAATTGCAAAACAGCTACTCCCCTTTTCCACAGCCCCACAGAAAGTTTGGCCAATTGGCATCTTGCCAAGAAAAGCCTGGCAGTGAATAGCTATTTAATGTAAACGTTCTGGGGCCCATTTTTCAGATGGCTGAGAGAACGAAATGTCCAGCAGGCAAACTGAAGTGCCAAATCTGTGGTGCTGGGGTCCCGGATTCATCAGCCATAGGGACACTGGGTATATTTAACTGGGTATGATCCACCATTGGATGCAGAGTATTCACCGATGTATTTGTTTGCTTATTTACACCTCCTTTCACTCCAGAAGAGATTTGTGTAATTCAATAAGAGTTCACATAAAGTGGAACGAAACAGGATTGGTTATAAAACACAAAACTGCATATCATATGTTCTCTTGACCAAGTTCAAGAGAGCGCAGAGGTGTTGCTAGGCCAGGCAGAAGGCCTAGGTGTGGCTGCTGTGTTCCAGGACCTGCCCTCCAGCATGCCAAGCCCAGGAACTTGATTTTGCCAGTGCTCTGAGAGTTATCCAGCCTTAGAGGGAACCAGCTCATACAACCCAAGTCACGAGAGGCTCTTATACAAACCACAATTAACTCCACTTGATAAATGTATTCTAAGAATTAGATCACAAGAAGGACAAGAACAGCAACAAGAAGAGGAAAAAGAGTAAGAAGCAGGGGAAGGAAGAAGAAAAAAAGAAAAAGAAAGGAAGGAGGGAAGGGGAGAAGGAAGGAAGGAAAGAGGGAAGGGGAGAAGGAAGGAAGGAAGGAAGGAAGGAAGGAAGGAAGGAAGGAAGGAAAGAAGGGAGGGAGGGAGGAAGGAAGGAAAGAAGGGAGGGAGGGAGGAAGGGAGGGAGAGAGGAAGGGAGGGAGGGAGGAAGGAAGGGAGGGAGGAAGGAAGGGAGGGAGGGAGGGAGAGAAGGAAGGAAGGAAGGTTACGCAACACAGTCAGTGCTGGTAACCCCAAAAACAAATTCAAAAGAGAAGCCAAATTATAAAAAGAACATCACTCCTTGAGCTGAAATAAAAGCTAAGGAAAAGGAGGTTGGTGGCTGGTAGAGGGCCTGTCACCCAGACCTGTGCTGAGGTCTCATGAACTACCATTTCTCCATCAGTGACAACCTTTCCAATGTCCTAAAACATTTCTGGCAGATTCCAGCCTCTCTCCCTTGGAAGGCCCTAGAAAAACACTACAGAATTCTTGTTCTGTGAGTTTCCTATCTCAAGGCTCCAAGCTGACCATCCCCACTGGCAAACTCTGCTGTTCTTCAGAGACCATGCAATTCTACTGAAGACGTGTCAGCCTTAGTTACAACTTCTTTCCTCCACCAGGACATTATCCAGGTCACCTCGATTAGAGTTTGGGGCATTCCAGAAACTCTTGCCATCCTCTTGGGTCATGTCCATAGACAATTTCTTTCCTTCACTGTGTGTGAATTTTATTCTGTAACTTTTAAAGGGTTACATTAGTTCTAAATGACTGGGGTTGGGAAGGGACAACCCTTCTCTCGGGTATGAGCAAATTATTAATAGTTCAATCAGTAAAGATACAGTTTAAAGAGCAGGGGCAAGCCCTGGCTTCAAGCAGGTGTTTTCCATGGTCTAATTACACATTAACCATAATGATTACCAACACCAAAACAGCCCATTGAAAATCAAAGGTGCTTAATGGCCTGGGCTCTGGTAGAAGTCGGTGGCTGGCTATTGTTTTTCACTTATCTGACCTTTCAGTCCAGTTAAAGAAAGAACTGGCAGCAGGCACATATACACTGCCGGTGACTCATCATCAGAAGTGTTGCTATTTGGATTCCATTTCTCACACTATTCTAGAAATGCAGGCATCTGAACTCCCCAGGCACATGCATATTTTGACCAATTATTTTAACAAGTTCCAAGCAGAGCATCGTAGCAAAAACAAGTGTGAGCAATTGCTCTCTGGGCAAAGAAAATGCATACGGGCCATTTTCCATACGGTAAGAGTATAGTTGTCACATTAAATACCAGCATGCCCAGTTAAATTTAGGTTTCAGATAAACACCAAATGATACAATATTTAGGACATATTCATACTAGCAAAGAATTCATTGTTTATCTTAAGTGCAAATTTAACTAGACCTCCTGGGTTTTTATTGCTAAATATAGCAGCTCTAGATAGGAGTGAAAGAGAAAATTTTGAATCCATCCTTCCTAGTGAGTCACATGTAAAATACATACCTGCAGAGATGCCACGATGACCTAGCAACAGATTCATCCTGAGGCAGCAGCCGAGAGCCAGAGCAGGGAATCCTGGCTGTGAGGTGTAGAAGTCTTCCTCGCTGTTTTGTAAACTTCTCTGGCATGGAAGAAAGAAGGAGGGCTGCATTATTTAGTATAGTACCCTCTACTGAAATCTCTGTTAAGATGCTCAGAGGAGAAAGGCCACTTTTGGAGTCACACGGGCTCCCTGAATGGAACAAGCAGCAATGAAAGAAGGGAGGTGTTTTCTCTACTCCTCTCACTGTCCTGTTATCTCTTCCCGGGATATGAAGGCCAATCTTGCAGAAACTGAGAAAACATGGCTGGCAAGTCAATAACCTCCGGTCTGGGGATCGAGATAATTCAAGGAGAGTGTGTGTTTTTTCCTCCATAAGTTTCCTAAGCAATTGTATCAGTCTATCCCCACTTATAGGTAGTTTGCAGTGGTGTCCTTTCATAATCGGAAGAGTCACAGCCCCATATGTGTCTTTGGGAGTTCTAACGCTGCCGTTGGCCACAAGTGGGATCTGGGGCAATTTGTGTACATTTTCAGGATCTCAATTTTCCCATCTTTAAAATAAAAGAAGGTCTTTGATCATTAGAAAAGGGGGAAAGGAGGAGGATTATTAGTCTCAGAACTCAATGGAAAAATAAAACTTAATGAAAAGATGGTATAAGAACCTTCCTGCTCTAAACTTCCATGAGTTTATGGCCACGTTTATATATTGGCTGGGGCATGATCTACTGTTAATGATTATGTGCCGCCCTTAACGGGACAAGATGTACTTTTGGCACTGCTCTTCCAACCAGCTGTAGGGACTGAAGTTTGTTGAGTCGTCCACACTTTATCTTTTTTCTTTTCTTTTTTTTTTTTTTTTTTTTTGAGATGGAGTCTCACTCTGTCACCAGGCTGCAGTGCAGTGGCGTGATCTTGGCTCACTGCAACCTCCGTCTCCCAGGTTCAAGAGATTCTCCTGCCTCGGCCTCCAGAGTAGCTAGGATTACAGGTGCACGCCACCACGCCCAGCTAATTTTTGTATTTTTAGTAGAGACAGGGTTTCACCATGTTGGCCAGGATTGTCTCGATCTCCTGACCTCATAATCTGCCCACCTTGGCCTCCCAAAGTGCTGGGATTACAGATGTGAGCCACTGCACCTGGACATACACTTTCTTACTGGTCTGCAGCGTTGATTATCAAGGTGGGCAGCACAGTTGGTCTGCAGCCTCATCATAAAGGTTTCTTCACCTGAATCTCACTGCCTCTCCAGGCACCGACCACACAACCTCCCCACTGGAGCTCTTCTGTAGCAGATGCGCCCTGTTCCCATGCTACACATGCCAAGTGAGCAGCTCCCTAATTAAATCCTCTGCTGTCTCTCCATTGTCTATGTGATAAAGTCCAAACTTGTTGGCTTCTCCTAATGGGTCATAGGCCCACCTCTTGACACTCCTCTTTCTGTCCCCTACCCTGATGTGTTCCTAAGACTCCTTCTCCCTCTCACAATCTCTGACCTTGCACAGACTATTCCCTCCACCGAGAAGGGCCCTGCTGCTCATCCTCAAGAACCAGTTCAGGTGTTGCCTCCCTACTGAGTCTGCTCAGAGTCCCAGGTAGTCACGCCCTCCCGCCTCTTTTCTCCTACCTCCTCAGGCCCCTTTCTCTATAATGGCACTTCCTGCCTTACATCGTGGGTTGCTTGTTTACAACTTTCTCTCCTCTAGTTGTCTGTGAACCCCTCCCTCCGGGGGAGTCTTATATACCATGTCTTATACCTCTTTGAGACCCCAGGACCTACCACAAGGCTTAGCCCAGAGCAGGTGCTAGCAAATGTTAACTGAATTAACGAGTGAAGAAGCCACATATAATTCAAATAATATTTCCCCAGCCTGTAAATGATGGTTGAACAAGGCAGTTCCTAATCTCTGAAGATTCTACACACACCACGATCTCACTAGCTAGAAGAGACAAGTCGCTGTGGAATGCAAGTGCAGGACAATGTCAACACGATCTCAGGAGGCAAGTCATGGGCAGGGCCTCTGCTTCATTCTGATCTCAGTCCCTGAGTCCCACCTGCGAGGACCTGGCTCCAGGTCTTTCTGTCAGGGCCCATGGTGCTGGGGTCATCCTGGTGGAGACTGGGGAGAGCAGCTAGAGCTCAGCCTGAGCCTCTAGGTGGGAATTGCTGCGGAGCAAAACCAGAGACGGGAGGGAGCTAGCACTCTGTGTTCAGGTGGCTGTCCCTGCCTTGTGGCCATTTGCCAGCTCCCAGATCTATCATGTTCCCACAAATCAGAGATATTTTCTCATGAGTCATTGTCTGGTAAAACGAGTTAATTGCCTTGCCTGAGAGCTGGTCTGGCAGGGGCCCCTGTGGGGTTGGGGGACATGACCCAAATGGTCATATGGGGCAGGAGCCAGCTGAGGTGGAAGGAGATTTACTGCAGATGGCACTGTCGGTGATGTCAGGGACAACAGGCCCAGAGAACCACACTCAACAGGGGTCGGTTTACACTCCTGAGAGTCAGACAACCTCCACCTTCACACAAGTGCGTGCACACACACACACACACACACACACACACCAGCAGAGAAACCACACTCAACAGGGGTCGGTTTACACTCCTGAGAGTCAGACAACCTTCACCTTCACACACGTGCATGCACACACACACACACACCAGCAGAGCAACCCTCTCCCTCACAAGAGCTTTGGGGCTCTGGCTTCAGGGACCCTTCAGAGGTTTGTCACTGGTTCCCATCTGCCCCTCCTTGGTGGTCCCTTCAGGATAAATGGCTGTGACGGCTTCACCTCCTGGCCCATCTTCTTGGGTTCAGGGACTCTTTGCAGTGAAGGTGACCACAGACAAACACGAGGCAGAGCCTACCTACAGAGACCCCTACCACTCCCCAGGCTCAACATAACCTTCTCCAGGCGTCCCCCTTTCCTACCTCTTGACCTGTCTAATTTGTATCTAATGACAAAGATTATTTGCTTGATCAAACCTTCACCAGGCTCCTGGAACTTCTCCTAAGTCCATCTGTGCATTTTCTCGTAAAGCCCAGTTTTAGCAAGAACCCCCACCCCACCTCACCCTTGATATCTGAACACCCTTGATATCTGCTCAGCTTCTGCACCCTCTGCCCTCCCCTAGGTGAGGTCTGATCCCCCTGGCCTGCCTTCAGCAAAAACCTTTTAGGTGGATTTAGCCAGAATCCTCTCACTCCTGATAGTTCCTCTTAGTCATTTTCTATCCACTGACCCCACCCTGCTCCCTGGCCGTAAACTCTTACTTTCCCATGATGTATTCGGAGCTGAGACCAATCTCTCTCCCCCACTGCAAAACCCTATTGCTGTACATCCTCTACCAAAGAAAGTCTTCCTTACTGTGCTCTATTAAGTGTCAAGTGTCATCGAGTAATTTTTTTTCTTTTTACACTGAGACCCTTCTGCCTGGTACAGATGGAGCCTGGGGTCATTGGCAGTGCTCCTCAGTGCGCCTGCACCTTCAGCTCCCTCATCTCACTTCCTCATGGGGCCATCCCAGACTCCCCCTGGATCTTTCTCCACACTCTTTTGAGGTGTGCAGTAGAGAAAGAGCAGGGGCCTCAACAAGGACCAGGGGTCCTCGGGTCAGATTTCACCTCGGCCAGCGGTGTGAACGTGGGCAATTTATTTGAACTTTGGGACCACTGACTCACCTTACGTGGGGATAATATTACCTAGTAACGAGGCAGCTGGAGCACTTGAGCCACAATCAGCATGATTCCTTTTCATTTCCTCTAAGCAAGTCACCTGGCTGCTTTTTTGTCTTTCTAATTTCCTGACCCAGGGTCTGTGGGAGATGAGTAAGGGTGGAATGGGAGGAGGTTTCTTATGCACGAGCCATTTACAGCTATTGAACATCTATAAACAGAGGCATCCCATATTAAAACATTCTGCCCTAGGAAGCAGAGAGGTACCAGGTGTGGTCTCCAGCTTCCATTTTTCATAACTCTCTCCTCCCCACTTCCTCTCCCTCTCCCCTTTCTCATTCATCCACACCCAGAGGGTATGAGATACCAAACATTACTCAGGAAGGGGAAGGACCAATTCCAAATGACTCTGTCCATTCAACATCCACTGAGCCCGTGCCCGGCGCTGGGCTTGACTCTGGCGGTGCAGGGATCATATGAGGCTCCCAAGTTTCCTCCCGAATTTCCTGTCTGGTGGCTTTGTATACAGGTGGGATGTATGTGGAGGGGGTGGGGGAACAGGTAAAGACATGCAGGTACATAAACTATTACAATATTACGTGGTAAATGTGGTAGTAGAGATGGATCCACAGGCACAAAGGAGGGAGGGGGACAGAAGGGCAAGGTCGGGGCCTCCCCCCAGCTCACAGAAGAGGAGCTAGGGCTTAAGGGTGAGCAGCAAGTCAGCAGGTGGCTAAGGTTGAGCAGAGGAACCCAAGGGTGCACCTCGGCTGAAATGCTTTCTTGGATGCGGGCTTCAGTGTCAGGATTCAGGGGTAGTAACAAGGGCAGACTGCAAGAGAGCAGTGTTGGGGGTGCAGGCACACTGAACCCAGCACAAGGAGGCCTTGAACCCTGACCCAGAGCCACCCCTTACTTAGAGCAGTGACACCTCAGCCACATATGCCGAGCACCTGAACTGTGGCAGCTAGTACAAAATGCGTTCCACAAACATTCGTGGAATGAATGAGCAGATGAATGAATGAACGTTTCCGTCTATCAAATGGGAGTGATATTATTTACCCCAGCTCTGCAGGGGATTATTGGCAGGGTGAATTGAGACGATAGAGATGGAAAAGGCCTCTAAACTGTAAAATACTATGCAGATATAAGGATTATAATGTGAATGGATACAGTTGATTGCCACAGACAAAAATCATCAAGGAATCAGCTGGTGATGGTGTAGTAACTTTCCTGGACTGCAGGAAGCAGCTTTAATTGGAGCTCTTAAGGGAAATCTCTTCTCTCCATCGTCGAATTACTAGGACTATTACGATTATTATTGGAGACATTTTTAAAATTTTTTACATCACTGAATGGAACAAATCAAGCAATATTTTAGGTGCTAAGAAATAGCAGGAGGATTGGGCACCCAGTCAGGGTGGTGGGAAAACCTAAGAACGGTCCCATCTTAGCATTCCAGGTGAGACTTACTGATGGCCGAGTCCCACTCCCTATTTTACAGTGAGGGAAACTGAGGCCTGGAAAACATGCAGTGTCATGGTGCTCACCTGGATTAAGTAATAATCGTAACAGCTCACATTATGAACTGAACATCTGTATATATGAGGTTATTTGATTCATACAATAACCCTATAAAGTAGATACTATAATTAACTTCATCTTACAGTTAAGAAAACAGAGACGCAAACCAAGTAGCTAGTCCAGGTGTACACAGTTGGTAATTAAGGGTAACATACTAACAGGGTATCTCCCTGTTGCCAGGGCAACTGGAGGTCCACAGGTAAGAATATCATAATGGGAAGAAATACATTGTTTCATTTACTTGGGGTTTGGGGAATATTTGACTAAAATGATGACTGATGTTGGACATAGAACGTGGGAACCCCGACAATGATGTCTCTTACCTGGGAGTGAAAACATGTGCAAGGACTCTCGGGGTTTGGAAACCGATCAGCTCAAGCCAGGCCCCGCAGAAAGGAGTGCAGTTAGAGGCGCTATAATTCCTGAGCCCTCCTGCTCCCTCTCTCGTTAGCTGACACCATCAATTCAGGGTTAATGCACGGCAGGTTTGGGAGCTAATTATTCCACCATTACAGATATAAATTTCCCCTGGAGAACAGCCAGAGATGGGAGCTGGAGAGAAGAGGAAGAGGCTGAGAAAGGAAAGAGGCCGCCTAGCTCTGACGGATGGGAAAATAGCATGTTATCATGGGCGGCGGGCTTCCCGACCCCTGGAGCATGCCTCCAGGAAATCTCCGCATCTTTTCTGGTTGTACCCCAGGCTGACTGCTCTGCCCACACTCCTATTCGCCTGGATTTCTGGCAGTCACTGAGCCCCCACCCCCATATGTCAGCCTTCATGGTTCCTAAAACAGCTTGCAGAAAACTCTTCAATTCCACAATTTATCTAGTCCCTAGTCTATGCCAAGAAATGGGATGCAGGACGGTGGGGGGTGCTGACCACAGTGATTAATAACACATAGTCCCTGACTTCAAGGAGCTTTTACTACTGGGGAAGACAAATGTGCATTCAATCAACTCCAGCACTTGGCTGTATTATGGGGACAAAGTGCTATGGGACAAGAGAGAGTCACTTGAGCTAGGAGGCTCTGAAAAGGAAGAGCCATTTGAAGTGTCTCTTGAAGGATGCATCAGGTTTCAAGAGCAGGGAAATGGGAAAGGGCGGGTATTACTCCAGGTGAAAGAAACAAAAGTGTAATGGCAAAGAAGGCAGAACTTGCTTGCTGTGTCTGGGACGTAGGTTAAAGCATGCTGAAAGTGAGCCTGTAGTGGGAGTGAGGACTAGGGAAGGCAGCTGGAAGAGACCACGAAGGGCCTGAACGAGCATGATGTGGAATTTAGAACTTCTATTAGAGGCAATGGGGAGCAATTGATGGCTTTTGAGGAAGGGAGTGACATGATGGGATCTGCATTTTAGAAAGACGGTGGAGTGTAATAGAGGGGAGCAAACGGAGGGAGGCAAGAGGGCCCAGCTTCACGAGGAGCTCTTACATTAAGACTCCAACAGGAAGAAGTGGGAATTGCAATTAGTGGATATATTGGTGACCTCGTAAAAGGTGACCTTTTAAGATGAGAGAAGCTTTCATCCACCCATTCAAGTTCATTTAGTGTCTCTTTTGCGTGAAGACAGCTCGAGCCAGATTTCTGGCCAGTTGTTTTGGCTGGGCATTTCTGTGTCTTCCTTAAGGTGTCTTCTGGAGCAGGCTGCCCACTGGCCAGGGCAGGTAGCAGGCAGGGTTGTTTGGCCTGGAGGCCTCTCAGGGTGAATGATGGAAAAATTCATCGTGGGCAGGTGGAGGGCCTGCTCAGGTGGGGAGACAGCAGGTAATAATAGGTGGGTGGGGTGAGCACAGAGGCTGCTGCAGCCCAGCGCTGCTCAGCAGCTAAGGGCTGGGGGACAGGGGAATAAGCATGTCAGCTCAGCCCCCAGAACTGGCTGCCAACTGAGGGCAAAGAGTCTGCTGCAGAGCAGGACAGCAAGGCAGGGCACAGTGACTTATTATCCAGCCTCTGAGACCCTGGCAACTTTGAAGGAGAGCATGCTTGGAGCAGCCTGGGGCAGTGGCCCCTACTGTGGGTTTGCACCTGCAGAGAAGAGATCAGCTCATCCAGTGAAGAGAGAAAGGCTGGGCTGAGCACTCTCCATGGAACTTCTCTTCTGGACTTAGCCCTTCAGCGGGCTATCTGGGGACCTCTCACGGGTGTATTGAACTCCTGAGGCAGACAGGAAAGCATCAAGGCCCAGAGATGCTCGGGACTGGGAAGCATCCTTCACAATCTCCTTCTGGAGTTCCTTAACATTGTTCTGTCCAAACAAGGGGGGCAGATTCCTCAGAAACCTAGAGCAAGGTGGAGCAATACTGGAGAAAAGGAAAGTTTCACTTGTAGTTGTAGGCCTTTCTAATTTTCAGATGGTGAGTACACCTAAGGATGTACATTCAGACACGTTTACAGATGAAATGCTGTGCCTCCAAAACAGCGATGCCTCATCATCTTGCTGAAAACCAGACCAGAGAGGAAAGTGTAAAAATGCTCATGAGTGGATACACACACAAACACACACACACACTCCACGTGCCCTGTGTCCGACGCAGATATGTTTGTATATTCAGGGTAGGAGGATTGAGGAAGATGATGGACTCAGAAACCCCCCCTTATATGCACGTGAAGTTCAAAGGGAGGAAGGCCTGTGCAGAGCAGGGTTACCTCCAAAGCCAAGAGATCAGGGAGACGCTAGGAGGCAGATCCTGAAAAATTCTGGCATAGGCGAATGTGGAAGTCTTTAGGAAGAAAAGAAAAGGAAGGTGGGCGTTCGCCGTGGATGCAGAGGACGCTCCGGGGGGCCGCAGTTTATTAAGCACCTTCCATGTGCCCTGTGTTGGGCCAGGTGCTTTCCAGTGAAAGCTGATTCTCACAATAACCCTGTGACATAGGCATGATTATCGCCTTTTGCGAACGAGAAAACCAAAGTTCAGAGGCATCAGGGAAGTGATTTGTCCAGGGTCACATGCAGAGCTGGGATATCTTTCAAAAGCCCATGTTCCTCTGTCTACACCAGGAGTTCTCAACCGTGGCACTGCTAACTTTTTTGGCTGGGTAGTTCTTTGTTACGGAGGCTGCCTGTGCATCACAAGATGTTTAGCAACAACCTTGGTATCTACCCCCAGGTACGAATAGCACCTGCCCCCTAATTGGGACCATCAAAAATGTCTCCAGACATTAATTGCTACATGTCCACTGGGGGAAAAACCACCCCTGACCTAAGGCCACTGCTCTGCACCTGCTACTCCCCAAACAAAGGCATTTAGGATTCCCACCCCCAGCAGTCCAGAGCTGGTGTAGATCAGCCCTCCTGTGCTCTTTCTGCCTGTAAAGTGATCATCCCACAGCCTGCACATTTCATGAGCTCTGCGAGGCAAGCTCAGTCAACACCACCATGCCCAGGCTCAGGTCCTGACCCTGCTGTGTGGGGTGGAAACATCTGCTTCTCCTGTGTGTAAAAAAAAGGGGGGCTGGTGGTCCTGACCAGCAGTTCTCAACCAAGGATGCACATGAGAGTCACCCGGGGAGCTGTTTTATTGTTTTGTTTCTTCTTTGTTTATTTTTGATATTCAAAGCAAAGATACCCTTGTCCTGTCCCAGTCTTCCTCATGCCCAGGGTTGCACTCTCCTGATTGTTACACCTGGCCTGAATCATTTCCAGGGCTCATTTCAGCCCCACCCTTCACTTCTGAGCTCCCTTGGATTCATTCATTCACCTCCCAATTTTCCCTCCTGTGTGCCAGATGCCAGTGTTAAGGACCGGGGCTCAGACAGGGCTCTCAGTCAAGGAGTGAGGGACAGGGAATGAACATGCCATGGCACAGGGCAGGACCTGCTGAAAGACAGCCAGACCCAGCAGCATAGAGAAGCGGTGAGCAGCTGCTGTCAAGGGGAGGGAGTACAGGTCTGAGGCAGGTGTGTGATGGGTATGGGGAAGGAGGGGTGGTGGGGCACATCTGTGTATGTGAGTGGGGGTATTTGGGAGGGAATACAGGGCTGTGCGCATGTGGAGGGGAAGGGGTTTATGGGTGTACGTGCATATGTTATATGTGTGTGACTGTGTGAATAGTGTATATGGTACGTGTGTCTTGTCTGTGTACAACTGCATGTCCATGTGTGAAGAATCTGGGTGGTGTGTGTGTCTGTGCCCTTGTATGTGCATGTGTCTGTGTGTGTGTGTACAAGGTATGTGTGTATACAGAGTATCTTTGTGCACGTGTGTGTGTAGAGGGCCAGGCAGGAAGAAGGCCTCCCAGAGGGGACAGTCCTTGGTCTGGCTCTTGTAGGAGGAGGAACAGTTCACTAAGTGGAAAAAGGAGAGGCCTTCCAGGAAGAGGGCCAGGCAGGCAGGGTGTGTACAGGCAGAGGTGTGACTGAGACTGGCATGTGTGGGGCATGGTGGCAGGGGGGTGAGGGGGTGGTGAGGAGATGGGGGCACGGATGGGAGAAGGTGAGGACTCAGTTTGCGGGGGCACACTAAGTGTGCCTCACCGGAGCCCTCAGCACCCCTTTAGAATTTGAGGTGGGCTTGCCAGAGTTTTGGAGAGATGGCAGCAGCAGCAGGGCAGCACCTCTGTGAAGTCAGGGGAAGAGGCCTGGCTAGGCCAAGTCAGAGCCGCACTTGAGCTGGCTGCAGGAATGTTTACAAAGCAAATGCATACTGGAGGGATTAGCAACCTGAGTGCTTGGCCGGCCCAGATGGGTCACACCTGTAATCTCTGCACTTTGGGAGTCCGAAGTGGGAGGGTCTGTGCAAACCAAGCCTCTCTGACAAATCACCTGCCAGCCTCCCACCCACCCCCAATCCCCACCCAAAGCCAGGTGTCTCTAATCTCTACTCCTGAGCATGAGGCAATCCAGCACAACCCCACGTCCACCAGCAGGTAGAGCACCAGCTGTAACCAGGGCACATCTCCTGAGCCAGGGGCTCGCTTTTCAATCTGGTTGTGGAGCAGGACGCTGAGAAGCAGCCCACACAGCTGCAAGAGTTCAGGCTGGGAGGGGACTCGAACCTGCCGTCAGCCTCACTGGTTGTGCCTCCTTGGGCAAGGCTACCTCCCTGGCTCTCTGTTCCCAAGCAGGAATCCTGAAATGCCAGCAGCATTGAGTTGCTGTGATTCATTCAACAAATGTGTCCCCCACTATGTGCCAGGCACTGGAATACAGCAAGGAGAAGAGATAAAGACCCCGCCCATGTGAAGCTTGTGCTCTACAGGGAGGAGACCAATCAATAATAAACATAACAAATGACTCGACTGTGGAGGCTGCTAGAAGAAGATGAGGCAGGGAAAAATGAAAAGAGCAGGGTATGGAGGACAGAATGGCTGGGATGGCGAATACTGGAATATGAAATGTGGCTGACCTGTAGAGGCAGTTAGGGAAATGCTGATTTTGCAAATGAGATCCTGTCATTTCCAACATGGATGGAACTGGGGGACGTGTTAAATGAAATAAGCCAGGCACAGAAAAGCAAACTTCTCATGTTCTCATTCATTTGTGGGAGCTAAAAATTAAAACAATTTCACTCACGGGGACAGAAAAGTAGAATGATGGTTAACAGAGGCCGGGAAGGGTAGTGGGGTTGGGGGGATGTAGGGATGATTAACAGGTACAAAATATGCAATGAAAGCAATACAATGAATACGATCTGTTATTGATAGCAGAACAAGGTGACTACAGACAGCAATAATTTGTTGTATATTTTCAAATAACTGAGGGAGTACAATTGGAATGTTTGTACAACAAGGAAATGATGAATGCTTGAGGTTATGGAGACCCCATTTACCCTGACATAATTGTTACACATTGCATGCCTGTATCAAAGTATCTCATGTACCCCATAAATATATATACCTACTATGTGCCATAAATTTTTTAATAAGCCATGCTGAAATGGGCTCAATCAAGCGACAAAATAAACAGCATGAATTATTTTCCCTTATTTATTAATCCAGTCAACACCTACTATGTGTTTGGTTCTATACTACGAATTAAGGATGGATGCAAATAATTTCTGTAGGGGCTCATAGTCTGGTCTGGGGGACAGGCAAGGATACAAACTAAGGATCCTGTGGTTCATGGTATGCTGGGTGGTATCCAAGGGGTCAGCCTAGAAGATGGGGAGAAAACCTGGTTGGGACAGGAGGGCCTCCGAGGGACCTACTGGGGTTGGCCTGATGGATAACAGGGAGAAGACAAAGGGCATCCCAGGCAGGGGAACAGCATGTGCAAAGACTAGGGGAAGGTAGGGGTTGAAAAAAAAGAAACCGGGTGAGCCACCTGGTGGCATTTGGAGAAGTGTGAGTAGTTCAGGGTGGGTTGAAACTGGGGAGTCACAGAGTAAGTGATCTTTGGGACCATATCCTGAAATCTTTTGAATGCCATGCCAAAGGTGTTCCGGCTTTTTCAGAAAAATAACCACGGAAGGATCTTTAAGCTGGGAAGTGATCTGATTGTAGTAGAATTCCAGGAATAATGCTGACCACAGTAGAATGAGGGTGGAGGAGGGGCGTGGGAATAGGACAGCATTCCTTCCTTTGGGCCTCCTTTTAATGTCACCTCTTCGAAGAGACATTCTATTTTAAAGCCCATCTGAATAGAAGCCTCATCATGCCCCACCCTCGTTAGCCAGCTTTACATTTCTTTATAGCGCTTATTCCTACACAACATTGCATCGACGTCTGTATACATTTATTTTCTGGTCTCGTCTCTATAGGATATACATTTCACTTAAGCAGGGACTCTACCTATTTTGTTCACAGCTGTGTCGCTAACACCTAGAAGAGCACCTGACACAGAGTTGGCTCTCAAATTTTGTTGAAAGGAAAAAATAATAAAATTCCTATCTTTTTAAGAAATGGAAAACTTTGCTGTGGGCCTGTTTTTATGTGAAGTAGTTGGCAGCTAGGACTTGGGTTTGCCCTGAGGATGGTGTTGAGCTGCTGTGAAGGTCAGCGAAGTGAGCCCCAGCCCATGAGATCTGTATCCCAAGGCCCTGGAGCCAACCAAGCAGGCCGATGCTCTGCAGAACCCTGAGAACCCGGTGCTGCAAAGATCCCGTCCACATGTGCTGACCCTAGCACTTTGGGGCTGGTAGGCTTCTGACGCTGGGTGCCATGCCAGCATCTTACAACACCAAATGGTTCCAGGGAGGGTGCAACTGGCTACTCAGGGCCCTGGGTCTGAAATTACAGATTAAAAAATACATTTTGAGCAGGGTGTGGTGACTCAAGCCTGTAATCCCAGCACTTTGGGAGGCCGAGGTGGGCAGATCACTTGAGGTTAGGAGTTCAAGACCTGCCTGGGCAACATGGTGAAACCCCATCTCTACTAAAAATACAAAAAGTAGCCAGGCATGGTGAGCGGCACCTATAATCCCAGCTACTCAGGAAGCTGAGGCATGAGAATCACTTGAACCTGGGAGGCAGAGGTTGCAGTGAGCCAAGATCATGCCACTGCACTCCAGCCTGGATGACAGAGTGAGACACCATCTAAAAAAAAAAAATACATATTCAGCACACCCTGTACTGGGCGAAATGTAAGATGGCCTACTTATACTACAAAGTAGGTATGTTATCCCCATTTTACAGAAGAAAAACTGAAACTGAGAACTGAAACTTGGTGATTTGCCAAGATCACAGAGCCAAGAAACCAGAACCCAGGTTTGACTCCAATGCCTGTGTTCTGTTTCACTCAGCCACATAGACTGAAATGTCCAACGCCAAACAAGACCCACCATCCCAGAGCCCCAAGCTCCGCTGGCCTCACCACAGAGACTTTCCATCCTCTGTGATACACAGACCCTCAGACCCCCTCACCCAGCAGCACCCATTAGCTCCCAGGGAAAATGCCAAGCCAAGGTGGGCAAGGTCAACTTGGTGAATGAAATGGAAAAATAAGAAGCCCCACTCAGCTCTGAAACATGCTGTACAAGATGCAGAAGGATATTTGGAATCAAGAACCCCTGGAAACTGACCAGGGAAGAATTTTGATACATGAAACTAATGTATGTATAGCCTGACCCTCTGGCAATGATGTTAATGCTTTTTCATTTTTTTAATGTATTTTATTATTTATTTGAGTTGAGGGAATGTGGTAAGGCTGGGTGTGCTGCGCCTGAGCTCTTTACAGTGGGTAAAGTGATGCCGGGGACTTGGTGAGGTTGTTTCCTGTAATGGTCCCCAGTCCCCACGGCTGGGATTACAGTGTCGGCCACAAATCTTTCATCCAGGCCGCCCCTCCCTGGAAGCAGCTTCCCACGGTGCACAGTAAGGGGTGTGGACGGTCTGTCCTCAGCAGGGACTCAGCCTGCTTTCGGTAGATCCAACCCACCTTCCCTCAATTGCCCTGTGGCCCACAGAGCCAGTGATTGTGTTTGTGACTTGAGGTCTTTAATAACCTTAGCTTCTGACAGTCTTCTAAAGGTGCCAGTGACTTAGCAGCTCAGAAGAAAAGGCTGATTGAGAGAAAAAGAACAAAGCACCAAGGGTTGGAGAGAGTGGGTGGAGACTGCCCCCGGCTTTGGGGGTTCTCAGACTGTGGGAGTCTGGCTGAACCCCAAGAGCTATGAAAGATTCCAAGTCTAACCTGAGGTTTATGTTACCGTAGCTATTCCAGTTTCCCAGGGTTTGGGATGGGGAGGATGCTGACGAGGTGGAAGGCCAGCCCTCTGCTTCTCCTCCAGTCAGGACCCACTTGCTTGGTCTAGGGGTTCCCACAGGGTGTTCCCTGAATCCCTGAGAGAGCTCTGCCCCCAGTCCCTGCCCTGCCTCCCCTGCCCTCCTCAACACAGGGCCGACTCCTTCCCACCCTCTAGGAATCAGCTTAAATGTCACCTCTCGAAGAGATATTCCTAGGTCATTCCATCTAACCTGGCCAGCCCTGCTCCATTTTTTGTATTTCAGAGCACTTATCACACACTGTAGTTAAATATGTTTCTTTCTTTTTCTTTCTTTCTTCTTTTTTTTGAAATAAAGTCTCACTCTGTCACCCAGGCTGGAGTGCAGTGACACAATCTCTGCTCACTGCAGGCTTCGCCTCCCAGGTTCAAGCTATTCTCGTGCCGCAGCCTCATGAGTAGCTGGGATTACAGGCATGCACCACCATACCTGGCTTATTTTTGTATTTTTAGTAGAGATGGGGTTTTACCATGTTGGCCAGGCTGATCTCAAACACCTGACCTCAAGTGATCCGCCAGCCTCAGCCTCTCAAAGTGCTGGGATTACAGGTGTGAGTCACTGTGCCCGGCCTAAATGTGTTTCTTAGGTATTGCCTGTCTCCACCTCTAAACTGTAAGCTTCAAAGGAAAGGCCGGGTGCGACTGAAGCAGCATTATTCCACCAGCACTTAGCACAGTGCCTGGCATGGAATGAGTAGGCATTCAGTTATATTTATCAACTGAATCAATGATGAATGAAATGAGAGCTCTACCTGATAGCCATAGTCCTCAAATTTTAGAGTGAATAAGAATTATCTTATTCAATCTGATTGACATTCAGATTCCTAGGCCTCATTTCTTGATCTTCTGATTCAGCAGGTCTAGAGAGATGCCCAGGAATGTGCATCTTAACAAGTACCCCTCGTGATTCTTTCTGACAGAAGCACCTCTGGACAGGCCACATCTTGGGAAACACTGCCTTATCTGCGTGGTTTGTCTCCACTGCAGTGACATCGCTGAGAAATGAGTTTTTACCACCTGCCATTGCCTTTTTCTCCAGTCCTTTAAGCATCTCTAGAATCTGGAGGTTTATGCCTTGGAGCTGGGGCAATGGCGGGGGGTGTGGGTTGTGCAGTGTAGCAAGAGGAAGGTATGTATTTATTATTATTAGAAATTAGAAGCAGGCCGGGAGCAGTGGCTCACACCTGTAATCCCAGCACTTTGAGAGGCCAAGGCAGGAGGATCACCTGAGGTCAGGAGTTCAAGACCAGCCTGGCCAATGTGGTGAAACCCCATCTCTACTAAAAATACAAAACTTAGCAGGGCACAGTGGCACATGCCTATAATCCCAGGTACTCTGGAGCCTGAGGCAGGAGAATTGCTTGAACCCAGGAAGCAGAGGTTGCAGGGAGACGAGATCATGCCGCTGCACTCCAGCCTGGGCGACAGAGCGAGATTCTATCTCAATAAATAAAAAATAAATAAATTAGAAGCAAACATAAGAAGTTCGTAATACACTGCTGTTGCCCAAATGTGCAGATACCATTGATTGCATTTGTTCATTGGCTCAGTAGACTTTTTGAAGATCCGCGATGTGATCAAGGCACTGACTTCAATATTGGGGATGAAACAATTAACAGAACAAAGTACCTGACCTCAAGGAGCCCTAGCTAAGCCCTAGCTTAGTGGTAGAAACAGGTAGGTCCGTGACTGTTGAGGCCAGTAAGGCCCAGCAAGAGCACTGTACAAGGGCAGCACAAGGAGAGAAAGTTACCAAGGGAAGTCAAGGCACTCCACGGAGGAGAGAACATCAGGGCCAGTTTTCGTTTCGCTAAAGCTTACTTGGCCAGGAAGAAGATATCACAGAGCAGAGTTAGCACAAACTAGGAATGACCACAATGCACAGAGTGTCTGGGAGGAAGCCGCAAGGGACCTACCTGGAGAGATGCACAGCGTTTTCCAGAGAAACAAGGTTGGTCTTGACCTGCTCCGAACTTACAGTTGCCAGCCCCCACATAGGATCCAGGCCACAGCGGTATTTTTTGTTGCCTGTCCAGGTTTACATTTTTTCAAATTGGAATGTTTTTAAGCAAAGAACTCTCCTGTTCACCGTGGTTCCCACCAGTCGTTACACTCGGCCTTCATGCATCACATTACCTGCCCAGCCCCCGAAGTTGCCCAGCAACTAGGGCTGCCACCCTTTGCTACCCACTCACCTCAACACAGAGCTGAAATCAGAGAAGTGACCTGATCCGCTCTGGGTTTTTATGAAGATCGGCCTGGTGATCATCAAGAGGGGAATATATTTGGAGGCTGAAAAAACAGTCAGGAACTTCCTCAATAGCCTGGCCCAACTGTCTCCACACTTTCTTGATCCTATGTCCTCAACCTGTGTACATTAATTTATTTAGAAACTGTCTTATGTCCTAATATATGGTATGTGTGATAAGATATACAAAAAAAGAAGCATTTAAATGGCTGAGATAAAGATGAAAGATGACATAACGCTACTTTTTAAGCTTTTATACCATACCCAAGAAAACCGTTTTCACTGGAACAAATTTTTATGAAAACTAATATTTGTACCGAGGTTGTTAGGTTTTATCATGCTTGTATTATTTTCATATTAAGCTTTTGCATTATGATATTTAGAAGACTAGTTTTAAGTTCAAATTATTTTGATATTTAGTTCTAATCACTTTCAGAATTGAAAGAAATGATACTTCACTAAAGTGTAGAAATCCAAATGGAAAAGGCACTACATTGGCTGTGCTTGCTATAATAATAATTTTTCTATCTTACCAATTATGCAAATTGTGTCTAAATTCAGTTAGGAAATGTCATCTTCTCTGATGTTGATCAACTGTTCTTCCACATTTGTCATTGGCACTTTTATATTTTTAACAAGAGTTTGAAAACTCTTCATTTGGAAGATGTTTAATTAGGTGAAGATGAGTGAAGTGTCAGTGCTACCATTTTCTTACTGTTTCCATTATCAGTGTTATCTCCTTTCAGTAGTTTATTTTTGCAGAAATCTTTTTTTAAGCCACACATCAATTTAGGGTTAATTTGGTGAAAACAAATCATCAATCCATTTAACCTGGTCCCAAAGCAAAGGATTGCAAGACCAAGCCCTCCATGCTGTAAAGCCCCCACTCCATCCTCAGGTTCACGTGTCTTGGCCCAGCTATACATGACCTTGGACAGTCTGCCCATCACACTGTTGAGCAGCCAGTATCCATGCACATAGTAAATATTACTAAAGTACAATATCTCTCCCATTGTTTGAAGCCATGGAAGTTCAAATATTTTCTCCTATAATTCAAAAGCTCATCTTGCACAGAGCCATTCAGGCCTCTTTTTGGAGATGTCAATTTCTAAGATGAGGAGATGCTGAGCCGGGCATTGGGAGATAAGACAGAACAAGAGATCAAGAGTGAGAGTCCATCAGGTGTTGAGGGTGGGGGAAGAAGGAAGATGAGAGGGTTGAGATTGTCCTAGAAGTTCCAGCTGGGATTGCAGGTGAGAAGGGTATTCAGTTCTGACAGGCAGTATTTCCTGGGAAGCACAGGTGCAAAAAGTAATCTTTTCCCACTACAATGTCCCAGGCAAGGGGAAGATCCATAAGTTTTCTCTGTCCTCTGCTTTAGTTGAACTCTGTTTCACTGTACTCCCCACCATTACTGAATGGACTTGTGGAGTAAGCGGCTGATTTGAAATTCAAAGACCTGAATTCCAGTCCATGCCGACTCCACCCCTTAATAGCTGGCTGACTAGCACAGCTTCCTCATCTGCAAAATAACAATTTTTTAAAAAGCCCTGCCTGCTTCACAGGATTATTATATGGCTCAGAGATAAAGGAGATGCACAATTAAAGGCTCTGAAAACTGCAAAGCACTATACAAATGTATGGTGTTATTATGACTTAGTATCCTGCACACGTTATGATTGAGGTACAAGGCAAGACATATCTATGTACTCTTGCCTTTGTTTTCTGGGACACCTGCTAGGAGAGAGTACCACCATGTGGAGTAAGAGGTGGACACTGAGATCAGTATCCTGTGGGCAGTACATCTTAACATCCTGAACATCCTAACACTGACCTTAGGGCTCCTGAGACCAGAGGTCACACTTGGAAATGAGGTGACCTAGATGGTGCAGAGGTTGCTGGGGTTTCTAGATCCACGGAGCAAGAATGCCTGGGAATACTGGAGAAGAACCTAGTTTTCTTGGAAATTCCCCTTCCAGGCATGTCTTCACTTGATCTGAAGAAAATCTAAGAAGAAGCCAGCACTAGACTGAAGCATTGTTTGAAAGTGGGAGATAAGACGTCTTATCCTACCTACTTTAACTTAAGATCTGGCTTTCCGTGGCCACCGGGGGTAATCAGTCTCTTAACGTATTTACTGGATGTCTACATAGAAGTACAATTCAAGCCCTTTGCAATGAAAATACTAACAATATCATTGGGAAGATTAAACACAGGATAAATAGATTGACAGATAATGGGGATGAAAGATAGATAGATAGATGATAGATAGATAGATAGATGATAGATAGATAGATAATAGATATTTGGATGGATGTTTGGATAGATAAGTACAAACTTGACAAGACACTACACTATCAGGAGAAAAAGAATAATTTGTTGAGCGTCTACAGTGTGCCAGGTCAAGGTACCAGGTGCTTTCAGATGTGTTACCACATCTGTCATTGCTGACTCCTTACAGCAACCCTGTAAGGAAGCATCAGCCCCATTGGTCAGATAAGAAATGGAGATCCAGAGAGGTTAAGCAACTTGTCCAGGGCCATGCAGCTAGCCAGCCCATGTTCCTTCATCTAAGTCTCACGGTTCCTGAGTCAGAGGAAACCCTCCCACCCCCACCTCCCAGCTCTGAATTGTCTTTGTGACTCTGGAGCCTTTGTTCTGTGTGAGAACATCTTAGACTTTTTGAGAAAAGCGCCAGATCACTGCCCATTCATTGAGAACCTGAAACCGGCTCCTCAGCCATTCCTGCTCTAGCCACCTGCAAGGTTCCCAAGTGAAAGTGAGTCCTCTCAGGAGAAATGAAAGCGCTGTCTCTTTAGGTGCCCACTCCTTACCCACCAGTGGAGCAATGTTTTCCAGGCTGGCCAGGCTCCAGAAGCTCACTAAGGAAGTTGGTTTGGGGCCAAAGGCATCTATGGTTCATTGTACACTGAGGCCCTCCCCTTCCTGCCCCTCCATTTGCTCCCCTTCCTTTCTCTCTCTGGGTCTCTCCCATCCCGGCTTCTAGACTGGGTCTAGGCAGGAGCTTCGCCATGATGTCAGGAGGGAAGGAGATGCCTCTGGGCCTCTCACCACAGCCTCAGCTCTCTCCCTGCCCCTCCATCTGAGTCCCTCCTGGCTCCCAGCTCCCTCAGGGTGCAAGGCCAAGCCTCCAAGGAATCCCTCCCCTTACCTGCATGGCTGGAGCCAAGAGTGAGTTTGGGGCCGCTGGCTATGCTGAGGGGATGACCCATGACTCAGTGAGCACTGTCCAAGCACTTCTGTTAGGAGGTTTGGTTGGCCAGGGAGGAAGAAGGCCTCCCTCTCTGGGATGCTCCTGAAAGGACTTTGTGGGGAGTTAAGGAATCCTCTGTGTGAGGGCGGGATGGGGGAAGGTGGAGGGTTGGAGAAATCCAGCCCAATGTCTCCCAGTCTCCCCGCCTCCTCCTCCTGGGCCCCTATCCTCCATGCTCTTGGCCTCTATGAGTCTTTTTGAAAGTTCCCAGGCTGGAAAGCACTAGGTCCTGGGATGTAAAAGTCTCTTTTAATGTAGAATAGGCCTTCTGTTGATCCCAAAGATGCTCTTAAAATACACAACAAGAAATCGGAGTTTTACACACGGTCAGCTTCTCATTTTATAGATGGGAAGCTGAGGCCTAAGGAGGTGAAGTGGCCACTATAGCCATTCCATTGCACCAGGATGGAGGGCTGTCCACCAAATTCAGGGTCACCCACTTTATCTGACTCTCATGGGTCCTTGATCTCAGGGGTCTTTTCTGGCAGAGGTCTGGGAGCATGACTGAGACATGATCTCAGAATCAAACCCCTGGAGGCAGTAGCTATAGCAGGAGCTGACAATCTCCAGAAACTCAGGACCAGACAATCTCCAGACACTCAGGACCAGTCAGTGCCCCCACCAAGGATGGGGCTTTGAGAGGCTCCGCCCACCTCTGTTTCTGCACAGCAGGTTCAGCAGCTCCATTCTTCCCCAGAGAGCCACTCCATCTGAGGGTGGCTGCGTGTCCACATACGAGGGGACAGGGCTGAGGATGAGGAGAACCCTGGGGACCCAGAAGACCGTGCCTTGCCCGGAAGTCCTGCCTGTAGGCCTGAAGAACTTGCCCTAACAGAGCCTCAACAACTGCCTGGTAAGGAAACTGCTGGGCCTCCAGGTGCCTGGAGAGAGGGGAGGGAGGGAGATCCAAATACAAGCCCTGCTGGGACCAAGGGAGGGGGCAGGCCTGGACTCTGCTGATCACCTAATGTGCGTCAGGGAGCACCACTGCAGGACGAGCAGCAGAGCCGAGATTAGAGCCCCCGCTGTCCTCACTACAGCCACAGTCGTTGACCCCTGTGCACCAGCTGGCCAAGACCAGCAGACACAGGGCATGCGCCGCACCACTTTATTTTCTGGGATTTTCTTAAGGAGGACCCGTGGCAATAATGCCTTTCCTCACCTTAACCTAATTCTGTCTCTACTCCTGCTTTCCAACAAATGATTCTGTCTATGCTGAAGTGACAAGGATAGGAAAACAGTGCCTGCATAGGAAGGAAGCTGGAGGTGACAAGTTGGGGTGGGGGGTCACTGTATTTACGTGGTAGAAATTCTGGGAATAGAGTAGAAATGGGAGTAGAAACTTGCACATACTGGAATTATTTCTGCTTCCAACCTGGGAAGTTTGCAAAAGAGACATAGAGGCCAAGAGCACGGAGTATAGAGGCCCAGTAGGCCAAGCTAGGAAGAGGCCAAGCTAGGGAGACTGGGAGACATTGGGCTGGATTTCTGGTTTAGAAAAAGATGCCATCAGCTCCCTATGTGAACCTAATGCCCTGTGCCTGACCCTGTCCTTCCTGAGGTGGTACCAGTTAGCTCACACTCTGAGTGGCACCTGGGGTGTATATAGAAATAGAAAGAGCTTGAGATTTGGGTTCTATTAGTCATAGTGGAATCACTGAATTCCCATGGAAGACGCTGAAGGCAGAGGAGAATGAAAACTAGTGTTTATTGAATCTTTTCTATTCCCATTTGTCAGATGGGAAAACTGAGACTCTGAGAAGTTACATGACTCCGGTGTGTCAGAATCCAGAGCTCAAGGTCTCCTCTACAAGTGGAGGTAGGAGCTTGGCCAGAGATGCCCTCGGGGCAGGATAATGCATAGGCTGCCCCTACTCAGGAGCCTCCTAGGGCCTCCTGAGCACTATGTCCCTGCAGATGCAGAAGGCTAGGTGGTTCCAGTCAACATCTGTGTTGCAGCTTTGGGGACAACGCTTAGGACACTGCCCTCTGGTGGCTCAGTACCTCTCCACTAAATTCCATCTCCCAGCACCTGT
This sequence comes from Hylobates moloch, assembly GCF_009828535.3. Lineage (NCBI taxonomy): Eukaryota > Metazoa > Chordata > Mammalia > Primates > Hylobatidae > Hylobates > Hylobates moloch. The sequence goes on from NW_026652281.1 coordinate 147,939,459, forward strand.
ACCAGAACTGGTGGCCTGAGCCTCCATTGAGGCTGGCCAACACATAAATAGCCACTTAACAATTGGCTCTTCTACCACAGGGGTTGATGGCATCAGCTGCACTTGTCACTTGGGATGTGCTGCGGATGCAACACTCCATCCCCCAGATGGGTTTGGTATAAAAAGGACAAGATTCAAGTGGAAGCCAGTTCAGCTTGGGGGTGCTGAAGGCCCTCCTCCTAGATGCAGGGCAAAGAAAAGGGACTTGGAAAACATTTAAATCATGCCACTTAACTGTGTGACCTCAGCTAAATCCCTTTGCAAATCTAAGATTTGACTCTAAAAATTAACACCTTCTGGGTCAGCAGCCATGAGAATTAAGTGAAATTAAGCACCAGACATGGCTTCTAACAATGCATGGGCATTTAGAAGGCTTTTTTCTTCTTCTCTTTTCTTCCCTTATAAAATAAGACGTGTTTAGCAACTTAACTAAGCAAACAGCGTAGGATGGGATTACATTTCTGGTTCTAGCCTGGGTGAAGCTTCTCAGATCATGAGACTCCTTAGAGGAGGTTGAGAGGCCCAGGGCCAAATGTTACATCTTCCTAACAGAGGTTTGGCCACTGGGAAAGCACTATTCAAGAGTAGTCTTGGAACTGAAGACTGGATGGTTCCCCAACTCACTTGATCTAGGGCCATTTCCTATAGGAGGAGGAGGAAATGAGGAATATGCCGAAGTGGAACCATGTTCATTCAGGCCAGACCAGGAGAAAGACACAGACAGCCAAGGGCTAGTGGGAAGAGGCTGATAAGCATGTGGGAGAGAGGCCGTGGGCAAGCCTCCACATCTCTGTCCAACATTTGGAGGGCCCCCACTCTCCTTTGTCCACCTGGCAAATGCAACACACTCTTCAAGAATCAAATGACCTTTTCTGTGTCTTCCCTTTTGACATTGCCCCATCCTCCTTGCTCTTTTGCATACCAAGTATCCCCTGTCCTCTGCTCCTGTTAGAGGGGGCTATGGGGAATGTTCATTCACCAGTCACCTGTGTCTCTTCCTCACTAGATGGGTGCTCTGGTGGTGCCTTTCATATGCCTGGTTCATAGGATAAGCTCAATAAACCTGTGGAAAATTGAATGAGGCAATGGAGGGCATGGGAGCTGCTCCATGGACCCCCTTAAACTCGATGCTTGTACAGGGAAAGGACAGGGATTGGGGAGATGGACTAAAGGAAGAGAATGTGAATACGATCGTTGGTAGATTTATAATGTTGATTTTATAGCCGGTATTTTCAATGAGTGAGAACAAAAGAGCTAACATAACAGAGAGCAGAATGATAAGAATTTACCTGTGTGCAAAACTGTTCTTCACTGATTTTGTAACAGTAAAACTTTGGAAATAACAGCATTCACAGTAGAAGATGTGTTCTAGAAATGTTGGTACATTCAGACCATGAGACACCTTGCAGCCATTAGAGAGAATAAGGCGGATTATAGGAACTGACATGGAAGGTGTCACTGATACTGCAAAACAGCATGTTTCATGGTGCACTCATTAAGAGGACCTGGGTCAGCTTGCTTAGTTGCACTTTTCTGCCCCTCATGTGCTACTTAGCCTTGGAAATATTCCTTATCCTCTCTAATCCTTAGTATTCTCACCTGTAAAATGGGGAGAATGGTAGTCTGTACTTCAAAGAGTTGTGAGGATTCTAGATATGCGTGGCGCAGTTGTAAGCATGCATTAAGTGTTCAATAAATGTTTGCTATAATTATTAAGTTAAAAAAGTAAGCAGCAAAAAGCATGCTATTGCCCCAATTTTGCTTTTTAATCTTTTTGATATAGAGATATATATGTATGTTGTGTATCTGTGGATAAAACAACTGTTATCAGTAGTTATTTCTGAAGTATGAGACAGAGGAGAAATCAGGGGGGGACTTTTTGTTTTTGTTATGTTTTTTTAAATAGACTTCTTTTTTAGAGCGATTTTGGGTCACAGCAAAATTGAGCTTTCCCTACACATAAAACCATCTTTACTGTCAACATCCCACATCAGAGGGACACATTTGTTTTCATCGATGAATCCATATTGACACATCATTGGGACTTATACTTTTAACTTCTGACTTGTTGCCATTTCTACAGCGAAAGTAAAATAATATTAATGAATAGCTGAATCACACCCTAAGCTCCAGAACGGCCAGATTCTAGAAAGTGGCTTGTTTCACAGGGGTTGCCACAGAGAAGGTAATCAACCCAGGGCTGCCTGAGAATGGGGCCTGAGCCTGAGCACCCCCATTCTGCTGTCACCAGCATGACAGGTCACAGGCTGGCCTGCCTGGCTGCCCCCTGCTCCCTCAGAGGGACGCCTGACAGCAGCTCCTGAATCTGAGGAGGCCACGCCCCTGGGCCATGCCCCACCGATGGTCCTCACGTACACACCAGCTGGAAGGCTTCAGGAAACACAGGGACAAGGTCTAGGAGGTCACGACAGCAGCAAGGATCCTCGGGTCAACTAAGGCCCAGGCCCCAGCCTGCTCTGAAGGAAGAGAGTACCGAGGGGAGGCAGCCAGCCCTGGATTCCAAGTCTCCCCTGGCACTCACTAGCATGATGTCCTTCCCACGCACCTGTTTCCTTGTCGTAATAATATAGGGATTAACCCGCCCACCACACAAGGCCACTGTGAGGATGGAGTGAGCTCTGTGGGACAGCCCCTAACTCATGACTTCCTGACACTGGAGGCTCTCAGGTTTTTGTTTCCTGTCTACATGACTGACCCCACAAGCCTAGACCTGGGGATAAATAAAAGAATGTCTGGCTTGGTCAAGGTGAGTATAGAGTTGAGAGTGTCCTTCCTGGCAAAGCTGGGACAAGGACAGGGCAAGGATAGCCTTGGCTCCCAGCAGATGTGGCCCAGAGGATAAACTGGCTATATTTCTGGTGCTGATGAACCACTCTCCAAACAAGGTCCCAGTCTTAATTTGGGGTAGATTTAAAACATAATCCTGGGCCGGGTGTAGTGGCCCATGCCTGTAATCCCAGCACTTTGGGAGGCCAAGGCAGATGGATCGCTTGAGCTCAGGAGTTTGAGACCAGCCTGGGCAACATGATGAAACCCCATCTCTACCAAAAATACAAAAAAATTACCCAGGTGTGGTGGTATGTGCCTGTAGTCCCAGCTACTCAGGAGGCTAAGGTTGGGAGCATCTCTGGAGCCCGGGAAGCTGAGCTGCAGTGAACCGAGATCATGTCCCTGCACTTCAGCCTGGATGACAGAGTGAGGCCCTGTTTCAAAAAAATAAAAATTAAATTAAAAAAAAAAACCATAATCCTCCAAAATGAAGTCATTCCTGGAGGGAACACAGGGAGAAGGAGCTGTAACTGAAAGGTATGGAAAGAGGCTGCTTCCTATGCACGCTGAGAAAATACTGCACCGACCACCCATCAGAGAGAGAGGCTGGCCAGGAGCAGGTGAGCCTGTTGCACGGCCTTCCACTTACCTTGCACCCTCTTTCCCAGGTGATTCCTACTTCAGCCCCTTGGTGTGAGCAGCTTCTCAACATGAACTACAGCCTCCACTTGGCCTTCGTGTGTCTGAGTCTCTGCACTGAAAGGTGAGCTTTGCTACCCCCAGAATGGCCTCCATTTGCATTGCTTTGCATTCAGGCATGTGGTGGGAGGGGGCAGCTCTTCCTGTTCACCCACAGCAAGGCAAAACCTGGTCCACTCACTTCCCTGGAGCACCGAACAATGAAACTTCCCACCATTTACTCTGTTTACAGAACATAAGCTTCCAATATGGTCATAGATGGATGAATGAACCCTTATGTTTTTAAAGAAGACACTTGGAGGATTTCCAAATTACCATGATATTTGATCTATGGCAAATGGGTAAAAAAATGGGGATATTAACTCAATAGCTGAAAACTAAGAGATTTTTCTGTAGGAATGTCACTGCTGGTACATGGGCAAGGCACATACACCCACACACACGTGGGCAAACACAAGCTCAAAGGTGTGTACACATGTTGATTCACACATAAACAAGCAAACACAACAAAGCCCATTTCTTTTCCAGGATGTGCATCCAGGGGAATCAGTTCAACGTCGAGGTCGGCAGAAGTGACAAGCTTTCCCTGCCTGGCTTTGAGAACCTCACAGCAGGATATAACAAATTTCTCAGGCCCAATTTTGGTGGTAGGTCATCGTCTGTGTCCAGGACATCATTCAAAGGGAAGAAAACAGAGACAATAAGCAGTGGAGGGTTTCGGGAGGTTTTAGTTGACTCCATTTTCTGATCTGCAGCCTGTTAAGGATTGGCAATGATAGATGAGGATGGCCACCAATGATTTTTCACACTGCCTGGAAAAAGGCACCCAGCCTCTCCACCTGCAAGATAAAGCAATGCTCTTCCTCACTGTGATGGTTGCAAGAGCCTCCTAACAATCACTCACACACTGTCCTCCTCCTGCCCCCACTTCCAGGGTCATTATTCAATGAATGCACCATGCGCCACCAGGCTACCCCACCTGGTCTTCCCCCTCCAGCCTGCCCCCTCTCAGCTGACTCCCCAAACTGCCATCTGGATGCCTCCTGGGTCATTGCCCTGTTTGGAACACCTGTATGTGTCCCAGCATCCTCGCGTAGAGTCCAGGCACACCAGGCCCTTCCCAGCCCAGCCTTTATCTGTCTGCCATTCTCATCCACCCAAGTCCCTGCTCCTTCCCCTCCTACAATGCTCCCCAGTGTACTCAGAATGCTCCCCGACATCCTTGGCCTCTCCTGCCTCTATGCCTTTACAGAAGCTGTCTTCCTGGAATTGCTTCTTTAAACTTGACTCCCTAGGAAAATATCAATTTTCCATCATGTCTCAGAGCAAACGCTGCCTTCTCTGAGAAGCCTCCCCTGATTCCTCCAGGCCCCTTCCCCTTTCTTCACACTTCCTTGTGAACATGCCTCAAAATCATAGCCATTCCCATTATGCTATAACTGGATTCATGTCTGTCCCGGCTCCAGGCTGCAGCCCTAGAAGGAGTCCGACCATTTCCCTCACTATCCCCCACAGAAGCTCAGTGCGTGACATATAACAAATTGCTGATTAATATCTGTTGAAAGAATAAAGCAAGGAGGGAGGGAGGGAGGCCAACTACACAGATCTTCATAGCAGAAAGCAGCAGAAAGCAACAGAAAGAGCCTTGGCATTTAACAAACCTGAGTTTGGCTCCTAGCTCTCCTGCTTGACAAGTAGTTTACCCTTCTGTGCCTCACTTTCCCTTTGTGTAAAATGGGGACATCCATCTATCTCACAGGGAAGACTGAATGAAGTGAAGTGTGTAAGCCTGAGGCACAGTACCTGCCCCATCAACAGAGTGTGGGTTATTTTCCTCCCTTCTCCTCTTTGCTCCTCCCCTCAGATAATAAAACTCTCTGGTCTGATCTAGAATTCATGTGGTAGTCCAGATCCTCTGGGCAGCAGACGCCGAGAGCTGATGACTTCTTCCAGCTATTTAGGGGGGCTATGTCTAGGAGGGAGAATGGGGCAGCAGGAGAGGCAAGCTAGGAGAGCTGTCAGACCTGCAGGTCTGGCCCCAGGGAAGGAGAGAGGGAAGGAAGGGAGGTTGGGTGGAAGTGTCTTAGATGGTAGGGCAGTCCTCAGTGTGTTTGGAATGACCACCAGGGAGTCCTTGAGCTACAGCTGCATTCAGAGGAGTCTCCCATCTCTGTGCCTCCCAGGAACAGGCCGCTTTGATATCCCCACTGTGTTCAGTCTGTGGTTGGCTGTGGCCCATGAGAAGTGTGGCCTCGGAGCAAGTGTGGTGGTAGATTCCAAAGCACAGCAGCCAAGGCCCTCAGTCAATCACACCTGCTCAGTTGGAGATGGGAGAGATGCATTTTCATTCAGATTTGAGACACAATTAAGATGTGAGATCCTTACATTAAGGAATCTAAGGAGGCTTCAGTATCCCCTGGTTTTCCCAGGCCCTACTGAACACGTATGACAAGCATGTGAGTCTGCACACCCTGGTTAGTGCCACTCAACAATTTCTCTTGCCCCCCAAACCCCAAACAATTAAGTCAGAATACACCCCTTCTTGTTTGCCTACTCACTGGCCAACAAGGTGCAGGGTCCCTGGGCAAGGAGCTCATTCTGAGAACAGGGAGCCTGGGGTAGGCCTAAAGGGATGTGATGCCTCATCCCACGTGGGGTGAAAATGGGGCATGGAGTCTTCAGTTTAAAAAAGGGCACAGCACAACCCCATACCCCTTGTTTTGTGCCTCTTGGCACTTCACTCCTGAAAATCCCTATACTTGCATGGCAGGCTGGAGGCCCACGGAGGGCCATTGCTCTCTGTAATATCTGTGCACCCAGTTTCCAGGACCCCAAGTCCAGAAGAGACAAGACCTTCATAGGATTTCTCACGGACTGAGCTGGACAAAGCAAAGGTTTGTAAGCAGGCAGTAGTGAACACTACCCAGGAGCTGGCTTTGACCTCGTTCCTAGGAGAAAGCTGCCCTCTGGTGGCACAGCTTGCTTTTATAACTCAAGGGGAAGAAAGAGCAAGCTCTGGTCCACTAAAAAAGCCAACTCTGAGGCAAAGCCTAGACTAGACTGTGTAGAAATAAACTGGACAGAAAGCACAGTGGGACTGGAGCTCTCGTGTCTTTTCCATTCTCTGCATTCTTCAGGGAGGGCAACTAACACGGATCTATGGCACTTAAAGTAGATGCCGTAACCGTGCCAACCCACCTCTCAATGGTTGGCACTTGTCTTAGTCTGTTTTGTGCTTCTGTAACAGAATACCTGAGGCTGAGTATTTATAATGAGCAGAAGTCTATTGGCTCACAGTTTTAGAGGCTGAGGAGTCCAATATCAAGGTGCCAGAATTTCGCAAGGGCCTTCTTACTGTGTCATCAGATGGTGGAAGGTGAGAGGGTGAGAGAGAGGGCAGGAGAGGGCTGAATCTGCCCTTTTATCATGGCACCAATTCCACCATGAGGCTTAATCACCTCTTAAGGGTCCTACCTCTTAACACTCTTACAATGGCAATTAAATGTCAACAAGAGTTTTGGAGGGGACAAACATTCAAACCACAGTGGCTCTAGTAGCTCTGTTTTACAGGTGTGGGACTGTAGCACAGGCCAGGCCCAGTGGCTCATGCCTATAATCCCAGCACTTTGGGAGGCCGAGGTGGGCAGATCACCTGAGGTCAGGAGTTCGAGACCAGCCTGGTCAACATGGTGAAACCCCGTCTTTACTAAAAATACAAACGTTAGCTGGGCATGGTGGTGGGTGCTGCAATCCCAGCTATTCTGAAGGCTGAGGCAGGAGAATCACTTGAATCCAGGAGGCAGAGGTCACAGTGAGCCAATATTGCACCACTGCACCTCTAGCCTGGGCGACAAGAGGGAGACTCCGTCCCAAAAAAAAAAAACAAAAAACAAAAAACTGCAGCACAGAGAAATTTGAAATTTGCTCAAGATCACAAAGCCGTTAGGTGGCCTGAGTGGAATTCAAACACCTGTCTCTGACTCCAGGCTTCTAGTCTCAGAGCTGCACCTCGCTGCCCAGAGGGGCAGAAAGCCACTTAGCACCACACGGCTTCAGCACCTTCCAGGGTCTGCCCTAAAAGATCTCGCCCTTTTCCACCAGATATTAACATTCAAGTATTGTTTAATTGCATTGGCTCTAACACTTCATTTTCAAATTCCTACCTATATCCTATGGCTTAGTTTCCTTAGATTAATAAGTAGTTTGCCTTGCCCTATTCCTACCGATGAGATGTTTTTAGGCTTCTTTTGAAATCCGCCTGGCCTCTTCCTGGTTAATGCATTATCACAGTCCCCTGAGGCACCCCCAGGGGTTATTTATTGCAAGTGAATGCTATTGCATCTATTAGCCTGGTGAATAAAGTTGTCCCTTTTCCAAAATTAGCTAGGATTACGGAAGAGAGGGGGAAGGGAAGGGAAATGCCATTTATTGAGCGCCTATTATTACATGACTGATGGGCATGATGCTGGGAGCTTTGTACAGATAACCAATGATGAATACCTTCAGGATGTCCGGCTAGGCAGGCACTTCTCTTACACTCCCTATTGCCGCCACTCCACAAAGACAATGTCACACGTCTAATCTCATTTAACCCTTCCCATGATCCTGTGACATCAGTATGATCTCCACTTGCAGGTAAGAGAACTGCAGCTCTGAAAGATTTAATAAGTTTTCCCAAATAAAGAAATGGGAGGTGACGGAGCTGGGATCTAGGTCCATGATTCCACATCTCCATATAAAGAGGAGTAAACTTCCCTGACCTGGCCTGGCTTCTTGAAGGTGGCTCTGACACCTCAGTCTCTAGAGATAGAACTGTCTCTCTCTGAAGTTCAGTCTTCCTGCTGAGACTCCAGGATTGAGGCCCAACAGTCTGCACACTGGACCAAGTGTGGAGGTTCTGAAATTCTAAATTGTTTAGGGTTCCAGGAGAGTAAAGGAAGAGAAGCAAAGTGTCAGGAGGTCAGTAAAAGCTCAGCCATGAGTCTTGAATGCCTCTTGTGGTAAATTTACTTAGCCAAGGGGGGGATAAAACAACATCTGTGCGCAATCAGATGACCAAATCTGTTACATTTCTAAACAATTAGTTCCTTGCAAATGCCATAGGAAAAACCCTCCATGTAAGAAGTGGCAAATATCTCAGCACTATGTTCCTTATGCGTTAATTGACCGGCATGACCAACAGGGAGAAAAAAATACAAAATTAGCCGGGTGTGGTGGCACCTGCCTGTAATCCCAGCTACTTGGGAGGCTGAGGCAGGAGAATCACTTGAACCCGGGAGGCGGAGTTTGCGGCGAGCCGAGATCGTGCTATTATTGCACTCCAGCCTGGGCAAGAAGAGTGAAACTCTGTCTCAAAAATAATAATAATAATAATTAAAAAGCATTAATTATGCAGGTAGTCTCTCTTACATATTAAGATACCTATGCATGTGTGCATATTTTTCATACAAAAGACAGGCACACCATACACAATGGTTACTCTTGAGAGGGGATAAGAAAGTTTTTCTTTTTATATTTATAGAATATTTAAATTTTTCTAACAAGCAAGCATGACTTTTGTAATTCTAATCTGTTTTAGAATGCACTAATGTAGTATTAGGACAGCTCATGTTTGTGTTTCCATTCTTTCTTGTTTTTTTTTCATCTTAGGAGAACCCGTACAGATAGCACTGACTCTGGACATTGCAAGTATCTCTAGCATTTCAGAGAGTAACATGGTAAGCGCTGTTCCTTTGTACTCCACCCAAGTAGTCCCTCTCCATGTGTTTAATGGGGATATGCTTTCTAGCCACTCAAAAAAAAAAAAAAAAAAAAAGAGTGGCTCATGGCCCTCCTCCATTTGGAATGGCAGAAGCTAGAGTGCTATCTCCAAACTCAAGACAATGGAAGATTCTTGTAGAGCAGATTTTCTGAGTATCAGGAAGAAAATCGGTTCAAGAGCCAGGAGGAGAAAAACCAGGCAATGAAGTGGATACACTTGGTGATGGATAAATTTTGGGGAAAGGAATAAAAGTGTAGTAGGCAAGCCTGGCCATCACATGGTCTTTTATAACGGGGGAGACAACCCAAGGAAAACTGACAGCTGATGCTGACAACGACCCTCTTCCTTAAGAGAACATATCGAGATGGGCAAACTAAAGGCAAACTAAAGGCAGTTTGCCAAGAGGGCATGCCGTGCATTCCAGATAAATCGTGGACAACCTAAGCACTTAGCCCACCACAAAATTCAACAATTTGGTGGGGCCTTAGTGATCAGTGCAATGTGAGCTGTCAACGCCAAGTAAGTTAAAGTCTTGAACATGGGGCTCCCTTCTGGCAGTGGGAGCTATTATCTAGAATAAACAAGGCGATTTGTTCTCTTATTGCAATATGCCACTAACCCAAGACTGGGGTAACTGGAGTGACTTATCAGTTACCCCAGTCTTTGGGTAGTGGCATATTGCAATTAGAATGGCAACTTTTTTCACCAATGTCTATGTACTCTTGCTCTAAGTGGAGGTGGGGAGGGGAGTAAACCTTGACCACTTTTCTCCCTGTTTGGTGGGGTTCTCTCACCCACTACCCCCATCCATTTCCATACCCTGCCTCCCCCTCCCAGGACTACACAGCCACCATATACCTCCGACAGCGCTGGATGGACCAGCGGCTGGTGTTTGAAGGCAACAAGAGCTTCACTCTGGATGCCCGCCTCGTGGAGTTCCTGTGGGTGCCGGACACTTACATTGTGGAGTCCAAGAAGTCCTTCCTCCATGAAGTCACTGTGGGAAACAGGCTCATCCGCCTCTTCTCCAATGGCACGGTCCTGTATGCCCTCAGGTACGCGGACGCCTGTGACCTCAGGGCTGGAGGACACCAGCTGGGAGAAAACATGCAGATGTGTCTTGGGTAGTTGTGACCAGAACTCAAATAGCCACTGTAAGGTCCCATGCCTTCTTAGATCCTTGCCCCCATAATAGAAGGTCCGTCTCTCCGTTCATCATCTACCAAATGCCTGCTCCGTGCCAAGCCTCATGCTGGCCATAGGCTAGAGCTGAGTAAGACATTGCCCTGTCCTCAAGACACGGACACGGAAACAAAGGAGGTCCCTGGTGCTGGGGCCCAAGTTGGGGAGTAGGTGAGTGGTTTGGGGGTGATGTTACAGGATGCTTTCACAGGATTCTGAGCTGTGTCTTAAAGGGTAAAAGGAAGTTAGCAAGGGAAGAAGTAAGGGCAATGGCAGAGACAACAGAGAGGTGCGTGCAAGGAACCTTCCTTTCATGGGGCCCAGTGGAGCTGCGGCAGCTCAAGAACACAACTCTACTTGTCTTAGTCATGTTTGTAGAGACAACCAAAGTGCAGTGCCCCAAAGTCTCTGCCACCTGAAGCCATGGGCTCCCCTTTGCCCTCTCCCCAAATTCCTGAAGCTGAAGTTCCCTTCACCCAATTGTTAATGGAGCCGGGTTGGATGGAACGGGACTCATCCCTGCCTGTGCAAGGGCTGTGCAAACCTAAAGCTCCCAGAGGCCTTGGGGAGGAGGCCAGGAGCCAAATATTCCTGGGGCTGATGTTTAATCTTAAGTAAGAGTCTGAAGTTATAAAACAAGGGTTGAGATAACCAATAAACTGAATTTCTGGACACGCCTCAACTGTGCTGAGTTTTGCAAAGACCATCTCAAAGCCCAATTCTTGTTTCATGAAACATAATTAGACTTATCTTTTGACCTCAGTTCCAATCATCATTAATGTTCCCCTTCCCCATGTTCCCACAGCAATGTGTGAATGTGGGTGTGTGAGTGTGTGCATGCATTTGTGTGTACACGCATTTGTGTGTACACGTGTGTCTGTCTGTATTATGGCACACAGCATAATCAATATTGTGTAAGGATTACAAATAATGAGTGATGTTTTAATAGCCTGGCTCTAGAATCATAAAGATTTTGGTACAAGTCCCTGCTCTGTCCCTCAGCAGCTCTGTGACCTTAGGCAAGTTACTTGACTCTCAGAGCCTCAGTTTCATCAGCAGTAAAATGAGAATTAAAATATTTCCTACCTAGTAGAGCTGTTCAAGGTGGTAATGCATGCAAAGCCCTCAGCCCAGGGACTGGCTCACAGTAAGCATTCAGTAAACCATAGCTGTTGTTTGTCTCTGTCTCCCTAAAGGGAGTGTGAGTGAGCATCCTGGAGGTGAGCACCGTTCTGTAATCACCTCCATTACCCCCAAGTACCTAGCACAGTGCTTAATAAATAAGGATGCTGAATAAAAATGTATGACACTGAAGAAAAAGGAAGATAGAGGCCTGGCAAATGCAATCTCCACTGTGAGGGCTTAACTGACCTTTAATTGAATATCTCTGGGGTTAAGCCCCCAAAGCCACAGTGCCTGGGGCCCCCACTGCCTCTGCATCCTGGTTCCCATGAGGAGGCAGGGCCTCGTGAGAAGAGCACAGCCAGGAGACCTAAGCTCCAGCCTCAGTTCTGCCACTCAGAGCCACGTGAGCCTACACGAGTCCCTATGCCTGCTGTCAAGTGGTGACGACAGTGACGGTGAACACTGTTCTAGGTCCACCCAGGTCTGTCAGGAAGATTAAACTTGAAAACTGGATGCTAAAGCATCTCGAGCCAATGCATCTGTCTGTTCTGTGATACTGCCAGAAGTTTTGCCCCTTGAATGGCCAGCATTCCAACTTCCTCTACTCTCGACCCAGGTTTAACCAAGCCTCATGCACGTTCCTTAGCACCCAGAACCTCAAGGATGCTTTAGTTGCAGACTCCAAGCTACATGTTCATTTAAGAGTTCAAGTGAAAGTCTTCTTTGGGTGGGCCTTGGAAGGGAATGTGAACTTTCTATAGCTTCCTCATAATACTGTTTTTGAACCCATTTTTCCTTCTTAGAATCACAACAACTGTTGCATGTAACATGGATCTGTCTAAATACCCCATGGACACACAGACATGCAAGTTGCAGCTGGAAAGCTGTAAGTATACATCCTACAGGCTCCTGAGATGATTTTCCTGGGTGACTTAGGTCTGCGTATTCATGAAAAGTATCTCATACATAGTGACCTTTCTTTTCTTAATGTTGATTCATTGTGGATTCAGCCCTTCTGACTGTACTTCCAGACAGATTTAGAGACTTCTCGAAGACATGCCTAATATCTTTTGGGGAGAACAATTATGCATTAGTACCAGATATCTCCACCCATGAGTGGACAAGAAAACCAAAGGAAATGCTTTAATGTAGTTGGTGGTCTAGGCCAGGGGTCAGCAAACAACAGCTGGTGCGCCAAATCCAGCCCATCACCTGTTTCTGCAAAGGAAGTTTTACTAAAGCACAGTCATGCCCATGTACTTACATATTGTCTGTAGCTACTTTTGCACTGCAGTGGCAGAGTTGAGTATTTGTGATAGAGACCAGATGACTCATAAAGCCTTAAGTATTAACATTCTTCTTTGCTGCAGAGTTTTTTGTTTTGTTTTGTTTTGTTTTGAGACGGAGTCTCGCTCTGTCGCCCAAGCTGGAGTGCAGTGGCATGATCTCGGCTCACTGCAAGCTCCGCCTCCCAGGTTCACGCCATTCTCCTGCCTCGGCCTCCCGAGTAGCTGGGACCACAGGCGCCTGACACCATGCCCGGCTAATTTTTTGTATTTTTAGTAGAGACAGGGATTCACCATGTTAGCCAGGATAGTCTCAATCTCCTGACCTCGTGATCTGCCCGCCTCGGCCTCCCAAAGTGCTGGGATTACAGGCGTGAGCCACTGCACCTGGCCTGCTGCAGAGTTTTTAACAGGCTCTAATAAGTTACTTCCACTTGAAATTCCAAGAAGGAGTGGTAGCACTTCCCAAACGTTTTAAACCATGGAATCTTCTTTCATGAGCATTTTGTGGGACAATCATTTTATAAAAAACATTTTGGTGACAACAAATATAGACTAGCCCCTGAGACCTAAACTTTTAATATTTAATTTATGCCATCTATCTGGTTACTAACTCTCAAAGGGTCTATGGTTCCAGATGAGTTCTATGACCATGTTCTTTGCCACCCACCCACCCTTACTCTCCCAAGATCAAATCAGCCACAGGTCCCAGTAGAAGCTGATGAAAAAGGTCATGGACTTTTCATCAATGTACTCTTCATTTGTCAGCAAGTGTGTCCAGGGCTACCTTTTTAGGTCTAGAAAATCACAAAGACTTTATTTCCTTTTTCTTTTTTTTTGTTTTATGTATATATTTTTATTATACTTTAAGTTCTAGGGCACATGTGCGCAACATGCAAGTTTGTTACATATGTATACATGTGCCATGTTGGTGTGCTGCACCCGTTAACTCATCATTTACATTAGGTACATCTCCTAATGCTATCCCTCCCCACTCCTCCCACACTTCCTGTGTTTCCCTTCCTGTGTCCAAGTGTTCTCATTGTTTAATGCCCACCTATGAGTGAGAACATGCAGTGTTTGGTTTTTTGTCCTTGTGATAGTTTGCTGAGAATGATGGTTTCTAGCTTCATCCATGTCCCTACAAAGGACATGAACTCATCATTTTTTATGGCTGCATAGTATTCCACGGTGTATATGTGCCACATTTTCTTAATCCAGTCTATCATTGTTGGACATTTGGGTTGGTTCCAAGTCTTTGCTATTGTGAGTAGTGCCGCAATAAACATACGTGTGCATGTGTCTTTATAGCAGCATGATTTATATTCCTTTGGGTATATACCCAGTAATAGGATGGCTGGGTCAAATGGTATTTCTACTTCAAGATCCCTGAGGAAACGCCACACTGACTTCCACAATGGTTGAACTAGTTTACAGTCCCACCAACAGTGTAAAAGTGTTCCTATTTCTCCACATCCTCTCCAGCACCTGTAGTTTCCTGACTTTTTGATGGTCGCCATTCTAACTGGTGTGAGATGGTATCTCATTGTGGTTTTGATTTGCTTTTCTCTGATGGTCAGTGATGATGAGCATTTTTTCATGTGTCTATTGGCTGCCTAAATGTCTTCTTTTGAGAAGTGTCTGTTCATATCCTTCGCCTACTTTTTGATGGGGTTGTTTGTTTTTTTCTTGTAAATTTGTTTGAGTTCTTTGTAGATTCTGGATATTAGCCCTTTGTCAGATGCGTAGATTGCAAAAATTTTCTCCCATTCTGTAGGTTGCCTGTTCACTCTGATGGTAGTTTCTTTTGCTGTGCAGAAGCTCTTTAGTTTAATTAGATCCCACTTGTCAATTTTGGCTTTTGTTGCCACTGCTCAACAAAATAAAAGAGGACACAAACAAATGGAAGAATATTCCATGCTCATGGATAGGAAGAATCAATATCGTGAAAATGGCCATACTGCCCAAGGTCATTTATAGATTCAATGCCATCCCCATCAAGCTACCAATGACTCTCTTCACAGAATTGGAAAAAACTACTTTAAAGTTCATATGGAACCAAAAAAGAGCCCACATTGCCAAGTCAATCCTAAGCCAAAAGAATAAAGCTGGAGGCATCACACTACCTGACTTCAAACTATACTACAAGGCTACAGTAACCAAAACAGCATGATACTGGTACCAAAACAGAGATATAGACCAATGGAACAGAACAGAGCCCTCAGAAATAATACCACACATCTACAACTATCTGATCTTTGACAAACCTGACAAAAACAAGAAATGGGGAAAGAATTCCCTATTTAACAAATGGTGCTGGGAAAACTGGCTAGCCATATGTAGAAAGCTGAAACTGGATCCCTTCCTTACACCTTAAACAAAAATTAATTCAAGATGGATTAAAGACTTAAATGTTAGACCTAAAACCATAAAAACCCTAGAAGAAAACCTAGGCAGTACTATTCAGGACATAGGCATGGGCAAGGACTTCATGTCTAAAACACTATTTTATTTCTTTTTTCTATGCAAAGCACTGTGATAATAAGAGAAACCTCACTCTCCATTGCAAAGGAAGTAGAGAGGCTAGTGAGGAAAGACTTCTTGGAGGAGGTAACAAAATGTGTTTTATGACCTCAATCTGCTGTTGCCCCAGTCTCCTTGACCAAACAACTTTTTTGTTAACAATAATAGTAATAAATGGGCAGGGCACTGTGGCTCATGCCTATAATCCCAGCACTCTGGGAGGCCAAAGTGGAGAGATTACTTGAGGTCTGGAGTTCAAGACCAGCCTGGCCAACATGGTGAAACCCCATCTCTACTAAAAATACAAAAATTAGCCAGATGTGATGGTGGGTGCCTGTAATCCCAGCTACTTGGGAGGCTAAGGCAGGAGAATCACTTGAACTCAGGAGGTGGAGTTTGCAGTGAGCCAAGATCGTGCCATTGCACTCCAGCCTGGGCAACAAGAACAAGACTCCATCTCAAAAAAAAAATATATAGTAATAAATATTATTTTCCCAATAAATACTGTAGCATTCATTTAACAATTACTTACTTAATCCATGTCTGGCACTATACTAGATACCTTCCAAACAATCCTGAGAGATATATATTGTTTTTCCCATCTTGCAGATAGAGAAATTGAGGTTCATTAGGATTTGGCAATTTTCCCAAGGGAAAGTGAAGTAGCCACACTGGGACTTGAACCCAGGTGGAATGGCCCCAAGGTCCAAAGTTCCCTGAACTCTAATAGCCCTTCCACTGGGCTGAAGAGTCACATAGGAAGTTTGTTCCAGTGGCTTGTTTGTGATCTGAGCTGCTTTATTTTTCTTGAGTATACCATAAAGTGCTTTTAAACAGTAATATGGGGATAATGAAAATCTTTTAATAACTCCTTCCCGATTTCTCCAGTGTCCATTTATTATCATCATTGTTCCCCAAATTGAGTTACCTTGTGACGCTTTTGTTGGATTCCCCAAATCCTGCCAGAATGTTCAACTGAATTGCAACCTGATTACCACACAGTGGCCCCAGACATATCCCTGTGCCAGTTTCCTTGCATTACCAGGACCAAGACCAGTGTTTGTCCTCTCCTGTGTCTGCTAAAGAAAGTCTTTTTTCTCATCCTAATACTTTAGTTTTATATATTGTCCCACTAAAGTCTCCAGCCAGTCTGGATGGCTGGTTGGGTTCCATCTGTCTATCCTCATTTAAATGCATTCAATTCATCCATTCAACCATTAAATGACTATTCTATGTGAGGTACTGTGGTAGATGTTTGTAATACACAGATGAAAGTAATGCTGCAGTCTTCGAGAACTCTACTGTCTAATAGAGGGTGCGGGACTTTAAATGATCATAACAGAATGAGTTACAACAATGAAAAGTAATAGGGGGGGTCAGAGTTTTCCTAGGGAAAATGTCACTTGGAATGAGACGTAGGGCATCAGCTGGAATGGACCAAGAGACAAGGAGTGGGAACTCAGAATCTGCTAAGATGCGGATTATGTACAAGAAGGAACACAGCAGAAGGAATGGCAAATATGCAAAGCCATCCTTCACATTTATCACACGTGCTTCCAACTTTTAAAAGAAATTGCTTGATAGATATAAAGCTCATACAGTCATGCCAGTAAATGGGCATCTAAACTGTAATCTGGGGATTTGCCTGTGATGAAGAATGAGGATTTAACTCTAAGTTGATGTGTGATGAATGAACTCCCTAGCATTGTTAAGTAATCTCCATTGTTCCTTAGTAAACCACTCCAAAATGCCCACCAAACTGGGGCACCTGTGATAGGCAAACAACATTGCAGATGTGATTTATTAAGGCATCAAGGTAGGGCTTGTGTGTGGAGGGAGAAACTATAGTCAAGCTCTGGAGAGCAGTGGGCACTCCTTACGTAAGGTCACAAGTGGGCAGCATCTGAGAAGTACAGCCATTATGAAGCAGAAGCCATTTTTCAGAAGCAGACATTTAATTAAAGACCCAGACAAACAGATTAATTATCTTATTGATTAAATGCATGCAGAACCTTCTTGAAGCAATACAGCTGTTTGGTGGCAGAATAAAACTTGAGGTTATCAAAAAGAGAACTCATTTTCAGTCCCACATGGAAAAAGCAATACCTTCCGTGTATCGTGGCTGGGCTCATCTCAAATCCCAGGAGAGAGATTCTCCTGGAAACTTCAGGCTCCGTTTCACAAATACCATCACCAGTGAGTGGAGGGAGCTTTCTCTGAATGTTTATTAGCAGCGTTTGGGTACAGAAAGCTCACTATGGGTTTTTTTCTAAGTACCATCTCTGGAAAAGAACTGATACCATCCCACAGTTTTCTTTATTCACCCAGGGACAGAGAGCCCATAATGTAATGACCGTGAGCATTTACTAGTTGTAAAGTCAGAGTGTCCAGGTAGAAACTTGTACTACCCACTTTCATAGATTTTTTTTTAATGTGGGATGGTAGCCATATTTAGACCCCTGGCTTTAGTACATGTTTGGATGCTTCCAAGGGAAAGTCCACAGAGAGTTTTTACCTGGAAATCCCCTAAGAGTGTATGGCTATATTTCTCTTCCCTGGGAAGGGAGAGATGACCCTTGCTAGACAATGGATACCGTACTGTGAGACTTAATAAAATGTTAGTTCCAACACCGGCATCACATTTCCCAGTAGCCTTTGAAAACGAAGGCAATATAGCTTTATGTTTAAGATCACAGGTACTGAAATCACTGGGTTTTGCCATCACTAGCTCTGTGACTCCGGGTGAGTAACTAATGTCTCTGGACCTCAGTTTCCTATCAGTGAAGTGGGAAGAATAATGGTGTCTGACTCAGAGTTGTTTTTTAACAGCTTTATTGGGGTATAACTTATATGCCATACAATTCACCCATTTTAATTGTACAGTTCAAAGATTTTTAGTACATTTCCGAGTAGTGCAACCATCACCACATGTCATTGTTAGAATATTTCCATCACCCCAGAGAGACTCCTGTACCCCTCTACAGTCACGCCTCTTTCCCATCACCAGCTCCCAGGCAATGACTAACCTACTTGCTGTCTGTATGAATGTGCCTTTTCTGGATATTTCTTATAAATGGAATCATGCACTATGTGGTTGGTTGGTTGGTTGGTTGGTTTGTTGGTTGGTTGGTTGGTTTTGAGACAGAGTTTTGTCCAAAGCTCTGGTTGTCCAGGCTGGAGTGCAATGGCACAATCTAGGCTCACTGCAACCTCCACCTCCCAGGTTGAAGTGATTCTCCTATCTCAGCCTCCCAAGTAGCTGGCACGCACTGCCATGCCTGGCTAATTTTTGTATTTTTAGTAGAGACAGGGTTTCACCATGTTGGCCAGGCTGGTCTCAAACTCCCGACCACAGGTGATCCACCTGCCTCGGCCTCCCAAAGTGCTGGGATTACAGGCATGAGCCACCATGCCCACCCCTATGTGGTCTTTTGCATCTGGTTTCTTTCACTTAGCATGTTTTTGAGGTTCACACATGTTATGGCATGCATCAGAACTTTATTCCTTTTTATTACTGAGTAGTATTTCTTTGTATGCATATATATATATTCATGTGAGATAGACATATATATCAAATTTTATTTATTGATTCATCAGTTGATGGACATTTGGTTTCTACCTTTTGGCTATTATAAGTAGTGCTGCTATGAACACTGGTGTGTGAGTCTTTCTGTGGACAGGATTTCATTTCTCTTGGACAGATACCTAGGAGTGGAATGCTGGGTCAAATGGTAAATATATATTTAAGTTTTTAAGAAATTGCTACCTTGTTACTGTTTTCCAAAGTGGTTGTACCATTTCACATTCCCACTAGCTAATGTTCCAGCTTCTGCATGTGCTGACCTTCGTTATTGTCTGTCTTTTTTATTACAGCCATTCTAATGGGTGTGAGGCATTTTATTGTGGTTTTGATTTGCATTTCCCTAATGACTAGGGATGTTGAGTATCTTTTTGTTTGCTTATGAACCATTCATGTATCTTCTCAAAGAGATACATTGAGGGTTAAATGAGATGATAATGTTGTAAAGCACTTGGAAATGCAATTGCTTATTAAATGATAGGTATTATCATCATCGTCACTCAAAGATTTTGGGATTAAACTTTCCTAAGGTAACTTTGTTTCTTGCTTGCCTTGTTATCCTGAGAAAGTTATGCAACCCCTCTGAATCTGAGAGTTTTCAAGAATAATGTGGGAAAATCATCATAGTGACTGAGTTTTATGGAACAGCATTTATTGAATAATAACATTTCAGGAAAAAATATAAGCTTTATTATATATTTAAATACATATATACACTACTATATATATTATATAGATATAAATCAACTATAAGATCCAGTTCAATTTCAGAAAATGTAAAGAAATGTCCATCTTAGAATTGAAGAAATACAGAAGTGGCTACCTTGCAAGTTTACGAGAACATAAGTGACATGATGTGTAAAGTACTTATAAGTGTTCAAAAGGTAACTATTGTTACTATGATCAACTATATTAATTAAACTGCTTTGAGACTTATCTAACATGCATTTTTACAGGCTTTAATAAAGCGGGTTTTTTGTTTTTGTTTTTGCATTTATGCCAATATGGAAATATGAACAGATCAGTTCTTAAGTCCCTGAAAATATCATCAGAGCTATTATACAACCTTGAAAGGCAGTATCTTTGTGTGTTCACAGATATGTGCTTAATAAATGTAATTTAAATAATGAGGGAGGCCACTTCTAATGACTTATCATCCACCAGATCTACGCAATACCTAACACAAGACCAGCTCTCGATTGACGGCAAATCGTCCTAGCAGGTCACTTCATTCAGAGCAGACATTGCAATTGCACTTGGGAAATCATGCCAAGTTCTGCATGGGATTGTCCTTGGACTTATCACCATGAAGAAAGAACTCATGCTGTCTCCATATTATAGCATTTTCCAGACCAGACCAGTTCAATCTCGAACACCCTTGCACTGACCAGGGCTCCATTTTATTTGCCAGGGGGCTATGATGGAAATGACGTGGAGTTCACCTGGCTGAGAGGGAACGACTCCGTGCGTGGACTGGAACACCTGCGGCTTGCTCAGTACACCATAGAGCGTTATTTCACCTTAGTCACCAGATCACAGCAGGAGACAGGTAACTCATGTGACAAACTGTATGAAATAAAAATAAGTGAACTGAGATGTAGGGTTGCTCTCTGAGTCAGAAATATCGTCTTCTCACTTTACCTCTTTGAGATGCAGTGGAGGGAAACAGTAGGGTTTGGGCTGAGCAATTCCACCTCCTCCACATTCAGTATTAAAATGGTCCACTGAGGAACAGACCAGCTCTGAAGCCTTGCACCGTGTACCTCCAGATATTTGCTAATGATTGCTCAAATTCCGTGCCTCCCTCATGCATAAAATTTATTCATATTTCTCACTGGAACACTGGTTCTCTGACACTGAAGAATAAAAATAAGAATACAGCTCAAAGATGAAAAAGACAGGCCAGGCGCGGTGGCTCACGCTTATAATCCCAGCACTTTGGGAGGCCGAGGCAGGCGGATCACGAGGTCAGGAGATCGAGACCACAGTGAAACCCCGTCTCTACTAAAAATACAAAAAATTAGCCGGGCGTGGTGGCGGGCGCCTGTAGTCCCAGCTACTCGGAGAGGCTGAGGCAGGAGAATGGCGTGAACCCGGGAGGCGGAGCTTGCAGTGAGCCGAGATCGGGCCACTGCACTCCAGCCTGGGCGACAGAGCAAGACTCCGTCTCAAAAAAAAAAAAAAAAAAAAAAAAAAAAGACAGCAGCAATGCCCAACAAGAGCATGAGCGCTCTAATTATTGCCAACGTGGCAGGAAGTATTACTTATTCATTTCATTTACCAGAAATGCATCTCTCGGTCTTTGGCGATTTTACATAGACATGTTTTGAAAGATGTGATGTTATATATAAGCAGCTGGCATTTTCCTCTCACTTCCTTATGATAATCTTAAGAACGCTTATTCTCATCAATATTTGCACCCTGAAAAATTACTACGTATTTTATTTTATTTGTTTGAGACAAAGTCTGTCACCCAGGCTGGAGTGCAGTGGCACGATCTCAGCTCACTGCAACCTTCGCCTCCTAGGTTCAAGCGATTCTTGTGCCTCAGCCTCCTGAGTAGCTGGGATTACAGGTATCCTCCAGCACGCCCGGCTAATTTTTGTATTTTTGGTAGAGAGGGGGTTTCGCCATGTTGGCCAGGCTGGTCTCGAACTCCTGACCTCAAGTGATCCACCCGCCTTGGCCTCCCAAAGTGCTGGGAATACAGGCATGAGCCACTGCGCCCGGCCTACTGTGTATTTTAGTTGAGCCTAGGTGACATTAAAAATCATATGTCACACCAAGATCATGGCTACATGAAAATTAGAAATTAAAGGCTATGTATAGAGAAAAGACTGGAATAGAAGGAAAGGTGATCTTTTCCCCCTACTTTTCTTATTTTCCAAATGTTTCTTTTCTTTTTTCTTTTATTTATTTATTAGTTTATTTTATTTTACTTTATTTATTTGAGACAGTGTCTCACTCTAGTGTCACCTAGGCTAGAGTGCAGTGGCGCAATCTCAGCTCACGGCAACCTTCACCTCCTGGGCTCGAGTGATCCTCCCATCTCAGTCTCCCTGGTAGCTGGGACTATAGGTGTGTGCCATCACGCCTGGGTAATTTTTTGTATTATTGTAGAGATGAGGTTACATCATGTTTCCCAGGGTGGTCTCGAACTCCTGAGCTCCAGCAACCCACCTGCCTTGGCCTCCCAAAGTGCTGGGATTACAGGCATGAGCCACGATGCCTGGCCTTATTTTCCAAATTTTAAGTAATTATCATGTATTATTTTTATAATGGGCAAATAAATACACTTTATTTTTAAAGACAACTTTGTAAATTAGGGCTATGCAGTCATAGTTTACCAAATCTGGATTCCCAAGTTGGGTGGGGTTCATATAAAAAATGGCTTCAGTTTTAAAAATTATGTAATCTCATGTAGCACATAACCACCCTCTTTAGGTACAAAAGAGGGTCGTTATTTAGTCAAATGTTGATTCTAAGGTTTGCTTGTTTGTTTTTAAAACATTGACTTTCAAAATCAAGGAAATAACGCAGGCAGTGTAGACTGATAAAACATCCCGGGGCAAACGGGCAAGAGACCTGGTTTTTATTCTTTCTTCTAACATCAACTCCAGGTCCTTTTCAAATCACTAAAACTTCCTGTGTCTCAATTTACCCACCAATAAAGTAAAATAATAAGTAATCTCTAGGGTCTCACCAAGCTCTAAAAGTACATATTTTTATTCTATACTATATTACTCCAGGCATATGTCTGTTGTTTATTTAATGGTATAATTTCTAATTTCAGGCTTTAATTTGGGGGTGACAGGGGGTTGGAGCAGCTCCCATTCACTATCTTGTTTTTCCCCAACAACGATCTAAGCCAGACTTTTCCTGTTCCCAGAGGATAACAGCTTCATTCATCCATCCACACCAATGCTGGCCACTACTGCTCACCTCCCCATAATAGAAGCACAGCAGGAGCAGAGCTTGGGACTCTAACCCATGGACATATGTTTTGTGCTACAGTAGCCTATTTGCCACACAGAATTCTGTTACCGATAGCTCTCTAACACATGCCTTTCCCACATCTAGAATACACTGCTAGTTTCCTAAGGATGGCCCTGAAGTAGTATAAAATCTGGGGTGCCTCTGAAATCATCAAAAATTCACTTATATTTAATAGGTCCATTAGGACTATTCTATCGTATTCCTTGAGAAACAAATGGTCACAAGTAATCTTCAATAAATAGGTATTTATTGAACAACTACTTTGTGAGTGCAGAACTGAAAGATTCAGTGTTTGCCCCCAAGGAACTCACTGTCTAGCGAGGCAGACGTCAAGAAAACCAGTATTGATTGCACTGCTGTAGGAATACTGTGATTCAGAAAAGCCCAAGATGGACATAAGGCAGGACAGCGCCCCTATAAATCCCATTCAATGCAACAACAGCTATGTCTCCTGTGGAAATCATAATGACAGTTCATACATAACCAGATTTAGATCAATGACAGAGGGCTTAATGTACGTATAGTTAAGCATCCCATAGAGAAACCACTTGCTACGCGAACAGACACAATTTCCTATCTGTTGTTTACCCTTTCAGGAAATTACACTAGATTGGTCTTACAGTTTGAGCTTCGGAGGAATGTTCTGTATTTCATTTTGGAAACCTACGTTCCTTCCACTTTCCTGGTGGTGTTGTCCTGGGTTTCATTTTGGATCTCTCTCGATTCGGTCCCTGCAAGAACCTGCATTGGTAAGCAGCTCCAGTAGGAGATTTCTAAGAACTGGCTTATCAGGTACTTACTTTTTTTTCCTTTTACCATTGTCTTTATTGATATTCCTAAGGCAGTTCCAAGAGTTGTTTTCTTGGGAGATTCTTTTACAGAGAAAGAAAGAGAGAGACAGAAAGAGACTACTTTAGGAGTTTGGGTTTTTTGTTTGTTTGTTTGTTTGTTTTTTTTTGGAGACGGAATTTCACTCTTGTCGCCCAGGTTGGAGTGGACTGGCGTGATCTCAGCTCACTGCAACCTCTGCCTTCCAGGTTCAAGTGACTCTCCTGCCTTAGCATTCCAGGTAGCTGGGACTACAGGCATGTGCCATCATGCCCAACTTATTTTTGTATTTTTAGTAGAGATGGTTTTTCACCATGTTGCCCAGGCTGGTCCTGAACTCCTGACCTCAAGTGATCTGCCCACCTTGGCCTCCCAAAGTGCTGGGATTACAGGTGTGAGCCACCGCACCCTGCCAGGAGTGGTGCATTTTTAAACTTGTTTTACAGTGACAAGTAAGGGATCATTGTGCTTAGATGGTCTATTGTCAGTTCTTTTGCGTATTTATCACCCCCTCCCAGGAGAAGACAGCACGTGAAACATTTAAACAAACACATCCCTCATATCTGTACAAAATGGACAAATCAACCCTATTCTAGAAGGTCGCAGACTTTTCAAAATGAGATGCATTCCATTTCTGGGTCTTGCCCTCACCCTGCCAATTCTCAAATGGGGACATTCTGCCAGGCTATGGTGGAGGACTAACCAGTCACTTTGTAGGAACATCCCCTGCCTGTTTTCCCAGGAGTGACGACCGTGTTATCAATGACCACACTGATGATCGGGTCCCGCACTTCTCTTCCCAACACCAACTGCTTCATCAAGGCCATTGATGTGTACCTGGGGATCTGCTTTAGCTTCGTGTTTGGGGCCTTGCTGGAATACGCAGTTGCTCACTACAGTTCCTTACAGCAGATGGCAGCCAAAGATAGGGTAAGAGTCTTGAGGGCCCTGTGTATGATCCATCACTGGTGCCATGTGCTGATCTGTAGACATGGGCTGGACCTGGCTTCTATCCCCACTCCACCCCCAGTGATTCCCTGTGCTCCAGTGAGTCTTATCCTTGTTCAGGTGGGAGCAGCTGGAAGTCATGGTGCCCCTTGAAAAAGACCATTCTTTTCACCAAATACAATGAGATATTAATATGTTTAATTTTCCAGCAGAAAATATGTTATCTGTATGCAGCATAAAATCACAACCACAGGAGCAAGCATCCATGAAGAATCCAATATGAACAAAACATGATCAGCTGCTTGCAAGTTTCAGATTAATATATATTTACCATTTAATTCTTTTGTTGCATTATTATGTCCTGAAATTATACAAGTAATGCTTTACTGAAAAATGTATGGAAATATTGGATTGTGACAAATTTCTTGGTTAGCATATTTTTCTGCTAATTGAGAAAAACTGTCATTATTTGATTTAGCAGTGGAACACTGTAGCCCAGCTCTCTAAATAATAATAATAGTCATTATTTATCAAGCATCTACATGTGCCAGACACAGTAACAAGCCTTTTGCAAATATTATATTATTTTAAATGCTCATAACAACCCAATGAGGTTACCTCCCTTTTTAAATTTATGAAATCTGATAACAAGAAAGGAAAGAGACTTACTGTAGGGGATATGGATACTAAGAGGTAGAGCTGGGATTCCAACCTAAACCTACTTGGTTCCAAAGCCTGACACTTATCCACTATTCCCACTTGCAGTGAGCATTGGACCATGCTCTTAACTATCACTCTTTACAGGTCCATGGACCCCTAGTGTTATTTGGAAGCCAAATTTGATAGATAATGGCATACTAAAGTTCATGCTAAGAAGCAAGAAAATGATAGGGATCCAGTTCAGAAGAGGTGCCCACTTTCAGCAAAGTGCTAGGACCACAAAGTATTTACTAGTGAAGAATGAGGAATCAAAATGACCCAAAGATCCAGTTGCTTTTTCCCTTGTGTTTGGCTACAGTGAGTAATGTTTCACAGTCGTGTCATCCAAGCACCAAAGGCAAATGACCACGTGTGCCAGCCAAAGAGGAACATGGCTTTCATTTATTTTGCTCCCTTAGGCCTCCTTATGAGGGAAGAAGGAAGTTGAATTACCTCCCCACCCCCCCAAAAAATCTGGATTTGCTAGATTGGCAAAATGGACATTGGTGAAATACTGACAGGCTCCTCTAAAGACACCAGAAAGCCCTTATTTTGCTGTTTATATGATAATCACTGCACTACGGAGTACTTGCTGTGTCCTAAACATCCATCAACATCTCCTTTAGTTCATCCAACAACATAACGAAATGAGTACCATTATTATCCCAATTTTGCTCTTGAGAAATCTGCCACTCATTGATGTGGCAGATTTCTCAAGAGTAAAATTGGGATAATAATGGTACTCATTTCATTGTCCTATACAGTGATATGGTAACTCCCATAAGACCCCACACCTAGCAAGTGGCCTGGCCAAGGATCCAAACCACACTCTCTCTGACTTCACTATACTCCCACATTCCTGGGAGTTGACCCCAGCCATGTTGGAGAATGGCAACTCCTTGCAATGGCAGGAAGCATCACTATTTCTGCTTTGGTGGCAAAGCCTTTAAGACACAGCTGATTTCTATTATCTCTCATAATCAGTTACTCCTTTCTCCCTGGAACAGAATTGAAGTCATCAAACACCTACCAGATGCTTTCCATTTTTTACCATTTAATCTTCCCATCAGTCTCAAGATGGCAATACCAATCACCATTTGGCAGGCGAGGAAATCAAGTCTTAGAGGGATTGAGGTGACTAAAGTTTCACAATAGTGAGAGGCCGAATGGAATTTGAACCCAGGTCCACTAACTTCGAAGCCTGAGCATTTTGCATCTGGCACACTGCTCAGGATATCCACAGTGGGCCATGGTTACTCCTCCTGTTATATATGCTGGTGACATAGAAATAGGTGTCTCCAAACAGGGTAACAGGAGCCCAAGCCTGGCTTATTGGCCAATTTCTGAAGCACTCAATGCCACTCTCTATTAAGCCTAATTATTCAATACTTAGGCCTTTAAACTTTTTATTAGCTCATTACCTACTTATTTATTTTGCTGAGTCAAGTCTTTTAAGCTAACTGCATTGTCTATGAACTAGGGGAAAACGAAGGAAGTGGAAGAAGTCAGTATTACTAATATCATCAACAGCTCCATCTCCAGCTTTAAACGGAAGATCAGCTTTGCCAGCATTGAAATTTCCAGTGACAATGTTGACTACAGTGACTTGACAATGAAAACTAGCGACAAGTTCAAGTTTGTCTTCCGAGAAAAGATGGGCAGGATTGTTGATTATTTCACAATTCAAAACCCCAGTAATGTTGATCACTATTCCAAACTACTGTTTCCTTTGATTTTTATGCTAGCCAATGTATTTTACTGGGCATACTACATGTATTTTTGAGTCAATATTAAGTTTCTTGCATGCCATAGGCCTTCAACAGGACAAGATAATGATGTAAATGGTATTTTAGGCCAAGTGTGCACCCACATCCAATGGTGCTACAAGTGACTGAAATAATATTTGAGCCTTTCTGCTCAAAGAATGAACCTCCAACCGTTATTCTAAGCTGTGTAGAAGTCCTAGCATTACAGCATCTTGTAATAGAAACATCAGTCCATTCCTCTTTCATCTTAATCAAGGACATCCCCATGGAGCCCAAGATTACAAATGTACTCAGGGCTGTTTACTCGGTGTCTCCCTGGTTTGCATTTACCTCGTATAAAGAATGGGAAGGAGACCATTGGGTAATCCTCAAGTGTCAGAAGTTGTTTCTAAAGTAGTCATACATATTTTTTACAAAATCTCTGCAGTGCTTATAAAATACATTGTTGCCTATTTAGGGAGTGATATTTTCTAGTTTTTGTTCCTGGTTAAAATGAAATATGGGCTTATGTCAATTCATTGGAAGTCAATACACTAACTCGATACCAAGATGAGTTTTTAAATAATGAATATTATTTAATACCACAACAGAATTATCCCCAAATTCCAATAAGTCCTATCACTGAAAATTCAAATATAAATGAAGAAAAAATTAGTAGATCAATAATCTAAACAAATCCCTTGGTTCTAAGATACACTGGATTCCCCACACTGGAAGGACTCTGAGGCTTTATTCCCCCACTATGCATATCTTATCATTTTATTATTATACACACGTCCATCCTAAACAATACCAAAGCCCTTTTCCCACGCATGGATGGAAATGGAAGATTTTTTTTAACTTGTTCTAGGAGCCTTAATATGGGCTGTTGCCATGAAGGCTTGCAGAATTGAGTCCATTTTCTAGCTGCCTTTATTCACATACTGATGGGGTACTAAAAGTACTGGGTTGACTCAGAGAGTCGCTGTCATTCTGTCATTGCTGCTACTCTAACACTGAGCAACACTTTCCCGGTGGCAAGTCCCCTGTATCATTCCAAGAGGAGCATTCATCCCTTTGCTCTAATGATCAGGAATGATGCTTATTAGAAAACAAACTGCATGACCCAGGAACAAGTGGCTTAGCTTAAGTAAACTTGGCTTTGCTTGGATCCCTGATCCTTCCAGCTGGTCTACTATGAGTGGCTTATCCTGCATGAGCAGGGCATGCTGGCCCTGAGTACTGAACTTTCTGAGTAACAGTGAGATACGTTACAGAACCTACGTTCAGGTTGCGGGTGAGCTGTCCTCTCCAAATCCAGCCAGAGATGCACATTCCTCGGCCAGTCTCAGCCAACAGTACCAAAAGTGATTTTTGAGTGTGCCAGGGTAAAGGCTTCCAGTTCAGCCTCAGTTATTTTAGACAATCTCGCCATCTTTAATTTCTTAGCCTCCTGTTCTAATAAATGCACAGCTTTACCTTTCCTGTCAGAAATAAACCATGGCTCTAAAAGATGGTTTCCCTTCTGTCACTCCCTATAGCCACAGGTTCTCATTCCTTTTCCCATTATACTTCTCACAATTCAGTTTCTATGAGTTTGATCACCTGATTTTTTAACAAAATGTTTCTAATGGGAATGGGTGGGGGTGCTGGTGAAACTAGGTGAAATGTGGTTGTATGAGCCAATCATATCTGTGATTTAAAAAAAAAAAAGTTTAAAAGGAAATATCTGTTCTGAGACCCCATTTAAGCATTATATAAAAACAATGATAAAGATGTGAAACTGTGAAATAAATATACCGTATTAGCTACCCACCAAATCAAGTGGTCATCTATACAATGATTGTTATAAGATCCAATTTGGAGAAGGTATGTATCACAGTGCAAACTCAATGGGCTCACATTCTTCTATCCTCATGTTCCCCCAACCCCAGACAGTACACATATATGCTCAAGACACACATACTAACCCTACCATTAATATCTTCTGCCAAGCAAATAGTAAATGCTGGTGACACAGCCAATGTTTTCTTTGACATCACTGCACCGCAACACTTGCCTTGCAGTTAAACAATTGAGCCTGGTGATAGCGAAAGAGCCAATTCTCAAAAAGTGTCACAGATTTTCTTCCAAGCATCCTTTATCTCTTGGAATTCTCTTTTTTGCTGTTGAATTATATTTTTATAGTTTGAGAATACACTTTGCAGGGGGAACATTGACTCTTGGATTTTGTATCACTCTGCACTAAAGTGTAGCTACTACATTAGAGTTCTCAGTAAAAACTTCTAATATTCTAAACCTGTCCATTGTATCCCCTACCCAGAGCAGTCCCAGTGATCATGTTGTTCAAAATATTTACTTCTTGGTTGAAAATATCAAGAACAACCTCACCAAATTTCCAAAGGACATGAAACTAGCTGGGGTTGGAAATATTCTAAGTCATAGAAATATAATTATTAGTTAACTTGCTACTGAGACAACAATAGTCTCAATATAAGAAATCATAAAAATATAGGAAGACACTCAATAGCAACTAAATGGCAGATGGTTCATTTCAAATGAAAGGGAGAAATGAGGGTGGGGCGTGGTGGCTCATACTTGTAATTCCAGTACTTTGGGAGGCTGAGGCAGGTGGATCACTTGAGGTCAGGAGTTCAAGACCAGCCTGGGCAACATGGCGAAAACCTGTCTCTATTAAAAATAGAAAAAATTAGCTGAGCGTGGTGGTGGGTGCCTGTAATTACAGCTACTCGAGAGGCTGAGGCAGGAGAATCACTTGAACCCAAGAGGCAGAGGTTGCAGTAAGCCGAGATCACACCACTGCACTGGGCGACAGAACGAGAATCCATCTCAAAAAAAAAAAGAAAAGAATAAATGAAAAAAAGGAGAAATGAGCATAGCAGAAAAGGGGTGGAGATTACAGTAGACCTCAAGCTGGAAATGAGCAGGCAATGCAGGGGAGTCCCTGTAGAAGAAAAGTACAGTATGGCTTTCACTGCCAGGTGATATGGTTTGGCTCTGTGTTCCCACCCAAATTTCATCTCGAATTGTAATCCCCACATGTGGAGGGAGGCACCTGGTGGGAGGTGATTTGATCATGGGGATGGTTTCCCCCATGCTGTTCTCGTGATAGTGAGGGAGTTTTCACAAGAGCTGATGGTTTTAAAGTATAGCACTTCCTTGCTCTCTCTCTCTCCTGCTGCCATGTAAGACATGCCTTGCTTCCCCTTTGCCTTCCACCATGATTGTGTTTTCTGAGGCCTCCCCAGCCATGCAGAACTGTGAGTCAATTAAGCCTTCTTTGTTTATAAATTACCCATTCTCAGGTAATATCTTTATAGAAGTGTGAAAACGAACTAATACACAAGGCAAGTTTAGTGACAAGCATAAAGATCTGCAGTTAGTGGGAGTTTGAGATCAAGATATGGTCTTTCGGCCAGGTGCAGTGGCTCATGCCTGTAATCCCAGCACTTTGAGAGGCCAAGGTGGGCGGATCGAGACCATTCTGGCTAACATGGTGAAACCCCATCTCTACCAAAAATACAAAAAATTAGCCAGGTGTGGTGGCGCATGCCTGTAGTCCCAGCTACTCAGGAGGCTGAGGCAGGAGAATCGCTTGAACCCATGAGGCAGAGGTTGCAGTGAGCCGAGATGGCGCCACTGCACTCCAGCCTGGTGACAGACACTCCATCTCAAAAAAAAAAAAAAAAGAGATAAGGTATTTCTTCAGTGTTGTGCCTTACTCTTACACATAGGGAGCAGTTCTTCTCAGCTGCTGGCCTATAGTGAATTTTTATCAGTTTACTGCCAAAGCTCCTTGCTTTTTAAAACGTATACATTTGTAAAATTGTCTCTTAACAGACAAGGAATTACACCCTAATATGTGATCAATGTAAGTTATGTATGATATTTTTAAAAAGAAAAATTGAAAACATGTTTAATCTATTTTTAAAATTAAATATATATTAAATTACATATAATTTTCAACAGTTTTGTAAAGAATTTAAATATATATCAGACTGCAGTATATTTGGGTTGAAAACACTGAGTTCAATTTTGGCCCATACTTCTAGGGATGTACAGAAATGGGGAAAGAGAGAAGAATGACAGAAGTGATTTAAATAATAGAAAACAAATCCAACAAGAAGGAGCTTTTGTACCTTGGAAAGTAAGCTGAGTGAATGACTGTCATTATTAAGTTCAAGAGAAATTTTGTGCAAGGGACATGCTGTTCCACTATTCACCTGAATAAGTGAACTGAATAAAAGTAAATAGGCATAAAAGCACTTCAGAGAAAGCCTAATTGTTTAGAAGGAAGAAAATGTGCAGGTTGAATAATGAAATGCTCAGATTCTCCATCTGGAAACTTCCCATGAGAATAAAGAATCATCTCTCCCTTTGATTTTGCCATCCAGCTGCCTGGAAGCAGACAGCTCTATTTTACCAGGTAATCTTGGAAGGTTGTAGATGCAGGGAGATGCCTCTGGCTGCAGAAAATTAAAGTGTCAAAGTATTGCTAACATAAAACAAATGCCTAAGAATATTCCTGGTGGCCCACAAGGTTGAACTTCAAAATTATGATTTCTTTTGGGGGATCTGAAGGGGAATCATGTGATTCATAGCTTTCAGTGACTTGGCTATGATATGAAACTTAACCACTCAATATCATTTCTTATAACTGTGCCTTTCCAGACATTAGATAAAATGCAATCCCATTTGAAAACTAGAAAAGACAATAGAACATGAAAAGTGAGTAAATAACTACCTGATGGTCCAATATCTCTGTGATCTTTGAGGACATCTGCATTTACAAGCCAGCTAGCTATTCTTCTCTCAGTGAAGACAAGAGCCAAGGGTTAAAGAGTTGTAGAGTTGGGCAATGTTGTGTATCTTTTTGCTGTAATACATTATAGCCATGAGTACAACTATATGCAGAGTCCTGTGAATCCTCCTGGTGAATCATCAAACCCAGCCAGTGGTCATGGGGACTCTGGACACACAGGCTTTGAAGCAGTGGTTCCTGAATCCGGCTGATCATAAGAGTCACTGGTGGAGCTTTATAGACAACTGACCCCAGAGTCTCAACTCAGACTTATGTACTCAAGACTTGTATTTTTCCAAGCTCTCCACATGTGAAGCCAGATGGGAAGACAGATACCACATGCCTTGGTGGAAAAGACAACAACTTCATGAAAACTATATTTTCAGGAGGGTGAAATAATACAGTGTGTCCACCACATGGAAACGTCCAACAGGATATGACTATTGAATATGAATAATATGTACAGCAGACAGAAAGCAAATTTTTCCTTCCATTTCATTGAATCTCCTATGTTAGTGCCAAGAAGGAACAGGACATCTGATATGGTTTGGATTTGTGTCTCCACCCAAATCTCATGTCAAATTGTAATCTCCAATGTTGGAAGATGGGCCTGGTGGGAGGTGATTGGATCATGGGGGAGGACTTCCCCCTTGCTATTCTCGTGATGATGAGTTCTTATGAGATCTGGTTGTTTAAAAGTGTGTAGCACCTCCCCCTTTTCTCTCTTCCTTCTGCTCCAGCCATGTAAGACGAGCCTGCTTCCCCTTCACCTTCTGCCATGACTGAAAGTTTCCTGAGGCCTCCCCAGCCATGCTTCCTATATAGCCTGTGGAACCATGAGCCAGTTAAACCTCTTTTCTTTATAAATTACCCAGTCTCAGGTAGTTCTTTATAGCAAAGCAAGAACAAACTAGTACAACATCTATTTCTGAAGTGGCCATAACATGACAAAAAAGCATCCAGTGATAAATTTGTGGTTGAAGAATGATGCAGGCATACAGGGATACAGCAGTTCTTTGTTGCAACTCCCAGTTTTTGAGACACTAAACTTTAACCTTAGTTAAAGTTAATTTGAGTCTATGTAAATCATTTAAAAACATTCTCAGAAATGCAAAAAGTTAGACTACCTGCAATCAAAGAACCTGCTTTCTGTAATGGGTAGGAGGGGGCAGCTGGCTTGAATGATGCCTCACAGGTAGCCCTCAAGGTCAGGGGTATGAGTCAAAAGCTTCACTAAGAACTCTCAGAGTAATGAAAGGAGGGAGCACTCAGCTGAGAAATATGCGATCATCAGAGTTGTGACATAAAAAGGCAACTCCAAATTTTTTCCACAAAGAATCTAGTTGCATTCCATTTCAGACTTATCTCAAAAGACTAATCCAGTTCAATTTAGTGTGGGAACCCAAGAATGAAAGTCAGACTTCCTTCTCCTTCTCAGGGCCTACCAACTTACTCTGTGTCTGCACCCAAGGCAGAGGCCTGCAGTTTCTTTGTGGACTAAGACATTTGTGTAATTTCCAAATTTTAGAAGTTTTGAAGCTGGGCTTTCAGGTTGAATACATTTATGGACACGTTTAACGAACAAGAATTGTGGCTATGTCCTTAAAACGTACAGAGAAGAGGCATGAATGATGAATAGACAGTTGGTCTCTATGAAAAGATTTCTTTTTAAAGCAAGTAGGCAAATATGTCTCTGATGGATTTTGCTTTTCAATAACAAATTATTGAACCAATTCACAAAAACATATCTTGAAGGATCGAAAAGCCCTCATTCATAAACCAAATCATATCTATGGAACAAAACAAAGGAAATGGGACAGGGTGACAGTGGAAACTGATAACCACAAATATCACCAATAAAAGTTAGATTCAGATGCCATGGCATTTAAAGCCACAAACTTTAGAATGCAATAATAAAGTGAATTTTCAGAATGTAAAGAAGTCCCAGGAGAAATTATCCATTTAAAAATATGAGATGTGCTTTTTCTGAATTTGTATATTTCTTAAATCATAACAAAACATTCTAATTCATTTCACAGAGGGATTCAAAGGCAAATTCTCAACAGGGAAATACAACTTTGTTTTTTATCTACTCCTTTAGGAATTTAATGTAATTTATTAAGTTATTTTTTCCACAAAGAATCTAGTTGCATTCCATTTCAGACTTATCCCAAAAGACTAATCCAGTTTAATTTAGTGTGGGAACCCAAGAATGAGAGTCAGGAGACCTGGACTCTACTATTAACTGAATCTCTATTTGCCTAAGTTTTCTAATATGTCAAAGGGAACAAATATATTCACCTTTCTATCTCACAGGTTTGTAGTATGGTTAAAAATTGAGATTATAGGCCGGGCGCGGTGGCTCACGCTTGTAATCCCAGCACTTTGGGAGGCCGAGGCGGGCGGATCACGAGGTCAGGAGATCGAGACCACAGTGAAACCCCGTCTCTACTAAAAATACAAAAAAATTAGCCGGGCGTGGTGGCGGGCGCCTGTAGTCCCAGCTACTCAGAGAGGCTGAGGCAGGAGAATGGCGTGAACCCAGGAGGCGGAGCTTGCAGTGAGCCGAGATTGCACCACTGCACTCCAGCCTGGGTGACAGAGCGAGACTCCGTCTCAAAAAAAAAAATTGAGATTATAAATGTGAAAATATTTTGGACATGTGATATCAGTCACACAAATGGGTCCTAATCAATCTGATACATGGTTATACACATATTACATACTCCCAGAAAATCAGTAGCTGGGACTTGATGAAGTGCAACCAGCTTATATGACATGTTAGTAGAAACTAGGGTGGGAGACTACACGGGATGTGTCCAAAATCAAACAGGGCACAGCCAAGACTAGAAGCCATGTCTTCTAGGCCTAGCATCTTTTCACCGATGCCATGAACTCCTCAAAGGATTCTGTGCACTCAGCTTCATGCTCAGCCTATGCAGAAGCATGGCTGCCAGATTACAACATCTACAGTACAACAGCAAGCCGCGACCTCATAAAGATTGAATGGCATTATCTGTGGCCTGTGTCTTGACGATCTCTCTCAATCTGCCAGGACTGTTCCACACCCCAACCCACACACCAGAAATTTGAGGCAGGGGCATCTCTGGAATCTTTCCTAGCAAATCAGATCATTCTTCCCCAGAAAAGACTTTTAAAGTCATTTGTTAGCCTAGAGGACCCTGCTTTTCACCTCTTCCGTCTATAAGTTCCTGCAAAGGAGATCACAAAAGCTGGCATCTTGCCCACAGTGCATATTGGAGCAGCCTGGCTCGCTGCTCCAAGAGCACAGTTAACAAGAACATCCTATTTCATCTCTACAAAGGTGAAAGATCTCAGCTCATGATTCCTCTCAGCACTACACTGGTGATTGTTTTAAAAATGCATTTGTATGTATACACAATGCCTTCCATTGCAATGAATCTTTCACACTTTTAAAGATAAGTTGTATGTTCTGACACTATAAATGGTAGTAAAGGTATTTCAAATTATCTCCCATTTGCTTACTGTATTAACCAAGAGAGTACATAAAGGGCAATAAAGTTACGTCTTTATCAGAAAAGCATACTGTGCTTTGGTAAGTACTATGCTGTCACAGCACCACTGTCTGCTCAAAGTTTTATAATGTTTTCCAAACAGAACACAGGAGTAAAGTAACTTTTATGCAGTTTGCTGGGGGAAAATATTAAGAATAATAACCATAGCGCAGTCCATTGGAGGTGTCTTTATTTTGCTTTTTCTCAGATAGAGAGACTTGCTCAAGTTGCATGAAAGGATGGGAGTCCATGGTGTGTAAATGTTAGTTAATAGCTACAATTTTTTATGTGACAAGTATGTACTAAGCACCTCACCTACCCTATCTCTCATCCTGACAATAGTCCTATAAGGTAGATGATATTAATCCATTTTGCAGAGGGGAAGACAGTGGTTCAAGGAGATTCAATGGCTGCCTCAAGGTTATATAGTTGGGAAGTGGCAGAGCTTTGATTTGAACCCAGGTCTATCTGGCCTCAAGACTTCTGCCTGGGCCGGGTGTGGTGGCTCATGCCTGTAATCCCAGCACTTTGGGAGGCTGAGGTTGGTGGATCACGTGAGGTCAGTAGTTCGAAACCAGCCTGGCCAACATGGTAAAACTCCATCGCTACTAAACACACAAAAATTGGCAGGGCATGGTGGCGCCCGCCTGTAGTCCCAGCTACTCAGGAGGCTGAGGCAGGAGAATCACTGGAACCCGGGAGCCAGAGGTTGCAGTTGAGATCATGCTAGTGCACTCCATCCTGGGCAATGAGAGTGAAACTCTGTCTCAAAAAAAAAAAAAAAAAACAAAACACATAAGCGTGCTTCATCCACTACACCGCACTGCCTCATTCTTACAAGTTGTTAGAAGTCTCCGGAATCTGGATCCAAGTTAGACAATAACAGAAATGGAAGAAATGCAAACAATAATAAGATCATGCCCCTTTCACTTCCCCACCTTAGAAATGTCCACTGAACTTTCCATCTCCAAAGCCAGTAACTCATAAGGGTGATGGGAAGAAACAAACTGACCCTGTGAAGAATTCAAGGAGGATACTGGAGAGGTTAGGAGCCTGGCTTTGACCTGAGTCAGCTTAGGTTTCTGCCCTGGCTCTGCCTGTCACCAGTTAGCTGTGTGACCTGACTTAACCTCTTTGTACCTTATTTCCTTCTCTGTAAAATATGAAAAATGTTCTTATGGCCTCCAATGTTGCAATGTGTGCAGTGCACACAATGATACCAAGCAGGCAGAGCACTTAAAGTTCCTGGCCGATTATTGCATGCTCCGTAAATGTTATCTCTTTTTTATTGGAACTTTGGCTGTGAGGTTGCTATATAAAAATAAAAGGCACATTATTGGTCAAACAAAACAAAATTCACAGTTTCTGGCTTAACTGGTTTTTGTTGGCACCTAATGGTCGTACACCTCTTGATTTAAGAGAGCCTTAAAAACAAAGAGTGGATATCAAACACTGGGTTTCTATTTGCAAGGACAGATGCTTTTTTTGGGCTCAGCTAAAACTAAAGTCTAGTCAGACAGCCCAAATCAAAACCCATTTTATTTCTCCTGCAAGTTTAAGTAGGAAATCAGTGCGGCTAAGAGTGTGAAGTGAAATCTCTAGAATTTATAATGAATAGGTCAGTCCCTGAACTGCACATTCCTCCCTTTCCTATTTTTACATATAAAATTTTGGCTGTCATTTCCACCATTCCCAAACTCTTCTTTAAAAAAATTGTTCTAAATAATATTATTGAAAATAAAATAGCAGCCTATCGACATATAGAGCTGACATAGGGACCACATCTGGGTAGGTTTCCTTTAAGGAAACTCTCTACTCGACCTTCAGTCTTTCCATATGTGGCTTAATCCAAGGGCAAATGAGGATGTCCTCTTAGAAAGAAAGCACATTAAAACATTTACCTTGGGATTAATGAAGAATGGAAGACATTTGGGCAAGAAGTGGGAAAGGAGAATGAAGTCATCGGGTGCCTAACACTGTAAGTAACTTAGAAGTTAGGCACTCAACATAAAGTTTTGCATTAAAGATTAAAACACAGAGTTTCCAATAAGTAAAGTCTTTATGGGAGTTTACACCAACTATTACCCATATCACTGGGTCCTTATAGAATTATTTTTAGGCTTAATACTTACTTCCCAAAGAAGCCTTTCTTTCCTCTCCAAAAAGCTCAAGTCCTTGTTTCATAGACTATAGCAGTACATGCCTTTCATTAAAAGCCCCATCAATGTGATCACAGCTGTAATTGTACACGTATCCAAACCATTCATTGTTAACTATCTGTCTTTCCCTGAGATATGGACTTCATACAGGCAAGGACTCTGTCTGCCTTTATTCCCTGAGCCCCCACAGTGCCTAATATAGTGACTCCACATAAAAAGAATCTAATAAACATTTGTAGAGTTAATAAATATATTCATTGAGTACAGAAATATTGAACCAAATTCTGTCCTGGAGACTAGAGTAGTGTTTCCCCAAGAGTCCTTGGAGTGAGAAAGCCTGGGTTTGAGTCTTGGCTGTGATACTTATTAGCTGTGTGGTGTTAGTCAAATTAATTCCTCTCTCTGTGCCTCATCTGTCAACTGGTGATAATAATAGATCTTACTTCACTGGGTTATTACATAGGTAAAATGAATTAAAACATATACATTGCTTAGGCCAGGCACAGTGGCTCACGTCTGTAATCCCAGCACTTTGGGAGGCTGAGGCGGGTGGATCACGAGGTCAGGAGATCGAGACCATCCTGGCTAACACGGTGAAACCCTGTCTCTACTAAAAATGCAAAAAATTAGCCAGGTGTGGTGGCACGCGTCTGTAGTCCCAGCTACTCAGGAGCCTGAGGCAGGAGAACAGCTTGAACCCGAGAGGCAGAGGTTGCAGTGAGCCGAGATCGCGCCACTACACTCCAGCCTAGGCAACAGAGTGAGAATCTGTCTCGAAACAAAACAAAACAAAACAAAATGTACATTGCTTACAGCAATGCCCTGTACATAACAATCCCTGAGAAAATATAACCTACTGTTATTATGATTCTTACAAACACCACTTTGGCTAGATGATCTGGGAATAAAAAGGCATATTTCGTCCAATAATTTTGGAAAATACTGCTTTAAATAAAGTTAAAGGGCTGCCTGTTTCAAGACTTGTCAGAACTTTCAAAATACTAATGTGCATTATGAATGTCTAAGGGGGACATCTTGTACAGTGTTTCCAAAATGTATTTGATATCAGAGTCCTACTTGTGAGTAAATTATACTAGCGTAGCTCACGGATAGTTTATGGAACACATTTTGTGAAATGCTGGATTTGATTCTTTAGTAGAAAAATAACAAGATGCCGGGTGTAGTGGCTCATGCCTGCAATTTTAGCACTTTGGGAGGCCAAGGTGGGCAGATTACTTGAGTTCAGGAGTTCCAGACCAGCCTGGGCAACATAGCAAAACTCTGTCTCTACAAAAAGTATAAAAATTAGTGTGGTGGTGCGTGCCTGTAATTCTAGCTACTTGGGAGGCTGAGGTGGAGGGATTGCTTGAGCCTGGAGGCAGAGGATGCAGTGAA
This sequence comes from Hylobates moloch, assembly GCF_009828535.3. NCBI lineage: Eukaryota > Metazoa > Chordata > Mammalia > Primates > Hylobatidae > Hylobates > Hylobates moloch. The sequence goes on from NW_026652281.1 coordinate 147,978,572, forward strand.
CCATGATTGTGCCAGTACACTCCAGCCTTGGTGACAGACCTGTCTCAAAATAAAAAAGAAAAAGAAAAATAACAACAAACAAAATTTGGGAGGAAATATTTTTCAAAATTATAGATTGAAGAAATATTATTTAAGAAAGTAACTCTTTCTTAAAATATAATTAATGACACATAAAATATATGAAAAGAAAATCTAATCTTAAGTGTTGTGTTTTGTTTTGTTTTGTTTTGTTTTGTTTTGTTTTGTTTGAGACAGAGTGTCACTCTGTCGCCCAGGCTTGAGTGCAGTGGCACGATCTCGGCTCACTACAGCCTCCACCTCCCTAGTTCAAGCAATTCCCCTGCCTCAGCCTCCTGACTAGCTAGGATTACAGGCACCTGCCACCATGTCCAGCTAATTTTTTTGTATTTTTGGTAGAAACGGGGTGTCACCATGTTGGCCAGACTGGTCTTGAACTCCTGACCTCAGTCAATCTGCCTGCTTTGGCCTCCCAAAGTGCTGGGATTACAGGCGTGAGCCACTGTACCTGGCCAAGTTTTTATTTCTTTATTTTTGGAGACACACTCTGTCACTTTATCACCTATCACCTAAGCTGGAGTGCAGTGGTGCAATCTTAGCTCACTGCAACCTCTGCCTCTCAGGTTCAAGCGATTCTTATGCCTCAGCTTCCCGAGTACCTGGGACTACTGGCATGCACCACCATGCCCGGCTAATTTTTGTATTTTTAGTAGAGGTGGGGTTTCGCTGTTTTGGCCAGGCTGCTCTTGAATTCCTGGCCTCAAGTGATCACCCACCTCAGCCTCCCAAAGTGCTGGGATTACAGGTGTGAGCCACCACGCTCAGCCTAGCATTAAGTTTTTAAAGCCCAATGTCTTACTTGGGCTGAGGTACCAGAGACCTTATAGCACCTGAGAGCAAAATCCCAGCTTAAGCTTGGGAGCTTGCGGAAAGGTCCACGCACAAGACAAGGCTGAGCTCCACACTCACAGGTGCGCCTGGTGATGTGCTTAGTTACAAATTAGACTTTGCCTTTCTCCTTCTCCCTACAAATAATCTAACCAGGTACATTTGTTTGCTAGGACTGCTGTAACAAAGTACCACAGACTAGGTGGCTTAAACAACAGATATTAAGTTTCTTACGGTTCTGGAGGCCAGAAGTCTGAGGTGTCAGTAGGGCTTATAAGTGGCCATTCTCTTGATGTCTTCATATGGTCTTCTGCTCTGTGCCTGTCCAAATTTCCTCTTCTTATAAGAACACCAGTCATATAGGATTAGGGTTTTCATGAATGATCTCATTTTAATTTAATTACCTCTTTAAAGACCTGATCTCCAAATACAGTCACATTCTGACGTCCTGGGGGTTAGGACTTCAGCATATAAATTTTTGGGCAAGGGATGGAGAGGGTTGGAAATGACACAATTCAGCCCATAACACCAGCTCTGATTTCTCTCACTGGCCACCTCAAAGAGTGAGGGGTTATTGTGTGTCCTTTTCAATTTCCTGCATTACAAAACAAAAAGGATTTTTTTCTTTTTCAGATGGAGTCTCACTCTGTCGCCAGACCAGAGTACAGTGGTACAATCTTGGCTCACTGCAACCTCCACCTCCCAGGTTCAAGCGATTCTCCTGCCTCAGCCTCCCAAGTAGCTGGGACTACAGGCACGTGCCACCATGCCCAGGTAATTTTTGTATTTTTAGTAGAGACGGGGTTTCACCATGTTGGCCAGGATGGTTTCAATCTCTTGACCTTGTGATCCACCTGCCTCAGCCTCCCAAAGTGCTGGGATTACAGACATGAGCCACCTCGCCTGGCCCATGAAAAGGAAAAATTTAAGCCCTCTGCTAAGTTACCCATCACCATTGTTTCTTGCCCAATTTTCCTCCAACCATTTTAGCTCTTACTCTGTCTCCCACAAACCAAGAGAGCCCCCATGACTCAGGTCCTCCAGTGCCTCTACCTTCCTTTTGGGAACAGCTGAGCAGCATCGTGCTTCTCCACAGATTCCCAGTGCCTATCCTTAAAGAGTCTTTGCACCACTCAACCCAATCCTTTTCAGATCCTGCCACTTCCTCTGCTGCCAAGGGTCTGCTATCACAGAATAAGGATTTAAAACCCACAGAATCCCAAAGATCTCCTCCAGCAGTGTTAAAATAGGGATAATCTTCTTTCACAACTGGGGAAACACAGGGCACTCATAATCTGATGACAGCTTACAGGACTGTGAACAGCCTCAGTGCCTAACACAGCCATGGCTATTCTCCTAAAACAGTGAGGATGGACTTCACCAGCTTCCCTCAGAACCAGGAACTGGGTAGAGGGCATGGCTGTAAGAGTTAAAGAAAGAGAGAGGCAACACAAAATGCGGCTTAACAGTCAAAGACAGGTTTATTTTGGAGAGATAGCCCTGAGAGGGGCTTCTGGCCAATTTCAGTCAGGAGTGCTTTCTCTTGCAGACTAACAGTATATATTGGTTTTAGGGTGAGGGGGCTTATCACAAGCTTGGACTGTTTCTGTGTGAAGGAGAAGTTCGTGGTGGGGTTGGAATGTCTCTGGGTGGAGGGGAAGTTATCTTGGGGCTGACATCTTTCTGGCTGGAGTGGGGTTATCTCAAGGCTGGCATCTTCCCAGCTGGTGGGGGGTTATCTTGGGGCTAGCACGTCTCTGGTCAGGCAGGAGTTTGGAATGTTTCTGATTAGAGAAGTTATTTGTGGTTTATGTTCATGCTGACCTTAGCCATTAGGCTGATGCCCTTTGGATTTAGGTGGTTTTATTATTAAGGTGAATTTTAAAATGAGGTGCTGGTCAATGATGGTTATGCTGCTATTCAGTCAATGTCAAGGCATTTGGTTTCTGTAATGGAAAGCAGGAGATTTTTTTTTTATTTTTAATTACCTTGTTATGTGATAGAAGTCACAGAGTGAAAGAAAAGTATGAAACGTTGCCTTTTTACATACCTGACCTTCTGATAGGCTGTATGTTTTAGGGACAGATAACTTCCTAATGAGACTTTTTATAATAAAGCTTTCATCGCTTCGAAAAATATTAACTTTTGTAGCTCTTCTGGGTAGATCAAAAGGACCCTGCAGTTATAGTTACAATATCCTAAAGATTTAGCTTCTCAGTAATAATGGGTAAGAGCCTTAGCATTGCCACGGGCCAAAACTATATTATTTGAAATGAAACCTCTCATAAATATCCAACTATGAAGTCACTATCTATCAACTGCTGTTATATAAACAGGACAGTGCTAAATCTCCCATCTGCCAATATCAGACTGCCACAAAGAATGATTTGGTGTCCAGTACTCACAAATTAAACAAGCTCTTGCTCTGTCAGCCAATTCTGGGAAGCCAAGTTTGGTTTGGGCAGCCACAGTGTAAGAGGGTCCAAGTAAGGAGACCTGCTAGGGCCTGAATTCCTCATGCATTTCCCTTTTGCCAAAAGCTTAGACCTCCCTTAGCCTCAGTAGTTCTCTTCACTGGTATAAGATGTGATCAATTCTTTAGAAAGAATACTGGAGCAACCAGCGTCCACCTCCTACCCCCTTTTCCACAGCTTTCTCCACATCTTTGTGTCAGAGTCAAGCCCTGGACTTTGAAAACCAAAAATAAAATTCTAAGACCCCCAACTGACTAATGGACACCCTCTCAGCCAAGGGCACGCCAAAAAAACCTGAAAACCTAATTCAGGCCATGATGGGAAGCGGGAGTCAGGTATGCCTCATTATACTCTCCTCCGTTGGGGATTCAGGCTCAACTGACCAGCATTAACATTAAAACAGAGATCTTAAGACTAACACAACAGACTCTGTAGCAGTAAGATACCAGCATGACAGCTAGCAGGCCCTGAAGGAAATCAAAATATTTTAACCCCAAATTTATTTATTTGACACATTTTGAAATGGCCCTGCAAAGCTGTCTCTTGTGGGGAAAATCTACATTCTGTAGAGAATCCCCTTCGTCTTCCAGGTCTTTTTCCTGATCCAGGAGAGAATTAACTAAGAGTCTGGCATCTTTTTTTTTTTTTTTTTTTTGAGACAGAGTCTTGCTCTGTCACCCAGTTTGGAGTGCAGTGGTGCAATCTTGGCTCACTGTGACTTCCGCCTCCTGGGTTCAAGCAATTCTCATGCCCCAGCCTCCCGAGTAGCTGGGATTACAGGCAGCTGCCACCATACCTGGCTAATTTTGTATTTTTAGTAGAGACAGGTTTTCACCATGTTGACCAGGCTGCTCTTGAACTCCTGACCTCAGGTGATACACCCAGCTCAGCCTCCCAGCATTCTGGGATTACAGGTGTTAGCCACAGCACCCGGTGAGTCTGGCATCTTTTTAAGTCTGATAAGAAACATTTGTAATGCATTTTCTCTGAAGCCTACTACCTGGAGGCTTCATCTGCATAATAAGAACCTTGATTTCCACAACCCCTGAACCCAGACCCTTTGTTCTATTGATTTCAGGTCTTTAAAGATTTAACTCTTTCAACCAATTGCCAATCGGGAAATCTTGGAATTCATCTATGACCTGGAAACCCCCCCACAACCTGCTTCGAGATGTCCCACCTTTCCGGACTGAACCAATGTACATTTTACATATATTGATTGTTGTCTTATGTCTCCCTAAAACGTGTAAAACCAAACCGTAGCCTGAACACCTTGGGCACAGGTTCTCAGGACTTCCTGGGGCTGTGTCATGGGTCATGGTCCTCACATTTGGCTAAGGGTAAATCTCCAAATATTTTACAGAATTGACTCTTCATCGGCAATTTCCAGCACCAAACAGGAGACTGGTCTCCCCTGAGCAGCTTCCCTGTGTTGCTCTCACTCTACTCTAAGTGAGCTCACGCCTACCTGGTTCACTATAGTTCTTTTTTGTTTTGTTTGTTGTTGTTGTTGTTTTGTTTTGTTTTTGAGATGGATTCTCACTCTGTCACCCAGGCTGGAGTGCAGTGGTGCAATCTTGGCTCACTACAACCTCTGCCTCCTGGGTTCAAGCAATTCTCGTGCCTAAACCTCCTAAGTAAGTGGGATTATGGGCACACCTCACCACACCTGGATAATTTTTGTATTTTTAGTGGAAGTGGGTTTTGCCATGTGGCCAGGCTGGTCTCAAACTCCGGACCTCAGGTGATCTGCCCACCGCAGCTTCCAAAAGTGCTGGGATTACAGGCGTGAACCACCATGCCCAGGCCAATTGCTGATGTTTCTGAGATAGGGCTCACTCTGTTGCCCAGGCTTAAGTGCAGTGGTGCAATCTCTACTCACAGCCTTGATCTCCAGGCTCAGATGATCCTCCCACCTCAGCCTCCCAAGTAGCTAGAATTACAGGCACACACCACCACATCCGGCTAATTTTTGTATTTTTAGTAGAGATGGGGTTTTGTCATGTTGCCCAGGCTGGTCTCAAACTCCTGAGCTCAAGTGACTCCCCAGCCTCAGCAAGTCAATCCTTAGAATCCAAAGTTCTGGGATTACAGATGTGAGTCACCATGCCCAGCCTGTCCACTGTGGTTCTAGTCCATACCAGAAATGCGGATGGGATGTCAGTGGATCACATCTTGAGAAACTGCTGTAAACAGTGTGAAATCTTCAATAGAATTTACTTTTAAGGGCAGGGATTACCTATTATTAACCTTTTCATATATCTTATTTGAGGGCCTGGAACATGATAGTCACTTAATACATGTGTGATGATCTGAGCTCAAGCCAAGATTATTGTTTTCAAGCCTAACATTTTTAAGTAGAGAAGTATCAGAGGTGACCAGCCGCAGTGGCTCACGCCTGTAATCCCAGCACTTTGGGAGGCCGAGGCGGGTGGATCACTTGAGGTCAGGCGTTCGAGACCAGCCAGCCAACATAGTGAAACCCTGTCTCTACTAAAAATACAAAAACTAGCCAGGCAGGGTGGCGGGCACCTGTAATCCCAGCTACTTGGGAGGCTGAGGCAGGAGAATCGCTTGAACACGGGAGGCAGAGGTTGCAGTGAGCTGAGATTGCACCACTACACTCCAGCCTGGGCGACAGAGTGAGACTCCATCTCAAAACAAAAAAGTATCAGAGGCATTCAAACCAGAGCAACTCCATCTTGAACAGGGAGGGGTTGGGTAAAATAAGGCTGAGACCTACGGGGCTTCATTCCCAAGAGGTTAGGAATTCCTAGTCACAGAATGAAACAGAGGTCAGAACAAGATACAGGTCACAAAGACCTTGCTAATAAAACAGGATGTAGTGGGGAAAAAAAAAAAAAAAAAAACAACCAGCCAAAACCCACCAAAAACCGAAATGGCAATGAAAGTGACCTCTAGTTGTCCTCATTGTTCATTATAGATGAATTATAATACATTAGCTTGCTAAAAGACACTCCCGCCATCACCATGACCGTTTATAAATGCCATAGCAATGTACAGAAATTACCCTATACAGTCTAAAAAGGGGAGGAAATTTCAGTTCCAGAAATTGCCTATCCCTTTCCCAGATAACTCATGAATAATCCACCCCTTGTTTAGGATGTAATCAATAAGTCACTATAAGTATATTCACTTGAACAGTCCATGCCACTGCTCTGCCTATGGAGTAGCCAGAGTAGCCATTCTTTTATGCCTTTCCTTTCCTTTTTTTTTTTTTTTTTTTGAGATGAAGTTTTGCTCTGTCGCCCACCCTGGAGTGCAGTGGCGCAATCTTGGCTCACTGCAACCCCCTGCCTCCAGGGTTCAATCTATTCTGGTGCGTCAGCCTCCTAAGAGTTGGAATTACAGGTGCATGCCACCATACCCTGCCAATTTTTTTTTATTTTTAGTAGAGACAGGGTTTCACCATGTTGTCCAGGCTGGTCTCAAACTCCTGACCTCAAGTGATCCGCCCCCCTTGGCCTCCCAAAGTGCTGGGATTACAGACGTGAGCCACCACGCCCAGCCGATTACTTTCTTAATAAACTTATTTTCACTTTACTCTGTGGACTTGCCCCAAATTCTTTCTTGCACCTTAAGGTCCAAGAACCCCCTCTTGGGGTCTGGATCAGGATCCCTTTCTGGTAACGGAAGTAACATGATTGTTTTGGTTTTAGACAGCAAATAATAGCCAGGATGTTTAAAAATAGAACAACTTTCACTCATACTTCATTACTTCTCTAAAACAGATTAAAATACAATGTTAATTTGCTACGTCTTTCTCCAGCTTTACTTAGAAAATGGAGAAAAAAGATTAGAGATCATAGTCAAGGGGACCAATTTTGCCTCCTTTAATTAAAGTGGAAGAACACATTAGAATAGTAATTCCAGGTATAGGAATGGGTTTCTAATTGGTTGAGATTGCCATAACTCTAATGATGTACCAAACCCTATTGTAGGAGTATTTTTTTTTCTTTTTTGAGATGGAGTTTTGCTCTTGTCCCCCAAGCTGGAGTGCAATGGCGCAATCTTGGCTCACTGCAACCTCCACCTCCCAGGCTCAAGGGATTCTCCTGCTTCAACCTCCCAAGTAGCTGGGATTACAGGCACACGCCACCATGCCCAGCTAATTTTTGTATTTTTAGTAGAGACGGGGTTTCACCATGTTGGCCAGGCTGGTCTCGAACTCCTGACCTCAGGAGATCCACCTACCTTAGCCTCCCAAAGTGCTGGGATTACAGGCGTGAGCCACTGCAACCGGCCTCTTTTTTTTTTTTTTCTTTTTGGGAGCCACCGTGTTTTTTTAATAATCTAATTTTGGAGGTGACACATGACCGCTTCTGCTATATTCTGTAGTCACAGAGATCAACCTTGGTTTAGCATGGGAGGGGAATACACAATGGTGTGACCAGCAGGAAGCAGGGGTCAGGGGAGGCTACCTTAAAGACTGCCTACTACAACCTTCAGGCTTCTGTTTCTATCTCTTGGGGCAGATATTACCTGAATTAGGGTCATCCAGAGAAACAGGCCAATAGGATGTATATATATCTCTCTAGAAAGAGGTGTATTATAAGGTATTGGCTCATATGATTATGGGGGCTGCCATTTGCAAGCTGGAGACCTAGAAAACCTCATGGTATAGCTCGGTCTGAGAGCCAGAGACCCTATGGTTCAGGTTCCAGTCTGAATCTGAAGGTCTCAGAGCCAGGAGTGCTGAGAGCAGGAGAAGATCGATGTCCCAGCTCAAGCAATCCAGCAGAGATAGTTCACCTTCTTCTTCTTCTACTCAGGCCCTCAACAGAATGGATGATGCCCACCCCCACTGGTGAGGGCCATCTGCTTTAGTCAGTCTACGAATTCAAATGCTAACCTCTCCCAGAAACAGCATCGCAGGCACACTCAGCAATAGTGTTTAGCAATCCAACTGGGCATCCTGTGCTGCAGTCAAATTGACACACAAAATTAACCATCACACTCCTCCACTTTTCCTTGGTGGCTTCTCACTCTTCCCCTTCTGTCCATGTGGTTTGATGGGGCTGATCCTGCCCTTGCTCCCACTGGGCTCCAGAGGAGGGCTCCAGAGGAGGGCAGCTGATCCAGGCCTGGACGGTCAGCTTGCTCCATCCATTGGCTACTATGATAGCTTCACAGAAAAGCATGTGGCCAAGATGATCGAATAAGAGCCAGTTACAGCATCCTCAAGAGGACGATGTCAGCCCGGAGTTGTGGCAGCTGTCTTTGCTACTTTGTGAGAAGATCCTCACCCCATATGGTGACCACTGGAAAGCAGGCTGAAATAGCGTAACCATCCAAGAGAAAGGTTAGCTCCCTCTGAGGGAGAGAAAAGGAAACCAGCTCTACAGTTCCCCCTGCAGCAATCAGGATTTGGAGAAACAGAAGGTTACAGAGGCAATCCTCACAGCCCAGATCTGTAGTATTTCCCAGGTCTTTCAAACACATTTAATTCTGCACAGGGAAAAAATGGCATCATTATTTAATCCAAAATACAATAACCACAATAGATTGCCCATGTGGGCACATAAGTCCCCTGCAGAGAATTTAATGTGCTTGCTGCCTTTACCCACATATACAACCAAGGCAGTGTGAATGGGGCCAGTCCCTTCCTGTGGCCTGGGAAGAGAGAACGTGGATGCCCATGGCTGTTATAACAGCAAAAAGGGGGGGAAAAAGAAAGCCCAAGGGTATAGCTGCAACTCCACTTAAGACTAATGCATATCTTCATTTTAGTCCTCAGCAATAATCCAAAGAAATATCTGATACTACTGAAAGACTGCTGTCATCCCTGGTAGATACTCATCAATTATTATTAAGTATTGCACAGTTCAGGTCAAGATATAATATGTCTGAGAAAAACCATGGCACCTCCTTTTAATCTTGCATAGAAAACAATTAAAGTATATAAAGCACATTATTAAAATATGTAAAATTTATAATTTAATTATAAGATTGCATGGCTTTATGATCTAATAGTTCTGCTGTATTTTGCATATTAGTGAACAATTGCTTTCTTAAAGCACACAGTAGAATCATTTACTTGATGCTGGAGAATAAGTTAATTATGGATTCCCTGTATATGACTAATGGATTTAATAATCACTTTACTGTAGAATTAACTTATACTTCCCTGTGCTTATAGCACTAATGATGATATTCATAAAAGTTATATTTTTTAAAAAATGTAAGATTGGCACAAAAAGAGAAACCAGTGTACAACTTGGTTTTTGAGCCAGCAGTTGTAAATAGATAGTTCAGAGCCATCAAGGCCCTCCTCTTGCTCTGTAATAAATCACACATACCCTCTCCACCTCCCACCCCCGCCACCAACCCTGCCTCCATTGGCTTTATTAAGGGAATTTATTTTATTTAAGGGAAGACGAAATGCTTGCCAGATACATTTAGTGAAGCTCCTGATTTTTTTAACCTCGGTTGTGGGTTACAATGAGGATTCTTCACTTACATCCACTTCATGAAGCTCTGGGAATCCCCATATGTGCTAAGATCACGTTGGGATGCCCCAGTCCCTCTGCTTGTCCTAGTTTCACTCCGTTGAAGCCACTCACTTTTCTCCTTCAGCCAGAACAAACACTAGCAGAAGGCCTAGCAATACTGTTCTTTATTTAAGGAGGAGAGTCCCTAGCACTGCCTTTCCTGTCTTTTACCCTTTCTTCCCACCATCACCACCACTATCATCATCACCACCAACACTGCCATCACCAACACCACCATCGTCACCATTACCATCACCACCACCACCACCACCACCACCACCATGATCATCATCTGGGTTATTCTTTCCTCATGGAATTAAATGACGGAAGACCTAGATTTTATTTCCAGCTCTGTCGGTTTATAGCAAGGCGTGACCTTGGGTTATTAAACCTCTCCCAACCTGCTCCATGGCTCTAAAATGGGAAAACCGATTAACTCCCTCTGACTCTGAATGTGCTTTGTCCACTGTTCAGTCCTAAATACAGGCAGTGAATTATTACAGTGCTCTTTCCTATGCCAACAGATGTCACCAACCCCTTCGTAAAACACTCTGCCATTTTGGGCACAGAGATTTAAAAATCCTGGAAGAAAAGAATTCAGGCTTGTACTCTGGTATAAGCCTTCTTGGACAGAGCTGTTCAAGAAGTACGTGTTTACTAAGTATATGCTGATAAATTGACTGAATACATGTAAATTCTGAATTCACTCTCGGAGGACCTGAGGAATTGTAATTTTCTTTAGGTCAGAGACCTGTAGCTCTCGCTGGGAAGCCTTGAATCACTGTCTTTCTGCCTCACGTCCCCCACCACTGGCTCCCAGTATCATGCTTTGCAGACAGCAAGGTCACAAATGGTGAGAACAGACTGCCAGGAAAGGGGATCTGGCCCCCAGCGGGGATTCAGGACACCTAAGGGCACCATAGACTTCCCCTCTTCTGGTTTCTTCAAGGTGTTCAATATCGGATATCTCTTTTCCTCCTTAGCATTATAAAATACTAAATTGCTTTGACAAGAGAGAAATCCACATTTGTTTTATTATAACTTACTTAACATATTAAAGGGAAATTTTTAAGCTAAAATTTCAAGATTTCACTCAGACCTTCTTTGGGTAATTAAATGTCGCTGGTAAACAGGAGGCTGCACTGAATGTCCTGATCTCTGTTAATACCCAAACTTTTGTTGTTGTTTAATGAGCTTTATTTATAACACACAAGCCCACCACAGCCCCCCCTCTCAGGCCACAGTCCAGTCACTTCTGTGGCAATCGGGATGATTTGTTCCTAGCCTGTTTATTCATTTAAAAAATACCCAGAATACTTCCTGAAAATCCTTATTCTCATTGAAAATATGTAACCTCGAAAACCCTTGTCCAAGTTCATGCCTTTTTCTCTTCACCCACAACCTTTAGCTTTTGGCCTAAAACAGTGCTTCAGGGACCATGATTTGCATACATGTCACCTGGGGATCTGTGCACAGTCTGATTCAGGTGGGGCCCAGATTCTGCATTTCCAGCAAGCTCCCAAGAGGAGCCAAAACTTGGTCCCAGTCCACACTTTCAGTAGCAAGAACCTAAACTTTTTGTGGATCAGCCTCAAAATAATTCCTCTTTAATTTTACGCCAAGAAAATCCACATTATACTTATATAATTTTGTTATGCAAGAGAAACAAATGTTTAAGCTGAGCAATTTCTACTACCACAAAAATAATTCTATTATTCTTTTTCTCTTGAAATACTAAAACCCATCATCTTTTATTTCTATCTCCACTTTATCTCCATTTCAGCCTCATATTCCCTTCTCCTATTTCAACCTGCTCCACAAGCAGAAGGCAAACTAAATACATTGAGTGTTATACAAGCACAACTGCGCCTCAGATTTTCAGGTGTCGTTTGCCTTTCAACTGTTAAATAATATATACAATGTCTGGAGCTTATGTAAAACTTTATGCCTTACAAAGGGCTTGCATACACTTATTTCATAAAAATAAGTTCATGTCTGGGAAGAGATGGAATAATGGAGTTAAAAAAAGGGTAGATGTACTTTGGAGTGAGATTCACAAATCCTGGCTCTGCTAAGAAGTCAATCTTGGGCAAATTACTTAACCTCTTTGCTTATATTTTCTCAGCTGTCAAACAGGGTATATAATAGTGGCATCATGAGCTAGCTCTTTGGACAAAGGTTATAGTTGGAAGATTTCAGAGAAAACTGAATGGCCAATACTTGGAACCTAGAGGGCCTTTGGTATGTGTCCCCTCAATACTCACATCAGCCTGTTCTTCTAATTCTACTTCCTGTGCAGGGGTTTTTCAATGCACTCTGTTCTGGGGTACCTGTCCTTCTCCAGGATAGCACCTGGAGTCTAACACCATCGCTTCCTTTTCTCTTTATCTGCAGACCTTTCCAATTCCTCTATAAAACCTGCTGCTTTTGTGAAACGTGCAGTGGTGTTTGACACCTAGGTTTCAAGTGATCAAACAAGACATGATGACAAATCTAAAAAAAATGACACCAACCCTTTGAAGGAAACCAAAATCAATTCTCTTTCCCCCTCTTCTTCAAGCTCCCCTCTTTTTCTACTGTTATCTTACCTCATCTATCATACTTAGACAGAAATCCATATGTCTAGTTTCAATCACCGTTTCTCAGGCAAGAGCCAAGCCACTTAGCAAGAGTCTAAAGCAAGCCAATATAATATTCTGCCCAGAGTAATATTCAGCCAAAGGTTACTGTGCCAGAGTAGGTTAATTATTCTAAGAGGACTTACTTTTACTATAATTATTGGTCACTATGAACTAATTAAAAAAAACCCTGCTGTTTATTAAGTGCCTCTGTATCCCCTAGAAGCTTTTACATATGTATCTCATTTCATCCTCATTACAACTCAGTGAAAGGTTTTTCAATTTTAAGGAAATTTTAAGATCAAGTTGGTGAAATTACTTAAGGTCACAAGTTAGTGATAGGCAAGTCAAGATTCAAACAAAGCCATAAGCGATTGTCTGATTGTGTTTTGTTACTATTGCTTTTAATTTAAAAATTAGGTTTAGCCAAGTAATATGTGCACTATCTGAAGGTAACATCTCCCAGATAGGTCAGTTTCCTCATAGAAGGATTCTCCCAGTTTCTCACTTGGAAGATGTAGACCTGGCTGCCAGCATTCTGGGAGCTCCCAGGGAAATGGCCTGAGGTCTCCCTGTTCAGTCCACTGACTTCTCCTTAATCTCCTGGCCCAGCATCTTATCCTTGGCCCAAACTGAGCAAATCTTACAAGAAATTAAACTCCTTGTCTGTTTTTTTTTTTCTTTTTCTTATTCTCTTGAGCTACCTGCAAAGGAATCTTACTTTTCTATATAGCAATTTTCAAAACATCCCGTTTTCAGGCCCAGTCCACCACCCTGCCTCTGGGGGTTCATATTGCTTTCAAGTCTTGACATTCGGAAGTTCTGCAGTGCAACGTGGCTGGCCTCTTGCCGTCTTCCCCCATGATGGATCTCTAGGTCTGCCCTGTCTCTGCTGTACTAAATCAGTTACCACCTATTCATTTGCTTTCCAGCTTCCAAACGTCGTGTTGAGTTCCCCCATTTGCCATGGAGCCCTCTCCTGTTCTCTTTGCCTTTATTAGTTTGTGTTTTTCAAATTCCTTCAGTATCATTTGAGTGGAGTTTGAGGAGAAAACCGTAATACATGTCAGAACTTTTTGATCATGTTTAACAAGAAGTCCTATCCTCTATTATTGGTAATAGTTATTTTATTTTACTTTATTAAAAAATTTTTTATTTCCTTTTTTTTCTTTTTGAGACAGAGTCTTGCTCTGTCGCCCAGGCTGGAGTGCGGTGGTGCGATCTCAGCTCACTGCAACTTCCACTTCCCGGGTTCAAGCAATTCTTCTGCCTCAGCCTCCTGAGTAGCTGGGATTACAGGCACATGCCACCATGCCGGGCTAATTTTTTTGTATTTTTAGTAGTGATGGGATTTCACAACGTTGGGCAGGCTGATCTCAAACTCCTGACCTCAGGTGATCCACTGCCTCAGCCTCCCAAAGTGCTGGGATTATGGGTATGAGCCACCATGCCCAGTCGCTTAGTAGTTATTTTAGAGTCATGGTGTGTTAAATAATGCCCAGAACCTCACTTGACCCCCAAACCCAAATAAACAGAAGCCAATTAGGTTGGGCCATAGATACTTTCTAGTATTTCATAAAATAGTAGCCTAAATGTATTGGACATGTTAGTCTTATGACTAAGAAGAAAAAAAGGAAGGAAGAAAGCAGGAAGAAAGAGAGAAGGAGGTTTAAAAAAAAAAAGGATGGAAAATAGCTCCCTAACAATTTTTAAATCATACATGATAATAAACTTTATACTTTACATAATTTTTCTTTATTAATACTTCTTGGACTTCACTATAAAACAATTTTATTCTCATACAATAACTCTCTCAGGGTTTGGCTTCCAGAATGAATCAGGAGGCAAAAACTACAATTCTACTGTCAAGATTATAGTTTGCCTTAAACCCAAAAGCTGTCTTTTGAGAAACTGCATCCCAGAAGAACATTTTTGGATTTTTAAATATCCTATTTATCCTCTCTAAACTTGGAATCTGATGTCAACATTGGCTTGACATCATCTGTGGCAGATTTATAATTTTTCTGGAGGGGAAAGAGAAAAATAAGATGAAAAAATGGGGATGTTTTTTCTTTCGGCTTAAAACCGAAGATTCAAAGCTGGTGTGAATGAATGGCTTGGAATGAACTTCTGGTGAGCATAGTGGTGTTTGCAGCCCTGCTACAACCTCTACATGGTTTGCAGAGTCTCCCCATTTTGCGTCATGAGTGCTGGCTGAGGTTATTCTGGGGGAGATGATAGCTGTGGAAAATGTGATTTAGAACTCTGCTCCCACCCTGCATGCTCCTTGTCCAGGACTATGCTGGATCAATGCAGCTCTACTTAGAATGATGGAATATGGGGAGAAACAGCTTTTTTTTTTTTTTTTTTTTTAGACGGAGTCTTGCTCTGCCGCCCAGGCTGGAGTGCAGTGGTACAGTCTCAGCTCACTGCAACCTCTCCCTCTGGGATCCAACTGATTCTCCTGCTTCAGCCTCTCGAGTAGCTGGGGTTGCAGGTGCCCACCACCAGGCCCAGCTAATTTTTTAATTTTTAGTAGAGACGGAGTTTCACCATTTTGGCCATGCTGGTTTCGAACTCCTGACCTCAAGTGATTCGCCCATCTCAGGCTCCCAAAATGCTGAGATTACAGCTGTGAGCCACTGTGCCTGGCCAAAGCAGCTATTTCTATGATCAGTATGTGAACAACCTGGCATGGTCCTGGATGCAGAGGTGCTGACAGATGGAGAATCACTGAGCCACAATGCATCTGTGTGAAACAGGAAAAATACTATGAGGATGTCTGCCAGTTCAAGAAGGTAAACTCTCGGAAGAACACCAATAGTGACAAGAAACATAAAGGACCTTGTGATTCAGGTAATACAGAATCTGCACACCATTCAATTCTTATTAAAGAATGAAAGATATAGATCTCTGTATGTGCTTTTCTATTTCTGACCTTGACTCTATGTATTGAAATGACATAAGAGCCTAGTACGTGTTTTATGGTCACAGTCTGATTTTTTTTTTTTTTTTTTTTTTTTTTTTTTTGAGACGGAGTCTCGCTCTGTCACCCAGGCTGGAGTGCAGTGGCGCGATCTCCGCTCACTGCAAGCTCCGCCTCGCGGGTTCACGCCATTCTCCTGCCTGCCTCAGCCTCTCCGAGTAGCTGGGACTACAGGCGCCCACCACCACGCCCGGCTAATTTTTTGTATTTTTAGTAGAGACGGGGTTTCACCGTGGTCTCGATCTCCTGACCTCGTGATCCGCCCGCCTTGGCCTCCCAAAGTGCAGGGATTACAAGCGTGAGCCACCGTGCCCGGCCCACAGTCTGATTTAATGTCTAGATTATTTGACCTCCAGCAGATCTAAAAAACTCAAATGTACAGAGTTAGTTGTCCAGGGCTTGATTTGGTGCTCCATATTCAAACTACTCAAGAATCAAAAAATTAGCAAGTATAGAGTTTAACTATGTGACTTCGAGAGTAATAGCAAATGTTTCTGTGTTTATTTCATAACAATAATGGAATATTTATTTAGTGATATCTAGATGGAATTAAAAGTAATAAGAAGCAATGAAGGGTAAATGCCTTAATAACTATCAATTATATCTTTGCTGAACTCAGCATATTTAAAAATATGATTTGATGAATTAATTGGATGAAATTTTGTTTTGGTGTGAGAGTCTAAACTTATATCCTCTGAAAGGATCACATGAAAATAGATTGTAGATCTACAATACTTGATAAGTAAGTAGAAAAGACTTCCTATGTCAATGGAAAATTTATTTGCATTCATTTTGGTACACTAAAGAACCGTAAGAAGACAAAACATAGTTCTCCCAAGGCCACAATGTTCTTGATAGGAGAAAGAAGCCAATGTAGACATAAAAATACTATACTCATTGGGTAAGATGAAGAAAAATACAGCAATCGCAACAGCGACTTTCACAAAGATAGTTTTATGGCTCCATCTTAATATAAATCATTCTTCAAAAACAAGCTGCTCCAATTTCTTACAGATTTTCCAGTGTCTTAATGCTTGCTCTCTGGAGTTCTAAATTGCTTATTAAACACTTCAAAACATACGTCTGGAAATAGCCATTAGTGAAACAGTGTAAGTGCAACAGTTTTCCTCAGTGCCCAGAATCCACTTTATCACATGGGCACACTCTAGACACATGTATTTCATGTATGATTATTGCATTTAGTTTTCAAAAGTCCATTGATATAATTTTCCCTATTACATTTGTTTCTGACAAGTAAAAATATGAGATCTCAAGAGGCAGATTCTCAGAATGAAATAAGGCTTAGCCAGTGATGTCCCCCACTGTGACAATGTCAACTCATTCTAACACAGTGCTAGAATTACAAATACAAATGCACAAGGTGTGCAGAGCATTGCAGTACTGGGTGTGCTGAAATCCAAGACTCCTGAGGATTACACACGTTTAGCAAAGAGAATGATTTGCCTAAGATCCAGGTGTTCAAAAGAATTTCTCCAATCCCCTTTAGCCTATTATTATGTATATATTCTGTTTTAAATGAGAAACAAGAGTCATTTTCTCCAGAATAATAGAACCATAGTGACACTCGAAGTAAGCCCAGTGATCCTGATATTATAATAATAATAATATTATTATTATTATTATTTTGAGATGAGGTCTCTATCTGTTGTCCAGGCTAGAGTGCACTGATTCTGATATGATAATAATAATAATATTATTATTCTTATTCTTTTGAGACGAGGTCTCTATCTGTTGTCCAGGCTAGAGTGCAGTGGCACAATCAGTGCTCACTGCAGCCTCGACCTCCTGAGCTCAAGCAATCCTCCTGCCTCAGCCTCCCAAGCAGTTGGGACTACAGGCGTGCACCACCATGCCCAGTTAATTTTTTTGCGTTTTTGGTAGAAACGGGGTTTCATCATGTTGTCTTGAACTCCTGGCTCAAGTGATCCCAAAGTGCTGGGATTACAGGCATGAGCCACTGTGCCTGGCCTATCATTATAATTATTATTAATGATTATGAGACTAAGTTTTCCTTCCAGTGTCCACTTTTTTTTTAGTTTTTAAAGAAAACTAATTTAATAGGGTACCTCTTCTAGTATCATATTTGAAGTCATCAAAGCTAGTTTTCAAATCTTCTACATCACTTCTAATTATTTATTCACAACTCCTCAGTGTCATTTGTGAGTTTCTTGGGCTGAGAATATGGGTGTAAAGGACTGATGGTATCAATTATTCTGGAGTGTGGAATCTTACCATTCTCGATTTGGTTACCCGCTCTACACTCTAATTTCTACATGGATATTATAGCATTATTTGAAGTTAACATGGGGAAAATGAATTCAGTGAGTAGGATTCCTTCAGAATTTTCTGACAAGCCTTTAAAAAATCGCATTTACAAAAACATAGTTAACCATTACTCTGTTAATTTATAATATGTTAATACTTTCCTGGTCTGAATTCACATGCTTTGCAAAATGACCAATTTACTAACACAATTATGATTTTCCTGCAATAGTATGAAATAATTTACACTTATTTTAACACACTGTTTTATATATGTGTGTGTGTGTGTGTATACATATATACGTATATATACACATATATATTCATATACATATATATGTATATATGTGTATACACACACACTTATCAGCAGCAACAAGCCAAAATCCATTAAAATACTTTCAAGGCTGCACTTTACTTAAATCTGATTCAATGTTCTTGAGCTAAATAATACAAACCTAATATGGTTTAACAGTCCATTGGGTGCGATTTTCTTTGGGGTTTTGGCATATAATATGATGGATTGAATTTGAACTTTGGTCATGCTGGGGATATGGAAAGTCTGTGAGACCTTTTGTAGACAAGACAGGTAGATTTATCATGAGTGATTTTGGCACAGGCTATTGTAAGTATATTACGTTGGTAATATACAGGGAAATTAAAGGGCCAGGCTTCCTGATTAATATGTGACATCAGCTGAAACAATGGAGTCAGTATCAGAGTTCCCCTTAGTCAAGAATATGTAATTGATTTGTGGGCAATTCAGGATAAAAACAAATAGATTTGATGCATTTAAGCCCAAGAAAAAGCTACTATTGTTAGCAATCAAAAATACCCCCAAAAGAGAAGGGAAAAACTATTTCCAAATATTGGGAGCTTTTAGCAGCAGCTAGAACAAAACTTTTGGTGGTTAGGAGAGCTAAGCTATTGTCTATTCTTTATGAGTTTCTTGATATAAAATGTACTCCCTAATGTTGACAAGCAACAATTTCACACTAGCCCACTTTTTATTTCTTATCCCATTTGTTTTTGATTTGATGTGGACAAGTTAATATGTCCAAGGGCCATAGGCAGTAGTTTTGCCCTTGAAAGGGGGAATTTATGTGATTTCTGTTTTTTTATTGTGTGCCTTTGGCACTGACATTTCTGCTTTCTCAGGACAAAAATAAAAATTGCTTTAATGTTAAATTGAGCACATTCTTATGTCCTGAGATTACTACAAATGAAAAAAATACTTAATATTAAGAAATAGAAGCCATGGAATATAAAATTTATAAAATCTATCAAACTTTATAGAACCCCATCAGCCATGAATTAATTATACAGTGTTAGTATCAATTGCTATGTTGACTACAACAAGTAAATAATTTAAAAAGTGGGCAAGATAATTCACATAGCTAGATTAAAGATGTCTTGATTATTTTACCCTGTGTCATAACAAAGTCAATTTTCCAGGATGCTGTACCACTTAAGATAAAACTGAGCTATGTAACAATGACATTACATTATTTTTCAGAAAGAAATTTTGTATATATAATAAGATATGCATATTCATATACTTTTTTTTTTTTTGAGACGGAATCTCCCTCTTGCCACCCAGGCTGGAGTGCAGTAGTGCAATCTCGGCTTACTGCAACCTCCGCCTCCCAGGTTCAAGTGATTCTCCTGCCTTGGCCTCCCAAGTAGCTGGGATTACAGGCATGAGTCACACTGCCCAGTTAATTTTTGTATTTTTAGTAGAGACAGGTTTTCACAATGTTGGCTCAGCTGGTCTCGAACTCCTGACCTCAAGTGATCCACCTGCCTCGGACTCCCAAAGTGCTGGGATTACAGGCATGAGCTACTGTGCCTGACCACATATGCTTATACTTTTAATTTTATCTTCTAAATGGATTAAAAAACGTGCTCTTAGTCAACTGGTAGAAGTTTAGGACATATATATATATATGTACTCCCTAATATTGACTCTCTCTCTCTCTCTCTCTCTCTATATATATATATTTTTTTTTTTTTTTTTTTTTTTTGAGATTGAGTCTTGCTGTGTCAGCTAGGCAGGGTGGAGTGCAATGATGCAATCTCAGCTGACTGTGACCTCCACCTTCCGGGTTCAAGCGATTCTCCTGTCTCGGCCTCCTGAGTAGCTGGGATTACAGGCGCATGTCACCATGCCCAGCTAATTTTTGTAATTTTAGTAGAGGCGGGATTTCACCATGTTGGCCAGGCTAGTCTTGAACTCCTGACCTCAAATGACCTGCCCGCCTTGGCCTCTCAAAGGGCTGGGATTACAGGCGTGAGCTACCGAGCCCAGTCCATTTTTATATAATTTTTTAAAGTAAAAATAACACAAATAGAATAAAGGCTCTGTTTTAGATTTAGCTCCATTATTGAAATACAATTATAAAACTAGCTGTAATACAGAGACCAAATGGTGTAATTGAAAAAACATTTACTTTGTAGATAGGCAAACGTTGTTTGAATCTGTGCTCTGCCACTTAAGGATACAACTGACCTGCTTCTTTGAAGTCATCTGTAAACATTGGAAAATACCTACCTTGCCAGCTGGTAGTGCTAAATAAAAATAACGTAAAGCTTGGTGCATAGGTATTAAACATATTTTTTTCTCTCTCTCATTTTCACTTCTCATAGTGAAAATGAGATCTTAGAGTAATGGCTATTTTTGTCCCACGTATTGTAGTATCAAGAATATCTTTTGTATATTTTGATATGGTCCTTTTTTGTTAACAGCTTTATTGAGACATAATTCACATGCCATACAATTCATCCACTTAAAGGGTGTAATGCAGTGACCCTAGTAGATTTACAGCCTTCTGCATCCATCACTACAATCAATTTTAGGATATCTTCATTACCTTAAAGAAACCTCACTTCTATAAGCCCTCACCCTCTAGTACTCTATCCTGCCAAGCCACGGACAATCACTAACCTATTTTCGTCTCTAGAGGCTTCCTATTCTGGACATAGAATACGTGGTCCTTTGTGACACTTCTTACACTTAACACAAGACTTTCCAGGTTCATCCGCATGGTAGCATGGGTCAGTGTTTCATTCCTTTTTATTGCTGAAGAATACTGCATTGCATGGACACACCACATTTTATTTACCCATCCATCGCTTGATGACATTTGGGTTGTTTCCACTTCTTGGCTACTAGGAATAATGCTGTTGTGAAGATTCATGGAGAAGTTTTTTCCGTGGACATGTTTTCATTTCTTTTAGGTATATACCTACGGGTAGAATTGCTGCCTCACATGATAACTCTTTGTTACTTCTGGACTATTTTCCTTCCACAATATTTACATTTCTACCAGCAGCATGTGAGGGTTTTGGTTTCTCCAGGTGCTCATCATCTCTTGTTACCATCTGTGTTTTTGACTGGAGCCCTGCTAGTGTATGTCTGAAGGGCTGTCTCATTGTGGTTTTGATTTGACTTTCCCAGATGGCTCATGAAGCTGAGCATCTTTTCATGTGTCTATTGGCCTTTTGTATATCATCTCTGGAGGAATGTCTACTCAGACCCTTTGTCGATTTTTCATTGGGTTATTAGGGTTTTGTTGTTGTTGTTGTTGCTGTTGTTTTGAGATGGAGTCTTGCTTTGTCGCCAGGCTGGAGTGCAGTGGCGCGATCTCGGCTCACTGCAACCTCTGCCTCCCGGTTTCAAGAGATTCTCCTGCCTCAACCTCCCGAGTAGCTGGGACTGCAGGTGGGTGCCACCAATTCCCGGCTAATTTTTGTATTTTTAGTAGAGACGAGGTTTCGCCATGTTGGCCAGGATGGTCTCGATCTCTTGACCTTGTGATCCGCCCATCTTGGCCTCCCAAAGTGCTGGGATTACAGGCCTGAGCCACTGTGCCCGGCCATGTTTTTATTGAATTATAATAGTTATTTATATATTCTAGTTCCTTAACAGATACATCATTCCTTTTTTCCACACCATTTTCCTACTTTTTCTTCCTCTTCAACGTCCCCCACCCAACTTAACACAATACTCTTCATAGCTTCCATTTTCACCGGGACTTTTGGAAATTTGGATAAACGTTTTTCCCATTCTAACTAGTCCATATTTGGCTGGGTGTGGTGGCTGACACCTGTAATCCCAGCACTTTGGGAGGCTGAGGCAAGCAGATTACTTGAGGTCAGGAATTCAAGACCAGCCTGGCCAACATGGTGAAACTCTGTCTCTACCAAAAATACAAAAATTAGCTAGGGATGTTGGCTTGTGCCTGTAGTCCCAGCTATTCAGGTGGCTGAGGCAGCCTGGATTCAATTGCTTGAACCCAGGAGGTGGAAGTTGCAGTGAATCAAGATCATACCACTGCACTCCAGCCTGAGCGACAAAGAGATACTCCATCTGAAAAAAAAAAAAAGAAGTCTATATTCAACTAAATGAGAGGCATCTCTGAATGAGTTTCTAAGCAAAGTTTTTTTGTTGTTGGATTCCCTTTTTCATACTGCATAAATACTATACAGATTTTTGTAAAAATTTTGGCTAAAAGTCTACTGACTGTGAGTACTGAAAAAAGACCCCAATTATTTATTCCAATTGCATTTATTTACTTTTATTTTTAATTTTTTTGAGATGTAGTCTCACTTTGCTGCCCAGGCTGGAGTGTAGTGGAATGATCTCGGTTCACTGTAGCCTCCACCTCCCAGGTTCAAACAATTCTCCTGCCTCAGCCTCCCAAGTAGCTGGGATTACAGGCACATGTCACCATGCCTGGCTAATTTTTATATTTTTAGTAGAGACAGGGTTTCACCATGTTGGCCAGGCTAGTCCTGAACTCCTGGCCCCAGTTGCATTTACATATGCACAAATTATTTCCAGAAATATTTCCTTAGACACTGGAGCCACTTTTAAAGATTTTTTTGATTTTTGTGGGTATATAATAGGTGTACACATTTGTGGGGCACATGAGATGTTTTGATACAGGCATGCAATATGAAATAACCACATCATGGAGAATGGGGTATCCATCCCCTCAAGCATTTGTCCTTTGTGTTACAAATAATCCAATTTCACTCTTTTAGTTATTTTTAAATGTACAACTGAGTTATTGTTGACTATAGTCATCCTGTTGTGCAATCACATAGTATGTCCTATTCATTCTAAGTTTATATTTTTGATATTTTTATCCACCCATCAATCATCCTTACATCCCCCCCGCCTCCACCCCCCAACTTCCTTTCCCAGACTCTGGTAACCATCGTGCTACTCTCTGTGTTCATGAGTTCAATTGTTTTGATTTTTAGATCTCACAGATAAGTGAGAACACGTGATGTTTGTCTTTCTGTGCCTGGCTTATTTCACTTAACACGATGATCTCCAGTTCCATCCATGTTATTGGAAATGACACGATGTTGTTCTTTTTATGTCTGAATAGTACTCCATTATGTGTATGTCTTACATTTTCTTTATCCATTCATGTGTTGATGGACACTTAGGTTGCTTCCAAACGTTGGCTATTGTGAACAGCTCTACAATAAACATGGGAGTGCAGATATCTCTTAGGTATGCTGATTTCCTTTCTTTTGGGTATATACCCAGCAGTGGGATTGCTGGACCATATGGGAGCTCTATTTTTAGTTTTTTGAGGAGCCTCCAAACTGTATGGGAGCCATTTTTTGACACAAATTTCTCACTTTTTTTGTAGCTTCTGTTATTTCTTTGCCTCCTGAAAATGCAGAGAATTTCACTGGAAATAATTTCATTTTTGTTATTTCTTTGCCTCCTGAAAATACATAATGTCATTTTTGTTTGTGAAAATTCAGCCTACCCCATAAAACATCTGGAGTGGAAGGCAAAGGCAGATAAAACATTTCTTCCCAATGATGATAGGTGCACTTCAATTCAGGTACATGAATCTTTGGCACAACACACACAGGCACGCAATATATTTGTTGATGACATTAATGAATGCTCTTTCCCAGATCACATGTTATAATCCGAGTTTGAAATATTAAAATGTTTCCATTGTAACCATGTCAGGCAATATAATGCCTTCCATATTCAAGGTGATAGAAGATATACAAAATCATTTCACATATATGATCTCATTAATAGGACCTAGGGGTCTGCAGGTGGTGACAGAAAGGATGAAAGGAGGTTACAGCATGCTGTAGTGCAGTGCTTCTCAAAGTGCGGCTTAAAGACCACAAGTCACAGCATCCTCTTGACACCCTGGTGAAATGATCAGCTGCAGGGCTCAAGTGCAGCTGAAAAAAGTCAAGATTCAGGAGGTGTGCCTCATGAATCTGCATGTGAAAATAACTGTTCCAGATGACCTCATGCCACTCTAAAATTTGACAACCACTGATATAGTTAAACAAACAAACAAACAAACGGCATAATATGCCTCAGAATGAATTGCACTATGAGCAAATTCACCTGTTTGATCTGGTTTCCTCCTTTTCTCAGGTATACCTCAGGATTGTTTAAAAATTAATATTGGCCAGGTGTGGGGGCTTACTCCTGTAATCCCAGCACTGTGGGAGGCCAAGGTGGGCAGATCACTTGAGGCCAGGAGTTCGACACCAGCCTGGCCAACATGGCGAAACCCCATCTCTAATAAAAAACACAAAAAAATTAACTGGGCGTGGTGGCACATGCCTGTAGTTCCAGCTACTCCGGAGGCTGAGGCACAAGAATTGCTTGAGCCCAGGAGGCGGAGGTTGCAGTGAGCTGAGATTGCACCACTGCACTCCAGCTTGGGTGACAGAGCACGACTCTGTCTCAAAAGAAAAAAAAAAAGAATATGAATCATTACCCAGTGCATTCCATTGCCAAGTGTAAACACTCAATAAAGAGTAGTTACTATAATCAGTGTTTTTAACCATCTCTCTGGGGGCATTCTTCTCGGAATAATGGGTGGAGAGGAACCGTAAGTAGAGGAAACAGTGTAAGCAAAGCAGCAAGGACAGTCATGTTACACAAGTCATTCACTACAGCTGTGCAGTGTGCATGAGTGACAGCATTCACAGGTAAACCTGGAAAAGTAGGATTGAATTGGATAAGAAGATCCAATAGGGTACAGAGGTTGGATTTTTCACAGTGAGCTAAGAAGTCATAGAAAGACTATATATTTTTATTATAAGAAGTTTCAAACATCCTCAAAAGTAGAAAGAACAGTATAATGAAGCCCTCTATACCCACCACCCAGATTCAATAATTATCAATGGTTTGTCACATTTATTCATCCATCCTTTTTTGTTTTACTTTTTTCTTTGCCAAAATATCTTAAAGCAATCTCCAGCTTTCCTGTTATGTCACTCTGCATGGTTCAGTATGCCTCTATGGAATATATTGCACTTTCTTACATAAACAAAATGCCTTTATCAGACCTGAAAAATTAGTGATATTTTCTTGGCATCATCTATCAGCCTGTCTGTAATCACACCCCAATTTTCTTTGAAAAATCTTTTTACAGTTGGTTTTCTGAATTAGACTTCAAACAGTTCACACATCACAATTAGTCACTAGGTTTCTCAAGTCCCTTTAATCTAGAAAAGTACTCTCCCTCATCCTTGTTTTTTATATCATTGGCTTATGGCAGAAACTGGGTGCTTCGTTCATGCAGAATACTCCATACTCTGGATTTGTCTATGGTCTTCCTTAGGGACGGCATGATCATTTATCTGTTCGTAAAATTACCAGAATTACAGTTTTGAAACAAATAAATATATATTGTACAGTGAGTCAAACAGTAGTTATGTTAGTGTCATTAGAAACCAAGATTTTTAGCATCAAATAAAAAGAAGTACAAATATAAAAGAAAGAAGATAAGTGAAAAATCTGTAACCTTAAATTTGAATTGAAAATATCAGTTTAAATCTGGGATGTAATTTTATTTTTGAAAAAAACAAAACCAAACCATTTCCCAGCTCTGAGCAACAAAAAGGCCTAGAAGTTACGGCCAACCCTGTAGTCAAGAGCACCTGTAGCACCCAGATTATGGTTTTGCAATATAATTTTCCACTAAGAGGAAAGGAGGCTCCTTAGAGAAATGGCTGGTTCCAGGTCTGAGGCAGCAAATCCACAGATTGAGTTTGAACATCTTGTCATACCAAAAAATAAGAGCATTGCCATTCCACTGCTATCTCCTCAACAGGACACAGGAACCAACTCGATGGGACTCCCACTGGCCAAAGAAACACAATGCAAACATCAGAAAACATAATGGCTAGCATGGATTGTAATACCTCAAATACGTTTAAAACTTAAGTATCTTGGCCGGGCGCGGTGGCTCACGCTTGTAATCCCAGCACTTTGGGAGGCCGAGGCGGGTGGATCCCGAGGTCAGGAGATCGAGACCACAGTGAAACCCCGTCTCTACTAAAAAAAAATGCAAAAAATTAGCCGGGCGTGGTGGCGGGCGCCTGTAGTCCCAGCTACTCGGAGAGGCTGAGGCAGGAGAATGGCGTGAACTCGGGAGGCGGAGCTTGCAGTGAGCCGAGATTGCGCCACTGCACTCCAGCCTGAGTGACAGAGCGAGACTCTGTCTCAAAAAAAAAAAAAAAAAAAACTTAAGTATTTTAATAAATAAAAATACTAACACAGGGCTAGAGAAACATGTGAAATGATACCACAGGGATGTAATCAGCCAAATCCAAAATGCAGGATATTTGACAGGACAAATAAGTTGCTTTCTTCAATAAACTAATGGTAAGAGAAGTAAAAGCAGGAAGCAAACTAGTATAGATTAAAAGGGACTTGAAAATTCTATCAGCCTGGTGTGGCTCTTGCCTGTAATCCTAGCACTCTGGGAGGCTGAGGCAGGAGGATCGTTTGAGCTCAGGTGTTCGAGACCAGCCTGGGCAACATGGTGAGACCTTGTCTCTACAACAACTACAAAACTTAGCTAGCATGGTGGCACCCGTCTGTAGTTCCAGCTACTCAGGAGGCTGAGTTGGGAGGAGCTCTTGAGCCCAGGAGGCAGAGGTTGCAGTGAGCCGAGCCGTGAATGTACTGTTGCACTTCAGCCTCAGCAATAGAGCCAGACCCTGTCTCAAAATAGCAAAAAGAAAAAGAAAAGAAAATCATACCAACCAAATGCAATGTGTGGCCCTTCTTTGGATCTGGATTCAAACAAATTATATATAAAGATATATGTGAACTAATTGAATCATTGTGAATACTGACTGGCCATTGGATGATATTAAGGAACTGTTAAAAAATGTTGAGCTATACTAGAATTGTGTTTATGTTTTTTTGAAAAAAGAATCTTTATCTCAGAGAGACCCATCCTAAAGTATAATGTCTAGGAACTGCTTTACAATAAGCTAGTAGGGGGTAGATGGATACATCCTCAGGAGAGAATAAGAGATGAAAAAAGCTGGCATATGTATATTATGGGTGATGGTATATGAGAGTTAATTACACTAATCTCTTTTCTTTTCTTTTTTTTTTTTTTGAGACAGAGTTTCACTCTTGCTGTCCAGGCTGGAGTGCCATGGCATGATCTCAGCTCACTGCAACCTCTGCCACCCAGGTTCAAGTGATTCTCCTGCCTCAGCCTCCCAAGTAGCTGGGATTACGGGCATGCACCACTACACCTGGCTAATTTTGTATTTTTAGTAGAGATGGGGTTTCTCCTTGTTGGTCAGGCTGGTCTTGAACTCCTGACCTCAGGTGATCTGCCCACCTCAGCCTCCCAAAGTGCTGGGATTACAGGCGTGAGCCACCGCGCCAGACCCTCTCTTCTTTTATATATGTTTAAAATGTCCATTGTAGGAAGTTATGCATAAATTAATAAATAACTGCTGAAAGAAAATTTTTCTAACAGATTAGAGGTGGACCTCTGAAATATGATCTGATGTGACGACTGCAAATTTAAGGAATCAGGAAAACAGATGAATGTGTTGATGCTTGCCACGCCAAAGATGAATATAGGATAGCCTATGCATATACAAGACTGCTAAGTAGCTTTTTACTCCAAATTAAGGCAAAAACAGGAAAAATGGTGGAAAGATTGTGCTATACTTTTAAATGTAGTTACCCCTACACAGCATGAGAAGGGATAATAAGAGCTATTTACACTTTTAATTCAATGCTAATTTTTAACAAATAAATACTCTAAACTTGTATAATGAATGTTTATTACTTTTGTCTTTTATTTTTATTTTTTTATTTTATTAAATTTTTATATTTCCACAGGTTATTGGGAAACGGGTGGTGTTTGGTTACATGAGTGAGTCCTTTGGTGGTGATTTGTGAGATTTTGGTGCACCCATCAGCCGAGCAGTATACACTGCACCCAATTTGTGGTCTTTTATCCCTCACTCCCTCCCCACCCTTTTCCCCATGAGTCCCAAAAGTCCAATGTGTCTTTCTTATGCCTTTGCATCCTCATAGCTTAGCTCCCACATATGAGTGAGAATATACAATGTTTGGTTTTCCATTCCTGAATTACTTCACCTAGAATAATAGCCTCCAATGTCATCCAGTTTGCTGCGAATGCCATTAATTCATTCGACTACCATTTGATCCAGCAATCCCACTACTGAGTGTCTACCCAGAGGAAAAGAAGTCATATGAAAAAGATACACATGCATGTTTATAGCAGCACAATTTGCAATTGCAAAAACATGGAACCAACACAAATGCCCATCAATCAATGAGTGGATAAAGAAACTGTGATATATATATACCATGGAATGCTACTTTTGTCTTTTAAAAGTTAATATTTAAAGAGCAAATGGCATCCACCTTTCTGTATGATCTTTCTTTAACTTCCACTCTGCTGTCTTTTGCACCTGATCCTTTCTTTCAGTTCTTACAAAAGCCCCTTAGCTGGGGTATCTACCTTCGGGGCCTTCCCCTTCACTTTGTCCTGAATATTATAACCACAGTCATCTTTTGACTTCATTTCCATCCTCTTCTCTCTCATTACCTGCAGAAGAACAGTCCAAAGACCCCGGGCTGGTTTTGATGTTCCTCCATTATCTTGCTCCAGCCAAACCCCTTCAAGCTTCTATCAACTATTTACCTTCCCAAGTCCTCTCTGCAAACCAAACTGATTCACCCCAGTCCTTTGAATGATGTGATCCATGTCTTCTCCCTTCTTTAAGAATACTGTGAAATATTTACCTTAGCACGTATTCATGCTTCCATTCAGGAATACTAATACTCCACATTTGTGACCTTTCATTTGGCATAATTGTGACTTACTTTGTGATGTCTTTTTTTATTATTTTCCTCATATCTGAATGCAAAATTGAGCCTCTAACAGTTTATGCTTTGTTTCTTCATTGCATTAGAAGCCTCTTAAAAGCAAAGATGGTCTTAAACTTTGTGTTGCCCAAATATATAGTGGAATGACTTACAGAGAACAGAGATTCAAATATTAGCTAATTGATATTGCCACTCTAATACAAGACTGAATGGCAACTTAGAATTAACCAAGATAATTTGTGAATAATTTGAAACGGTCTTCATAGATTCTAGAACTGAAAAGTCAGAGTAAAACTCAGCCACTTAAGAACACAAATTTATTTGCTCTTAGGTTCTTTGTATATTAAATAAAGGTAAACAATGTGATTTGTCTGGGGAATATTGAACTCAAATGCTTTAAGACACCCGGTAATAATATAAAGCAATCCAAGCACGGTACAGATCTAGTTTAATTTGGGGGGGCTTGATAAATACCAGTACATTTATAGGGGTGTGTGTACTGGGGGAGGAAAGGCCAAATAGGAGTGCCTTAGTCTGCTCGGGCTGCCATAACAAAATACCACAGACTGTGTGGCTTAAACCACACAAATTTATTTTCTTGCAGTTCTGGATGCTGGAACATTCAAGATCGAGGTCCAGCAGTGTTTGATTCCTGCTGAGGGTGCTCTTCCTCGCTTGCAGATGGCTACCATCTCAAACTGTGTCCTCACATGGTAGGAAGAGAGAGCTCTACTATCTCTTCCTCATTTTATAAGGGCACCAGCTGTACTGGATTAGGACCCACTTTATTTAACCCTTATCACCTCCTCACAAGTCCTTTCTCCACACACAGCCACTTGAGGGTTAGGGCTTCAACATATGAATTTTGGAGGAACACAAACATTCAGTTCACAACAAGGGGTAAGGAAATAGTGGAGTAGCACTATTTCATAACTGATGGGCTGAGAGTAAACCTCTAAGTGCAGCACATTATGAAGTACATTGTATCTTTCACTTATGTCGCCTCTAATCTATTGGATGCATAGGCTCTTCATTCACATATCAAATTCCTTCATGGAACTGAGTCACAAAGAATAATAAACATTATGAAGACTATATCAAACAGGCTGGGTGTGGTGGCTCATTCCTGTAACCCCAGCACTTTGGGAGGCCAAGGTCAGGAGTTCAAGACTAGCTTGGCCAACGTGGTGAAACCCCATCTTTACTAAAAATACAAAAAATTAGCTGGCCATGGTGGCAGGTGTCTATAATCCCAGCTACTCGGGAGGCTGAGGCAGGAGAATCACTTGAACCAGTGAGGTGGAGGTTGCAGTGAGCTGAGATTGTGTCACTGCACTCCAGCCTGGGCAGCAAAGTGAGACTCCATCTCAAAAAGCAAAAAAGAAAAAAAAAGAAAAAAAAAGAGTTCAAGACTATATTGAAAAAGAGGGAGAATATGAACCTGCTGACTATAAGAAAGGAAACAAATTTATACGAGTATAGACATTTCACATAAAATATCATGTATATTTACTTATATACTTAAGATAGTTTTTTTAGAAAGTCGAGGTTTCCTATCAAAGTATTAAATATAATTATTCTTTCCGGACAAAATAGGATCTAGTTTTTTAATAGTATTCACCCAATTTAAAAGCCTATCTTACATGATGACCACATACCACTTTAGTTGACAAGAATAATTCAGTGATACTGTAAGTACTTTTCTACGATAAACTTTCTGTGGAGCATTATGGAAGAACTAAAACAGGCTGAATGCATGATTCATTCACTGAAGAAGATTAACATTTTAAATGAGTTTAATCCTCTATTTCACAAATAGCTTAACATAGCAATCTTTAAATACTCTAAGAATCAATAAAATGATTTGCAACTGGATATTTGTAAAATGTTGCCCACAGACCACGCTCAGCAAATGATCAGAAGATTAACCAGTTTGTGAGATGACTGAAGTTCATCTACAGTCAACATGGCAGCAGAGACAGACATAAAATAGCATAAGTCATCCAGTTTTTAAACAGATTGTCCAAATTGTGTGTGGGGAGGGGTGTGGATCAGTGGAAACAGCGGGGTGAAAATCTTGGCTAGGATAGCTCATTTAAGATATGCCTTCGCCTGGCCCATTTTCAAAATTCTGGTATCTCTTTTGTAAAACAGCCGACATCAGATTGTTTGCAGGTAAGGTAGTCCAAGAGGTCCTCCACAGGAAACGTCCAGTGCTAGGCAAATGTAAAATGGCCAATGCTGGGTCCTTGCTGAAGGTGTCAGGCCAGTGGTAACCCCTTGGCAAAGTGCCTCTGCTTTAGCCTAAATTCAAATGATCTGGTTTCAGATGGGGACTTTGGAAATGCCATACATTCTTCCCCAGTCTCAAATATGCTGGTTGTGGTAAACCATACAGAAATAAAAACCACTGTCCAGATGGATTCTATCATCACTCTGTCAGTGGATCCCTCCAGAGGAGGTTTCAATATTACTAGACAGAGTGGCCAGCTATACATCAGTCCACAGAGTGGTTCCATGTTGTTTTTATCATGTCATGAATTCCCTTCTTAATCACATGGCCAACGCATTAGCCAGCCGTGGTCTCCTTTAACACTCTAAATTTTGATTACATTAATACATCCATATTTGCACAGATTCTCCTGGCCCCCTGAGGCCAATATTTTGACTTCTCAGACAAACACCCAGTGGGACCCTATTAGCTAATTAATGATGAATGTTATTAACATGTGCCTAGAGTATATCTTCATTTTTTCCTATATTAAACAGCAATTCAAGTATATTCCTAATGATGCAGACATGACGGGCACCACTTTCGTTCTCCCAGATAGAGACAGTCTCTCAGAGATTATCTATTTTATCCAAACGAATTCTGCCATAATAAGGAACCAATCCTAGGGAACTTGGCATGTTTTTTTTGTTTTGTTTTGTTTTGTTTTTTGAGATGGAGTCTCAGGCTGGAGTGCAGTGGCACAATCTCGGCTCACTGCAACTTCCGCCTCCTGGGTTCAAGAGATTCTCTTGCGCCAGCCTCCCGAGTAGCTGGGATTACAGGCGCATGCCTCCATGCCCGGCTAATTTTTGCATTTTTTAGTAGAGACGAGGTTTCACCATGTTGGTCAGGCTGATCTCGAACTTCTGACCTCGTGATCCGCCCGCCTCGGCCTCCCAAATTGCTGGGATTACAGGCCTGAGCTACCGAGCTGGGCCGACCTTGGCATGTTTTTGCAGATTATTGTCTATGTGTGGCAACTATTTAAGTGATGCCATTTCAAGGAAAATAAAAATTACCACTGACTGATTTTCTTCAAATCTAAGGCACATATCAATTGTAATAAGCCTAATTATTTTATATACCATGAAGAAAGAAAAACTCTGACAGTCGAACTATAGCAACATAACTTAGAATTCTTACTAAGTACTTATTGAAAGAGATCTTTTAGACTTATTTAGACCTGGATTTTACCTTTATGCTTTTTTTTTTTTTTTTTTTTTGAAATGGAGTCTCAGCTGTGTCTCCTAGGCTGGAATGCAGTGGTGCAGTCTTGGCTCTCTGCAACCTCCGCCTTCCAGGTTCCAGCGATTCTCCTGTCTCAGCCTCCCAAGTAGCTGGCTGATGTTTGTATTTTCAGTAGAGACTTGGTTTCAACTTATTGGTCAGGCTGGTCTTAAACTCCTGACCTCAGGTGATCCACTTGCTTAGGCTTCCCAAAGTGCTGGGATTACAGGTGTGAGCCACCATGCCTGGCCACCTTTATTCGTTCTTGTACGTACATAACAAAAAAACAGAAGTGAAATTAACTGCTTAAGATATCCCTAAAACGTCTTCGCATATAGAATTTGAATCTTCCAAATTACTTCAACTCAGAATTGTTGGTGTCCACATGTTTTCAATTAGTAGTGTCCTCTTGGGACATAGCATTTTTTGAAAAGAAGGCTCCACCACAGCCACTGATTCTCATTCTGCAAGTTCTTAGGACGGCACTTTCTTGATCTTACCAGAAGGGCACAAAAAAAGGTTTCTATAACCAATACTAATGTTCCTTCCTCAAATGAACCTAAAAGAGTTTGTTGACTGTAACATAGAAGGGTTTTAGTTTTCCAGCCAGGCTGCCGGTACTTATATTCAACTTTGCAAATATGTAGACAGTGACTAGTACTTCTGGCCTCTCTCTGACTGTTCACAACTGTAAAAGGCCTTCCATTGTAAGGTACATCCTGACCTCAGAAATTATAAAATGTGAAAAATGATGCTGTGCATCTGGAATCAATAAAATATGACATTAACTACTGTGTGCTGGACACTTTAAACTTTCACATAGTATCATATGTTTAAAACAATCTTGCAGAGTGTTTGGCATTACATTCTTAAGGATCCCAGAGATTACGTAATTTTCCTTGGGTTAGCTTGGATGAAGAGGATTCAGAATGCAAGTTCAGATGTGAAAGTAAAATTCCTCATAAAACATTCTAATAAGGTCCCCATTAGACCTAATAGTGACAGTTTCATAAATTCCTATAATGGATGATAAATCCTTTCATTCCACCAAAGCAAAGATTTACCACCACTTTGGGTAACATATTAATACCTTGGTGTGATATTAGGTAAATATGCTTGCTCTTGAGGAAGTATTTAATTATTAAACCTACTTTGAAGTTGGATGATGATAATATCCAGTCTTCTAGAACAATCTAGTTTATGCCAATTGTCCTGATGTATTTCTTGTGTTTGAGAATTCTCTTTTTGGAAACAATCACAAACTTATACAAACTTACAGAAAAGTTCTAATTACATTGGAAAGTAACTTGCCAAGCTGATAACCATAATTTCCAAAAACATCAGTGTGTATTCCCTACAAACAAGGGCATTCTCTTGCATAACTACAATACAACCATGAAATTAGGAAATTAATGTTGATATATTACTGCTTTCTAATCCTCAGATCTCATTCAAGTTTTCCCAAGTATCCCCAAAATGTCCTTTATTGAAAACAATTCAGTTCAGAATTGTGCACTGCATTTATCATGTCTCTTTAGTTTCATTATTCTGAGACAGTTCCTTAGTCTTTCCTTGACTTTTGTCATCTTGACACTTGTGAACAGTATAGGCCAGTTATTTTGTAGAATGTCTCTCAATTTCAGTTTGATGTTTCCTCATGATTAGATTCAGGATGCGCATCTTTTGCTGGACCATCGACAAGGTGGTGCTGTGTTCTTACTGCATTCTATCAGATAGTACACGATTTAGACTTGTCCCATTACTAATAGTATACACATTAATCACTCAGTTATGGCTGTATATGCCAGACTTTTGTATTGAAAAGTTACTTTATTTTGCTTTGTAATGAATACGTATTTTGTGAGGTGTTACTGTGAGACTGTAAATACTCCATTCTTAACCAAATTTCAATTTTTTCCATCACTACAAAAGCATTTCTCTCATATAAATCCCAATGCTTTTGATCAGAATCATTGGCAAAATCAGTAACAGGATTCTGTCTAAGATAAGTTGGCAACCCGGGAGATGGAGGTTGCAGTGAGCCAAGATCATGCCGCTGCACTCCAGACTGGGCAACAGAGCGAGGTTCTCAAAAACAAAACAAACAAAAAACAAAACAAAACAAATGTGGCAATACCAGCAGCTGGTTAAATTCACCTTTTCTGACTGGCCTTGCCCTCTACACACCTCCCATCAATGTTTCTTTAATAAGTACTTTCTTTCTTTCTTTTTTTTTTTTTTTTTTTGAGACGGAATCTTGGTCTGTCGCCAGGCTGGAGTGCAGTGGCGCCATCTCGGCTCACTGCAACCTCTGTCTCCTGGGTTCAAGCGAGTCTCCTGACTCAGCTTCCTGAGTAGCTGGGATTACAGGCAGGTGCCACCACGCCCGGCTAATTTTTGTATTTTTAGTAGAGATGGGGTTTCACCGTGTTGGCCAGGATGATCTCAATCTCCTGACCTCGTGATCCACCCGCCTCGGCCTCCCAAAGTGTTGGGATTACAGGTGTGAGCCACCGCGCCTGGCCAATAAGTACTTTTTAAATGAGCATTAAGGCAATCTGTTTAGATTTGACTTTTTGTTACACCATAAGTTTTTCTCTTTTTAGAAAATGAATAATGTACATTTTAGGGAATCTTGACAGTACAGAAACATTATGAAGAAGAAAAAAATCACCTGTTAATTCCACATTACCATTCACAAGACAGCAATGTTAACATTTGTTTTTTTTCTGTTCCATTAATTTTTTTCTACGCCTTTTTTCACTGGACTCAAATTTTGCATTTTGCTTTTAGCACTTAACTTTGTAACGTGGCATTTTTTTGTGTTTTTACGAAAGTCCATAAGCATAATTCTTTTTTAAATTTTATTGTAAATTGACAATTTACAGTTGTATATATTTATGAGGTACAAAATGATGTTATGATTTATGAATACAATGTGGAATAATTAAATCAAGCTAACATATCCATCACCTCAAATATGAATCATTTTTTGTATTGAGAACACTTGAAATTTACTCTCAGCAATTTTGAAATGTACAATATACTATCATTAAGTATGTTTACTACATTGTTCAATCTATTCCTCCTGTCTGAGATTTTGTACCCTTTGACCATCATCTCCCCATTTTCCTTATTCCCCAGACTCTGTAACCACCATTCTCCTCTCTGCTTCTATGAGTTTTAGATTCCACATGTGAGTGAGAACATGAGGTATTTGTCTTTCTGTGCCTAGCTTATTTCACTTAGCACAACATAAATAATTCTCACTGACTATATAAAATTCTGCCATATGCTGTACTGTCACTTAAACTTTTCTCTACTATAAATCAGCTGTAATAAATACCTTCACTTTTTTTTGCAATTTAGATTATTTATTGGGATCACTTTCTAGAAGTTGGGTAGAGAGGATGTACTTATTATTATTAATATTATTATTATTTTTGAGACGGAGTCTAGCTCTGTTGCCCAGGTTGGAGTGCAGTGGCACAATCTCGGCTCACTGCAATCTCCGCCTCTTAGGTTCAAGTGATTCTCCTGCCTCAGCCTCCTGAGTAGCTGGGATTACAGGCGCCAGCCACCACACCCAGCTAATTTTTGTATCTTTAATAGAGACAGGGTTTTGCCTTGTTGGCCAGGCTAGTCTTGAACTCCTGATATCAGGTGATCCACCCACCTGAGCCTCCCAAAGTGCTGGGATTACAGGCGTGAGCCACCGCACCTGGCCAGGGAGTACATTTTTAAGGTTCTTGATATATATTGCCAAATTGCTTTTCGAAAAGATGTACTGCTTTATTTGTCCAATAGCATTGACTATCAGGTGATATTTTATCATATTCTTGCTTAGCAGTAACTTTAAGGACACTTACTAACATAATATTACTATCTTGCTTACATAATCAATTCCTTAAACTACTTAGTGTTCTATGGAAGCACTAATATGCAAATAAGGCAATATACAGAATGAGAAATATTTAAGTTTTACTTGTCAAAATACTGGCATTATTATTATTATTATTATTATTATTATTATTATTTTGAGACGGAGTCTCATACTATTGCCCAGGCTGGAGTGCAGTGGCGTGATCTCAGCACACTGCAACCTCAGCCTCCTAGGTTCGAGCGATTCTCCTGCCTCAGCCTCCTGAGTAGCTGGGATTACAGGTGCTGCCACCATGCCTGGCTAATATCTGTTTGTGTTTTTAGCAGAGACAGGGTTTCACTATGTTTGCCAGGTTGGTCTCCAATGCCTGACCTCGTGATCCACCCGCCTCGGCTTCCCAAAGTTTGGGGATTACAGGCGTGAGCCACTGCGCCCAGCCAATACTGGCATTATTAATACAGAGCAGTATACTTTTACTATTGCCAGTATGTTAAAAATGTAAAACTATCTAAAGGAAAGTATGTATAATTTTTAGTATATATGTAATAATCAAGATTATGAAATAACTTTAATTCATATCAACAGTGGAGAAGAATTTTTTGTTATTGTACTCTGGTTAGGCACTGGATATTTAAATAAATTATGTTTAAGGTCAATGACTTGACAAAACAAAAATTAACCAGCATGAAAGAAAACACACAGGTGAATATTTTATTAATATATAACTGTTGCGTTTGGGGAGGATTTAATGTAAATTTGAATTTTGAGGATGCATTCTCCTCCTATTTCTCTCACCTGCCTGCCCTCTGCTGGATTCCCAAAGCTTATTGAGTTATTAAGCAATCTTTCTAAATGTACTTAACAAAATTGCAATTGTAGAGTAAGCTAAGGGAATTGTATACTAATGTTTCCTGTACTTTGTTTAAAAGTGCTACTAAAGTAAATGATTGATCGTAGATTTTACTTTGTAAGTACTGATAGAGTTTCAGTTTCAGTCTCACAATTTACAAAAATATTCACATTAACAGCCTTTCCATTTCATCCAGAAAGGTAATGTAGGTAAGGTCACAACCATTGAAAATTTTCAGTCTAGAAAAGCTGGGTGAGGTCGGAGTACGGCAATGAGGAAATATCCAGTTTGATCAATTCACAAATTAAAAAAGACAGAGTAACTTAGTCTGTTTGATTAAAATTATAATCCTATGCTATCAAAATATAATTTTAAACATTATATTCAGATGATATAAATGTACTTGATAATTACTATTTATATAGCACTCATTATTTACCAAGTACCTTCTAAATACTTTACATGTATCAACTCATTTAATCACCACAGCAACCTATGAGATAAGTATTACTACATGTCCATTTCTCAGATGGGGAAATGAAAGCACAGAGATGAAGTGACTTCAAGGTTGTCAGCTAGTAAAGAATGCAGCTGACATCAAAATCTAGACTCTGTTTTCCTAACCACTGTGCTCTCCTGCCTCATCTCATGTTATTGTTCAGAAAATTATTTGAATTACAGACTTACTGTCATCCTGATCTTAGAAATAATAAATCAAAACTCAGAGATGTTAGATGAATTTCCTAAGGTATGGGAATTACAAATGTTAATTGAATCTCCTGAAAAGTACAAAGATCAAAGATCCTTCTGTCTTTTTTAGAAGGCTAGTTTCCATAAAGGAAGATAATTTTATAATTCCTATGGGTTCTAAATGTCCTTCCTTTAATTGAGTTTTGTGATAGAAATGAATTATTTGACGTCCTGGAGCATCTTCCGTGCTAATTTTAATAGTTGTAGGGACATAATTCTATCTTAAATTTTATTAACTGACATAAAAGAGATGGAGTTGTACGCATATTTTGTTGATAGACACTCATGGAAGAGAGTGTTGACTGAAAACAGAAATCTTAAGCAGCCACTCAAATTTAAAAGGGAAAAAAACAGTTGTCTTCTTGTTTCCAGAATTGCCTGGTGAATCCACAGAGTAGTTGGCATCCTCTGTTGCTGTTTTCACAACTCTACATTTCTGGTGACAATATTCTGGAGTGGGAAAAAAATTAAATGATTCAAAACTCAAATAATTGTTTCTCCCTCAAGGACCTAAAATTTGAGGTGTTAAAAATGCCATTTTAAATCCTTTAAAAGGTAGTTGGGTTTTAGAAGTTAGGCAAAAGCAGCAGGCAGTTAAAATAACGGGGTATTGTGCAGTAGACATCTCACAGAGGTCAGAAATCATGATGGATGTTTGGGATGTGGGCATCAGATATGTCGGGCTGTGGGAATCACAATTGAGACTGGATATCAAAAGTACTGAGACATGGAAATGGAAGTTACGACTATGGGAATCAGGAACTTTGGGACACAGGAGTGAAAAATGGCAGGGGGAGGGCATTAACGATTTTAAGGTTTAAAGGAGTTCAGTTGTGGAAATGCAGATTTATGGACAGTGGATGAGTTATGAAAACCAAGGGTCAAGAATGGAAGCTGCAAACAGGCTTGTAATAATAAAGTATCTTATGTTAGATTAGACTGCCCACTGAAAACTATTATAAAGATAGGACACGTGTATATGACAATTCTATCACATATATTAAATATATATAAAACTATAAGTAAATATGAATTATCAGCAATCATGCACACACACACACACACACACACACACACACGACAGATAAGTATCTTTAACAACTAAAGGCAATAGAAAAGGCAGAACTTAAGTGGCCACAAATCTTGAAAGAAGGAAAGCACAAGAGGTAAGATTCAAATTTACCTTAGATTCCCCATCTGCTCCCTCCCCGTCATCACCCCAAGGCATTTTCCAAGTGGCAGCAAGGAGTAACAGCTAAATAGAAAGCAGCAGTCTCAATAGGCTAGGAGCAAAGGCTGGAGTTTAGGAACAAGAGCAACTGAGATTTGAGGGACAAAATTCTAGAAAGAAAGAAACTATAGAGATGTGAGTCCCCAAATTTGTGTCCGTTCCTAAGATATATATGCACGGGAAGAGACTCTAAGAAATCCAGCAGAACAGCAGCACCTAAAGAGCTCAACAAAGATTTCAGCAGCTACACAGGGCTGGAGAGACAGAGACTAGAGTTTAAGCCCCACAAGGTGGAAGGATCTTGGTAAACATTCCAGGCTTTTGTTTTTTTGAGACAGATTCTTGCTCTGTTGGCTGGCCTGGCGTGCAGTGGTGCAATCACAGCTCACTGCAGCCTCTAGCTTCTGGGCCCAAGTGGTCTTCCCACCTCAGCCTCCCAAGTAGCTGGGACTACAGGCACATGCTACTACACCAAGCTAATTTCTTATAGAGATGGGTTTTCACCATGTTGCCCAGGCTGGTCTCAAACTCCTGGATTCAAGCGATCCACCCTCTCTGGCTTTCCCATGTGCTGGGATTATAGGCATGAGCCACCATGCCCAGCCACATTCTAGGCTTTTAGTTGTAAGACCTAGTAAGGACCATGGCCTAGGAGTAAGGTCAAAACTGAAGTTAACCAGAACTAAAAAGACTCAATGATCCACTAGTACTCTTGTCTGCCTACTACAACAAGAAAACTTAGCCCTCCTTGGAGAAACCTGTTATCATCCAGAGCCTCCACAAATTTTCTTCTACATCATTTGAATTCAACAAGAAATCATGGGATATGTTAAGAAAAAAAAGAAAAAAAGGGCCAAGCACCAAAAACCCAGGAAAACTCAGATGATTCAGATATTGGAGTTAACAGATAAGGGCTTTAAATAATACAGTTAAAATATTTAAGAAAATAAAGATAAAGAATTTCATCAAAGCCTTGGAATCTATTAAAATGGGAGAGGAGGAGGAAACATGAAAATTTCAACTTTCTAAATGAAAATTCTAGAACTGAAAATATTATAACTAAAACTAAGAATTCAGTAGAGGGGATGTATAGCAGCTCAGACACAGCAGAACAGAGTTTCTATGGAATGGGCAGCAGG
This sequence comes from Hylobates moloch, assembly GCF_009828535.3. Classification (NCBI taxonomy): domain Eukaryota; kingdom Metazoa; phylum Chordata; class Mammalia; order Primates; family Hylobatidae; genus Hylobates; species Hylobates moloch. The sequence goes on from NW_026652281.1 coordinate 148,018,888, forward strand.
CAAATAAAAAATACAGAATAGAAATAAGGAATATAGCAAAAAGTTATGACATACATGTAACTGGAGTTCCAGAATGGAGAGGTAGAGAGAGAGAAAGAGAAAGAGAGAGACAGAAGGGGACAGATGCAATATGTAAAGAAATACTGAACAAGATTTTTCAAAACTTGATGAAAAAGATCACATTCACACTTAAAGAGCTTTACGAATCCCAAGCAGGATAAATACAACACACACACACACACACACACACACACACACACACACACTTAGTGACATCAAGCACAAAGTGCTGAAGACAAAAAGAAAAAACAAAAAAAGAGAAAAATGTTCAAGTAGCTGAGGAGGGGGCCAAAAGACAGGAGCAACAGACTGATGGCTGATTTCTCAATAGAAACAATGATAAGCAGAAGACAATGAAAAGACATTTTTAAAATGCTGAAAGATTAAAAAAAGAGCCAATGTGAAATTCTATACCCAGAAAAACTATCCTTTAAAAAATGAAGGTGAATTAAGATGATTTTATGTTAACAAAAGCTGAGAGACTTTGTTGTTAGCAGACCAGAATACAAGAAGTGCTTAAGGGAGTTTCCCTCTTAAAGTACAGTGCTCCCAAATGGAACTGTTGAACTTGAAGAAAAAACGAAGAACATCAGAAAGCAGAGACTTTGACCCACTTCTGCTCCAATAAATTCTCATTGCAATGGAATCATTTGGTGTAAAATATAAGTTCATATTAAACAAAATGCAAAGAATAAGAGGTAAAGTTTGAATTTTACAACTTAACAGCATGTAGACATGGTCGGTTTAATTTTAACCAAAATCAAGTTAAAAACATTGTTAAGCATCAATGGAATTTGGGCCTGGGAGTCAGGGGTCAAGGGCAAGAGCTGGCATGTGGGAGTAAAAGGTTATGGCTTGTGTGTGTCTGTGGTTCGTGGCTGTTAGGAGACAAGAAAATCTGTGGAGATGCAGAGGTCTGGAGCCATGGGCGATAGTTGTACTTTGAGGGTCAGGGGTCAAGAGAGCCTTTGGAAGACTTACGAGTCAGGGTCCACGGCTGACAGGTGGGTTGTGGTAGTTGTGTCAAAGGCCAGAGGTTAGAGGTCATGACCCACCAACACGCCGGTTGAAACTTGAGCGCAAGGGGCGGTTGAGATTCCCGGAGGACACGCCCCTATCGGCCCCGCCCCGCGCACCGCCTCCGTAGCCCCGCCCCGTCCCTCCCAGCCCCGCCCCTCCAGCGCTTCGAATGCGGACGCCGAGCGCCGCTGAGGCTACGAGGGGCGAGCGGCGCAGGGACCCCGCGGGCGGCTGGGTCTTCCGCGGCACCCGCTCCTGCTCCCTCCCCTCGGGCGCTGGGTGCAGACCGGCCGGCCGGCGCCGCCTCCTGGGAAGATGGCGCTGCACTTCCAGGTCAGTGTGCTCTGCGCCGCAGGCCCGCGCTCCGCCGCCCTGGGAACCCGGCGGGACGCGTCTGGAGACCGAGGGCAGAGGACAGCGGCGGAGGCCGCAGGGCCGTGGGCCGGTGTCTCCGGAGTCCCAGCCCCTGCCTCTGCCCCTAGCCGGGGACCGGGACACTGGTCTGGGCTGCACACCCCAGGCCCGGGCCGGAGCCCGAGAAAGGGGCGGCCGAGCCTGGGTTGGAGGCGGCGGGTGGAGGGGGCGGAGGACAGGCCCAGGGCTCGCCCCGGGGAAGGTGCGGACGCCGGCAGCACGCGCGCTGACCGCGGCTTTAGTGGCGGCGGGGCAGGTGGGAGTCCTAGTTGGGCCGGCTTTGGCGCGCCTCGCGCGGCTGCCGAGCGGAGGAGCAGCCTTCCCGCCTTCCCGCCGCGTCGCCGGCGCGGCTCTGTCGTCAGCCTCCCTCCACGCAGTTGAGCCCGAGCCGGAGCGGGGCTTGGGATCCACCGAAGGAGCGGCGGCAGCAGTTGGACTTTAATTGGCCAGAGGAGACAGGGGCTGCGTCTGGGGGGAATTGCGAGTGAGGGCTCAGCGGCCGCCTCTTCGGAGGAGGAAACCCGGGCCGGGCGCGGGCGCGAGGATCGCAGAGGCTACGAAGATGGGACGCGTGCTTGTATATCCTCGGGCTGCTCTGAACGTCCCCGTTCAGTTATTCAGCAAACATTTATTATCTCCCCACTGTGTCTCAAGCACTGTGGAAAGTTCTGGGGATAAAGGATGACATCTTACTATCCTCGCCCTCATACAGTTCACAGAGAATTACGGTATAAGTGAAAAATATATGGTAGAAATAGTCACAGTATCATGAGAGCACGGAAAAGGGGGGCAGCCAGCCAAATATGTATGTTGAGAAGGAGTGAAGCAGAGCTGCTATGCTCTCAGCTGAGAGATGCTTTAAGTTTCTTTGAGCCTCCATTCTTCAATTGATTAATTATTGAGCGCCTGCTATGCTAGGCGCTGAAGATACGACAGCTCTGAACAAAACTCTATGGTTTCTGCTCTCAGGGAACTTGCAGTCTACTGCTCCTTGAAAGAATCGTAGGTGTTTGCCAGGTGAAGAGGAAGGGAAGGATATGGAGGTAGAAGGACAGTGTGAGCCAAGGCAAAGAATTATGGAAGAACATGGTGTACTGCAGAAAGTTCAGTCTGGTTGGAACAAAGGGATGGGACCAGGGGAGGCAGTGGGTGGCAGGAGATGACCCCAGGGAGGGAAGGGAATTTCACAATATCGTGACAGTGTATCTGAATCTCATTCCCCTTGTAGACTTCTTTGAACCCCCTGTGATCACACTGACTTATAACTTGGCTGATTTATTGATTCTTCTAAAGGGTCTTTTTAAAAAACCAGTTACTGTCTGATAATCGACAGTTCTAGAATGTTATGTAGTAAGCCCCACACATTACCTTTTGACTTCGTGCCATTTCTAAGGGTCCTCAGGTCAAAATAATGTATTACCACTTTAGTAAATATGCCCTCTGGGAAATTTTCACAGGAAGAATCTCACAAGGAGGATTTATGGATTGTAAATAGGTAATCAGATGTTCACAGAGCCCGAGTAAATCTTGAGAGTAAATTAAAAGGTATGGTAGAACTTTGGAATTTTTTCATACATGGAAAGATGATGTATAGTAAATCACCAAGTCCTGGAAGACTTCTTCATATTTAGGCACAGTGTTGGAAAAATTAGCGGCTGATGTCAAAACTACCCATATTGGTTTTGCAGGAATGTACTTCACAGTACATTCCAACGTAAGTACTTTACGGTACATTCCTGTAGACAGCTTAAAAGTGAAGTTGGGGCCGGGCGCAGTGGCTCACGCCTGTAATCCCAGCACTTTGGGAGGCCGAGGCGGGTGGATTACGAGGTCAGGAGATCGAGACCGTCTTGGCTAACACGGTGAAACCCTGCCTCTACTAAAAATACAAAAAATTAGCGGGGCGCGGTGGCAGGCGCCTGTAGTCCCAGCTACTCAGGAGGCTGAGGCAGGAGAATGGCGTGAACCCGGGAGGCGGAGCTTGCAGTGAGCCGAGATAGCGCCACTGCAGTCCGGCCTGGGCGAAAGAGCGAGACTCTGTCTCAAAAAAAAAAAAATGGTGGAGTTGGACAAATAAAAGATCAGACAGTTTTGTTGACTAGAAAAAAACTGAAATTTCTCCGTTTGAATTCTTTTTATCATATAGGATCATATTGTTAATCAGTTACCTCAAGGAACATTTGTTAATAGTGATAACCAGTACCTAGCATTTTGAGTTTTCGTATCCTCATTATAGAGTTGAGCCCTGTCACTAACTTAAAAAGTGTGCATATATACATTTTGTTCTGAAGACACTGAGTCTTAAAACAGTTGTGACTTGCCCAACGTTACAGAGTTAGAGTAGGCCTCATAACTCACAAGTTCCGTGTTCCCCATTACCTCTGTCTTACTGTCACCTACCCAAAAGGGCAGCTAGGCAAAAATTATGCCATCAAGATGATGAGTAAAGAAGCAGATTTGTGTAGGGTGAGGTTAGGGTACTAGTCAACATCTTTTTCACCTCATGACATACATAAAAAATGTTAATTGTGTGTCTCATTAACATAAACTGCTCATTGCCAAAGCCGATCAGTGTGCACTTTCCCCAATGTCCCAAGCTCTGCCCTTGCTACCTGGAGAGCAGAGGGATCAATATCTCAGGCATACCCGTGAATCATTCAAAGCAGCTGCATTCTGGTTAGGAAGCTGTGAATTAGGATACCCTGTCCCAAAGGAATTAATGGGTCTGGAATCCCTGACAGGCAATCTAAATAAGGGGGCAGAGTCAGGAAAGAGATAGAATTGAGAACAAGTAAGAGGTAGGCACTTTAGGGAGAACAGAGGTACCTTGGTGAGAATCGAGAGAATGTTAGGAAAAATTTAAGGGACTCAGTTGATGCAACTTTTTTGCTCAGGGCTGTTTAAGAAGCAGGAAATATAGCCATGCTTCTTAATCCCCAGTCAAGCTACCTGATTTGATCTAGATGTGATTGAAAACTATTATTTTTAAATGCAATTATAACATGAAAATAGGTACGTGGGAATGACCATTCTGGCAGTGTGGACTTGAATGGGAGAAACTATAGAAGATCAGTATGGTCTTTTATATTCACCAGTAACTGGAGAGATTATTTATAATTTATTGTGGATCTTCTGTATGGCAGGCACTGGATTAGTCTTTCCCCATCTTTTCTGTCTTCATTCTCACAGTTATTTTGGAAGGTAGATATTGCTGTTTGCAGGTTTTTTGTTGTTGTTGTTTGTTTTTTTGAGACAGAGTCTTGCTCTGTTGCCCAGGCTGGAGTGCAGTGGTGGAATCTCGGCTCACTGCAGCCTCTGCCTCCCAGGTTCCAGTGATTGTCTTGCTTCAGCCTCCTGGGTAGCTGGGATTACAGTTGTAAGCCACCATGCCCGGCTAATTTTTGTATTTTTAGTAGAGTCAGGGTTTTGCCATGTTGACCAGTCTGATGGCGAATTCCTGACCTCAGGTGATCCGCCCACTTTGGCCTTCCAAAGTGCTAGGATTCCTGGAGTGAGCCTCCGCGCCCGGCCCTGTTTGCATTTTTAACAGCGGGGCTTAGAAAGGTTAAATTATTTGCCTGAGGTCGCTTAATAAGTGAGTGGCAGATTCCAAAGGTTGTGTCCGCTCTGTTGGACCAGTGGTTTTCAAATCGAACCATGACATTTCTAAGACCCCACTAGTCTCTACTCTCATTCCCAGAGCAGCCCCTTGAGACATCCCTGGTCCTGGCAGTCACATTTAGAAAATATTGCTTGATCTACTGTCTGTGAATATCAGGTGGAGGTGTTGAGTTGAGTCTTTATAGAAGAATAATTGGGAAGACTTTATGACAAATTAGGTATGTCCCCGGAATTAGCCATACTGAGGTTTGAGGGCAGAGTCCACAAGACTGCCCTTACTTCTCAGACCAATTGCAAGTTTGAGGGTTTCCCAAAACCACCCTCAAGTTCAGTAGTTGACTCACAGAATTCACTGAAAGTTGTCATACTCAGTTGCAGTTTGTTACAGGGACAGGATACAGATTAAAATTGGTCAAAGGAAGGTGACACAGGGCAAAATCTGTGCAGGTTTCAAAACTAAGCTTCTGTTGGCCTCAGGACATGTTGTGCTCCCTGCATCAATATACGGCAATATGCACTAATTATTGCAAACTGGGTAAGCTCACTAAGACGTCATTATACAGGGTTTTTATTGGGGCTTCAGTTCTTAGGCATGATTGATTGATTGCCCACATGTTTGAGATCAGTCGTAGGTTGACTATTACCTTGTGACCCAAAGTCCCGACCCTAAACACGTAGTTGGTGTTTCTGGTGTGGCCAGCCCCCAACCTACCACTATTGGGTATGGCCAGCCCCTCCCCTAAATAAAAACATTCCTATCAGGTATGATATACATTACCTTCCAGAAGCAAAGGCCAGATGTCTCTTATGGCAAGACCAAATCTGTTACTATACAGGAGGTACAAAGGAGACTACGGAGAGGGGGAAGCAAAAGATAACATTGAGCTTGTAAATCTACACTCTGGTCTAGAAATCTGAAACTACTGAGAAGAAGGGACACTTAGGCCAGGCGTGGTGGCTCATGCCTGTAATCCCAGCACTTTGGGAGGCTGAGGTGGGCGGATCACGAGGTCAGGAGATGGAGACCCTCCTGGCTAACACAGTGAAACCCCGTGTCTACTAAAAATACAAAAAATTAGCCAGGCGTGGTGGCGGGCGCCTGTAGTCCCAGCTGCTCGGGAGGCTGAGGCAGGAGAATGACGTGAACCTGGGAGGTGGAGCTTGCAGTGAGCCGAGATTGCGCCACTGCACTCTTGCCTGGGTGACAGAGCGAGACTCCATCTCAACAAAAAAAAAAAAAAAAAGAAGGGACACTTAAAGTGGAAAGCATGTTCAATTCTGTTTGTGACATTTTTGGGTGATTTTTTTTTTTACATCTTTCTAGATTTCCAAGAGAAAGAAATTTGTACACAAATATAAAGATGGTGAACAGACAGGGCTAAAAGTATGGCCTGCCAGGCATGGTGGTGTGTGCCTATAGTCCCAGCTACTTGGGAGGCTGAGGTGGGGGGATCACTTGAGCTTAGGGGTTCTGGGCTGTATTGTAGTGTGCTCCACCCATCAAGTGTCTCCACTAAGTTCAACATCAATAATATTGACCTCCCATCAGTATGGGAATGGGGGACCACCAGGTTGCCTAAGGAACGATGAACTGGCCCAGGTCAGAGACAGAGCTGGTCAAAACTCTAGTGCCGATCTGTAGTGGGACCATGCCTGTGCATAGCTATTGCACACCAGCTTGGGCAACATAGCAAGACCCTGTCTCTTGAAGTATGGACTGGGACATCATCTCCAGGTCGATGATGATGGAAATGAAGAGTGGCAATTTGGGCAGGTTGGGGGAGACAACATGTATTTGGGGTCTGTAGACTTGTATTTGACTCAGAATTTGATTATCTCTAATCTTGTGGAATTTATATATATTTGATCTCAGCTTTAGCTTTTTAAATCTGTAGAATAAATATACTGAAAATACATACTTCACAAGAGCCTATTTTTCAGGATTGGTTTGAAAAAAAGGTGGAAATACTTTTGTAAACTACAAAGCACTAAAACAAATATTATCTATTTCATTGTAAGAAGGAAGAATTCCAAGAGATCCAGATAAAAGCCTTCAGGGATACTCAGGAAAAGATAGTAAGAGGAAGAAAAAAAGAGTTTGTGGGAAATGAGTAACTTCAAAATGAAGGCAGTTTCTGTTTATTGTAATCAAGAAGCTTAATTCCAGAAGGCAGGAAAGACACAGGAAAGTAATTGAAAAGATCTTTAAATTCAATTGAAGCGGATTTTTGTGGCTTATTTATGTTTTACTATTAGGGAACACTTATTTCCTGAAACAAAAACGTTTATTCTCTTTTTTCAGCTTTACTGAAGTACAAATGATAATAAAATGTGTGTATTTAAACTGCAATTGGATGGGTTTTGACATATGTATACATCTGTGAAATTGTCACCAAAATCAAGAAAATGAACATATCCATTCCCCCAAAAGTTTCCTTGTGCTCTTGTGCCTCTTTGTAATCTCTCTTTTTCCCCCACTCCTCTGCTGTCTTCTCTCCTAGCCAGGAAATCACTGATTTGCTTTCTGTTTCTTAAGAACCATACAGTATACACTCTCCAGCATTCACCTGTTGATAGTTGCATGCGTGACTTTTTACTTGCATGTAAAAAGAACTCATCATTTAGGGGCCAATTCTGTGTCAGGTACAAAGGCCAGAAATAAGTCCAGAGTAATTTGGAAGATCCTTATTTAGATATGGTCAGGATTACATCATTGTCTCCCAGGATATGAAAGTTGGATGCTGTCTGTTTTTTGTGTGTGTGGTTTTTTAGACAGGGTCTTGCTTTGTCACCCAGGCTGGAGTGCAGTGGTGGGATCTCGGCTCGCTGCAACCTCTGCCTCCTGGGCTCAAGAAATCCTCCCACCTCAGCCTCCCAAGTAGCTGGGACTACAGGATGTGCTACCACACCTGGTTGATTTTTTTTTTTTTTCGTATTTTTTGAAGAGATGGCGTTTTGCCACATTGGCCAGGCTGGTCTCAAACTCTTGAGCTCAAACAGTTCACCCACCTTGGCCTCCCAAAGTGCTGAGATTACAGGTGTGAGCCACCATGCCTGGCGTGTCTGTTTGTATTTGATAGTTACTCTGTGGGAGGTGAATGATGTCCAGTTCTCTTTGTTTTACCTCTTAGTTATTTATATGGGCTTCTGATGTTATCATTAAGACTTGTAGAAGCTTTAAGAACTCAAAACTAATTTGTCAACAAATTGAGAAGGGATCCGTTTTTCTGAGACCGTTCTCATATTAATCATATTCTCAGATATCAATGTATAAAACTAAGATGAAAATTTATCAGTTTACTATGAAAAATAAAGTTTCCTTAGAAAATGAAGTGCTAAACAGAAGATTACTTGATTAGTTAGTAACCACCATATTGTGGGTTTAATTGCTTTATATGTCTAGATAATACCTTTCTACCAGGGGAAGGGTCTTTGTGTGTATATCCCTTTCTCTAAAAAGGTTTTCAGTATACCAGGTATATGTTTGTTACCATTACAGTGAAAGAATAACTTGATTTTCCCTTTGAGTCTTTTGTAAAAGAATATTCAAACCTTTCCCTTTTTATCTTGGATGGCCTTGCATTTGTTAATAATTTGAAATATCTTTGGAAAAAAAGAGTGATTGGTAACATTGTTGATTTAAGTACTATGTAAATATACCCCAGCTCTGTTCTGCCTGAGGTTCTTTATATCAGAGTAAAGCAAAACAGACAAATAATTTCCCGACTTTTCCATAATCTTTCCAAATAGGTTTATTTAGGTGCTATTGAATTGATTACTATTAATATTACTTTTCTAGGGCTCACAACAGTTTTTTTTTTTTTTTTTTTTTTTTTTGAGTTGGGAGTCTCGCTATGTTTCCCAGGCTGGCCTTGAACTCCTGGGCTCAAGCCTACTGCCTCAGCCTACTGAGTAGCTGGGATTACAGGCTTGTGCCACCGTGCCTTAATACAAATATATTTTCATAGATCTGGAGGCCAGAAATCTGAAACATATACAGGTTTGGTCTCTTCTGAAGGAGAAACCATTTCATGCCTTTTGCCCAGCTGCTTCTAATGGCTGCTGGCAATCTTCATTGTTCCTTGGCTTGCAGAAACATCACTCTAGTCTCTGCCTACATCTTCATATGGTCTTCCCTGCTGTGTCTCTGCATCTCAAATCTCCCTCCTTTCTCTTATAAGAATACCAGTCAGTGGATTTAGGGCCCACTGTAAATCCAGCATGATCTCATACCAAGATTCTTTTTTTTTTTCTCTCTCTTTTTTTTTATTATTATACTTTAGGTTTTAGGGTACATGTGCACAATGTGCAGGTTTGTTACATATGTATCCATGTGCCATGTTGTTTTGCTGCACCCACCAAGATTCTTAATTAAGGATTTGTGAAGACCATATTTCCAAATAAGGTCACATTTATAGGTACTGGAGTTGGGACATGGACATATATTTTAAGGGGATATAATTAAAATTATTACAATATTATTAGGTAATGTTAAAAACAGCTGTGTACCAGAAGTTACATGACACTAACTCTTAATCCTCCAAACCTATGAGATTGGCACTGCTACTAGTCTCATTTTTGCTGCCTTTTGTTAAACAGGTCTATTACTATTTCTTGGCCTAATTCTTTTTGCAGTCAAAGTCTACTTCAAATAATCTTAGGCCCAGATGAATGCATGCCAGCAGGATCAGTTTATTAATTATACTGAGTATTATCAGTTCTAAAATTCAGTCCTCCACATTTATTAGATGAAGGAAAAGACTTCTTAGGTTGATCATGAGAGGGAAAAAGGGACCCCTTTTTATTTTCATATATAAATACATATATAATTTTACTTTAAGTTCTGAGATACATGTGCAGAACGTGCAGGTTTGTTACATAAGTATACATGTGCTGTGATGGTTTGCTGGACCTGTCGACCCGTCACCTAGGTATTAAGCTCTGCATGCATTAGCTATTTGTCCTGATGCTCTCTCTCCCTCCCCTCACCCCCACAACAGGCCCCCTGTATTTGTCGTTCCCCTCCCTGTGTCCATGTGTCATCATTGTTCGGCTTCTACTTATGGGTGAGAACATTTGGTGTTTGGTTTTCTGTTCCTGCATTAGCTTGCTGAGGATAATGGCTTCCAGCTTCATCCATGTCCCGGCAAAGGACATGATCTCATTCCTTTTTATGGCTGCATAGTATTCCATGGTGTATATGTACCACATTTTCTTTATCCAGTCTACCATCAATGGGCATTTGGGTTGTTTTCATGTCTTTGTTATTGTGAATAGTGCTGCAGTAAACATACATGTGCATGTATCTTTATAATAGAGTGATTTATATTCCTTTGAGTATATACCCAGTAATGGGATTGCTGGGTCAAATGATATTTCTGGTTCTAGGTCCTTGAGGAATCGCCACACTGTCTTCCACAATGGTTGAACTAATTTACATTCCCACCAACAGTATAAAAGCATTTCTATTTCTCCACAGCTTGGCCAGCATCTGTTGTTTCTTGACTTTTTAATAATCACCATTCTGACTGGTGTGAAGTGGTATCTCATTGTGGTTTTGATTTGCATTTTTCTAATGATCAGTGATGCTGAACTTTTTTTCATGTGTTTCTTGGCCACATAAATGTTTTCTTTTGAGAAGTGTCTGTTCATGTCCTTTGCCCACTTTTTTTTCTTATGAGATGGAGTCTTGCACTGTTGTCTAGACTGGAGTGCAATGGCACAATCTTGGTTCGTTGCAACCTCTGCCTCCCGGGTTCAAGCAATTCTCCTGCCTCAGCCTCCTGAGTAGCTGGGATTACAGGCACCTGCCACCACATCTGGCTAATTTTTGTATTTTTAGTAGAGACAGGGTTTCACTATGTTGGCCAGGCTGATCTCGAACTCCTGACCTCATGATCCACCTGCCTCCACCTCCCAAAGTGCTGGGATTACAGGTGTGAGCCACCATGCCTGGCCACTACATTTGCCCACTTTTTGATGGGGTTTTTTTTTTTCTTTAAATTTGTTTAAGGTTCCATGTAAATTCTGGATATTAGACCTTTGTCACATGAGTTGATTGCAAAAATTTTCTCCCATTCTGTAGATTGCCTGTTCTCTCTGATGATAGTTTCTTTTGCTGTGTAGAAGCTCTTTAATTAGATCTCATTTGTCAATTTTGGCTTTTGTTGCAATTGCTTTTGGCGATTTCGTCATAAAATCTTTGCCCATGCCTCTGTCCTGAATGATATTGTCTAGATTTTCTTCTAGAGCTTTTATGGCTTTGGGTTTTGATTAAGTCTTTAATCCATCTTGAGTTAATTTTTGTATAAAATGTAAGAAAGGGGCCCAGTTACAGTTTTCTGTATATGGCTAACCAGTTTTCCCAGCACCATTCATTAAACAGGGAATTCTCTCCCCATTGCTTGTTTTTGTCAGGTTTGTCGAAGATCAGATGGTTGTAGATGTGTGGTCTTATTTCTGAGGTCTCTATTTTTTTCTATTGGTCTATGTGTCTGTTTTGGTACCAGTACCATGCTGTTTTAGTTACTGTAGCCTTGCAGTATAGTCTGAAGTCAGGTAGTGTGATGCCTCCAGCTTTGTTCTTTTTGCTTAGGATTGTCTGGGCTATATGGGCTCTTTTTTGGTTCCATATGAATTTTATGGTAGTTTTTTCTAATTCTGTGAAGAATGTCAATGGTAGTTTGATGGGAATAGCATTGAATCTATAAATTACTTTGGGCAGTATGTCCATTTTCACAATATTGGTTCTCTTTATCCATGAGGATGGAATGTTTTTCCATTTTTTGTGTGTCCTCTCATTTCCTCGAGCAGTGGTTTATACTTCTTGAAGAAGTCCCTCACATCTCTTGCTGTATTCCTCAGTATTTTATTTTCTTTGTAGCAGTCGTGAATGGGAGTTCATTCATGATTTGGCTGTCTACTTGTCTATTGTTGGTGTATAGGAATGCTTGTGATTTTGCACATTGATTTTGTATTGTGAGACTTTGCTGAAATTGCTTATCAGCTTAAAGAGTTTTTGGGCTGAAATGATGGGGTTTTCTAAGTTGTAGGATCATGTTGTCTGCAGAGACAATTTGACTCCGTCTCTTCCTATTTGAATACCCTTTATTTCTTTCTTTTGCCTGATTGCCCTGGCCAGAACTTCCAATACTGTGTGGAATAAGAGTGGTGAGAGAGGGTATCCTTGTCTTGTGCCAGTTTTCAAAGGGAATGCTTCCAGCTTTTGCCCATTCAGTGTGACATTGGCTGTGGGTTTGTAATAAATAGCTTATTATTTTGAGATATGTTTCATCGATACCTAGTTTATTAAGAATTTTTAACATGCAGGGTTGTTGAATTTTATTGAAGGCATTTTCTGCATCGTTTTATTTTTCTGCATCATTCTATTGAGATAATCATGTGGCTTTTGTCATTGGCTCTGTTTATGTGATGGATTATGTTTACTGATTTGCATATGTCGAACCAGCTTTGCATCCCAGGGATGAAGTTGACTTGACTTGATTGTAGTAGATAAGCTTTTTTTTTTTTTTTTTTTTTTTCTTTTTTTGAGACGGAGTCTTACTCTGTCACCCAGACTGGAGTGCAGTGGCGAAATCTTGGCTCGCTGGAACCTCCAACTCCCGGGTTCACGAGATTCTCCTGCCTTAGCCTTCTGAGTAGCTGGAACTACAGGCATGTGAAACCATGCCCGGCTGATTTTTGTATTTTAGTAGAGATGGGGTTTTGCCACGTTGGCCAGACTGGTCTTGAACCACTGACCTCAGGTGATCCAACCACCTTGGTCTCTCAAAGGGCTGGGATTACAGGCGTGAGCCATGGCACTGGGCTTGGATAAGCTTTTTGATGTGCTGCTGGATTTGGTTTGCAGTATTTTATTGAGGATTTTCACATCAATGTTCATCAGGGATACTGGCCTGCAGTTTTCTTTTCTTGTTGTGTCTTTGCCAGGTTTTGATATCAGGTTGATGCAGTCCTCATAAAATGAGTTAGGGAGGAGTCCCTCCTTTTCAGTTGTTTGGGATAGTTTCAGAAAGAATGGTATCGGCTCCTCTTTGTACCTCTGGTAGAATTCGGCTGTGAATCTGTCTGATCTTGGGCTTTTTTGGTTGGTAGGCTGTTTTTTTTACTGCATCAGTTTTAGAACTTATTCGTCTAATCAAGGATTCTACTTCTTCCTGGTTTAGTGTTGTGAGGGTGTATATGTCCAGGAATTTTTCCATTTCTTCTAGATTTTCTAGTTTATTTGCGTAAAAGTGTTTATAGTATTCTCTGATGGTAGTTTGTATTTCTGTGGGGTCACTGGCTATAATCCTTTATCATTTTTATTGTGTCTATTTGATTCTTCTCTCTTTTCTCCTTTATTAGTCTAGGTAGCAGTCTATCTATTTTATTAAGTTTTTGTAAAAACCAGCTCCTGGATTCATTGACTTTTTTCGAAGGATTTTTCATGTCTCTATCTCCTTCAGTTCTGCTCTAATCTTAGTTATTTCTTGTCTTGTGCTAGCTTTTGAATTTCTTTGCTCTTGCTTCTCTAGTACATTTAGTTGTGATGTTAGGGTGTTGATTTGAGATCTTTCGAACTTTCTGAAGTGGGCATTTAGTGCTATAAATTTCCCTCTTAATGCTGCTATAGCTGCATCCCTCTTTGTTCTCATTGGTTTCGTAGAATTTCTTGATTTCTGCATTAATTTCATTATTTACCCAGGGGTCATTCAGGAGCAAGGTTAATTTCTGTGTAGTTGTGTGGTTTTGAGTGAGTTTCTTAATCTTGAGTTCTAATTTGATTGCACTATGGTCTGTGAGACTGTTATGATTTCAGTTCTTTTGTATTTGCTGAGGAGTGCTTTACTTCCAATTATGTGTTTGATTTTAGAGTAAGTGCCATGTGGCACTAGAAGAATATATATTCTGTTGTTTTGGGGTGGAGAGTTCTGTAGACATCTATCAGGTCTCCTTGATCCAGAGCTGAGTTCAAGTCCTGAATATCCTTGTTAATTTTCTGTCCTGTTGATCTACCTAATTTTGACAGTGGGGTGTTACATTTTCCCACTATTATTGTCTGGGCGTCTAAGTCTCTTTGGAGGTCTCTCAGAACTCATTTTATGAATCTAGGTGCGCCTGCATTGGTTGCATATATATTTAGGATAGCTCATTATGTTGAATTGTTCCCTTTATCATTATGTAATGCCCTTCTTTATCTTTTTTGATCTTTGTTGGTTTAAAGTCTGTTTTGTCAGAAACTAGGATTGCAACCCCTGCTTTTTTTTTTTTTGCTCTCCATTTGCTTGGTAAATTTTCCTCCATCCCTTTATTTTGAGCCTATGTATGTCTTTGCATGTGAGATGGGTCTCTTGAATACAGTACACTGATGGGACTTGACTCTTTATCCGATTTGCCAGTCTGTGTCTTTTTATTGGGGCATTTAGCCCATTTACATTTAAAGTTAATATTGTTATGTGTGAATTTGATCCTGTCATCATGATGCTAGCTGGTTATTTGGTTATTTTGCCCGTTAGTTGATGCAGCTTCTTCGTAGCGTCCTTGGTCTTTGTATTTCGGTGTGTTTTTGCGGTGGCTGGTACCAGTTTTTCCTTTCCATATTTAGTGCTTCCTTCAGGAGCTCTTGGAAGGCAGGCCTCGTGGTGACAAATTCCCTCAGCATTTGCTTGTCTGAAAAGGATTTTATTTCTCCTTCTCTTACAAAGCTTAGTTTGGCCGGATATGACATTCTGGGTTGAAAATTCTTGTCTTTAAGAATGTTGAATATTGGTCCCCACTCTCTTCTGGCTTGTAGGGTTTCTGCAGAGAGATCTGCTGTTAGTCTGATGGGCTTCCTTTTGTAGGTGACCTGGCCTTTCCCTCCTGCTGCCCTTTATATTTTTTCCTTCATTTTGACCTTGGAGGATCTAATGATTATGTGTCTTGGGGTTGATCGTCTTACTGGGGTTCTCTGTATTTCCTGAATTTGAATGTTGGCCTGTCTTGCTAGGTTGGGGAAGTTTTCCTGGATGATATCCTGAAGTGTGTTTTCCAACTTGGTTCCACTCTCTTTGTCTCTTTCAGGTACTTCAATCAGTCATAGGTTTGGTCTTTTTACATAGTCCCATAGTTCTCAGAGGTTTGTTCATTTCTTCTCATTCTTTTTTCTCTCTTGTCTTATTTCAGCAAGATAGTCTTCAAGCTCTGATATTCTTTCTTCTGCTGGATTGATTTGGCTATTGGTACTTGTGTATGCTTCACAAAGTTCTCGTGTTGTGTTTTTCAGCTCCATCAGGTTATTTATGTTTTTCTCTCAACTGGTTATTCTAGTTAGCAGCTCCTGTAACCTTTTATTATGGTTCTTAGCTTCTTTTCATTGGGTTAGAACATGTTTCTTTACCTCAGTGAAGTTTGTTATTACCCACCTTCTGAAGCTTACTTCTGTCCGTTTGTCCAACTCATCCTCCGTCCAATTCTGTGCCCTTCCTGGAGAGGTGTTGTGATCATTTGGAGAAGAGGCACTCTGGCCTTTTGGGTTTTCAGCATTCTTTCATTGATTCTTTCTCATCTTCATTTGTCTAGTTTCGGTCTTTGAGGCTGCTCACCCTTGGATGAGGTTTTTGTGGGGACTTTTTTTTGTTGATGCTGTTGTTGCTTTCTGTTTGTTTTTCTTTCAATAGTCAGGTCCCTCTTCAGTGGGGCTGCTGTGGTTTGCTGGGAGTTCACTTCGGGCCTTGTTAATCTGGGTTGCTCCTGTACCTGGAGATGTCACCTGAGGAGGCTGGAGAACGGCAGAGACAGGTGCCTGTTCCTTTCTCTGGGATCTCTGTCCTCGAGGGGCACTGACCACTTCCCTTGGCTGGGAGCAGGGGCTCCCCTGCCCTGTGTGGCTCTCAGGTGGGCCAGCACACCACCTTGCTCTTTCCATCTCCCTGTGGGTTACCCCAACTGCCTAGTCAGTCCTGATAAAAGAACCTGGATACCTTGGTTATCAGTGCAAGATTCGCATGCTGTTTTGGTTCTTCTCAGTGGGAGCCTCCGATCGCCACTGCTTCTAGTTGGCCATCTTGGCCCTCTATTTTTGTATTTCTTACCCTGGATAAAACAATATAATTTTTATGTATTCATGAACCATAAATATTGTATGCATTTTACTGTTGTGAACAGTATGTAATAGTAATCTGGGTTTGTTGGGCTAATCTAGGTGGGGGAAATGTTTAAAATGTGGTTCATTTGAGGTTCTTTGTCTTAATCAGCCTATTTGAAATCTTACTTTTGGACTTATGTGTTTACTCTAGCAGGAAATTTCCAAGTCTGGGATGCTGGGCTCTGATGTAGTTAGGGAAATGGAAAATGCTATAAAAGCGCTAAGAAGGAGAGAGGAAGAGAGAAGTAAAAAGAATAATGGGAGCTAGAGTAGGTCTCATTTTGGTGTTACTCGTGTATTCCTTTTATGAGAAGGTATATGCATGTGAGGGAATGTGTGGGCTAGTGTAGCTATAAGGTTGCCACATAAAATTCAGGCTAGAAAGGACAAAAATATGGCATTTTTAAAAAGGAATATCCCATTATTTTCATATGCCTACCTGACATTGAAATCTGTGCCAGTATTTTTTCTTTCAGAGACTGATTCTCTAATTGAAGTTTAAAGTGAGGTAATTTGTTTTCAGAAGACCTCTTTAACAAAAAAATTTTTAAGCTGGAGAGGAGTGCTGAACTCATTTTTTAATTCTGTTTTTAGATGGTTTCCATGTGTCCCCGATCGTCATGAGATTAGATTTATATCATCAAGATAGGATTATAAACAGAATGCTTTAGTCTTTATGCTTATAAAATAGGAGACTTTAACATAACTGGTTATTACATTGCTAGAAATGCCATGGGATCAAGTCAAAGTTCCTGAAAATCCTGCAGCACTTTGAGTTGTTGGTTCAGAAGCCTGAAATCAACATATAATAAAAATAATATATATATATTTTTGAGACAGGGTCTTGCTCTGTCACCCGCTGAAGTACAGTGATGGTATCAAGGCTCACTGCGGTCTCGACCTCCAAGGCTCAAGCGATTCTCCCACTTCAGCCCTCTAATAGCTGAGACTACAGGCGTACCCTACTATACCCAGCTACTTTTGTTGTATTTGTAGAGGGGATTTTGCCATGTTGCCTGTGGTGGTCTTGAACGCCTGGGCTCAAGCGATCCTTCCGCCTTGGCCTCTCACAGTGCTGGGATTATAGGCATGAGTCACCATGCCCGGCCTTAAATACGTAAAATTTGAGAAAGAATATAAATTTGGTTATCTGCAACTTGTGCATGATCATTTCCCCCATCCATCTCCCTAACCTCATCTGGTATCTCCTTGCTGTGTCTATCAGCCGCACTAACCTTTAATGCTTTGAGATGACTAAATTCCATTCTACCGAAGGACCCTGGTAAATGTTCTTTCTTTGCCTGGACTGCCTTCTAGTCTTTTTAAAATCTGATTCACTGTTGTAGGTCTCAGCATAAGTATTATTTCTTGAGGCCTACCTTTCCAAATCCTTGTTGTAGACAAGTTCTCCCTTTCTTGTACTTTTCCGTTGCAGAACTATCAATCTGTAAGTAAATAATGTGGGGAGTAGGAGATGGGTCTGTTTTGTTTGCAACTGTATCCCCTAGTAAGTAGTTGTATTTCGATAAACATGTATTGAATTAATGAATACACGTGATATTTGTATCCTTTATTTTTTGTGGTTAAATATTTACCTCATTTTTTTCATTGAAGTAAAATGTTAATTTTTTTTTCTTTGAAGAGTTTGGCTGAATTGGAAGTGTTATGTACTCATCTCTACGTAGGGACTGATCTTACACAAAGAATAGAGGCTGAGAAAACACTCTTGGAACTTATTGACAGCCCAGAATGTCTCAGCAAGTGTCAACTTTTATTAGAACAAGGAACAGTAAGTATTTGGTAACAATGATTAACCATGAAAGATCAGTAGATGTATGTCATTGTTAATGAACTCGTGTGTTAGCAATGGTAACTGATAGATACTGCCACATGGTTTTTTTGTTTTTGTGAAACTGTAGTTTCACTGTCAAAGGGGTTAATCAGGAAAAGAATTGGAAAACCTGGAAAGCAAACTTAGGGAAGAGCCAGGAAATGAAATAGGAATGAATTGAGATAGTTTCTTGATTACTATTGGTCTCTTTTTATGTCTCATATTAGTGGGCAAAATTACATTTTTAGGAAGTTGACTAACAACTTAAAAAAATCTAGATAGGGGAGGCAGATTGTAATTACCTCAGAAACATGAAAGGATGATTCGAAAGCATGTTGATTACCTCTTGCCTGCCTCCCATCTAGATATTCATAGTCTAGACATTCATATTCATTTAGTAAAATGTTTAAATGCCAAATCAGGCACTGTACTGCTTACTTGATTTATGTACATGAATTAAAGTAGCTCTTTGTTTAGTTGGAGAGGCAGATACGTAAATAGCTATGAAACGATTGCAGTAAGAGACTGTGTGGTCTAGAGCAGAGTTGGCAAACTTTTTCTGTGAAGGGTCAGATAGCAAATATTGTAGACTTTGTGGGCCAGGAGACAAAATGGAAAGTATTTTGTAAGAACATCTATAGAAAGAGAAAAAACAAATTTCTACAAAGTTTTATTGATGAGATTCAAAATATAATAATCTAATACAGATTTTTTAATAATACAGGTCTGTTAATGAAGAGAATAGAACTGTTTTTAGGGGGTTAACATTTTGCTATTAATAATTGGAGTTCAGAGTTGTTTTCGATCATCAACATTGATTGCAGATGTTCATATGTTAATGCTGATCTATAATGAGATTTTACATATTTTATATTTGAAAGTATCTTTTCACATAGATAGGTACTGCCAAATACTAATATCAGTCCACGAGCATATGATTATAATTAAGCACATTCATCATTTACAAGGCATTTAAAAAATTCTGTTAAATCTTGATATTTGCCTTTTAGCATGTCATTATACACAGATTGACCACTTCCAATTGAAGATTAGGTGGGAGCTCTTAATTGCACAGTTAAATGGATTTTATAATATGGAAATTTCCTTTACATTTGCATCAAGATCTGAAGCTGGAGCTATAGTTGAAGCTCAGAAAATACATCTCTGAATAGAGAGCTCACTACTTGTTTTAACTTTTGACAATGTGGGAAGTATATAAAGCTGCCTGACATTACTTGCAATTCAAATGATGTTATCAAAATGGCTTTACTGCAGTATAAGTTCTGCATATAGGTACTAAGCACTTTTTAGGCAATTTTGTAATTTTAGGTTGAATTTATTGAGGAACATTATCAATTTTGCAGCAAAAAGTAAGTTCCAAAGCCATTTAGTGTTGAACAGTAGTGACTTGGTTGTCTCATTCAGAAAAATTTTAGCCTTATCCCTGAGCTAAAAAAAATAGCAGTAAAAATTTATCACTGATAAGCTATTAAACTATTGTGTGAGAAGACAAGTGAGGATATTGTTTCCAACACAGAATATTCAGATAATGCTTCTTCATCTTACAGAAATTAACAGAACTAAAGTTCACAAAAGTGAATGAAGTCCACTGTTAACACTACTGTTTTATTAACTTACAATAGATTCATATATTTACCACACAGTATCTGCTGATGAATAATATGGTGAATAACCATAGACTTTAAACATCTTACATTTTTCACAAGCTTTGTAAATTTGTTCAGCTAAGCCCTTTTCTGCTCCATATGTTTTTACCACTAGTGTGACATATCATAGCAGATTCTACTTCAGTTTATATTGAATTAATGTGTCCTCAACTTCTTTGAAAATATTCTGTCCTGTAGTTCTCCCACAGTCTTCATAGAGGCCAATTCTTTAGTTGCTTCACACTCAGCATTGACTTCTAGAATAAACAGATAGTAACTATTGGTAACATTAACAGTATGAGCATTGTAAGAAACATCTGTCCACTCATCAAGACTTAAGGAGAACCTTTCCAAATCATTTGTCTTGTTTTCAAATTGACTTTTGATGTTGTTCCAGTGTCTTCAATTCTTTGAGAATTTGCTTCCACCAGAAACTAGTAATCTTATTTTCTCTGCACACATAACTTTGGCTGCTGTAATAAAACAATGGTGATTTAATTAACTCTTCATCAGTAAATGGCTGTGTGATTGGCTAACAAATGAGCCACTTGGAAACTTTGGTTGCAGTCTCATTTTTTATATTTGTAAAGACAGTCTACTATGATGAGATATCCAATTTTCTATTTTTTCTGACTTTTGATTTCTTGAGTTGGGAATATTGTGATGGAAATATTGGGGATATTGCTTGGTCTGATATTGTCAGTGTATATTGGGGATATTGCTTGGTCTGATATTGTCAGTGTATATTGGGGATATTGCTTGGTCTGATATTGTCAATGTATATTGTATTCTTTTAGGACAACCATAGTACCATTGCATAAAAGCACATTGTTTTGCCATGTAATCAATAAAAGAATAGTCCATACTCCATTGTGCCTTAAAAATTAGATATTTGAAGTCCACTTTTATCTCTTCTTCTTTTGATATGATAGACATGTGCTGATATAAAAGGTATGTGTCATGTCATGACAACACCCATGGCTCTCTAGGCACTGTAGAGTTTCACCTCCCTCACTGTGGTTTATGATACTCTGAGCAGCAGTAGGAAGCACTGAGTGCCACATGTGGTCTCTGTTTTAACTATTCAATTCTGCCATCGTGGCGTGAAAGCAGCCATAGGCAGTGTGTAAATGAATGAGCATGGCTGTGTTTTAATAAACTTTATGGACACCAAAATACAGATTTCATTTATTTTTCTGTCACAAAATATTGTTATTGTTTTGATTTTTTTGAACAGTTGAAAAAGCTGTTTAAAATTGTGAAAAACATTCTTAGGTCACAACCCATGTAAAAACAGGCAGGATTTGGTCAAGGGCCATAGTTTGCCAGCCTCTGGTCTAGAGAAAAAAAGAGGGAGTATCTTTGCAAGAATTTCTAGGAGGTGGAGTGAATACATGAACCAAATTTTCAAGGGTGAGCATGCGTTTAGAGAGTTTGAGCATAGTATTAAGATAATTGGGGGCCAGAGAGAATATAGTCAGACATGGGTTTCAAGCAACGTGGAGACCAGGGTGGGGAAGATTTGGAAAGGAACCTAAAGGCTATCATGATCAGAGCAAAGTCAGGAATGGAATCAGATGAATTTGAAGAGATAATCAGAGGCCAGATGGTGTAGGGCTATAGACCATGGTAAGAGTACTGTATTTTATTTGAACTTGCTTTATTTCTCCCGTTTGCTTATTGTTATTTGAGATGGCTGTCTACCTCTCCCTCAACTAATGATTTCTTATAAGAGATTGTATGCCTGTGTATGTGTATCCTTTTCTGTATATATGTATCTCAAATTGACATATTTTATCTATTGTAAATTTGCCAGTTTGGAAAACCAGAAGAATTTCTGTTATTGCTTAGAAGAACATCTCTATCACAATGCTTTATTTTAATTTCATTTATGATAATAAATAAAATTATTCTTTACAGACATCCTATGCCCAGCTCCTTGCAGCAACATGTCTTTCAAAACTTGTCAGCCGAGTCAGTCCTTTACCTGTTGAGCAGAGGATGGACATCAGTAAGTGGCTTATTGTGCTTTTTAACCAACTGCGCTTTAAAAAAACTTTTTCTTTTAAATATACTAAACTGTTACTAGGATTGCAAATTTTTTATGTCTGTCATTTTTTAAAACGTGAGTATCAAGTCTCATTTATTCATCTGTGATGAACAGTGATGTGTTACATAAAGCAATGTCTAATCAAAAAGACATTTTTTTTCTTTATTTGAGACAGAGTCTCGCTCTGTCGCCAGGCTGGAGTGCAGTGGCGCGATCTCAGCTCACTGCAACCTACACCTCCTGGGTTCAAGCAATTCTCCTGCCTCAGCCTCCCAAGTAGCTGGGACTACAGGTGCACGCTACCATGCCCAGCTAATTTTCGTATTTTTAGTAGAGACGGTTTCACCATGTTGGCCCGGATGGTCTTGATCTCTTGACCTCGTGATCCGCCTGCGTTGGCCTCCCAAAGTGCTAGGATTACAGACGTGAGCCATCATGCCCGGCCAAAAAAGCATTTATTTAATGATAAACAACTAGCATTTTGTGTCCTATTTGTTAAGATTTGTACTATCTCGTGTTATCCACCAAATAAGATTTTTGAGTTGTCCTCATTTCACAAATGAGGAAATTAGATTTGCAGACAGGCTCTGTCACGTGCCCAAGATCACACAACTAGAAAGTAGTAGAGTTATGATTCAAAGCTACTCTACCTGTTTAGAGTCCAGGCTTTTAGTCATTATCTTAACTTGGTATGCAACTGAATGACAGGACAGAATTCAGCTCTCTAGTATTTTTCAGGATGCTATATCAAAATCATTTGGGGTATATGTAAAATAAAAGCAGGTTCTTAATAGGAAGACAATTTATATATGGATAAACAGTGCTTGGAACTTTACTTGAAAAAATGATTCTATAAAGTAGCAGTATGTTTTTCGGAGTTAATGTATTTTAGGTTTTTGTGTGTATGTAAGTAACTTGCATTTCATTTGGACAAAATTGTAATAATTGAGGTATGGGGTTTTTTTGTCATCTTTGTTCATATTAGAAATAGATTGTTGACTCATTTCTGTTCTTTAACCTCAAGGTTAACATGATTTATATTTATCAGAAAAGTTAAAATTTATGTGATGGATCTTTAAGTTTAAACCTGAATGGTCAAAATCTCACAATGATACGTTGTTTCCTTCTATATTGACTGTTATTTCTGTAAGCACTCTGAGTCTTAGGTACTGCAGAAAGCCTTGAGAAGGATTTATCCACTGTTGGACTTGTGTACTTAAGAAAGCAAAGGAAGGGAGTTTACAGTTTTAAAAATAAGGTTCAAATAGTATAAAGCTAAGTCATAAAACTTGTGATTTTGTTTATTATACTTTTCCACACACATATTTTAAATAGACTTAATTTTTTAGAGCAGTTTTGGGTTCACAGCAAAATTGAGCACAAAGTACGGAGGATTTCCATATACTCCCTGCTGCCACACATGCACAGCTTCCCAACTATCAACATCCTGCACCAAAGTAGTACATTTGTTACAACTGATGAACCTACACTGACACATCATTAACCCAAGTCTGTAATTTACATTAGGGTTCACTCTTGGTGTTGTATTTCTATGGATTTTGACAAATGTGTTAATACAATGACATGTATCCACCAATATAGTATTATACAGAATAGTTTTACTGCACTAAAAATTTGCTGTTCTCTGCCTGTTCATCCCACCCTCCCCCAACCCTGATCTTTATACTGTCTCCATAGCTTTGCCTTTTCCAGAATATGATATAGTTGGAATCATACAGCCTGAGGTATCAATCATACATGGAGGCTTTTCAGATTGGCTTCTTTCACTTAGTAATATGCATTTAAGGTTCCTCCATGTTTTTTTCATGGCTTGATACCTCATTTCTTTTTAGCACTGAATAATTCTTTGTTGTCTGGGTATACCGCAGTTTATCCATTCACTTACTGAAGGGCATCTTCGTTGCTTCCAAGTTTTGACAATTATGAATAAAGCAGCTATCAACATACATATGTGGGTTTTCGTGTGCCCAAACATTTTCAGCTCCCTTGGATAAATACCTTGGAGCACAATTGCTGGATTATATGTTAAGAGTGTGTTCAGTTTTGTAAGAAACCACCACACTGTCTTTCAAGGTGGCTGTACCACTTCGCATTCCCACCAGCCATGAGTGAGAGTTCCTGTTGCACCACATCCTTGCCAGCATTTGGCATTTTCTGGATTTTGGCTATTTTGATAGATGTGTAGTGGTATCTCCTCGTTTTAATTTGTATTTCCCTGAGAACATATGATATACAGCACCTTCCTGTGTGGTTATTTGACCTCTGTACAGTTGACCCTTGAACAATGCGGATATTAGGGGCATTGACCCCCTGCGCAATCAAAAAGTCACTTACAACTTTTGACTCCCCCAAAACTTAACTGCTCATAGTCTACTGTTGACTGGAAGCCTTACCAATAACATAAAAACAGGCTGATTAATCCATATTTTATATGTTATATGTGTTATATACTATATTCCGTGAATAAAGTAAGCTAGAGAAAAGAATATTACTTGGAAAATGAAAAGAAAGATAAAATGTATTTACTATTCATTAATGGAAGTGGATCATCATAAAGATTTTTATCCTCATCATTTTCACATTGAGTAGGCTGAGGAAGAGAAAGAGGAGAGGTTGGTCTTGTGGTCTCGGGGTGGCAGAGGCAGAGGAGGCAGGAAAGGCAGGAGCACTAGGTATAACTTTATGGAAATACGTTGTAATTTCTGTCTGACCTTTTAGCTTTTTCGTTTCTTTAAAAATGTTTCTATAAAGTACCAATCCTTCTGTGTTCACTTTAAATTCATTGCCCTGTATCATAGAAAGGTCCATGTCCTAAAAGAAGTCTGGAATAATGGAAACATTTCTGCCAGATTGTCTAATGTTTTGTTGTTGTTGTTGTTGTTGTTGTTGTTGTTGTTGTTGTTGTTGTTTTTTGAGACGGAGTCTCGCTCTGTCGCCCAGGCTGGAGTGCAGTGGCGCAATCTCGGCTCACTGCAAGCTCCTTCTCCTGGGTTCACGCCATTCTCCTGCCTCAGCCTCTCCGAGTAGCTGGGACTACAGGCACCCGCCACCACGCCCGGCTAATTTTTTTGTCTTTTTAGTAGAGACAGGGTTTCACTGTGGTCTCGATCTCCTGACCTCATGATCCGCCCGCCTCGGCCTCCCAAAGTGCTGGGATTACAAGCGTGAGCCACCGCACTGGCACTGCTGTTTCTGCTACATCTTCTCCCTCATCATGTGGCACTGGTTCAGAAGCACTCATCTCCATAAAATCATCTCCATAAAACTCTGGTGTTTCTTTTGTTAGATTCCCTAGTAGGTGTAGGTCTCTCCCTTGTGTAAAACTTAGCAATTTGTGGGAAACTTTGATCTTTGTTTTCAAATGAGTAATGTCTGACAGACTTAGACCTTTTGTTGCCTTTACTTAGAGTTGACGTTAGTAAATCCTTAAAGGCTTTTTAGTAGCAGACTTCCAAAAGATTCAGGAATTTTAGGGTACTTTTAATTTCAGATTTTCAGCTGACTTTAGCTATAGTATACAGTAGGTTAAGACTCGTGTATGACTTTTACTCGAAGAACAGCAATAAAGTACAGAAGTTTCCTACATTTAGCCAAGATTTATTTCAGTAGAAGATAATCTTCTCTGACTAATCTTTGAGATTGGAATAAGCCTTTAAAGATAAACCTCAGAATTCTCATTTTGGAGTAATATCGTCCATTTCAGTTCCCTAGGTTTGGCATAGGAGATAGTGACCACACTGGTATGTGACTTTTCCTGGAGATTTCTTCCTGAAAAATGCAAGAGCTGTTGGTGAGAGCAGACTTGCAGTGATGATAGTTGACTCTGGTCTACAAAGATTTTGTAACTCCTTGGAAAGCCTCTTATAATCATTCTTAACCTCTTTGTAGCTAAAAATTTAGAGTAGTTGAAATCTGTAGGAACGCACTTCTGAGGGCCAAAAATGAGACTGACTTGGGAACAATTCTTAAACTGATTAACTAGCTGTAATATAGTTTTGTGAATTTATTGCACTGATCCTGTACCTTGTGGTATATTTGTCCCTGTTAAATAAGTGTTGTTTTGTCCTCTTTAATATTGCTTGTAAACAGTAGTGCCCATTGGAACATATATTTGATTTTTAAAAAATGTTTCATATGAAAACTACCTTATTAGCTTTATTATTAGGTCTTGAATTTCTCCAAGATCCATATCTTGAAACCCTTCAGATTCTCCTTTTTTTTTTTTTTTTTTGCCATATCCACAGTCTCTTTCATGATTTCCTTGATTGGCTCTGTTGTATATCCTGTGAAGTCATGCACAACATCTGGACAGAGCTTCCTCCAGCAGGAACGTATTGTTTCAGGCTTGATGGCTTTCATGGCTTTTTCTATAACAACAATGGCATCCTCAGTGGTAAAATCCTTCCAGACTTCCATGAATGTTC
Source organism: Hylobates moloch (assembly GCF_009828535.3). Taxonomy (NCBI): domain Eukaryota; kingdom Metazoa; phylum Chordata; class Mammalia; order Primates; family Hylobatidae; genus Hylobates; species Hylobates moloch. The sequence goes on from NW_026652281.1 coordinate 148,045,124, forward strand.
TCTCTGTGGGGGTTCTCTTCCAGTGTTGACAATCCTTTTTATACAGTACCATGTGTCATGAGCTTTAAATAAAGGTCCTTATGACCCCCAATTCAGAGGCTAAATTAGAGATGTGTTTAGGGGCACATAGACCACTTTAATGTCCTCACTGAACTCATGGGGTTCTGAGTGGCCAGGGACATTGTCCAATACGAAAAGAACTTTAAAAGGTATTCCCTTACTGGCAAGGTACTTAGTAACTTCAGGGACAAAGCATCTATGAAACCAATCTAGAAAAAGGTTCTCTTCTAGGCCTGGTTGTACAGCCAGAAGACTGGCAGCTGGTATTTATTTTTTCCCTTCAAGGCTAGGAGATTAGCAGCTTTGTAGATAAGGGCAGTCCTGATCATAAACCTGACCACATAAACCTTGACTGTGGTTGGAACTATGTACAATCTAAGCATGTGTGTAAGTTTTGATAAATTTTAACTTTTTATAATTTGTGTATATTTTATGATAGTAAATGATAAAATAGAGTAGTATCTACATTTATACCTTATTTTTTAAAAATATTTCAACACTACACCATTCGTTTGAGGTGCTTTTTTTTTTGAGACAGTCGCACTTTGTCACTGAGGCTGGAGTGCAGTGGTGTGATCTTGGCTCACTCCTCCCTCTGCCTCCCAGGCTCGAGTGATCCTCCCACCTCAGCCCCCCAAGTAGTTGGGACTACAGATGTGACTACCATGCCTGGCTAAGTTTTTGTATTTTTTTTGTAGAGATGGGGTTTCACCATGTTGCTCAGGCTGGTCTCGAACTCCTGAGCTCAGGCGATCCGCCTGCCTCAGCCTCCCAAAGTGCTGGGATTATAGGTGTGAGCCACCATGCCCGGCTGTGTCCGAATTTTTAAAAATTGTCATAAGTCTCCAAAAATTTTTCCAATATATTCATTAAAAAAAATCCACGCATAAGTGGTTCTGTTCAAACTCATGTTGTTCAAGGGTGAACTGTTATCTTCTTTGGAAAGGTGTCTGTTAAGGTCATCAGCCCATTTTTTTAGTCAGGTTGTGTTCTTATTTTTGAATTTTAAGAGTTCTTTGTGTAGTTTGGAAAGCGGTTCCTTTGATATGTCTTGTGCAAATATTTTCTCCCGATCTGTGGCTTATCTTTTTATTCTTTTGACATTGTCTTTTGCAGAGCAGAAATTTTTCATTTTCATGACAAAGTTTACCTTATTCATTCTTTCTTTTGTGGATCATGCCTTTGGTGTTGCATCTAAAAAGTCATCACTGAACCAAGGTCGCTTAGATTTTCTTTTCTCTTCTAGGAGTTTTATAGCTTTATGTTTTACGCTTAGGTCTGTGAACCATTTTAAGTTAATTTTTGTGAAGGGCATATAGTCTATGTCAAGATTCCTTTTTTCCATGTGGATGTCCAGTTGTTCCAGCACTATTTGATGAAAATACTTTTTTTATATTTAAAAGACTCATATTTTGTTACTCCCTTTGCTCCTTTGTCAGAGATCAATTGACTATATTTATATGGGTCTATTTCTGGGTTTTTTTATTCTGTTCTGTTGATTGGCATCTTAGTTGGTTTTGTGCTGCTGCCACAGAATACCTGAAACTGGGTAATTTATCAAGAAAGGAATGTATTTCTTACAGTTCTGGAGGAAGGAAAGTTCAAGATCAAGGGGCTGGCATCTGGTGAGGGCCATCTTGGTGCATTATTCCATGGTGGGAGGGCAAAGAGAAGGCAAAAGAGAGGGACAAAAGGGGGCTGAAATCGTCCTTTTTAAAGGAACCTACTCCTGAAATAATGACATTAAACCATTCATATGGGCAAAGCACTCTTGGTGTAATCATCTCTTGAAGATCCTGCCTCTTAAGATGTTACAGTGGCAGTTAAGTTTCAGCATGAGTATGGGAGGGGACAGACATTCAAACTGTAGCCGTTGATGTGTCATTTCTTTTGCTGATATCAAACTGTCTTGATTACTGTAGCTTTATGGTATGCCTTGAAGTGGGGTAGTGTCAGTCTTCCAACTTTGTTCTTCTTCGGTATTGTGTTGGCTATTTTGGGTCTTTTGCCTCTCAATATAACCTTTAGAATTAGTTCATTGATATACACAAAATAAATTACTGGGGTTTTGATTGGGATTGCATTGAATCTTTAAGGTTGGAAAATACTGATATCTTGACAGTGTTGAGTTTCCTGTCTATGAACATGTAATATGTATTCGTTTATTTAGATCTTCTTTGGTTTAGTTTTGTAATTTTCCTCATATAGGTCTTGTACATATTTTGTTAGATTTAAATCTAAGTATTAATATTTCATTTTTGAGGGTACTAATGTAAGTTATTTTGTGTTTTATTTCAAGTTCCAGTTGCTGGCAAAGCAGAGTGATTGACTTTGGTATATTAACCTGTATCCTGTAACCTTGCTGTAATCATTTATTAGTTCATAATTTTTTTGTCAGTTCTTTCAGATTTTCTACATATCATGCCATCTGTGAGCAAATACACTTTTATTTCTTCTTTCCTAATCGATATGCATTCTATTTCTTTTTCTTATTGCATTTGCTAGGACTTAAAGTATTATGTTGCAAAGCAGTGGTAAGAGGGGACATCTTGCCTTTTTCTCAATCTTAGTGAGAAAGCTTCAAGTTTCTCACCATTAAATATGATTTTAGCTGTAGGTTTTTTGTAGATATACTTTATCAAATTGAGAAAGTTGTCCTCTATTCCTAGTTTGCTGAGAGTTTTTACCATCAATGGATGTTGAATTTTGCCAAATACTTTTTCTGCATCTATTTATGTTATCATGTGATTTTTCTTTAGCTTATTGATGTGATGGATTACGTTAACTAATTTTTGAATATTGAACTAGCCTCATGTATCTTTTTTCTTTTTTTTTTTGTAGTTTCTTTTTGTTCCATGTTCTCTTTCTCTCCTTGCTTTCTTTTGCTTGCCCTCTCTTTCTCTCTCTCACACTCTCTCTCCAAATAGTTCATAAGCTAACCCTCTAGACATAGATTATAGCGTATACTTCTCACTATTAGAATTTAGGGTTGTTTCTATCAAAGGATTTTTAGTTAAATTTTGAGATGTGTATCGTCTCTTTTCTTTCCCAAATAACATACTGGCTTTTGGGACAGAGGTAGAAATTGAATATTTCCCCTTTCTTTTATATTATTTTTATATTTAGATAGCACACTCTAAAAGACTATCTACAAGTTTGGATTTAGAGTTTTGAATTATGAATTATTACTAAAATGTATGGTTTGTCCAATATTTGGAAACAGGAAACAAACAAAAAATCGGAATGAACCAAAATAACCTGATTCAGAGTCTCAGTCATTTTAGCTTTTTGACCTTCATATTTTTGGCCTGTAAGACAGAATAATAATAGTACATAATAGCAGTATCTTCACATTGCTATGAGAGCCATATCAAGTATTTGATGGGAAGCACTTCAAAATTTCTGACATGCCTCATAAACATGAAATATTATTGTTACTGTTATATAGGCTTTTGACACTCAAAGGACCTCTAGTGTGTAGCTTTCCAACTTTCTACTGACTTTTGTCTGGGGTTTTTCCCAGCTGTTTGTTGTGGTTGTTGTTCTCCCGTGTATCTTCCCAAACATTTCCATTTCTTCTTAGTATGGCTTTTCTCTATTAATTGTACCAGTGAGGGGGAGATTGCTGATGTTTTAAATGATTGTGATTATTGTTGCTTACTAAATTGGAACAATCTTATAGTTTGTGTAAAAAGCATAACATGGGAATATTTTGTGTAAAACATTCAGCTAAAGTAACAGAAACATATTCTAGTGATTTTTTTTTTCCCTGCCTTAGATAATGAATTTATTAGCCATAGATACCTTTGTTTGGGCAGTCTGGGAACATGTCCTTGTTGGTATCTAGCTTTAAATGTGAAACCTGGGTTGTCTCCTATTTGTTTGTTTTATTATTATTTTGAGATTGCCCTCCTCCTAGTGGTTACTGCTGCCCACATATGGTTTGCCTGTACCCACTGCAAGATGAACATTTTCAAGATATTAAAAATAAAAGTGTAACTGAAGTAAATACGCTGGATTTTCTTTTATATTCAGGAAGCAGTGTCATGTTCTTAAGTTTTGTTATTGAAATAAAAGATTACATGCAACAAAGCTTAGAACCATATTACCGTGATTCGTAGGAGAAACTTCTCTGATATCTGTCCTAATGCTAAGGAAATTATGCTTTTTTTCAAAATATATTTTATCTTTTTTATTGTATAACAATATTTTAATATTAATAAAAATTGAGGTTGAAGTATAATAGTTACAAGAACTTTTTTAAATATCAAGAATCTTACTACAATTATCAAGAATGCTTGTTGCATACATTCTTGGACTTTGGAGTTGTTTCCATCAAAGCTGTTTTTAATTAAATATTGAGGTATTTACCTTTTCTTTACTGTTTTCCCAAATGGCATGCTGGCCTTTCAGGCCAAAGTGGAAATGGAGTTTTTTCTCTTGTAAAAATTCTTCTTGTAGTTTTCTGAGAGACTTCTTGGTGTATTTGTTATCTGACTTCATTAGTCAACTAGAAAGCTCATAACTGAATTTGCTACCCACTTTTAACAGTTTTGGTGTATTAACTTTATTACAAGCTTGACTTTACTGTTCTGCTCATGCTTTCTTGAATTTATATATTTATTTTATCATATTGTACTATTTGTGTTTGTTTTTTGTGGGACAGGATCTCACTCTGTCACGCAGGCTGGAATGCAGTGGCACAGTCATTCTCAGTGTCCCGAGTAGGTAGGACTGTAGCTGCATGTCACAATACCCAGCTATTGTTTTAACAATTTTTTGTAGAGATGGGGTTTATTTGTATTTTTAATGCTACCTCAAGAAGACAGTGTATAGTCACTTTTGCTATGACATGGCATGTTCCTAAAAGTGACTGTGCTATTCAGTGCTACATAATAAAAAGCACAGGGCTTATGAGAGAAATTAGATTATGAAAATAAAATTTAAAAGTCTTGTCAGTGACATATTTAAAAAAAGATACAAATCAAATCAAAGGTTAGTAGAGTTTTACACATGTTAAATGGTTAAGAAAAACATAGTACAATAAATATGACACTTTACCTTGGGAAAGACCTGAAGTTTGTTCACAGAAGTGGGCCTCAGAAGGGTTGCAGCTTGTGAGTTATTGTAAAGTGACGAAAGAAAGATCATCTGAAATAGTATAGAAAGATATAATACCAGATAAAGATAGGTGGGGTTGACAATACATAGTAGATGTTTGAGGTGTATGCATTTTGTTCAGTTGGCCTGTATATTAGTCGGTTCTCACACTGCTATGAAGAAATATCTGAGATTGGGTGATTTATAAAGAAAAGAGGTTTAATTGGCTCATGGTTCTGCAGGCTGTACAGGTAGCATGGCTGGGGAGGCCTCAGGAAACTTCCAATTATGGCAGTAGGTGAAGGGGAAGCCGGCATGGCTTACATGGCTGGAGCAGGAGGAAGAGAGAAGGGGGAGGTGCTTCACACTTTAAACAACCAGATCTAGTGAAAATTGCTATCATGAGAACATCAAGATGGAAACATGCTCCTGTAATCCAATCACCTCCCAACAGGTCCCTCCTCCAACATGGGGGACATGAGACTTGGGCAGGGACACAAATCCAAACCATATCAGCCTGGTTTCAGTTTTCTGCATTCACCTAGCATTTTTTGGTAGATAAAATCATGCAGAAACAAAAGTGACATATTCAACAAAAGTGTTCTATTCAAGTTTTTCCCTAATATATCAAATGCATTGGAACAAATTTGCTTTTTCAAAACAAGCCTAATAAAAGAACTATATAAATAAACATATATCATGAGGAGAGCTATTAACCTTTTGTCACAGCATGTCATTGCCACCTCTTTTTCTGTTTTTTTTTTTAACAAATACTGCAACTTTTTTGTTTAAAGTTCACAAAATTCTTTTTTTTTTTTTTTTTTTTTACAGTAAGCTCTGGGATACATGTGCTGAACATGGAGGTTTGTTACATAGGTATACATGTGCCATGGTGTTTTGCTGTACCTATCAACCCGCCATCTAGGTTTTAAGCCCTGCATGCATTAGGTATTTGTCCTAATGCTCTCCCTCCCCTTCCCCCACCCCCACTTCTCTTTCTTCATATGATTCACACGATGTTGTTTCTGAGAAGTCCAAATGATCCATGGAGTGTTTTCTTTGTAGGAAACTACATTCTGAATTACGTGGCATCACAGCCCAAGCTGGCTCCCTTTGTCATCCAAGCTCTTATTCAAGTCATTGCTAAAATCACTAAGTTGGGGTGGTTTGAGGTTCAGAAAGACCAATTTGTCTTCAGAGAAATTATTGCTGATGTGAAGAAGTTTCTCCAGGTAAGAAGTCATTGCTACATTGTTAGAACATCACTACTTGCTTTTTTTGGTTTAGAATACTGCTCTTCTTAAAGCGATATAGTTTGTTTTGTGACTACCAGTACCATGTTAATTATGATTTATTATTTATCCTCTGGATCCTTTATCATTTATTGTTAGTAAATGAGGATCGTGCTGTTACATAATTTCCAAACCAGAAGAATGTAAATAATCATGTTTTCTAATTTTAAAATGTGTGTACATTTATGACACATAAGTCTATGGTACTGTATATATATAAAACATGTATATAATGCTTTTCATAGATTATGTAATTAAATGTTCATCACAACCTAAAATGAAATAGATTTTATTTTGTAAATAAGAAAACAGGTTTAGAGGGGTTAAATAATTTCTGTAAGATTGCGTGGTGACTGATTAAAGCATACAGCTAGCATTTAACAAGCCTCCAACTTACAATAAATTTTTTAATTTTTACACTATACCACATTGACTATATCAGTTTCTCAAGAATGTTTTCAATTTGATCATTACACATTGTATATAGGTATCAAATAGGTACAGCTATTATATATCAATAAAGAATGGTTATTTTAAAAACAATATTTTTAACCTAAGTGATTAAAGTCATAGCATATGCACATTTAACTTACATAAATATGTAAGATATATGGACTGCCAAAAAAAACCCCCAAAAAACCAAACAAAATAAACAAAGGCAAGAAAACATTAAACTAAATCGTGCTAGTGATTCCACGTCCTGGGCTGATTTAGAGAAACCTGCATCTGCTCTTGTTTCCTGTTTACTCTTGCTCAGGATGACTATCATGCCTTGCTCGGTATGATTCAGGTATTTGAAGATATACGTATATATTTTTTCATACAAACGTGATTCCCAAGTAGAAGAAAACTATTTTATCTGATGTCCAGCTAAAGAAACATGATCTGGGCTGGGTGTGGTGGCTCATGCCTGTAATCCTAGCACTTTGGGAGGCCGAGGCGGGCGGATCACGAGGTCAGGAGATCGAGACCATCCTGGCTAACACGGTGAAACCCTGTCTCTACTAAAAACACAAAAAATTAGCTGGGCGTGGCGGCAGGCGCCTGTAGTCCTAGCTACTCAGGAGGCTGAGGCAGGAGAATGGCGTGAGCTTGCAGTGAGCTGAGATTGCGCCACTGCACTCCAGCCTGGGCGACAGAGCGAGACTCTGTCTCAAAAAAAAAAAAAAAAAAAAAACAACAACACCATGATCTGTTAGTATTCTTGAGGAAAAATTGGCAGTTTTGATTAATAGATGGTTCAGTTTTGGTTCATGGTTGAGTATGGGCAGTTTTGACTTTCGGAGATTTGACTTTTATGCAGTAACTTTAAAATTCAACCCCTGTGTAAGATACAACTTCATCATATAATGCAGTGCTGGAAACCTCAGAATATGAAATGCTAGGTTATGCTGCTTCTGTCTTATCCATGTTGTTAAAACCTGGTTAACAAAATTTGATCATTTAGAACTTCACAGGAATAAGTGTTCTTAGCTCTGAGCAGATCAGTTTATACTAGGGCAGAAGGATAGTTTATTCAGGACAAGTATGAGCTTCACACTTCAGAGTTGTATTTGTAAGTTTGGCAAGCACAGTAGCATCCCCTTTTGTCTTTTACTAAGATTGTTCATCAAGATTTATTTGAGTAGACAAGAAGCGACCATGCAGTTCTTTTAAAATAAAATCAAGGTTGAAATTGAATGAAATTCTTGTTGGCTAACATTTCTCAAACTCCCTCTTTAGTGGCCAGTAAGCTCAACTTAAGTTGGGATTCAGTGTACTTTTACCAGTTCTGGAAGACCAAAAGAAACAAAATGTTTTAGCTTGAAAGTTTATTATATAATAGTATCACCACAGAATAGTTAGTATGTTATATATTTATATATGTATGGCTTGACCTAACCCTGCATCATGAGAAAGTCAATTTTGGCTTTAGTGTTTTAGTTTTCTAGAATATTATCGTATGGTTCCTTTGGGTATTAGCAGCTTTCGTGAATTTTGTCCTAAAAATTATTTTAAGTTTGTCACATCTTTAACAGTCTGAACTTTTGTGCATTCTTTTTTTTCTATTATTACAGACCTCTTGCTGCCACACTCCAAACATACTTATGTGTCTCCTTTCTACTGATATACTCAGGAGATCCTACTGTCATTTAGGGCAGTGCTATTCAAATTACTGGTCTTCAGCAAGATAAGGAGCTTATGTAAGACTGTAAATGAACATAGTGCCTTCTTCATTGAGAAAGACTTGCTATGAAAAAAAAGCCAACTGACCTAGTGTACTTTGTGACTTAGCTGTTTTATAATCTGTTACATGCTCTTTGTTTTGTCATGGACCAGTAACAAACTATTTTCAGATTAGAATTGAGTTTGTAGGTCATCAATCAGCTGGTTCTAGCAATTGGTCAGGGTACCACACTTTGGGGAACATTAACCTGGTGTACACATAGGATGGATGTTTCAGTGTGTAGGAAATCTGGAGCTCGGTTTAGACACTCAGACTGTCTTGAAAGGCCATAAATGATTAAAATGCAAAAATTGTGGGACTTTTTTTTGTTCTGAGATAATTTGAATTTAATTACATACAGTGATAATGGAATTCTGTGATAGTTAAAAGGGATGACCAACTATAAAATTAAGATTTGAAAAGTGTATCTATCTTCTGTGTCAGTTTTTAAAAATGACTGCAATGTAATTGGATGCCACATTTATGATTTTCATAATTCCAGTATGATTTCACACAAGGGTAGTTTGTTAGTAATGTGCATATAAAGTCTGAATTTTAATGATGGAAAATTTGAGATTAAATTGGAAGCTGATTAAATTAAAAACATTGTATAGATAGTCATGTATTTATCTCATTGCATTGTGTACTTTACATGCCATCATTATAGGTATGTAACAATTTCATATACATGCACAATTAATGTTAAAAGAGCCTAAGTGATCCTATCTGATATTAGAACAAGAGATTTGAATTAGTGCCTAAGCTATTTATTATTTATTTATTGAGTGCCTCTAGCTCAGTAGGCTTTAAGCAAATTATAGAGCTAAAAACATTTTTTTGCTTATTCTTATTCTTGGTCTTATAAAAGATACTAAGCTAAATTCTTGTATTTTGAAACTTAGTTTATTATTTGTCCTATAAGTGCTGGAAACATTTTGTTGAGTATCATGCATTTATAAGGGAGGAGCTTTTTCCCGTTTAGCTCTGTGTACCCGAATTTATCTTTCAAAAAATAGGTTTGAAATTCTTTTGTTTATAGAACTCACAGTGATTTTTCTTTATATTTTAAATTTTTATTTCCATTTTATTATTAAGTAAATGTGGTGTTTCAGTCTTTAATTATTTGTAAATATTACCTGGTGTATACATTAAGAACCAATCATTTGTCTCCACTTAGGCTAAACTTTGTTATTTTCTCCAAAGGGTACTGTGGAGCACTGCATAATAGGAGTAATAATCCTTTCTGAATTGACTCAGGAAATGAACCTGGTAAGCAAGCCTTTCCATCTAACAGGAGCCTGAGTTTGCTTAAGTAATGTTGTTTCTTTTCTGCTTTTATTTGTGGCAAAATAGCCTTCTTTTTGTGGCATAAAACTCTGAATAATCAAGTTTTTTGTGTGTGTGTGTCTGTTTTATTGATGGGCTAATTAAGTGGTGGAATATTTTCATTGTTATTGAAGATATCTGCAATAGTACAGAGTATTACAAAGAACAGAGAATTAGACATGGTTCTTGCTCCCATGGGCACTTGGAGAATTGTTCTTTTACCTCATATATATCATAATATGCTAACCGTAAGAAATATATGCAAAAGAGAAACAAACTTTTACTCACTTACAAATATAGGTGGTTTGAGGAATTGATTCTCAACAATGGATACACAGCAGGACTCATAAAAAAAACAGGCCTTTTTTTGGCTGGGCCAGGTGGCTCACGCTTGTAAATGCCTGCACTTTGGGAGACTGAGGCAGGGGGATCACCTGAGGTCAGGAGTTCGAGACCAGCCTGGCCAACATGGAGAAACCCCATCTCTACTAAAAATAACAAAAATTAGCTGGGCGTGGTGATGGGCGCCTGCAATCCCAGCTACTGGGGAGGCCGAGGCAGGAGAATTGCTTGAACCCAGGAGGCAGAGGTTGCAGTGAGCTGAGATCGTGCCACTGCACTCCACCCTGGGTGACAGAGCAAGACTCTGTCTCAAACAACAACAACAACAACAACAACAACAACAACAACAACAACAACAAGCAATACAGGCCTTTTGGGGTGCAGGCCGAATGCAGAGGCCGGCACGGCTCACAAGCGCCCCCAGCTGGCTATGCACCAGCATAACCCAGTTGGTAGTCATATTGGTTGGCCAGTGCGAAAACCAGATTGGCTGCTTCTTCTGGGACCTGGCACTAAGGGAGCGTGCTGCGGTCAGCCAGAAAGGAATTTATTATGAGGCAATAAGCAGCTTCTTTAGAAATGTGGATACCAGCTGTCTTGATTGACATGGTAGAAGGGATAGTGAATGAAATTCTGCAGGGACCACTGAGAGATGTATTTGATACCAAACAGCTCATCACTGATACTTCTGGCTCCGGAAATAATTGGGCTGTGGATCACAAAGTTTTTGGCAGTCTTTATCAAGACCAGGTTTTAGAGAAACTCAGAAAGTTGGCAGAGCACTGTGATTGCTTGCAGTGTTTCTTTATAATACATTCCGTGGGAGGAGAATCAGGATCTGGGCTTGGCACATTTCTTCTTCTTCGTCTTCTTTTTCTTTTTTTTTTAATATTCCATTGCGCATGTGTGTATGTACAACCATATTTTCTTCATTGTTAAACTTCAAGTTCTCGGATACATGTGCAGAATGTACAGGTTTTTTACATAGGTATATATGTGCCATGGTGGTTTGCTGCACCCATCAACCAGCCATCTATCTACATTAGGTATTTCCCCTAATGCTATCCCTCCCCTAGCCCCCCAACCCCCAACAGGCCCCGGTGTGTGATGTTTCCCTCCCTGTGTCCATGTGATCTCATTGTTCAACTCTCACTTATGAGTGAGAATATGCAGTGTTTGGTTTTCTGTTCCTGTGTTAGTTTGCTGAGAATGGTGGTTTCCAGCTTCATCCATGTCCCTGCAAAGGATATGAACTCGTCCTTTTTTATGGCTGAATAGTATTCCATGGTGTATATGTGGCACATTTTCTTTATCCAGTCTATCGTTGATGGGCATTTGGGTTGGTTTCCAAATCTTTGCTATTGTGAATAGTGATGCAATAAACATGTGTGCCTGTGTCTTTATAGTAGAATTATTTTTAATCCTTTGGGTATATACCCAGTAATGGGATTGCTGGGTCAAATGGTATTTCTGGTTCTAGATCCTTGAGGAATTGCCACACTGTCTTCCACAGTGGTTAAACTAATTTACACTCCCATCAACAGTGTAAAAGTGTTCCTATTTCTCCACATCCTCTCCAGCATCTGTTGTTTCCTGACTTTTTAGTGATCACAATTCTAGCTGGCATGAGATGCAGTCTTGCTTTATGAATCTGGGTGCTCCTGTATTAGGTGCATATATATTTAGGATAGTTAGCTCTTCTTGTTGCATTGATCCTTTTAACATTATGTAATGCCCTTCTTTGTCTCCTTTGATGGTATCTCATTGTAGTTTTGATTTGCATTTCTCTAATGACCAGTGATGATGAGCTTTTTTTCATACGGTTGTTGGCCACATAAGTGTCTTCTTTTCAAAAGTGTCTGTTCATATCCTTTGCCCACTTTTTGATGAGGTTTTTTTTCTTGTAAATTTGTTTAAGTTCCTTGTAGATTCTGGATATTAGCCCTTTGTCAGATGGATAGATTGCAAAAATTTTCTCCCATTCTGTAGGTTGCCTGTTCACTCTGATGATAGTTTCTTTTGCTATGCAGAAGCTCTTTAGTTTAATTAGATCCCATTAGTCAATTTTGGCTTTTGTTGCCATTGCTTTTGGTGTTTTAGTCATGAAGTCTTTGCCCAGGCCTATGTCCTTAATGGTATTGCCTAGGTTAGGGTTTTTATGATGTTAGGTCTTATATTTAAGTCTTTAATCCATCTTGTTAATTTTTGTATAAGGTGTCAGGTAGGGGCCCAGTTTCAGTTTTCTGTATATGGCTAGCCAGTTTTCCCAAAACTATTAAATAGGGAATCCTTTCCCCATTTCTTGTTTTTGTCAGGTTTGTCAAAAATCAGATGGTTGTAGATGTGGGGCATTATTTCTGAGGCCTCTGTTCTGTTCCATTAGTCTATACATCTGTTTTGGTATCAGTACCATGCTGTTTTGGTTACTGTAGCCTTGTATACTCTGAAGTCAGGTAGCGTGATGCCTCCAGCTTTGTTCTTTTTGCTTAGGATTGTCTTGGCTATATGGGCTCTTTTTTGGTTCCATATGAAATTTAAAGTAGTTTTTTCTAATTCTGTGAAGAAAGTCAGTGGTAGCTTGATGGGGATAGCATTGAATCTATAAATTACTTTGGGCAGTATGGCCATTTTCACAATATTGATTCTTCCTATCCATGAGCATGGAATGTTTTTCCATTTGTTTGTATCCTCTCTTATTTACTTGAGCAGTGGTTTGTAGGTCTCCTTGAAGAGGTCCTTCACATCCCTTGTAAGTTATATTCCTAGGTATTTTATTCTCTTTGTATCAATTCTGAATGGGAGTTCACTCATGATTTGGCTCTCTGTTTGTCTGTTATTGGTGTATAGGAACGCTTGTGATTTTTGCACATTGATTTTGTATCCTGAGACTTTGCTGAAGTTGCTTATCAGCTTAAGGAGATTTGGGGCTGAGATAATGGTATTTTCTAAATATACAATCATGTCATCTGCAAAGAGAGACAATTTGACTTCCTATCTTCCTATTTGAATACCCTTTATTTCTTCCTCTTGCCTGATTGCCCTGGCCAGAACTTCCAATACTACATTGAATAGGAGTGGTGAGGGAGGGCATCATTGTCTTGTGTTGGTTTTCAAAGGGAATGCTTCCAGTTTTTGCCCATCCAGTATGATATTGGCTGTGGGTCTGTCATAAATAGCTCTTATTATTTTGAGATATGTTCCATCAATACCTAGTATATTGAGAGTGTTTAGCATGAAGGGTTGAATTTTATTGAAGGCCTTTTCTGCCTCTATTGAGATAATCATGTAGTTTTTGTCGTTGGTTCTGTTTATGTAATGGATTATGTTTATTGATTTGCATATGTTGAACCAGCTTTGCATCACAGAGATAAAACCGACTTGATCATGGTAGATAAGGTCTTTGATGTGCTGCTGGATTTGGCTTGCCAGTGTTTTATTGAGGATTTTTGAGTTGATGTTCATCAGGTTTAATGGCCTGAAATTTTCTTTTTTTGTTGTGTCTCTGCCAGGATTTGGTATCAGGATGATGCTGGACTCATAAAATGAATTAGGGAGGAGTCTCTCTTTTTCTATTGATTGAAATAGTTTCAGAAGGAGTGGTACCAGCTCCTCTTTGTAACTCTGGTAGAATTCAGTTGTGAATCCGTCTGGTCTGGAGCTTTTTTTGGTTGGTAGGCTATCAATTACTGCCTTAATTTCAGAACCTGTTATTGGTCTATTCAGGGATTCAACTTCTTCCTGGTTTAGTCTTGGGAGGTGTATGTGTCCAGGAATTTATCCATTTCTTCTAGATTTTCTAGTTGATTTTCATAGAGGTGTTTATAGTATTCTCTGATGGTAGTTTGTATTTCTGTGGGGTCACTGGTGATCTCCCCTTTATTGTTTTTTATTGTGTCTATTTGATTCTTCTCTCTTTTTTTTTTTTCTTTGTTAGTCTGGCTAGTGGTCTATGTATTTTGTTAATCTTTTCAAAAAACCAGCTCCTGGATTCATTGATTTTTTGAAGGGTTTTTCATGTCTCTATCTCCTTCAGTTCTGCTCTCATCTTAGTTATTTCTTGTCTTCAGCTAGCTTTTGAATTTGTTTGCTTTCGCTTTTCTAGTTCTTTTAATTGTGATGCTAGGGTGTCAATTTGAGGTCTTTCCAGCTTTCTCCTGTGGGCATTTAGTGCTATAAATTTCCCTCTAAACACTGCTTTAGCTGTGTCCCAGAGATTCTGATACATTGTGTCTTTGTTCTCATTGGATTTAGATAACTTATTTATTTCTGCCTTAATTTTGTTATTTACCCAGTAGTCATTCAGGAGCAGGTTGTTCAGTTTCCATGTAGTTGTGCAGTTTTGAGTGAGTTTCTTAGTCCTGAGTTTTAATTTGATTGCACTGTGGTCCGAGAGACTGTTTGTTATGATTTTGGTTCTTTTGCATTTGCTGAGGAGTGCTTTACTTCCAATTATGTGGTCAATTTTAGAATAAGTGCGATGTGGTTGTGAGAAGAATGTATATTCTGTTGATCTGAGGTGGAGAGTTCTGTAAATGTCTATTAGGTCTGCATGGTCAGAGCTGAGTTTGTCAAGTCCTGAATATCCTTGTGAATTTTCTTTCTCGTTGATCTCTCTGATATTGACTGTGGGGTGTTAAAGTCTCCCACTATTATTGTGTGGGAGTCTAAGTCTCTTTGTAGGTCTCTAAGAACTTGCTTTATGAATCCGGGTGCTCCTGTATTGGGTGCATATATATTTAGGATAGTTAGCTCTTCTTGTTGTGTTGATCCCTTTAACATTATGTAATGCCCTTCTTTTCTCCTTTGATCTTTGTTGGTTCAAAGTCTGTTTTATCAGAGACTAGAATTGCAACCCCTGCTTTTTTTTGCTTTCCATTTGCTTGGTTAATCTTCCTGTATCCCTTTATTTTGAGCCTATGTGTGTAGGCTATGTGCAAAGGCACATGAGATGGGTCTCCTGAATACAGCATACTGATAGGTCTTAACTCTTTATCCAATTTGCCAGTCTGTGTCTTTTAATTGGGGCATTTAGCCCATTTACATTTAAGGTTAGTATTGTTATATGTGAATTTGATCCTGTCATTATGATTGTAGCTGGTTACTTTGCCTGATAGTTGATGCAGTTTCTTCATAGTGTCGATGGTCTTTACAATTTGGTATGTTTTTGCAGTGGCTGGTACCAGTTTTTCCTTTCCATATTTAGTGCTTCCTTCAGGAGCTCTTGTAAGGCAGGCCTGGTGGTGACAAAATCTCTGAGCATTTGCTTGTCCGTAAAGGATTTTATTTCTCCTTCACTTATGAAGCTTAGTTTGGGTGGATATGAAATTCTGGGTTGAAGATTCTTTTCTTAACGAATGTTGAATATTGGCCCCCACTCTCTTCTGGCTTGTAGGGTTTCTGCAGAGAGATCCGCTGTTAGTCTGATGGGCTTCCCTTTGTGGGTAACCCAACCTTTCTGTCTGCCCTTAACATTTTTTCCTTCATTTCAACCTTGGTGAATCTGACGATTATGTGTTTTGGGGTTGCTCTTCTCTAGGAGTATCTTTGTGATGTTCTCTGTATTTCCTGAATTTGAACGTTGGCCTGTCTTGGCAGGTTGGGGAAGTTCTCCTGGATAATATGCTGAAGAGTGTTTTCCAACTTGGTTCCATTCTCCCCATCACTTTCAGGTACACCAATCAAACATAGGTTTTGTCTTTTCACATAGTTCCATATTTCTTGGAGGCTTTGTTGATTCCTTTTCATTTCTTTTTCTCTAATCTTGTCTTCACACTATATTTCATTAAGTTGATTTTTAATCTCTGATATCCTTTCATCCTCTTGATCGATTCGGCTATTGATGCTTGTGTATGCTTCACGAAGTTCTCTTGCTGTGTTTTTTAGCTCCATCAGGTCATTTATGTTCTTCTCTAAACTGGTTATTCTAGTTAGCAATTCCTCTAACCTTATTTCAAGGTTCTTAGCTTCCTTGCATTGGGTTAGAACATACTCCTTTCGCTCAGAGGAGTTTGTTATTACCCACCTTCTGAAGCCTCCTTCTGTCAATTCGTCAAACTCATTCTCCGTCCAGTTTTGTTCCCTTGTTGGCGAGGAGTTGTGAGCTTTTGGAGGAGAACAAGTGTTCCAGTTTTTGGAATTTTCAGCCTTTTTGCGCTGGTTTTTCCTCATCTTCGTGGATTTATTTACCTTTGGTCTTTGATGTTGGTGACCTTCAGATGGAGTTTTTGTGTGGACGTCCTTTTTGTTGGTGTTGATGCTATTGCTTTCTGTTTGTTAGTTTTCCTTCTAACAGTCAGGCCCCTCTGCTGCAGGTCTGCTGGAGTTTGCTGGAGGTTCACTGCAGACCCTGTTTGCCTCGGTATCACCAGCGGAGGCTGCAGAACAGCAGAGATCGCTGCCTGTTTCTTCTTCTGGAAGCTTTGTTCTAGAGGGGCACCCGCCAGATGCCAGCCAGTGCTCTCCTGTATGAGGTGTCTGTTGACCCCTGCTGGGAGATGCCTCCCAGTCAGGAGGCACGGGGATCTGTCCCTTAGAGCTTGAGCACCGTGCTGGGAGATCCCCTGCTCTCTTCAGAGGTGACAAGGAGGAACATTTACGTCTGCTGAAGCTGTGCCCACAGCCGCCCCTTCCCCCAGGTGCTCTGTTCCAGAGAGATGGAGTTTTATATATATAAGCCCCTGACTGGGGCTGCTGCCGTTCTTTCAGAAATGCCTTGCCCAGAGAGGAGGAATCTACACGGGCATTCTGGCTACCGTGGTGGGCTCCGCCCATTTTGAACTTCCAAGTGGCTTTGTTTACACTGTGAGGGCAAAACCGCCTACTCAAGCCACAGTAATGGTGGACGCCCGTCCCCCCACCAAGCTGGAGCATCCCAGGTTGACTTCAGACTGCTGTGCTGGCAGCAAGATTTTAAAGCCAGTTGATCTTAGCTTGCTGGGCTCCGTGGGGGTGGGATCCTCTGCGCTAGACCACTTGGCTCCCTGGCTCAGCCCCCTTTCCAGGGGAGTGAACGCTTCTGTCTTGCTGGCTGGTGTTCCAGGTGCCATTCGACACATTTCTTTTAAAGGTGCTTGAAGATGAATTCCCAGAAGTATGTAGATTTATGACCTCCATTTATCCTTCCGGTGAGGAGGATGTCATAACTTGACCTCATAATGGTATCTTGGCAATGAAGGAACTTAATGAGCATGCAGACTGCGTGTTGCCCATTGACAATCTTTATTTGACATCATTAGCAAAGTCGACCTCATAGTGAATTCTGGAAAGTTGGATACAACTGTGGACGACTTCAAGTGCTGTGGCTTTAAAAAGCGGCATAATAAGCCCTTTGTTGCAGTCAACAACATTGTGGCAAATTTGTTCAACCTAACAAGCTCTGCAAGATTTGAAGGGTCCCTTAATAAGGACCATAATGAAATCAGCATGAATTTAGTTCCTTTTCCTCAGCTTCATTATCTTGTATCAAGCCTAACACCTCTATATACACTGGCGGATGTTACCATTTCTACTAAAAGATTGGATCAGATGTTTTCAGATGCCTTTAGTAAAGATCACCAGCTGCTTCAGGCAGACCCCAAACATAGTCTTTACCTCACCTGTGTGCTCATGGTTAGAGGAAATGTACAGATTTTACATCTTTGCAGAAATATTGAAAGATTAAAACCATCTCTACAGTTTGTCTCCTGAAATCAAGAAGGCTAGAAGACCAGCCTGTCCCTCCTGTGGGCCATTTTTATTCATTATTAGCTTTAGCAAATAACACATGTGTGAAGCCCACATTCATGGAACTGAAAGAGATATTCATGAGACTCTACAAGAAAAAAGCTCACCTTCATCACTGCCTACAAGTTGAAGGCATGGAAGAAAGCTATTTCACAGAAGCTGTGTTGTTTTTATCAGCATTCATACAGGAGTGACCACCACTGTATGAGTGGATGCCACAACAAACATACTTAAGCCTAAGCATAGCCGTGTAAAAAAGAAACCCTCCAAAATACTTTCTTAATTTCACGTTTTTTCTCACCTTTCTGTTTCAGTATTTGAGATTCAGAAAGTCGAATTTGTTTTTCATATTAGGAAATATTTTTGTCTAAAAGAGTGATTTCTGTTTAATCACAATTTGTCGATAATACCAGTGTGTGAAATTAGTGAAATCCTATACCTGAACTTCAGACATTTGTCTTCAGAGAAGTCTCCCTTTCTAAAATTGAGAGAATGGAGTTCTTCAGTATTATGTTGTATTTATAACCTCATATTTAGGCATTTATGCACTGATAATCATGTCTTCAATAAAAATCTTGTGCAGATATTTATCATTTATATTTTGATATTCTATTTAAATTCTCCTGATTCTGTAAAAGTAGGTACTGGGAATAGAGGAACATAATATAAATATTTCTGTGTAATACCACTAACTATTCAGGGATAGGTTTTATTCCAACTGTTAAGGAGGTTTTGTTTCTTCTTTAAATAAGAACTTGTTTTCTCAAAAGAATTCTAATTTGTACACTTAACATGTATTTGTATTAAATTTTTTAAATAATTGCTTTCTTATCAAACCAGTTGATTTTATAATAAATGTTTATATTAAAAAACAAAACAGGCCTTTTTTTACTTTATGGCTCCTAGTTTGGATTTTTACCCTGTACAGGGGGAGTTTTCAGAAGCTGTACTTCTCCCCAACAGTGCTTTTATGATCTGAACATGTTATCACCTGTTCCGTTTGCACATAACATGGTTCTGAACAGAATGAAAGCAGAAGTTGGGTTCTACGTGGAATAATTTTATAATAAAGAGGAATGTGTTTAAAAACTGTCATCTTGAGTGGTATGTGTTTGCGTGTGTGCATGCATGTCAATGCACACATATAGATGTATATATGTAGAAGAGCTTTCATACCCAGGATCACTTGCCAGCTCCCTTTGGAGTAACAATATAGCCATGTGCATAAAAAAATACAAAAGAACCATTTTCTGCTTGTGTTCAATCAGGAATTAGAAAATATTTTTAGATTTATAGGATGGATTTCTAAAATTTAGTGTGATCTCTTATCACGGCCATCACCTTCCTGACTCCTCCACCCCAGAGTATATGCTGTGTGTTTGTGTGTACATAGGTATCTATTAATAATACTGTGTCAGCAGGGATATTATGACAGGGATAATCTTATTGAATTCTAAATATGTCTAAAGAACTGTAGCTTCCTTCTAAAAAAAAGTACATTTAAATATTTTCATAAAAGTGAAGAGAATAGTATGATAACCTCATGTACTTGTCATCTTCATTTTACAACTTTTTGCTAATTTTGAAACTAGCAGTTTGATTCATTTCATGCTTCTCAGCGTAATAGGAAAATAGTCTGCTCTGGAAATGAGAGTTTGCTGTGTTTAGATTATCACTGAAAGACTAGTTAATGTGAAGTTCTGGTAAATGTGTAGTTTAGAGAGTAACAGGATAACTTCTTTTTTTAAATTAGCAAACTTACAGAGAAGTTGTAAGTATAGTAAAGAGAAGTTTTTTCTCATCTATTTGACACTGAGTTACTAACATGATTCTCCACCACCAGGGAATTTAGTGTATTTCCTACATACAAGGACGTTCTTCTACATAACCACAATACAACCTTGCAATCAGAAAATGAACACTGGAATTATTCCCACTATCTAATCCTCATACCCCATTCAAGTTTCACTGGTTATAAACACTCTTTCTAGCAAAAGAACCAGTTTAGGATTATGTATCACATTTAGTTCTTATGTTGTATTAGTCTCCTTCAATATGGAGAAAAATTTCTCACTCTTTTTCACTTTCATGGCCTTGACATTAATGAAGATTATAGGCTAGTTTTTTAAAATGTCCCTCAATTTGGGATTGTCTGATATTTCCTCATTATTAGATTCAGCTTATGTGAATTTGTCAGAAATATCACAGAAATGATACTGTGCCCATCTCATTGCCTCCCATCAGGAAGCATGTGATGATTTGTCACATTACTGATGATGTTCACTTTGATCTCTTAATTAAGATGGACTCCTCTGGGCTCCCCCATTGTAGACTTATTCTTTTCCCTGTTGTAATTAATACATATTTTGTGAAAAGGTACTTAAGTCTCTGAAAATATCTTGTTCCTTATCAGACTTTCAGCTTATTGATTTGTTAACTTACTATGGATTCCTGGTTTCATTTTATTTAATAGGTTATAATTCATTGCTAACATTA
Source organism: Hylobates moloch (assembly GCF_009828535.3). Lineage (NCBI taxonomy): Eukaryota > Metazoa > Chordata > Mammalia > Primates > Hylobatidae > Hylobates > Hylobates moloch. The sequence goes on from NW_026652281.1 coordinate 148,065,668, forward strand.
TTTGTTGCTCAGATTTTCCAGGATTTGACCAATAGGACCTTTTTCAAGGTGATTTTTGTGTCCATTTGACATTTCCTCACCCTTCTTTGGGTTCTTTCTTACCTTCTGGCACAAGATAGTCCAAGCTTTTCTTGCATTGAACCAAGCACCTTTTAAGAAAAGCTTTAAGGTCTGAAGTGTGATTTTGGCTTTATATGGTGAAAAATATAGATGGCTTCTGTGGAGACAGTTCACTCAGCCTAATTTTACGACATTTACAATTTCAACTAGCATTTATTAAGCATTTCTGAACCAGGAAGTAGGGAGATCTATAATGCATGAGGATAATTAAATATTCTAGTTATCAGATGTGAGCCAGATAAATTCATGTAGTATCCATAACAGGATGTGTCTCTTAAGAAAAAGATCTACACTTGAGTTTTCCTAAAAGTTAGGAGGATTATATAAGTTATCCTGCTGTTTTAGAAGCTAGAGTTTCTGTTCCTGGAGTATATTCACTATCTAGTCATTAAGAAGTAAAATATCCTGTGCCTCCAAGATGGAGGCATATATATGCAATAGAAAATGGATGTGCAGATCTTCGTCTCAAAATATTGGTTATCTAAATGAGTAACCCAAGTAAAATAAGCATGCAGTCCTTTGATATAACTCTGGAATAAAACATGGAGTTGTATTTTCGCTCTATTTTTACCTTTTACAAACTTCTTAGCTTCTTTAAAACTTACATATTGTCACCTGTAAAGTGAGAATAACAACTACTTACATGGATCTTAGTAAGATTATATTAACTTGCACAGGACTTAGTGTGTAGAAAGTGCTCAGTACACCTAAGTTTCTTCCCATGTTATGGATATGATGAGAGTGAGAGGTTAGTCTTAAGATAGTGTGCCTATAAACTTGAATTTCTCATCTGTTAAAATCATCCTTTATTTCAAAACTCATGTGTTTTAAAAAGATAAAATGTATCTCACAGATTAGTTTTAAGGAATAAGCGAAATAATATATGAAGAATACTTTATAAATTGCAATTATAATGCTCTTTGCTTTTAATTTGTATTAAGGAAAAAATATTTTTATGTATTGAGGAAAGTTGAGATTTGATTTAAATTAATCAAGAGAGGCATTAAAAATAAGCAGAAGACATGAATAGACACTTCTCAAAAGAAGGCAGGTGGCCAAAAAACATGAAGAAATGTTCCACATTACTAATCATCTTAGAAATGCAAGTCAAAACCACAATGAAATACCATCTCACACCAGTCAGACTGGCCACTATTAAATAGTCAAAAAACCACAGATGCTAGCAAGGCTGTGGAGAAAAGGGAACTCTTATATACGTTAGTGGGAATGTAAATTAGTTCAGCCACTGTGGAAAGTAGTTTGGAGATTTCTCAAAGAACTTAAACCAGAACCACTATTCAACCCAGCAATCCTATTACTGAGTATATATCCCCCAAACCCCAAATCTATCAAAAAGGAAGGTGCACTTACATGTTCACTGCAGTACTATTCAGAAAAGCAAAGACATGGAATCAACCTTAGTACCTAGTGACGGTGGATTGGATAAAGAAAATACACGTATACCACAGAATATTATGCAGCTATAAAAAATAATGAAATCATGTCCTTTGCAGCAACATGGGTGCAGCTGGAGGCCCTTATCCTAAGCAAATTAATGCAGGAGCAGAAAACCAAATACCACGTGTTCTCACTTCCAGTGGGAGTTAAACACTAGATACTCGTGGACATAAAGATGGCAATAGTAGAAACTGGGGACTACTAGACAGGGGAGAGATAGAAAGGGGTGAAGGTTGAAAAACTAACTTTTGAGTGATAGGATCATTCATACCCCAAACCTCAGCAACATGCAATATACCCAGGCAACAAACACACACATGTACCCCCACAAGCTAAAATGAAAGTTGGAAAAAAAAATAAGGAACACTGAAAATGCTAATTTAAATCTTACACATTTGGTATAGGTTCCATAACTACTTTGTGTAATCATTTGGCCTTCTGTTATGTTTCATGTTTTATAAGTAAGTATGGCAATCGAGTATAATCTAAATTATATGTTAGAGGTTGGGAAGTATCACATAATCAATTTTGAGCCTATTGCTTCTTTCAGATCTATAAACACTAGCAAGGAAAATGGTTTATTTTCTTCTTCCAAATAGCAATAAGAATAAATGGTAATGCTATAGCAACTGTAGACCATAGTGTTAATGTTAGTATGAGTGTCAGACTTCAGCTTTGCCTGTTTCCTATTGATAAATGGAAATATTAATGGTATTAATAGTATAATTTTGAATATACTACATTTTAGGTTAGAGGCCTAAGAGCTAGTCTTATTCTTAAAAATTATTTGTCATTAACTAATAAAATATTCAGAGGGAATATACTATTGCTTGTATAATAAATCCGATTTCTGATTATTTATAATTTCTGCCTTGGTTTCTTTTCATAGTATGAAAGATATATGAACCAATGACATATATGGTATATATAGGAATATCACTTTCAGCTAGAAGAATTTTTCTGTGGCTAATTCAGTGTGCTTATTTATAGACAAAGTTAGAATTTGGAGATTATATTGGAGATTTCTCATTTTACAGGTGGAATGTGAGGAACAGGGAAGTTGTTACTGCATGATGTAAAATATGGTACATGGTTCAGGAGTTAATAGTCTTAGTATCTATTTTTATTTTATAATCTGTGTTGTTTATACTGCCTCTGAAAGTGTGATGAACTTTGGTTTTTAGTATCGGGATCAGTATGTGTTGTAGGAAGAACATTAAATTGAAACAGTCTAGAAACTTGGATTCTACTTGTTTATTTCCTTTTTTTTTTTAGTAAATTTTGCTTTGCTTTTTCATAGGTCTGGTTAAACTAATTTCATCTTTATTTTCTTAGGTTGATTATTCTAGACCTTCAGCAAAACACAGGAAAATAGCTACCTCATTTCGTGATACTTCTCTCAAAGACATTTTAGTGCTAGCATGCTCTCTTTTGAAAGAGGTAAGTTATTTGATAATTCAACTTCCTAGTTAGAATATTTGGGAAATTTTAAGAGTTTCAAAAAAATTTCAGTTGGATTTTCCCCCCAATTCTGCCTTTTAAAGAATTATTGTGGACAGACTTAAGTATAGTAAATTTGCATAAGTCTGTAAGCAGTTCCAAAAAATTCACTTTTACTCACTGGGCATACGATAAGGTGAAATCCAAAGGGAATCTAATAACTTATCTTTAGGTGGTAGTTTCATTGCCTTCCCAGTGTTGATTCTTTAATTATAGAAGCTAATTTAGTATTAGTTTCTTTATCTACTTGCTTATATTTTGATAGGATGCAGATGAAAAATGAAATGACAATATTTTCCTGATTCATCAGCTATCAAAATTTATTCATAGTTCAGCCAAGATCGTTGACTTTAACAACTTCTTTGGGAAATAGTATTTCCCCATTTGCTACTTAGTGCTGTATCGAATATTAGTGATAGTATGATTTGTAATGATACTGTATTCTCTTGTATAATATAGGGACTCCATCATGCTATTCAAGCCTGATAATTGGTGTAATACAGCATTTCTGAAAGTATGCTCCAATAAGCACTAGTTTCCAATTATTTCAGTTCGTTGGTATAGTAACATGACAACTGCCACACTATGTCAGACCCAAAGACCTTCTATTATCTTAAAATTTTTCTTTTAACATAGAAAATTTTAACATACACAAAAGTAGATAGACTAGTATAACCAGTTAACCTATCAGCCAGTTAAACAGTAGCAACTCACGGCCAATCTTGTTTTCTCTCTATTCCTACCTACCCACTTTTTATATTATTCTTCAAGCAGAATCCCAAATTTCATATAAGCAGAATCCCAAATTTCATATAATTTCCTCTATAAATATTTCACAATATACCTAAAAGGTATAATTGTTTTCGGTTTGTGTGAGAATGGGCATTATTTTGGAAACAGGATTGTTCTCCAGAAGCTTTGTGAGTATCCTCCAACATTCAGAGTTCTGATTGCCTTTATTAGCTGAGTATGATTCTTTTATGCATGAAGTTAACCCAGTTTTTCTTGAAGAAGGTAATATTACTTCCTCATATATGGAACAGTATAACTTTGTAAACTCTTACTAGTTTTCATTTGACATTGAAAAATTATTTTAAGTCATGAAGTGTAAGTTTATTGATGTATTTCACAGTGTTTTATTTGATTTTGTACTTTTTTCAGGTGTTGGCCAAACCTTTAAATCTTCAAGATCAATGTCAGCAAAATCTGGTAATGCAGGTCTTGAAACTGGTCCTTAACTGCCTTAACTTTGACTTCATTGGCAGTTCAGCAGATGAATCTGCAGATGATCTTTGCACGGTGCAGATTCCAACAGCTTGGAGAACAAGTAAGAAAAGTTTGGTGTGAAGGGTCATCAACATAAAGGCACAGTATTAAGCAATATCGTTTCCCTATGTATAGTTATCTTTTTGCTAGGAATTAAAAAAAGAGCTCAAATGGATTTGTAACCTAAAGTAGCTGCTGATGGCTAATATTGAAATGTTTTCTGTAATTCATATTATAGTAACTTCTATATTTTGATTTTGGAAAAAAGAAAAAACAAGGACTGCACTAGAGCTAAATGGAGAGCAGATTTGGGAGGAAAGTCAAGAGCTCTGATTTGAAACTTTCAGATAAACACAGTGGGACAGGATCCCACTCTGTTTATGATCATTTTCAGGTGTTGGCCAAACCTTTAAATCTTCCGGATCAATGTTAGCAAAATCTGGTAATGAAGGTCTTGAAACTGGTCCTTAACTGCCTTAACTTTGACTTCATTGGCAGTTCAGTAGGTGATTCTGCAAATGATCTTTGCACAGTGCAGATTTCAACAACTTGGAGATCAAGTAAGAAAAAAGTTCAGTATGAAGGGTCATCATGAGAAAGAAAAAAGTTTAATATGAAGAGTTGGCAAGAGATGTCAACATATTTTTTAGGGTTATAAAGAGAACGAATTAGATTAAGTGACCTAGAAGAGGAGAGTCGCAACTTGCTTATAGAAAGGGATACCAAGAAAAAGGAAGCTAATTTGTTCTCCCATGTTCCAGAAAAATGGTGGCACCTAAAGTACCTCTGAGCTCAGAATTGGGAAATGGGGCTGATGGGGTTTGATAAAAAGTCTGTACTCTGAACAGTTAAACTCTCCAGGATCTTCTCTACCACCTGTGCAGCTAGGTGACTGCCTTTTCCTCCCTTTTCTCTACCTGTGCTACTTCTTTACTTTCCAAGACCAGAGTTTTTTTCCTCAAGAAATAAAATTGGAGAGGCCTCATATTCATGGATACCAGATATAATAGAGGAACAGTATTAATTTTGTGAAAAACTTCTAATATGGAGATCAGAGACTACAACAACAAAAGGGAACTTTGTGTTCTATATCTTGACTGTGGTGATGGAAACATGAACCAATACATGTAATAAAAAATTTCACAGACTGAACACACACATCTACACACACATGAGTACATGTAAAACTGAGAAATCTGAATAAGATTGTGGATTTTATCAATGTGAGTGTCCTGGTTGAGATATTATACTGTAGTTTTGCAAGAAATTACCATTGTAGGAAAATGGGTGGGAGTTCACGGGGTCTTTCTGTATTATTTTTTGCAACTGCATGTGAATCTACAATTATCTCAAAGTTTAATTTTAAAATGGAGGGTAGTTAATAGCAACAGAGACAAGGTGAAAGTAGAAATAAACTTCAGAAAGATATAATGAATATGCCCAGAGAGATGATGAGATAATGCATCCCTGAAACAAGGACAGGATATTGTTCAGAGAATGTTCCAAATTTACAGGACAGTTGCCAAAATAAAACATCCAGTGGAAAAGTTGTAAGATAAAGTTAACACAGTCTCCTAGAATGTAGAACAAAAAAGCAAGGAGATGTTTGATAGGAGGAAAAAAAATAAGAAAACTAGAAGATGAAATTAAGGAGGTGTGACGGTTAGGAGTTCTAGAAAGAGAGGATGGAGAAAGAAGGAAATTTGCAAACAGATAGTACCCCAAAATATTCTGAGCTCTGAAGGGTATGCATTTTTGGATTGAAAGATCCCACCAAGTTCCCAGCATAATGAATAAAAAAGATACTCACTAAGCTTTATAATCATGACATTTTAGAATAGTAAGGATAAAGAAAAAAATTGTAAAACTTACCAGAAAGAAAAAAGTAAGTCTCTTCCTACAAAGGATTGGGGTCAAGAAGGTATTAGACTTCTCAACAGCACTGAAAGCTAGAAGACAATATAGTAGTATCTTCAGGCTTCTGAGGGAAAGCTGTTTCCAAACTAGACCAAACTTATCAAATCTAAGATGGAATAAAGACGTTTTCAGATATGCGAGTGCTTCCAAAATTTATCCCTTATGTACTTGCTCTCAGGAAGCTACTTGATGTACATGCAAAGAAAGTGGAAGATAATGGAATTTGGGAAATGGGCACTTCAACACAAGATGACAGTGAAAGACATAAAAAGGCTACAGTTGTATAACAAAGTTAAGGAGCAACCAGTTCAAGTTGAAGGCTCTGGGAGGTAGCGGTGGGTGAATGCAAATGATGGGTTATTTGATGCTGTTGATGGTGTGGAACATGTTATGAAGAACATTGTCTCAATCTGTCAGAGCATTTGGAGAGAATTAGTGACAGATACACAACTAAGCACAGAAAAGATGCTATGATTAAGTCCAGTGAGTATTAGAAATGTGATGTAATTACAGCTCAGTCGTTAATGTTATTTACATAGTCATAATAAATGTAAACACATAGAATTGATTTAATCACAAATTGTGATAATAATGGGTGGGTTTTTGAGAGGATTGCTTGTGGAGAGAGTGGTAGGTGTGGTAGGGATGTGGCATTCGTGATTAGACAGCTAAAGCGTTACACACTGTAATAGGAATGCAGTTGATGTCTAAAGTAAAACAATCAAATGAAGAAATAGTATAGGCTATTATTTGGAAACATGACTAACTATAGCTAAAAGAGTTGAAAAGCAGTTGGAATGGGATAGGGTACAGTTTTTTTTTATTATAAGCTTTTTAATACTGTTTACTTTTTGATACTGTTTGAATTCTCAATGTTTATATTACTTAAATACAAATAAAAATAGAAGATTCTCCCGTTTCAAACTGTAGTGCTACATAGAGGAAGTGCTACATGAGGAAGAGCCTGGCTAGTTAATTTCTGTCTGTATTATTTCATCTTTCAAAGGAAAATAGCTGGGAATTAAAAATAGGCCTAACTGGAAGGAATGGCCACATGCAGAGGTCTTGGATTTCTCAGTTTGTGTGATATTGTCTTACTTCGTTAAGATCACTGAATTGAAAGTAATGGTGTTAGAAAATAATTTTTTTTCCCAGTTTTCCTGGAACCAGAAACATTGGATCTTTTCTTCAATTTGTATCATTCACTTCCACCACTACTGTCTCAGTTAGTAAGTAAAAGTCATTCGTTATTTCGTTAAAAAATACCTGTGATTTTTATCTAATTTAAATAAGGGGTGGTATATATTTACTTCAAAAATTCTGTTTATATATTCAATTGAGTTTACTTTTCACAATAAGTTCTTGTATTTTCTGGGATGTATACTGCTTAAACTATTTGTCAAATTTTGTTTGTTTTGTCAACATTACATTTTATTTCATGGGTGAGCCTAGAACCAGTAACTATTGATTTAGCTCTTGCCCAGAGCCAGGACAACCTACCAATCTCTAAATATATATATTTTTTCCTACTCAGTTCCCATAGGGCCTAAGTCCAGCAGCTGACCACCACACAAGGACTTTCCCTTCTACTACCCTTCTCTAAGTCTTCCTCAACCTTGCCTGGCTCCATGTCTTAGGTTTGACAGGCTGTCCCCTTCAGATCTCTGAATAAGAAACGAAGGGGATCTACTCACTTGAATTGTGTTCATCAAGCCAGTTATTTATATATTTTTTGAATCAGTGTAAATTCTATTGCATGCTTAAAAAGTTCTTGATACTCTGTAGTTATATAGAACTTTGAGACTCTGAGCTCCATCTTTGCGGAGCCTAAAACAAATCTGTCAAGGCTATTAAAAAATCATAAGTTTAATGTTTAAACTTGCAGAAGTAAAGCTGGGGAGTTCTAATATTGCCATTTTCTGAAAAACATATTCCATATTTAAAGTATATATCAGCGATATGTTTGTTTAGGTATCTTATTGCCTAAAAGGGAGGAAAGCATTCACAGAAATGTCCTTTTTAAAAGAACATGTCTTCTCTTGAATCTAGAGTTTAAGGTAGTGCTTTTTAAACTGGGTTTCTCAGAGTACCTCATGTTTCCAGTTGGAGCCACAGCCTTCTGTCTTTCAGTCACAACAGTCTTGCTTTTAATTGTGTAGAAACCATGGTTTCATGTAATTATGTTTTGGGATAAAGCAAAAAAATACCAGTGCTTAAAAAATAAAGTAGAAAACAACTGCTTTGAGAGATAGTAACGAACATTTATTGGACATGTCCTATTTATTGTATGATACTTACCTCACTTAATCTTCAAAGTGGCCCCGAAAGGTAAATAATAAAATCCCTACTATGTAGACCCAGAAAAACAGAAAACAGACCTAGATTGACTAAGTGACCTCCCCCAGGGCAACAAAGAAAATATTGGCATTGAGATTCAAACACAGGTCTTTTTTGCCCCCAACCCAGGTGTTTATAATACGCTAGTGGTTCCCATACTTGTACTTCTGAGTTTTCTAAGGACTTTTTGTTTTTGTTTTTAATTTGGGTTTTAGGTTCTAATGGTAGGGGCTGTGGCAAACTGGAGCACATCTAAAAACGGCATCATTTGATTTTTGTCTCTTTTCTCACCAGAAAGTGCCTACCTTTTCCAGCACCATTTTCAGACTATTTTTTAAGATGCTAATGGATGTTGTAAAATATTCCTTGACCAATTAAATTTGGAATATGCTGGATTACATTACAGGTTCCCCCTGCCCCCTCCCACAGGATACCACAGTACATAATGTGCACTATTTCCCAAACATACTGTACCACGAAACCATATTTTCTTTTCGGTAGAAAACCTGATTCATTAGAAAATGGAACTGGGCATCGTAAGCAATTGAGAGCCTATTAAATATATAGCATGTCCAGGCCTTGAACTGGCAGATTTTGTTAATGAAAAAACATTAGAGGGGAATACATACAAATAGGAATTTTTATGATGGGGTAGAAGGATTGTGGGTGGTGGAAGTGGTTGATGATATTTAGCTTTTATTATTTTTATGTTCTATAATGCTTTTTATGTTGCATTATAATGCATTATATTCTATGTTGCATTATAATGCATTATATTCTATAATGCATTAAAATTAAATTCATTTTAAGTGTAAAGACTAGTAGTATTCCTTACATGTGGCCACAGTTACTTTGAAAATTGAAATGAAATTTTTTTGGTATTTTTTAGGCACTTTCATGTTTAGTTCAGTTTGCTTCGACAAGAAGGTCCTTATTTAACAGTCCTGAACGTGCCAAGTACCTTGGTAATTTAATTAAGGGAGTAAAAAGGATACTTGAAAACCCTCAGGTATTTATGAAGTAATTTAATACTTAGCATAGAGATACAGTTTTTCAGCTAAAGGCACATAATAAACTCATCATGAATTTATTATGATTCTGGAAGAAAACATTTAGTATCATATTTATCTTCCTTAGAGCTTTTTTTGTTGTTGTTGAGATCAAGTCTTGCTCTGTTGCCCAGGCTGGAGTGCAGTGGTGCAATCTTGCCTCACTGCAACCTCCACCTCCTGGGTTCAAGCGATTCTTCTCCCTCAGCCTCTTGAGTAGCTGGGATTATAGGCTTGCACCCACCACCCCTGCTAATTTTTGTAGTTTTAGTAGAGACGGGGTTTCACCATGTTGACCAGGCTGGTCTCAAACTCCTGACCTCAAGTGATCCACCTGCCTCGGCCTCCCAAAGTGCTGGGATTACAGGCATGAGCCACCATGCTCAGCCCTTAGATGTCATTTGTAGTAGAGATGGGTAGTTTTTAAAAATGGATGTTTCCATGGCTGACTTCTGTGTTTCTCTTATTTTTTTCTTTTAGGCAAATATGACTAGAGATTATCTATCTTACTATGCTTCTGTCTTTTACCATTGTGTTACATTTCTTTGCTTGCACTTCTTAAACTACTGAAGTGATTAATTCAGTATGTCCACCTTATGAATAGAAGACATAATATAAATCGGAATGTTAATATTGGAGCAAGTGGCCTTAAATTATGAAATAATGTTTTCTTGCCCTCTTGTGGACAAGTAAGAGTTTGTAGATTTTAAAATTTTTTCTGCATTAACTTTAGAGCTTCATTGCCAATATTCATTTCAGAGAACTGCAAAGCTGCTATTGAGTGATTTTGGGTGCTTAGATAAAATATTTTGTTTTACTTTTTATTTTGATTTTGTTTAAAATATCTGTAAAATACAGATTTTTAAAGGTTAAATGATTTAAGGAGGTTTATCTAATTCTCTTGGTTATTAATAAATTTTGGGGGGTGACATATAATATCTTTAGTAAGAATGTTCTACAAAAAGCAATTGTTTTTGCATATTCTCAGAAGTATTTTATGGGTTAAGCATTTATTTTATCTTTTCAATGTTAGTATAGTTGTGAAATTTTCTGTTTTGCTGATAAAGAGGATTTTACCAGTATATTTTAAAATTTTTAGTTGTTTAACTCAATATCATCAAGGTGGAAGATAATATGCTAATGCCTGATAATTTCTCTTAAATGATTTTCCAACATCCTTATGTTGATGTTCCATGGCTGTAAAAGTTGGTATGAATATTAGATTGTTTTAGAATCACAAACATGTTTTAAAGATCTATGATTACAAAATTTTTTGGTTATTTGTCCTTAATAGATACTATTTTCTATATATTTCATGGAGCTCCTATGAATGAAATCGCTTAGAGACTTTCAGTTTTACAAAGATAACTTTTTGAATTCTGTTTCATCCCAGCTACAGTGCATACTAAAACTGTTTTCAAGGAGCTTACAGACCACTGGGCAGACCTTTTTTGTTATTTCCTTTTAATCTATACTCCCCCAAAATTTACCTGGGTAAATTTTGTTTTTGCTCAACTTTAGTTATTTGCTCAGCTTTATTCCTTACATTGCAGTAATTTGTTTGAATGACTGTCTAGAGACATGGAGAGACACGGAGTTGCTTGAGGGTACAGTGCCTGTAGATACTCAATAAATATTTGTTTAATTAAGAAAATTTCTGTCATTTGTGTGCTCATACATACCATTTAAGTCTGATGAGTATTGTTCTTTCCTAGAGTTTACTTTTAATCTTAAATATTTTCCAGATCCTTTGTTGACTTCTGTTTAAACCACAGTACACACACACACACACACACACACACACACACACACACTCTCAAAACTTTTGTGTACTATAATAGCTTCCCCAAAATTATAATTTAGTCATTGTGATGCAGATCTTCTTCCAAGGCCTCTGCTTTGAATTCTTTATTATTAATCATTGATGACAAAACTAGACCTAGCAGGCATCTATTTTTTTTACATTGTTAACTACCCAGTTGACACAGAGTATTTTAAGTAAGTACCCATGAAAATTGGGAGACTTAAGATGCTTTGGGGTTTTACTGATTTTATTGTCCATAGGTTGGCTTGTTTTTAAGCCTTTCTTTTTGTCTCATAATTTAGGGTTTGTCTGATCCAGGTAATTATCATGAATTTTGCCGATTTTTGGCTCGTTTAAAGACAAATTATCAGCTGGGAGAATTAGTTATGGTGAAGGAATATCCTGAAGTTATTAGATTGATTGCTAATTTTACCATTACTAGCCTACAGGTAGGTAAAAATATGTAATTATGTTAAACTGTAGCCAGTTTTAAAACAACTTCTTGGTAAGGGTTGGTGGGGGTATTTTAAAAATATCTATTAATTTGATTACTTTGCTGGAAATGTTCATTGCAGGGTTTTAGGTAAAAAAGTTCATTGAAATGTATATAACAAAAATTGAGAAGCTACTTAAATATCTAATAATTGAATAATGGCTTGAGAAACTATAGTAAAATCTATGTGAAGAAATAAAATTTTTACAGATTATATTGAAGTTTTATAATTTTAGGGGAGAGATTATAAAACCATGTTTTTCACATGATGTGAACTCTGAAAAATATTCATGGAATGATTAGAGGGAAGTAGAGTAATATTTTAATGTTACTCTGGGTGGTAAAATAATAGAAATGTTGGTTTCTTTCTACTTTTTTGCATTTATAAATTTGCTATATTAAGTGTTCATTAGTTTTATGGTAAGAATAAAAGTTAATTTAAAAATAGATGTTTAGTAATTTTATTCTGTAATTCTTATTGTAGGAAGATGTAATATTTTAAATAACTTTTGCTTTATTTCTTTGTAGCATTGGGAATTTGCTCCTAACAGTGTTCATTATTTGTTAACTCTGTGGCAAAGGATGGTAGCGTCTGTTCCTTTTGTGAAATCAACTGAACCCCACCTATTAGACACTTATGCACCAGAAATCACAAAGGCCTTTATCACTTCTCGGTTGGACTCTGTTGCCATAGTTGTGAGGTATTCAAAAACTAAATGTTTTTGTTGTATTTCCTTTTGACAGTTGGAATTTTTTAAGATAAATGTATAAATTTAAAACTCACCTTTTTTAGTGTACAGTTGTATGATTTCTGACAAGTGCACACAGTTGTAGAACTACCATCACAATTGAGATATAGAATAGTTCCATCAATCCAGATAGTTCTTTTGGCACCTTTTTCAGTCAGCCCCTCTCCTCACCCTCATCTCTGGCAGTTACTGATCTGTTTTGTGTCCCTGTAATTTTTTTTTGCCTTTTCCAGAATGTTGTATAAATGAAATTATACAGTATGCAGCTTTTTAGTCTGATTTTTTCCCACTTAGCATAATGCATTTGAGAGTCCTCTGTGTTGTGTTAGTACTTTACTTTCATTGCTGAGTAGTATTCCATTTTGTGGATATATCAGTTTGTTTACCAATTCACCTGTTGCTGGACTTTGGAGTTGTTTATGTTTTTGGCAATTGTAAATAAAACTGATGTAAATACTCCTGCACAGATTTTGTACAAACATAAGTTTTTGTTTCTCCTGGGTAAATACCTAGGTGTGGGATTCCTGGGATGCATGTTAAGTATAGTATATATTTTACTTCACAAGAAGCTGCCAAACTATTTTGCAAAGTGGCTGTACCATTTTGCATTCCCGCTCACAATGTTTGAAAGACTTAATTGCTCTGTGTTCTCACTAGCACTTGATATTTTTAGTTTGAAAAAATTTTACTCATTCTAATAGGTGTGTACCTCATTGTGGTTTTCCCTTAGTGACTAATAATGTTGAGCATATTTTCATGCACTTATTTACCATGTGTATGTATTCATTGGTAATATGCTAGTCAAATCCATTTCCCATTTTTAATTGGGTTGTAATTTTCTTATATTGAGATTTGAGCAGTCTGTATATTTTCTTCACAAGTCTTTCTGTTATGTGTTTGCAAATATTTTCTCTGTTGTTTGCCTTTTCATTTTCTTTCTTTTTTTGTATTATACTTCAAGTTCTAGGGTACACGTGCACAATGTCTTGCCACACTGTCTTCCACGAACATTCCCACCAACAGTGTAAAAGCATTCCTATTTCTCCACATCCTCTCCAGCATCTGTTGTTTCCTGACTTTTTTTTTTTTTTCCATAATTTTTTTTTTATTATACTTTAGGGTTTTAGGGTACATGTGCACAATGTGCAGGTTTGTTACATATGTATCCATGTGCCATGTTGATTTCCTGCACCCATTAGTTTCCTGACTTTTTAATGATCACCATTCTAACTGGCTTGAGATGGTATCTCATTGTGGTTTTGATTTGCATTTCTCTGACCAGTGATGATGAGCATTTTTTCATGTGTCTGTTGGCTGCACAAATGTCTTCTTTTGAGAAGTGTCTGTTCATATCCTTTGCCCACTTTTTGATGGGGTTGTTTTTTTCTTGTAAATTTGTTTAAGTTCTTTGTAGATTCTGGATATTAGCCCTTTGTCAGATGGGTAGATTGCAAAGATTTTCTCCCATTCTGTAGGTTGCCTGTTCACTCTAATAATAGTTTCTTTTGCTGTGCAGAAGCTCTTTAGTTTAATTAGATCCCATTTGTCAATTTTAGCTTTTGTTGTCATTGCTTTTGGTGTTTTAGTCATGAAGTCCTTGCCCATGCCTGTGTCCTGAATGGTATTGCCTGGGTTTTCTTCTAGGGTTTTTATGGTGTTAGGTCTTACATTCAAGTCTTTAATGCATCTTGAGTTAATTTTTGTGTAAAGTGTAAGGAAGGGATCCAGTTTCAGCTTCCTACATATGGCTAGCCAGTTTTCCCAGCACCATTTATTAAATAGGGAATCCTTTCCGCATTTCTTGTTTTTGTCAGGTTATTCAAAGATCAGATGGTTATAGATGCGTGGTGTTATCTCTGAGGGCTCTGTTCTGTTCCATTGGTCTATATCTCCGTTTTGGTACCAGTACCATGCTGTTTTGGTTACTGTAGCCTTGTAGTATAGTTCGAAGTCAGGTAGCGTGATGCCTCCAGCTTTGTTCTTTTTGCTTGTATTGTCTTAGCTACGCAGGCTCTTTTTTGGTTCCATATGAACTTTAAAGTAGCTTTTTCCAATTCTGTGAAGAAAGTCAGTGGTAGCTTGATGGGGATAGCATTGAATCTATAAATTACCTTGGGCAGTATGGCCATTTTCACAATATTGATTCTTCCTATCCATGAGCATGGAATGTTTTATCAAGGTTCATAGCTTCCTTGCATTGGGTTAGAACATGCTTCTTTAGCTCAAAGAAGTTTGTTATTACCGACCTTCTGAAGCCTACTTCTGTCAACTCATCAAACTCAGTCTCCATCCAGTTTTGTTCCCTTGCTGGTGAGGAGCTGCAATCCTTTGGAGGAGAAGAGGTGCTCTGGTTTTTGGAATTTTCAGCTTTTCTGGTCTGGTTTCTCATCTTTGTGGTTTTATCTACCTTTGGTCTTTGATGTTGGTGACCTACAGATGGGGTTTCTGTGTGGATGTCCTTTTTGTTGATGTTGATGCTATTCCTTTCTGTTTGTTAGTTTTCCTTCTAACAGACCCCTCAGCTGCAGGTCTGTTGGAGTTTGCTGGGGGTCCATTCCAGACCCTGTTTGTCTTGGTATCAACAGCAGAGGCTACAGAACAGCAACCAGTGCTGCCTGATCCTTCCTCTGGAAGCTTCATCCCAGAGGGTCACCTGCCTGTTTGAGGTGTCTCTTTGCCCCTACTGGGAGGTGTTTCCCAGTCAGGCTACACGGGGGTCAGGGACCCGCTTGAGGAGGTGGTCTGTTCGTTCTCGGAGCTTGAACGCCATGCTAAGAGAACCACTGCTCTCTTCAGAGCTGTCAGACAGGGACGTTTAAGTCTGCAGAAGCTGTCTGCTGCCTTTTGTTCTCCTATGCCCTGCCACCAGAGGTGGAATCTATAGAGGCTGAGCTGCGGTGGGCTCTGCCCAGTCCGTGCTTTGTTTACACTGTGAGCTATTCAAGCCTCAGCAATGGCGGACGCCCCTTTCCCCATCAAGCTGCAGCATCACAGTTTGATCTCAGACTGTTGCACTAGCAGTGAGTAAGTCTCCATGGGCGTGGGACCCACTGAGCCAGGCACAGGAGGGTATCTCCTGGTCTGCAGGTTGCTAAGACCGTGGGAAAAGCACAGCATTTGGTCAGAAGTGTACTGTTTCTCCAGATACAGTCTGTCACGGCTTCCCTTGGCTAGGAAAGGGAAATTCCCCGATCCCTTGTGCTTCCTGGGTGAGGCGACGCCCTGCCCTGCTTCAGCGTGCCCTCCGTGGGCTGCACCCACTGTCCAACCAGTCCCAATGAGACGAACCAGGCACCTCAGTTGGAAATGCAGAAATCACCCATCTGCACTGATCTCACTGGGGGCTGCAGACCGGAGCTGTTCCTATTCGGCCATCTTGGAAACCCTCTGCCTTTTCATTTTCTTAACAGAGTCTTTAGAGGAGCAGAAGTTTTAAATTTTGACTATGTCCAGTGCTTTATGTTTTCTTTTATGTATTATGTTTTTGTTGTTATACCTATGGAAACTAATCCAAGGTCAGAGAGATTTTTCTTTTATTTTCTCTTCTAGGAGTTTTATTGTCTTAGAATTTACATTTTAGTCTGTGATCTCTTTCAGGCTAATTTTTGTATATTACCTGGCATAAGGCTAGAGTTCTTTTTTTTTTTTTTTTTTGGCCTATAGATGACCAGTTATTTCAACATCATTTGTGTAACAGACTATCCTTTCTCCATTGAATTGTTTTTATGCTTTTGTCAAAAATTAATTTACCGCATATGTGTAGTTCTATTTCTGGACTCTATCTTCATTGATCTGTGTGTCTGTTCTTTCACCAGTACCCTGTCTTGATTAGGTTTATAATAAGCTTTGAAACCAGATAGTATGAGTTCTCTAAGTGGCTTTTCTCTTTCAAAATTGTTTTGGCAATTCTACTTTCTTTGCTTTTCCATGTATATGTTTGAATCAGTATCTCAGTTTCTACAAAGAAGTTCTGCTGAGATTTTGACTGGGATTGCATTGAAACTGTAGATTAACTTGAGGAAAGAACTGACATCTCACCAATATTGAGTTTCTTAGTTCCTGAGCATGTCTATCTTTTAATTTAGCTCTTCTCTGATTTCTTTCATCAAACATTTTATGGTATTTAGCCTTCAGATCTTGCATACATTTAGGTAGATTTAATTGATATTTTGTGTTTCCTACTGCCTTTGTATGGTACTGTTTTTTAAATTTGAATTTCCAATTGTTCACTGCCAATATCTACTAATACAGGTCATTTTGTATATTGACCTTGTATGCTATGACCTTAGTAAACTTACCTATTAGTTTGAGTAGCATTTTTGTGTTTCTAAAAATATTTTCCATTTACATAATCATGCCATCTTCAGATATAGACAGTTTTATTTTTTACTTTCTAATACATTTCTATTTTATTTTTTATTTTTTTTATTTTTTATTTTTAGAGACAGAGTCTCGCCCTGTCACCCCAGCCGGAGTGCAGTGGCGTAGTCTTAGCTCACTGCAACCTCCGCCTTCCAAGTTCAAGCCATTCTCATGCCTCAGCCTCTTGCGTAGCTGGGATTACAGGTGTGTGCCACCATGTCCAGCTAACTTTTGTATTTTTAGAGTCAGGATTTTGCTATGTTGGCCTGGCTGGTGTCAAACTCCTGGCCCCAAGTGATCCTCCTGCCTCTGTCTTTTATTCCTTTATTATAGAATTTTTATTTAACATAAAGTTTATTTGTGGTGAATAAAAGTACTTCACATTCTAATGTTGTCTGCAAACTTATTCTGTGTTTGCAGAGATCACTTAGATGATCCACTGGATGATACTGCCACTGTGTTTCAGCAGTTGGAGCAGTTGTGCACTGTCAGCAGATGTGAATATGAAAAGACATGTACTCTTCTTGTGCAGTTATTCGACCAAAATGCACAGAATTACCAAAAACTTCTGCATCCATCTTCTGGTGTAACTGTGGACATCACCATTCAGGAAGGTTAGTAAACTTTATATGACTACTGAGTATTATGTTGAATATTAATTAACATCATTAATCACTTTAATAGTTTTACTGCAAATTATTTTTATGTATTTTCCCCAATTCCTGGTCCCCTAATAAACCATTCATTTTATTAACCTTCTGGGTGTATTGGTAATTTGTTGGTTGATTTTTTTTTTTTTCAGTTTTCCTCTATAAGATTCATAGTATATACTTCTCTCTGCAATCAATATCAAGAAAAATTGATAATGGCCCTTGAGCAGATAGTTTATGAACATAACTATCTTAACTGGTTATGCTTTCTTCTTTGCTATACTTGATTGTAAACTCAGAACCCAATTTCAGCCAATAAAAAGTATATAATATAGCATTATGATTTTGCTTTTAGGTATTAGCCTTCATTATGGCTTTACTATTATTTTTATTCCTCAATTTCTTCTTTATTTTGTTCTTAATCCTTTATTGATGGAGGAGGTATTTATTTCTGTATATCCTTTTAGGTCCTTTCAGGAACTTAGGGAGTAAAAATAAATACGTTTTTCCAATTTTCTTGATAAGATGCACTACGGGAATGGAAATTTCTAGTAGAAAGCACTTTATAGTTCTGAACTTGTTTTTCATATTTGTTTATCTTGTATTGGAAAGTGAGTTTAGTAAGGGATCATAATCAAGTTTACTTCCAGTGATTTCCCATTTTAACTTAAAAAAACTTTTAGAAGGTTATCCTTTACATTTGAATAACGTTTTTTAAAAATGCCTTTTGTTTATTATCTGTCCATCTTGCTTTAAGTCACACAATACTGCTGAGGGGCTAGTGTGAGATAATATTCTCTACTTCAGTGTTTTTTTTTCTTTTATGGGATCTTATTTGTAAATTAAATGGGGAGAACTAACAGTTTTGCAGCATTTAGTCTCTTCATTATTGATTTATTCTTCTAGAAGAGTTTTGAAAGTTATTAAATATCAAATTCATATAAAAGGATATTTATATATATTGAGACATACAGAATAGCAGTAACTACAAACACCGTTACCTTGCTTAAGGAATAGGTCATTGCCAATACCTTTGCAGCATTTTTTGTTCCTCTTTCCACATCTGTCCTCTTTCCTATCAATAGAAAATACTTAATAATCTTGAATTTTGTGTTTATCAATTCATGCCTTTTCTTCAGTTTTACCACGTGTATGCATTCTGAAGATAATACATGATATTGCCTATTTCCAACTTTATACAAATGGAATCATACTGCATTTATTCTTTGACAACTTTATTCTTACCATTTCTCAGTATTTTATTTATGACAGCTCATACTGATGCATATAGCTATAGTTCCTTCATTTTCAGTGCCATGCACTGTTACGTTGTTTGAATGTATCTCAGTTTATTTGTGCATTCTCTTGTTAATAGGTATTTGTTTTCTGTTTTTTGTTAATAAAATCAGTGCTCCTGTAACAATTGTTGTGTATATCCATTATATATTCAGCTTTAGTAGGTACTGTTAAACTATTTTACAAAGTGTTTGTACTACTTGACATCCTACCAATAGTGTTCGGGTGTTCCCATCAGTCTCTATCAGGAAGTGGCAGACTTTTTCTTAAAGTGCCAAATAGTAAATGTTTTAGGTCTCCATCACAACTACTCAAGTCTGCCTTTGTAGCCAGGAAGCAGCCATAGACCATACTCGTGTCTGTGTTTCAGTAAAGTTTTATTTACAAAAACAGGAGGCTGTCTTATAGGCTGTAGTTTGCTGACCTGGACCTAGATTCTTGCCAGCAGCTCGTATTATTATACCTACATTTTTGATGATCTAGTTGAGAATAATACACCTCATGGGTATTTTACTTTTCACTCCGCTGATTAATAAGTTTAGTATTATTTCATGTTTATTGATTGTTGTGTCATCATCAGTGAAATGTATGTGCATCTCTTTTGTTCATTTCCACCTCACCACTGGATTGCTTTCTTTCACTGATTTGTAGGAGTCTTTTATGTATTTTGACATTAATCATTTAGGTTTTTGAATTGTAAATATCACTCCAAGTTTGCGACCTGTCTGCTGCATATCATTTTAGTGTGATATTCTTATTTTCATATCAAACTTGATTTTGATTAATTCACAAAATTTTTTTTGAAGAGGTAATGTATTTCATTGTGCAAAAATTAAAAAAAAAATTAAAATGTGTTCTGTTCCAGTGCTATACTCTGTCCTCCCTTTCTTCACTCTAGCAAGTAGTTATTCTTATAGTTTTACATCTTTCCAAAGTTTCTATATGCATATACAAACAGTTACGAATATATAAATTCTTGCCTCCCTTATTTGTATAGAATACAGCATACCATACTCCCTGCTCTACTTCTTGCTTTTTTCATTTAAAGTGTTTTATAGCTATTTTCATAATATAGAGAGAACTCTTATTTTTTGTAGATACATACACAATATTTTACTTTTTGAATATATCACAATTTAACCATTCCATCCACTGTTGACAATGATTTGAGTGATTTAGTCTTTTCCTATTAAAAGTATTCCTGGGCCGGGCTCAGTGGCTCACGCTTGTAATCCCAGCACTTTGGGAGGCCGAGGCGGGCGGATCACGAGGTCAGGAGATCGAGACCACGGTGAAACCCCGTCTCTACTAAAAATACAAAAAATTAGCCGGCCGTGGTGGCGGGCGCCTGTAGTCCCAGCTACTCGGAGAGGCTGAGGCAGGAGAATGGCGTGAACCCGGGAGGCGGAGCTTGCAGTGAGCCGAGATCGTGCCACTGCACTCCAGCCTGGGCGACAGAGCGAGACTCTGTCTCAAAAAAAAAAAAAAAAGTATTCCTGTACAGATAAACCTTGTACATGTCATTTTATGTATATATGAATTTATAAATTTCTCCTAGTGAAATTGCCGTTGAGTGGAAAGTTAATGTATTTGTAATTTTGCAAAAGTTGCCCAGTTGTTTTCTGTAAGGACTATACCATTTACTTCTCCACTAGAAATGTATGAGATTGTTTCCATGTATCCTTCATAGGACAATATTTTTTTTTATTATTATACTTTAAGTTCTGGGATACATGTGCAGAACGTGCAGGTTTGTTACATAGGTATACACATGCCATGGTGGTTTGCTGCACCCATCAGCCCGTCATCTACATTAGGTATTTCTTGGAATTCTTGGCAATCCTGTGTGTGAAAAATGGTTTCTCAGTATAATTTAACTTTGCGTTTCTCTTATCAGTGAGGTTGTTCATTGTTTAAATTTACATAAGAGCCATTTGGTCTTTTTTTTTGTAAATGAACAATTCATTTCCTTTGCCATTTTTCTGTTGGGTTGTTGGTCCTTTTTTTCTCCTTGATTTTTAAGAGCTTTTTACAGTTAGGAAAGTGAGCTCCTTGTGTGTGATCAGAGCTGCAAATATCTTTTTCCTTTTTTTCTTTGCATATGTTTTAGAGATTCAAATATGTTGAGCATATTTTGTTTCTTTTTATTGTTGCATAGTATTCCATAGTATGGCCTTACCATAGTTTAACCATTCACCAGCTGATGGGCATTGAATTACACTTAAGAGTTTTTGGCTATTGCAAATAATGATGTTATTAACATTTTTACACAAGTCTTTGTATGTAGAAGAAATTTTCGTTTCTTTTGGATAGGTACCTAAGATGAGTGCTGGGTCATATGGTAAATGTATGTTTAATGTTGTAAGATACTACTATGAAGTGGATGTATCATTTTTCATTCCCATTAGCACTGTGTAAGAGTTTCACTTACTCTGCATCCTTGCCGTCATTTGCTATCTATTTTCTTTAGGCACTCCACTGGGTGACTATTGTTATCTCATTGTGATTATAATTTGCATTCCCTAATGATTAATGATGTTAAGCATCTTTTCTATTCTTTTTTGCCACTTGTATTTCTTATTTTGTGAAAAGTCTGTTGCCCATTTTTAAATTGCATTGTTGGCTCTTTTGTATGGGAATTGTTAGGGAATTGCAAGAGTGCTTTATATGCTCTATATTCTGTATACAATCTCTTTTTCACATATATGTTTTACAAATATTTTCTCCAGTCTGTGGTTTGTCTTCTTAACTATTTTTCAAAGGTGAAAAAGTTTTTAATTTTGATGGTCTACTTTTTTGCTCATTTTTTTATGGCTTGAGGTTTTTGTGTTTATGAAATCTTTTCTAACCTAATGCAATGATGAGGTCTATGGTTTCTGTAAGTTTAATAGTTTCAGCTATTATATTGAGGCCTGTGATCCATTTGGTGTTCATTTTTGTGAATGTTGTGAGTTAAGGGTCAAGGCTTACAGTTATCCAGTTCTAACACCATTTGTAGAAAAGACTGTCTTTCTCCCCCATTGAATTACCATGACACCTTGGTCAAAAATCAGTTGACCATAAAGTGCTAGAGTCTATTAGTGGACTTTTTGTTCTGTACCACTGATCTATATATGTTTATCCTTATGCTAATACTATATTGTCTTGATTACTGTAGCATTAATAATTCTTGAAATCAGGTAATACAAATTATTTAACCTTTTTTTTTTTTAAAAAAAAAACTGGCTATTCTAGGTCTTTTGGCTTCACTAATTAATTTTAGCATGAGCTTCTCAGTTTCTTCAAAGTAGGTGCTAGAATTTTGATAGGGTTTGCCTCAATCTATACATCAGTTTGGGCCAGCTTCACAACATTGAGGCCTGCAGTTCATCAACATTTAGTTTTCTTTGCAATGTTTTATTGTTTTCAGTGTACAGTTAGTGAAATTGTTCACTGAGTTTATTCCTATGTATTTTTGATGCTATTGTAAATTTCCTGATTATTCTCTGCTACTCTGTTAAACCAGAATTGAATTTTGTCTTTGTGTCTTATAACTTTGCTTAATTTATTAGTTCTAATAACTATTTCATAGATTCTTAGGATTGTCTGTGATCATGTTGTCTGCAAATAAAGATAGTTTTATGTCATCTTTCCAGTCTCCATGCCTTTTGTTTATTTTTGTTGCCTTATTCAAATGAGGACTTCCAGTACAGTGTTAAATAAAGTGTTAAGAAGGGGACATTCTTGCCTTGTTTCTGTTTGTAAATAGAAAGCATTGAGCATTTTACAGTTGAGAATGATGTTATCTGTACGCTATTTGAAGACACTCGTGAGTTTGAGGAAGTTCTCTTCAATTCCTTAGGGTGTTTATAATGGATAACGTATTATTTTGGGGTTTTAAAATAGACCTTTTATGCATCTATTCAAATGACTTTTTTCCTTTATTTTACGAATGTAATGAATTATATTAATTGATTTTTCGATGTTAAACCAGCTTTGCATTCTCAGGATAAATCCTACTTGGTCATAATATAATGTTTCTTTAGAAATTGTTAAATTCAATTTGCAACACTTTTGTTATTTTATATCAGTGTTTATGAAGGATATTGGCTTGTAGTTTTCTTATGGTGACTTTGCCTGCTTTGAGTAACATGGTAATACTAATACTGGCTTCATAAAATGAGTCAGGTAGTGTTCCTCTTCCTCCTCTGTCTTCTGAAAGAATTTGTGTAGTATTGCTATTATTTCTTCTTTAAGAATGATAGAATTCATCTGTGAAGCCAGTGGGCCAAGAGGGTTTATAATTGTGAATTCATTTTCTTCAATCAGCATAGAACTATTCAAATTTTCGGTTTCCCTTGGGGTCAAATTTAGTCATTTATGTCTTTCAAGGAATTTACTCAATGTTTCAATGTATTGGAATAAAACTATTCTTAATATTCCATTGTTATTAATATCTCCAGAAGTTGAAGTTGAGTGATAATTTTGTCATTTTTTTCTTTTGTTCCGAGTGACCCAACTAGATTTTCATCACTTTTGTTGATCTTTTCAGAGAACCATTTTTAGTTTCATTGATCTTTATTCTTTCTTCATTTTCTCCTTCATGTATTTTTTTTCGCCTTTATTATTTTCTGACTTATACTTACTTTGGATGTTATTTCATATTCCTTTTCTAATTCTGGGTGCAGACTGCAGATCTTTTGAGTTTTAGATTTTGGGGCTTTTCTAATAAAAACATTTAAAGCTATAAATTTTTCTTTAAACATTACTTGAGTTGCATCCCACAAGTTTTGTTTTTTTATTATTTTTTTCTAATCTTTTTTATTTTTTATTATTTTTTATTTATTTTTTAATTTTTATTTTACTTTAAGTTCTAGGGTACATGTGCACAACGTTCAGTTTTGTTACATCTGTATACATGTGCCATGTTGGTGTACTGCACCTGTTAACTCGTCATTTACATTAGGTATATCTCCTAATGCTATTCCTCCCCCCTCCCCCCAGCCCCCGGCAGGCTGTGATGTGTGATGTTCCCCACCCTGTGTCCATGTGTTCTTATTGTTCAATTCCCACCTATGAGTCAGACCATGCAGTGTTTGGTTTTCTGTCCTTGTGATAGTTTGCTGAGAATGATGGTTTCCAGCTTCATCCATGTCCCTACAAAGGACATGAACTCATCCTTTTTTATGGCTGCATAGTATTCCATGGTGTATATGTGCCACATTTTCTTAATCCAGTCTACCACTGGTGGACATTTGGGTTGGTTCCAAGTCTTTGCTATTGTGAATAGTGCTGCAATAAACATACGTGTGCATGTGTCTTTATAGCGGTGTGATTTATAATCCTTTGGGTATATGCCCAGTAATGGGATGGCTGGGTCAAATGGTATTTCTAGTTCTAGATCCTTGAGGAATCGCCACACTGTCTTCTACAATAGTTGAACTAGTTTACAGTCCCACCAACAGTGTAAAAGCGTTCTTATTTCTCCACATCCTCTCCACCACCTGTTGTTTCCCGATTTTTTTAACGATCACCATTCTAACTGGTGTGAGATGGTATCTCTTTTGGTTTTGATTTGCATTTCTCTGATGGCCAGTGATGATGAGAATTTTTTCATGTGTCTGTTGGCTGCACAAATGTCTTCTTTTGAGAAGTATCTGTTCATATCCTTTGCCCACTTTTTGATTGGGTTGTTTGATTTTTTCTTGTAAATTTGTTTAAGTTCTTTGTAGATTCTAGATATTAGCCCCTTGTCAGATGGGTAGATTGTAAAAATTTTTCTCCCATTCTGTAGGTTGCCTGTTCACTGTGATGGTAGTTTCTTTTGCTGTGCAGAAGCTCTTTAGTTTAATTAGATTCCATTTGTCAATTTTGGCTTTTGTTGCCATTGCTTTTGGTGTTTTAGTCATGAAGTCCTTGCCCATGCCTATGTCCTGAATGGTATTGCCTAGGTTTTCTTCTAGGGTTTTTATGGTTTTAGGTCTAACATTTAAGTCTTTAATCCATCTTGAATTGATTTTTGTATAAGGTGTAAGGAAGGGATCCAGTTTCAGCTTTCTACATATGGCTAGCCAGTTTTCCCAGCACCATTTATTAAATAGGCAATCCTTTCCCCATTTCTTGTTTTTGTCAGATTATTCAAAGATCAGATGGTTGTAGATGTGTGGTGTTATTTCTGAGGGCTGTATTCTGTTCCATTGGTCTATATCTCTGTTTTGGTACCAGTACCATGCTGTTTTGGTTACTGTAGCCTTGTAGTGTAGTTTGAAGTCAGGTAGTGTGATGCCTCCAGCTTTGTTCTTATTGCTTAGGATTGACTTGGCAATGCGGGCTCTTTTTTGGTTCCATAAGAACTTTAAAGTAGTTTTTTCCAATTCTGTGAAGAAAGTCATTGGTAGCTTGATGGGGATGGCATTGAATCTATAAATTACCTTGGGCAGTATGGCCACTTTCACAATCTTGATTCTTCCTATCCATGAGCATGGAATGTTCTTCCATTTGTTTGTGTCCTCTTTTATTTCACTGAGCAGTGGTTTGTAGTTCTCCTTGAAGAGGTCCTTCACATCCGTTGTAAGTTGGATTCCTAGGTATTTTATTCTCTTTGAAGTAATTGTGAATGAGAATTCACTCATGATTTGGCTCTCTGTTTGTCTGTTATTGGTGTATAGGAGCGCTTGTGATTTTTGCACATTGATTTTGTATCCTGAGACTTTGCTGAAGTTGCTTATCAGCTTAAGGAGATTTTGGGGTGAGATGATGGGGTTTTCTAAATATACAATCATGTCATCTGCAAACAGGGACAATTTGACTTCTTTTCCTAATTGAATACCCTTTATTTCTTTCTCTTGCCTGATTGCCCTGGCCAGAACGTCCAACACTATGTTGAATAGGAGTGGTGAGAGAGGGCATCCCTGTCTCGTGCCAGTTTTCAAAGGGAATGCTTCCAGTTTTTGCCCATTCAGTATGATATTGGCTGTGGGTTTGTCATAAATAGCTCTTATTATTTTGAGATACGTCCCATCAATACCTAGTTTATTGAGAGTTTTTAGCATGAAGGGCTGTTGAATTTTGTCAAAGGCCTTTTCTGCATCTATTGAGATAATCATGTGGTTTTTGTCTTTGGTTCGGTTTATATGATGGATTACATTTATTGGTTTGCATATGTTGAACCAGCCTTGCATCCCAGGGATGAAGCCAACTTGATCGTGGTGGATAAGCTTTTTGATGTGCTGCTGGATTCGGTTTGCTGGTATTTTATTGAGGATTTTTGCAGGGATGTTGGTCTAAAATTCTCTTTTTTTTGTTGTGTCTCTGCCAGGCTTTGGTATCAGGATGATGTTGGCCTCCTAAAATGAATTAGGGAGGATTCCCTCTTTTTCTGTTGATTGGAATAGTTCCAGAAGGAATGGAACCAGCTCCTCTTTGTACCTCTGGTAGAATTCGGCTGTGAATCCGTCTGATCCTGGACTTTTTTTGGTTGGTAGGCTATTAATTATTGCCTCAATTTCAGAACCTGTTATTGGTCTATTCAGGGGTTCAACTTCTTCCTGGTTTAGTCTTGGGTGGGTGTATGTGTCCAGGAATTTATCCATTTCTTCTAGATTTTCTAGTTTATTTGTGTAGAGGTGTTTATAGTATTCTCTGATGGTAGTTTGTATTTCTGTGGGATTGGTGGTGATATCCCCTTTATCATTTTTATTGCGTCTATTTGATTCCTCTCTCTTTTCTTCTTTATTAGTCTTGCTAGCGGTCTATCAATTTTGTTGATCTTTTCCAAAAAACCAGCTCCTGGATTCATTGATTTTTTGAAGGGTTTTTTGTATCTCTATCTCCTTCAGTTCTGCTCTGATCTTAGTTATTTCTTGCCTTCTGCTAGCTTTTGAATGTGTTTGCTCTTGCTCCTCTAGTTCTTTTAATTGTGATGTTAGGGTGTCAATTTTAGATCTTTCTAGCTTTCTCCTGTGGGCAGTTAGTGCTATAAATTTCCCTCTACACACTGCTTTAAATGTGTTCCAGAGATTCTGGTATGTTGTGTCTTTGTTCTCATTGGTTTCAAAGAACATCTTTATTTCTACCTTCATTTCGTTAGGTACCCAGTAGTCATTCAGGGGCAGGTTGTTCAGTTTCCACGTAGTTGAGCGGTTTTGAATGAGTTTCTTAATCCTGAGTTCTAGTTTGATTGCACTGTGGTCTGAGAGACAGTTTGTTATAATTTCTGTTATTTTACATTTGCTGAGGAGTGCTTAACTTCCAAGTATGTGGTCAATTTTGGAATAAGTGCAATGTGGTGCTGAGAAGAATGTATATTCTGTCAATTTGGGGTGGAGAGTTCTGTAGATTTCTATTAGGTCTGCTTAGTGCAGAGCTGAGTTCAGTTCCTGGATATCCTTGTTAACTTTCTCTCTCGTTGATCTGTCTAGTGTTGACAGTGGGGTGTTAAAGTCTCCATTATTATTGTGTGGGAGTCTAAGTCTCTTTTTAGGTCTTTAAGGACTTGCGTTATGAATCTAGGTGCTCCTGTATTGGGTGCATATATATTTAGGATAGTTAGCTCTTCTTGTTGAATTGATCCCTTTACCATTATGTAATGGCCTTCTATGTCTCTTTTGATCTTTGTTGGTTTAAAGTCTGTTTTATCAGACACTAGGATTGCAACCCCTGCTTTTTTTTGTTTTCCATTTGCCTGGTAGATCTTCCTCCATCTTTTTATTTTGAGCCTATGTGTGTGTCTGCACATGAAATGGGTTTCCTGAATACAGCACACTGATGGGTCTTGACTCTTTATCCGATTTGCCAGTCTGTGTCTTTTAATTGGAGCATTTAGCCCATTTACATTTAAGGTTAATATTGTTATGTGTGAATTTGATCCTGTCATTATGATGTTAGCTGGTTATTTTGCTCGTTAGTTGATGCAGTTTCTTCCTAGTATTGATGGTCTTATTTGGCATGTTTTTGCAGTGACTGGTACCGGTTGTTCCTTTCCACGTTTAGTGTAAGGCAGGCCTGGTGGTGACAAAATCTCTCAGCTTTTGTCTGTAAAGGATTTTATTTCTCCATCACTTATGAAGCTTAGTTTGACTGGATATGAAATTCTGGGATGAAAATTCTTTTCTTGAAGAATATTGAATATTGGCCCCCACTCTCTTCTGGCTTGTAGAGTTTCTGCCGAGAGATCCGCTGTTAGTCTGATGGGCTTCCCTTTGTGGGTAACCCGACCTTTCTCTCTAGCCGCCCTTAACATTTTTTCCTTTGTTTCAACTTTGGTGAATCTGACAATTATGTGTCTTGGAGTTGCTCTTCTCGAGGAGTATCTTTGTGGCATTCTCTGTATTTCTTGAATTTGAATGTTGGCCTGCCTTGCTAGGTTGGGGAAGTTCTCCTGGATGATATCCTGAAGAGTGGTTTCCAAATTGGTTCCATTCTCCCTGTCACTTTCCGGTACACCAATCAGACGTAGATTTGGTCTTTTCACATAGTCCCATGTTTCTTGTAGGCTTTGTTCATTTCTTTTTACTCTTTTTTCTCTAAACTTCTCTTCTTGCTTCATTTCATTCATTTGATCTTCAATCACTGATACCCGTTCTTCCATTTGATCAAATCTGCTACTGAAGCTTGTGCATTTGTCACGTAGTTCTCGTGCCATGGTTTTCAGCTCCATCAGGTCATTTAAGGACTTCTCTACACTGTTTATTCTAGTTAGCCATTCGTCTGCTCTTTTTTCAAGGTTTTTAGCTTCTTTGCGATGGGTTCGAACATCCTCCTTTAGCTTGGAGAAGTCTGTTATTACTGATTGTCTGAAGCCTTCTCTTGACTCGTCAAAGTCATTCTCCTTCCAGCTTTGTTCCATTGCTGGCGAGGAGCTGTGTTCCTTTGGAGGGGGAGAGGCACTCTGATTTTTAGAATTTTCAGTTTTTCTGCTCTGGTTTCTCCCCATCATTGTGGTTTTATCTACCTTTGGTCTTTGATGATGGTGACGTATGGATGGGGTTTTGGTGTGGATGTCCTTTCTGTTTGTTAGTTTTCCTTCTAACAGTCAGGACCCTCAGCTGCAGGTCTGTTGGAGTTTGCTGGAGGTCCACTCCAGACCCTGTTTGCCTGGGTATCACCAGCTGAGGCTGCAAACAGCAAATGTTGCTGCCTAATCCTTCTTCTGGAAGCTTCGACTCTGAGGGGCACCGGGCCTTATGAGGTGTCAGTCGCTCCCCTACTGGGAGGTGCCTCCCAGTTAGGCTACTTGGGGGTCAGGGACCCACTTGAGGAGGCAGTCTGTCCGTTCTCAGATCTCACACTCTGTGCTGGGAGAACCACTACTCTCTTCAAAGCTGTCAGACGGACATTTAAGTCTGCAGAAGTTTCTGCTGCCTTTTGTTCAGCTATGCCCTGCCCCTAGAGGTGGAGTCTACAGAGGCAGGCAGGCCTCCTTGAGCTGTGGTGGGTTCCACCCAGTTCGAGCTTTCTGGCTGCTTTGTTTACCTACTCAAGTCTCAGAAAATGGCGGAAGCCCCTCCCCCAGCCTCGCTGCCACCTTGGAGTTCCATCTCAGACTCTTGTGCTAGCAGTGAGCAAAGCTCCGTGGGCGTGGGACCCTCTGAGCTAGGTGCAGGTTATAATCTCCTGGTGTGCCGTTTGCTAAGGCCATTGGAAAAGCACAGTATTAGGGTGGGAGTGTCCCGATTTTCCAGGTGCCGTCTGTCATGGCTTCCCTTTGCTAGGAAAGGGAATTCCTGGACCCCTTGTGCTTCCAGGGTGAGGCGATGCCCCGCCCTGCTACTTGGGCTGCACCCACTTGTCTGGCAAGCCCTAGTGAGATGAACCCGGTACCTCAGTTGGAAATGCAGAAATCACCTGTCTTCTGCATTGTTCACTCTGGGAGCTGCAGACTGGAGCTGTTCCTATTTGGCCATCTTGGCGCCACCAAGCAGTTGTTTTGTTTGTATTTTCATTTAAAGATAATTTCTAATTTAATTATTATTTCTTTGTTCTTTGTGAGTTTATGGATTATTTAGAAGTGTGCTTTTAAGTTAAAAATATTTAGGGTTTTCCTAGTTATTGTTACTGATTTTTAAATTTTACCTTGGTCAAGTATCATTTTGTGTGATTTCAGTCTTTCTGAATTTATTAAGACTTGTCATATGACCCAGAATATGGTCTGTCCTGGCAAACATAGCATATACACTTGAAAAGAATATGTATTTTGCTATTGTTGGGTGTAATATAAATATAAATTAAGATAATATTAATATATTCTTTGTCTTTATTGATTTCTTTTGTCTGTCTAATTATATTGTTTGCAGAGAGAGGGGTGTTAAAATCTCCAATTATGATTGTGGAATTATATTCTAATTCCTTAAATTTTTTCATCATGTAAACATTTGTAATTGTTATGTCTTCCTTATTGACCTTTTCTCTTGAAGTCTATCTTATCTGATATTACTATAACCACTCCACTGTCTTCTTATGCTTACTGTTTATGTAGTATATCTTTCTCTATCCATTTACTTCCTGTCTGCCTGTGTCTTTATATTTAAAGTGTGTCTTTTGTAGGTGGTATATAGTTGTTCCCTTTTTTAAAAATGCATTCTGACCATCTCTTTTAACTGGAGTGTTTAGTTCGTTTGCTAGATGGAGGACACCAACTTAATTCCATTTAATTCCATGTAAATTATTTCCTTAGAATGAGATTTTCATATCTCATTTTCATATCACACTGGTAGTCTGTATGTAGTCCACAAACCATGTGAGGTCTGACTTAAAGGTTTTTTCCTCCTCTTCAGTTAGCACTGAGGTCAGGTCAGACAGGTTTCTGTCTTGTCTTTCTCTGTGTAGGGCAGATTTTTTTTCCCCAGTTTGTATTTTCATTTAGGGTGTAACTCTGCATCAGCTTTTTTGGACTTCTCACATTGGGCCTGTCCAAGGTTTTTCCTTTGGCCATTAGAAGAGAAGCTCACACTCTAGTTGTTTCTGTGCCTGTAACTCTAAATTTCAGCCTTCATATCATTTTTGGACATTGAGGATTATTTTACTCTTCTACCAGCTCAGTAGTACATTTGGTACCTTTGTGCAAATTAGAAAACTGTTCCATTTCGTCCAGGCCATTGTGACAACATGCTAGAGTAAACAGACTGGTGGGCAGAATATAGGCTGGATTTCAGTCCCAACTTGTCCTTTCAGTTGAGTATCTTTACAGGTGACCCTGTAAGCTTGTGTTGTATTGTTAACTGTTTTTGTTTTGACTGATGACACATGACAATCTTTTGTCATTTCAGATTTGTGTTCTGTGTGCAGACATTAATTTGGATTACGTTATTTTATAATTTGGATTGTGTTTAGCCAGCTGTCTATAAAATTACATTTAAAAAAATGTATAACACAGACAATTAGTGTTTGGTTCTTCAGAAGTAAAGAGTTAGTAATAACTTCAGTGTGGTCAGCTAGATCCTCTGAAAGGCCTTTTTGCTGCAAAACAATCAGATCCTGGGCTTACAGTAGGTACATGAAATTTCTTAGGTTTTTATTTTTCTTCCTACTCCTCTGCTCTCTGATTCTCTGTCTCTCCTTTCTCTGACCTCTTCCCTCCCAACCTCTCCCATCACCCAGATCAAAAAGTGAACTTTAATCGGGGTGGGACGGGTCAGACAGTGAACAAGGGCAAAAAGCAGGGTTGCTCTCAAAGACAGATAATAAATATCAATGATGAAATTAGTGACAAAGCCTTAGGCCGGTAGCAAGATAGGTGTGCCAACCTGAGACTCTTGTATTAAGTTGAACCCTCAAAAGGGTATAAAATGGTTTTAAATTGGTAGATACCCTGGCTTCCAGCAGAAGGGAACAAAAAGCTTCTCCAAAGGATCAACCATAATTTAGGGCCTTGGAAATCCTGCAGATTAAGTTAAACAAGTGTTCGTAATAAACAAAAACAATAAAAGCCAGCACATAAACAATGAAGTAAGCTGCCATGAATGAGCACTAACAAAAATAAGTTATCTATTTGATTTAGAACCCCTATCTCCCTAAAGACTCTCAAGATGTTGGAATTGGATAGGAATATAAAGCAATTATGTGCGAAATATTTAAAGAAATAAAATATAGAATCACAAATGAGCAAATAACAGGAGTGTGAAAAACAACCAGGAGGATATGAAAAGGACATGAAAAAACTTTTTTTATTGAAAACTTTGTGATCTAAAATTTCATGGATGTGTTAAACAGTAAATTGGACCCAACTGAGGAAAGAATTGGCAAACTGGCAGTTAGAACTGAAGACATTTTCAAGACTGCAGGAAAAAAGGAAAATGAAAATATTAAAAGAGACGTTAAAGGATGGAATGAGAAGGTCAGGTATGTCTAAATGAGTCCCAGAAAGATAGAATAGAGGAAAGAGGAGAGGTGATAACTGAAGAAATTCTGAGAATTTTTTTGACTTAATAGAAGACATGAATTCATCAATACAGCAAGCCCAACATATACCCATCAGAAACAAAAAAACAAAACTTTAGTCAAACTATATAACCCCAAAGACAAAATGTTAAAAGCAGCTGGAGAAGAAAGATCACTTAGAAAGTAGTGTAAACTGGACTGATAACTCACTTTTCAACAGTAAAAATGGAAACCAGAAGGTATTAGAATATTATTCTCAAATAACTGAGCAAAAATAACTGCCAGGCTGTTATTGTATATCAGCAAAAATATCTTTTGAGAAAAATAATGTACAATAGAGATTTCAAACAAGTGAAAGCAGAAACTTTTCTACTAGCTGGTCTTTCATTAAAGGTTTTTATTAAACATTTTAAAGGTTATTTTTGAGGAAGAAGAGGCATGGTCCCAGAAGGAAGAAAAGGAGTACATGGAAATTGGTAAACTCAAAAATTTTATTTTTTTTTATTTATTTATTTAAGATGCAGTCTTGCCCTGTCACCCAGGCTGGAGTGCAGTGGCGTGATCTCAGTCCATTGCAACCTCTGCCTCCCAAATTCAAGCCATTCTCCTGCCTCAGCCTCCTGAGTAGCTGGGACTACAGTCATGCACCATGCCGGGCTAATTTTTTTGTATTGTTTTAGTAGAGATGGAGTTTCGCCATGTTGTCCAGGTTGGTCTCGAACTTCTGATCTCAAGTGATCTGCCCACCTCGGCCTCCCAAAATGCTAGGATTATAGGCATGGGCCACCTCACCCGGCTGTAAACACATACATTTTAACATTCATAGTCTGTACAAAAAAAGGATTATGTGTAATTAAGAACAGAATAAAAACGTGAAAAGACAGAAGCATGTCAGAGAGAGAGTCGGGGGAGTGATGAGAATTAAAATTATTTTAAGTTCTTGTCTTATTTAGGAAGGGAATTAAAATGGCAGCACTTCAAGGATAACAACTAAAAGAGTAGAAACTGTGTGATTGTCTCTCATAACCCAGCAAAGAGAAAATAATGAAATAGAAAAATAAGCAAATTCAATTTTTTTAAAAGCCAAGAAAGGAGGAAAATAACCAGAGACAATAGGACAATAGACAATAAAAAAAATGGTAGGAGTGTTCCAGATATGTTATTAATCCAATAAACATAAATGAGTTAAATTGACAGTTAAACCAGATTGTAAATTTGAATATTTTAAAAATAGCCAATTAATTATAAGTTACATACGCAAAACATTAAAACATGGAAAGTTGAAAGTAGAAGGATTTTTAAAAATGTGCTATGCAAATATGAACCTATAGGAGGCTAGGGTCATTGTTAATATCAAACAAAAATGACTTTAAGAGAAAAAGCATTATTAAAATTAGAGCTAATAGTTTGTGTACCAGGAAGGTACAGGTTGAGCACACCAAATTCAAAAATCTGGAATCTGAAATGCTCCAAAATTTAAAACTTTTTGAGCTGACATGATACTCAGAGGAAATGCTCATTCAAGCATTAAGAATTTTGGATTTTTGAAATTGTCATTCCTACCCAGGCATGCAAATATTCCAAAATCTGAAAAAATTCAGAACTGAGAGCACTGCTGGTCCCAAGTATTTCAGATCAGGGATACTCAACCTGTATTACAATTTTAGATATCTAGTACTTAGTGAAGTAGTATCAAAACATATCAAGCAAAAATTGGTAGTCCTGCAGGGAGAAATGGACAGACTTGCCATCAAAATGGAAGGCTGCAGTACACTTCTTAATTGTTGGCATATCAAATAAGTAGCAAGTTAGTAAATTTAGAAGGGATTTGAACAATGTGATCAACAGACTTTAATGAATTGATATATATAAAACACTGGAACCAACAGTTTGAAAATGTCAGTTTTCTCCAGGACACATGGCATGTTTTAAAAAACATTGTCCAAGCATTAGCATATGAAGTGAGTCTCAACAAATGTCAATGACTCAGTGTCATAGAGACCACTTTTTTTTTTTTTGCAATGTAGTTTTAATTGCTGATTGGTTTAAAAAAAAAAAACTGAATTGCAAAACAAAACAAAAACCCCACAAAACCCCATACACTTGGGAATTTAAAACATATACTTGTAAATATGAGGTAAAAGAAATCTTGAGGAAAATTTTAAAATAGAGTTAACACAATAATACAGAAATACAACATTTTTGGAATATAGTGAAAGACTTAATTCAAAGGAGATTTATTGACCAAAAAGCTTATTTAGAAAAGAAAAAAGGCCAGAATGTTGGGACTTAAGCATCTAACTTGAGAAGTTAGAATGAGAGGAACAGATTAAACCCTGAGAATGGAGAAAGAAGGAAACGAAGCAGAAATTAATGAACTAAAAAATAAAGATTCAGTAGAATTAAAAAATCAGAAGTTAGATCTTTAAAAAGACAAGAGTAACAAACCTCTTGTGATTAGGAAGAAAGAATTCACAAATATATACTATTAGGAACAAATGGAGGAAATTTAATAATGGATACAGCAAAGATTTAAAAGGTAAATCATTCTTGCTATTTCCAGAGGTCAATAAATGAGGAAATGAATAAATTTCTAGAAAAAATACTAAAATTGACTTAAAAAAGAGAAGAATTTAGAAGATATTTGCAACACACACTAAGCAAGAATCACCATCTAGAAGAATATGGGAAGAATTCTTAGAAATCAGTAAAATAGTTCTTTAGGAAAATGATCAATAGCAAATAGGCATCTGGCAGAAAAACATAAATGATGCATATATTCAAAAAACCCAACTTGATTACCACTAAAAGAAATAGACCACATGAAATATATTTTCCTGTCTACTGGGAATAAAATCGTAAGAAATCTTACAGAAAAATGTGAGTCAAAAGGAATTCTTATATATTTCTGGTGGGAGTATAAAGTATTCGGAATCATTTGGAAATGGAATAGAAATGAATTTGGTGTAGTCTTGTAAAGCAGAACATTTGAATACCCATTGACCTGACCCTTGCACCCTTACATGTGTCCTCTAGAACAGGGGTCCCCAAACCCCAGGCCATGAAGCGGTACTGGTTCATGGCTTGCCAGGAACTGGGTTGCACAGCCGGAGGTGAGCGGCAGGTGAACAAGCATTACTGCCTGAGCTCCACCTCCTGTCAGATCAGCAGCGGCATTAGATTCTCTCATAGGAGCGTGAACCCTATTGTGAACTGCGCATGCGAGGGATCTAAGTTGCACACTCCTTTTGAGAATCTAATGTGTATAATGCCAGATGACCCGAGGTGGAACAGTTTCATCCCAAAACCATCACCTCCCCTTCCTCCCCAGTCCGTGGGAAAATCGTATTCCATGAAACCTGTCCCTGGTACCAAAAAGGTAGGGGACTGCTGCTCTAGAAAATCTACACACGAGATGTACAATAATGTTCATAGCATTATTGTTTATAATGTCCAAAAGTGGAAACAGCTCAGATGCTCATCAATATGAAGATGAATAAATAGATCATAGTGTAATTATACAATATTATATAACAAAAAAATGAATGAACTATACCTAATGAGTGTCGGAGATAAGATGTTTAATGAAAAGCAACTCTCAGGAAGCTACATACAGCGTGAAATATAATAAAGTCTCCAAACAAATGAGACTTGGAGTGTAGTGTTTAGGAATATATGTATATGTGAGGAAACTTTAAAAAATCAAAAGAATAATAAGCATTAAATATTGAATCATGGTTACTTATAGGGTGGAAGGTAAGGGGACAAGCTCGGGAATGGTATGGAGGTAGGTGTGACGGTATTGCTAATGCATTGATTGTTCTATTGGGTAGGTGTTTGTTTTGTTACACTTCATATGCATTACATATATGTTTTCATATATATCAATTATTACATTAAAATGTAAAAAGATTCAGTTGGAAAAGACCTATTTTCCTTCAAAAGGATATTGAATGAAGATATGAATGTTTAAAATATATGAATCAGTTAGTTGAAATGTAATAATTTAATGGTATTACATAGAACTGTCTCTTGAATAAAATGCCAGACATCATTCTTTGTTAATATAAACTAAAGGAGTTTTTATAGTTGGATACACTATGCAGTTTTAGTAAAATAACATTTCGGAGTCTAATATAATGCCTAGTACTTAGAAAATTTTTAATAGTATTGGTCAGAAGGTCAGTGGGAAAGAATCTGTCTGCCCTTTTAGAGAGATTTGTAGTCTGCTCAAAATGATCATTTTATATTATGAAAAATGCCTAACATGGCCCTAGTTTGCATACACTGTGTGTAGTAGTATTCAGTTTTTTTGTGTGTGTAAACACTTCAGTTAGTGTTGAACAAAGAAAATTATATGCTCTTGTTACATGTGCTTTAATTTAGATGCTTAATGGCTTTTAATGTTACAAAATAAGTTTATTATTATATTATGATCTCATTTGTATTATATTGTCTTGCTGTTCTGTATTTGTGGTGATATGGTCATGGTTTACGAAAACAATAATCCCTAAGAAATAGGTCATTAACAGTAGTTAACGTTTACTTGTGATCTATGGTAATGACTGATTTCTTTGGGATTATTGCAGTTATAAACCATAATTACAGATTATTACAGCAATAATTATTTTGTTAAGGAAAAAATGTTCTATGTTTGAACAGCTGCTAAAACAAGCACCCTGAACATTTCAGGATAAATAGAAAAATGGAAAATTATAATGGAAATTTAGTATTATTATAAAATGAGATTAAAAAACTTTATAGATATGAAACTGATGTAGCAGATTTTTTTCTCTAAATGCAATTTAGATATGTGTATTTACATGGTTCTTTAAATTTTGTGAATGTAATTATGTTACCAAAATAACATTTTTTGTATATATTTAAGGTGTACAGCATGATGTTTTGATAAATACATAGTGAAATGACTACTACAGTCAGCCAAATTATCCTATCACCGTCCATAGTTACCATTTTTAAAATTTTTGTGGTAAGAGCACTTAAAATCTAATCTTTTAGCAAATAAAGTATTACTAACTATGGTCTCATGCTGTACATTGGTAGACTTTGTCCTCCTGTACAACTGCAAGTTTGTACCATTTGACCTAATTTCTAATTTCCTCCCTTTCCTTACCTCTAGTAACCACCATTTTACACTCTGTTCCTATGTCTTCTACCTTTTTTAAGATTCTGCATATGAGTGAGACCATATAGCATTTTTCTTTCTGTTAGTCGCTAATTTCCGAAAGTAACTTCTTAACATTTCCTGTTGCGAACACTGTGAGTCTAAAATTGTTCAGGGTTAGGAAATAGTTTAACGTTTATGAGAAATACTGTTTCTCTTTCATCTAAATATCAAAATTATATTTGACAGCTTAATAATAGCATCTTTTTTTTAAGACAGGGTCTCACTGTCACTTAGGCTCACTGCAACCTTTGCCTCCCAGGTTCAAGCTATTCTCCCACCTCAGCCTCCTGAGTAGCTGAGATTACAGGCACATGCCACCACGCCCAGCTAAGTTTGATATTTTTTGGTAGAGACAGGGTTTTTCCATGTTGGCCAGGCTGGTCTCGAGCCCATGACCTGAAGTGATGTGCCTGTCTCGGCCTCCGAAAGTGCTGGGATTACAGGCGTGAGCCACTGCAACCAGCCAATAATAATGTCTTTATATTTCACTGTTCATCTCTAACATTAATTCTAACTCATTCAGTACTTGCTCGATTTTTAAGGTTTAAGAAATATCTGCTTTTCATTTCTCATACAATAGAAACGATTGCTTTCTAAAACAGAGTAAATATGTACTCTATTTTTCTCTAAGTAAACTTCCTTTCAAAATTTACTGTAATTTTAGAAGAAAATGCTCATAATTAATCACATGCTATCTTTGCATAGCATTCTTTGATCTAATAAGTTTAATTCCAAGGTCACAGAAATTAGTACAAATTTAAATTTTGAGAAATTCACATTTTATATTTAGATGCTTTAGTCATTCTGTTTTTAAACAATGGTGCTCATCATACTGCACTGCAAAAATTACTGATTTTTTCCTCTATCTGACCTGTCTCTCACTAGGCTTAGTTCCCTGAGCATGGAGTCTCTCTCTACCCTGCCCCACCCTTTCGCATACATTTGCGTATTTCGTTATATCCCTACCACAGAACATGATACAAAGTAGATACTTACAGCAGATGTTTTTCTGAAATGTCTTTTACTTGGAATTTTTTTTTTTTCCTGTTTGGAGGGTGTTTGTTTTACTAACAGCATTAGAAAGTGTATATGGCTAGTCGTAACTAGCTTTAATTGTAATAAGCCTCTTTGGTAGAGAGGAAAGAACTTAAAAATTCTTATTGTGTGACTTCATTTTCTTGAGCAGCATTTGAAGTAAGGCACAGAAAGAACATGAATGTTACATATTGTTATGTCTTATGTTTTTTTGTAGGTATGATACAGAACCATGTTAAAAAGGGGATGACAATTTAATAATAGTTACACTAGCCAACATTTACTGAGCACTTATAGCACTAACTCATATACTTTACATGCAAAATACCAGTTGGTGCTTGTCACAACTCTATGGGCCAGGTATTATTATCCTTGTAAGATTAAGTAGCTAGTGTAAATAAGTACTAGAGGCGGGATTTGAACCTAGGCTGTGTTCTTATTAGCTAAATGGTACTGCTTCCCTTTTTTTAAAACAAATATTTATCTTCCAGTAGAGAAATATAAAAAATTACATGCACGGTGAAGTCTTTGTCAGTTTTCAGGTAGGCATGTTTTATCAAGGGCTAATAGGCAGGTATTTCTGTGTTTACATTATTGGTAAGCCCAAAAAATTAAGCTTGCTTATTTTAAATTCAGCTATATCAACCAGTATTGATTTTATGGGTCTTGTTTTGGGAATCGAAAAAGTGTGAAATGTCTCCTTGGTAATGATCCTGAAAGCATATGCAGTCTCATCTGTGATTAAGACTCAGGAGACAGCTAAAGAACATTTCAGGGTTAGGACTCATAATGTGTTAAACGCTTAAGAGATTGTTGCATTATAAGATACTGTTGGATCATGAAGGTCTGTCTAGCTAATTGACAACTGTATTGCTGGAGTATTCCCTTTTACCAATCTTGAGAGGAAGTATAATAGTTTGAGAATGAACTTTTGGAAATTCGTTGCCTAGATTTCAGTCACGGCTCTGCACTTTTAAATAGGGACTTGTAACATTAAATGAATATAGATACAGTGTTTAGAACAGTGCCTAGTGCAGAGTAACTACTATATAAATGTTTGCTATTATTTTTATTAGTAATAAAGCTTGTTTTAAGAAACCAGTATCGGCCGGGCGCGGTGGCTCATGCTTGTAATCCCAGCACTTTGGGAGGCTGAGGCGGGCGGATCACGAGGTCAGGAGATGGAGACCACAGTGAAACCCCGTCTCTACTAAAAATACAAAAAAAAAAAATTAGCCGGGCGTGGTGGCGGGCGCCTGTAGTCCCAGCTACTCGGAGAGGCTGAGGCAGGAGAATGGCGTGAACCCGGGAGGCGGAGCTTGCAGTGAGCCGAGATCGCGCCACTGCACTCCAGCCTGGGTGACAGAGCGAGACTCTGTCTCAAAAAAAAAAAAAAGAAACCAGTATCTAAAAATCTAAATTGATAAAACATAACAGGAAAATAATTATTTACATTTCAGTGTTTTTCATTTTGAGAAATAATTTACAATAGGAGATTTTAAAGAGTGACTCCTATAGAGAGGTAAAATATTACATATGCATTCACCAAAAGTCATGCTTGCAATGTTTCAGATTCACATCCATTACATGAAGTGTATAACATATCCTACACACAATTGGAGCATAGTCTGTTAATAGCGACCTCTGTAAAATTCTGAGAAATGCTACTAATTGTTATTGTTTGGTAGTTAACGTTATATAAAGTCGCTGTGAACAATAAATTAGCAAATACCGAACCATTGCTCCTGTGGGCCTCTGACCACAACATTTTCATCAGCTAACCAACACATAACCTTTTTTTTTTACGTATGTTTCTGTAGAAAGACACCTTATTCAATATATATTGTCGATTTATTGACACTGAACTCATAGCCAGAAGCACTATTTTTCATACCGGAACAAAGCTTATCTAACATGTGTTTTCTATATAAGACACATAACAAGCTTTTTTTCTTTAGGAACACTGCATAGCACCTCAGCATCATACTTAGATCATCTTAAACGGTGAAGTCACTAACAAAAAACACAAAAATGTGGCAGTAGATAGACCATTAAAAGCATACTTGTTTACATTACGAAGCTGAAACAAGAAGGTAGAGTTTCACTTTGTTTGCTCTGAGCTTGAAACGTGTACTGGACAACTACAGATTTTCACTACTTTGCACATCAGCAGATGACTGCGAGTATTGATTTTGGGATTATAAATAAATTTTATCAAGTAGGCAAATTCACAAATAATGGAATCTATGAATAATGAGGATCAATATATCATATCTTATATTGAGTATTATTGGA
Organism: Hylobates moloch; assembly: GCF_009828535.3. Classification (NCBI taxonomy): domain Eukaryota; kingdom Metazoa; phylum Chordata; class Mammalia; order Primates; family Hylobatidae; genus Hylobates; species Hylobates moloch. Next base: position 148,106,543 of record NW_026652281.1, read on the forward strand.
GAAGTTGCTTTTATTTAAGCAATAGAAATATTATTACCATTCGTTATTAATAATGGGTCTACATTTTAATACATTTATTAAATTGGTAATGTTAACCTTTTCTTTCCTTTTTTGTGCCATGTTTTCTATATAACGATTTCTTAATTCAGTAACCCATATCTGTTGATAATGTACAATATACCCAGCGTTGTTTTAGGTTCTGGAAATACAATAGAGAACAAAACAGACAAAAATACCTGCTTTCATGCAGTTTACATTCTGTTGGAATACACAGGTAACATACAAGATAAATACGTAAAATATGTTAGAAAATGTTAAGTGCTAAGATTTAAAATAATGAAGCAAGGAAAGAAGATAGGAAATGCTGGGGGTGGGGGGTTGTGTTATCTATTACCAGAACTTAATGGCTTATCAGATAACAATTGTGTTATTATCTCTCAGTGTACTGGGGGTTGATAAGTCTCAGATGGTTATCTTTCAGTCATTGTAATCAGATGACAGCTGGGGCTGCAGTTGCCTGAATGCTTCTTTACTCACCCGTCTGGTGTGTGGGCTGGAATCCTTAGAGTGTATACACTCTTATCTAGTTGGGCATTTCTCTCTCCGTTCAATCTCTCCAGATGGCTAGTTTGGGCCTCCTAATAGTATAATGGTCTCAGGGTATATGGTCTTCTTAAATGGTGGCAGGCTTCCCCAGAGTGAACATTCTCTGAGAGACTGGAGGAATTTGCCAGTTCCTGTAAAGTTTAGGCACAGTACTAGGATGGTGTCACTTTCACCAAATTCTGTTGGTCAAAGCAGTTACAAATTTCCAAAGATTGGAAGAATAAACTCTACCTCTTGATGGCATATACATATATGGAAGGAATTGTTGATGAGTATTTGAAGACAGACTAAGTATTGAAATTTGAAGACATGCTAAGTATTGAAAATTGATAGGATATCTTGGTAAGGCCTGAGAAGGTGACATCAAATAAGACTGATCAGCATAGTTGTATCTTTCCCCAGTTATATTAAACTGTGTGAGTACTGGCAAAGAGTAGTGGTGTATTGGACATAAACAGTTACGGTTTTGTAAGATGAGTATATCATAGCAAAAGAGGAGCTAAATGTAAATGCAAGGCAGAGATGATAATGACTGACCATAGAATTAAAGCTAGGTACATAGGCTAGAGAATATGTGAAGAGTGTAAGAGGAGTGAAAAAATGGCAGATTCCCAAAAACTAATAAAAGAGATCAGCAAACTTGCAGGATGCGGGATCAATAAATAAAATCAATGGTATGTCTATTTTTTAACAATCAGCAATTGAATATGAAAGGAAGAAAGGAAGTCCATTTACAGTAGTATCAAAAAGGATAAAATACTTAGGCATAAATTTTAAAAAGAAATGTAAGAATTATATACTGACACTGTAACAGTGTTGAAAGAAATTAAAAGATATAAATAAACAGAAAGACTTCTCGTGGTCATGGATCAGAAGACTTAATATTGTTAAGATGACAGTACTCTTCAAATTGATCTCCAAATCCAGTGCAATCCACGTTAAAATCCCATGGGTTTTTTGCAGGGATTGACAAACTGGTCCTAAAGTTCATATGGAAATCCATGGGACCCAAAATAGCCAAGATAATCTTGTAAAATAATGAAATTGGAAGACTCATTTTTTTTTATTTCAGAACTTACTACAAAACAACAGTAATCAAGACCGTTTTGTACCAGCATAAAGGTAGACATATAGGACCTGGGTGTGGTGGCTCATTCCTGTAATCCCAGCACTTTGGGAGGCCAAGGTGGGAGGATCACTTGAGCCCAGGATGTTCAGGAACAGCCTGGTCAACATAGTGAGACCTCATCTCTACAAAATATCTTTTAAAATTAGGTAGGTATGTTGGTGTGGGCCTGTAATCCCAGCCGTTCAGGAGGATTACTTGTGTCTGGGAGTTAGAGGCTGCAGTGAGCTATGATTTCATCACTACCCTCCAGTCTGGGTGACCGAGTAAATCTTAAGTGACTTTGGGTTGGGCAACTATTTCTTAGTTATGACACCTGAAGCAGACAACAGAAGACAAATTAGATATACCAAAATTTATCTAATTAGACAAATTAGATACAACAGAGTTGCAAATTTTGTGCCTCAAAGCATGCCATCAAGAAAGTACAGCCCACAGAATGGGAGAAAATATTTGCAAGTCATATGACTGATAAGAGATTAGCATCTAGAGTACATAAATAATTATTACAACCCAGTAATGAAAAAGACAACCCTTAAAAATGGTCAATGGATTTGAATAGACATTTCTCCAAAGAGGACACACAAATGACTGCTAAACACATGAAAGGATGCTCAACATCCTTAGTTATTAAGGAAAGGCATATCAAAATTATAATGAAATACTTCCTCACACCAACTAGGATGGGTATAATAAAGAAGACAACTACAAGTGTTGGCAAAGATTTGGATAAATTTAATCTTCATACATTGCTGGTGGGAATGTAAAATGGCACAGCTGCTTTTGAAAACATTTTGGCAGTTCCTCAAAATGTGAAAAGTAGAGGTGCCATGTAACTCAGCAATTTCACTTCTAGGTATACTCAAGAGAAACGAAAACATATATCCACATAAAATCTTGTATACAAATGTTCATAGCAGCGTTATTTGTAATAGTCAAAAGATGGAAACAATCCAAGCATCCATCAACTGAATGGGTAAATGAAATGTGATATATCCACAGTAACCAAAATAGCATGGTATTGGTATAAAAACAGACACATAGACCAATGGAACAGAATAGAAAACCCATAAATCATACATTTACAGCCAATTGGTTTTTGACAAAGGTGTCAAGAACATACATTGGGGAAAGGATACCCTCTTTAATAAAATGGTGCTGGGAAAATTGTATATCCAGATGCAGAAGAATGAAACTGGACTTCTGTCTCTTACCATATACAAAAATGAAATCTAGATGGATTAGACTTAAGACCTGAAACTTTATATAAAACTACTAGAAGAAAACATGGGGAGACACTTCAGGACATTGATCTACACAAATATTTTATGGCTAAGACCTCAAAAGCACAGGCAACAAAGATAAAAATAGACAAATGGGATTATATTAAGCTAAAAAGCCCCTTCACAGCAAAGGAAACAGTCAACAGAGTGAAGAGAGCCTGTTGAATGGGAGAAAATATTTGCAAACTGTCTGACCAGGGAGGAATAGAATATGCAAGGATCACAAATAACAGTAAAAAACAGAAACAAAAAAACAAATAATTCAAATAAATGACAGTCAAATGACATGAATAGATATTTCTCAAAAGGAGAACATACAGATGGCCAACAGGTATATGAAGAAATACTCAACACATCACTAATTATCAGGGAAATGCAAATCAAAACCACAGTGAGATGCCAACTTACTCCAGTCAGAATGATTATTATTAAACAGAAAAAATAACAGAAGCTGGCAAAGATGTGGATAAAAGGGAACTCTTACACACTGGTGGTGGGAATGTAAATTAAAACAGCCATTATGGAAAAATAGGGAGATTTCTCAAAAATGAAAAGTAGAACTACCATATGGTCCGGCAATCCCAATACTGGCCATTTATCCAAAGGGAAAGAGTTAGGTATGTTAAAAGAATACCCGTACTTCCATGTTTATTGCAGCACTGTTCACAATAGCAAAGATATGGAATCAACCTACATTCCCATTGATGGATGGATAAAATAATGTGGTATATATACATAGTAGAATACCATTAGGCCATAAGAAAGAATGAAATCATGTCATTTGCAGCAACATAGATGGAACTGGAGGTTAAGTGAAATAAGCCTGGCACAGAAAGACAAATACCATGTGTTCTCATACATATGCGGGACCTAAAAAATTCATTTCATTGAGGTAAAGAATAGAATGATAGATAGGAGAAGCTGAGAATGGTGGGTGGGTGGGCTGGGGAGTGGGGCAGGATGAAGAGAGGTTGGTTAATGAGTACAAACATACAGTTAGATAAAAGGTATAAGTTCTAATGTTTGATAGAGTGGGGTAACTATAGTTAACAATGTATTCCATATTTCAGAATAGCTAGAAGGCAGGATTTGAATTGTTCTCAACACAGAAATGGTGAATACTCGAGGCAATAGATACGCCAAATACCCTGACATGATCATTACACATTCTTTGCATGTAACAAAGTATCACATGTACCCCACAAGTATGAACAAATATGATGTATTAATAAAAATAAATAAGATCTATACAAACAATGGAATGTTATTCAGCTATAAAGAAAAGTAAGTATCGATACGTGCTAAAACATGGGTGATCCTTGAAAACATTATGCTGAGTGAAAGGAGACAGTCACAACACCCACTTATTCTGTGATTCCATTTATATGAATTGCCCAGAATGCGAAAAATCTAATGAGACTTAAAGTAGCTTAGTGGTTGCTTAGAGGCTAGGGGCATGAGAGTAGGAAGCAGAATGACAGCTAGTATGAAAATATTCTAAAATTAGATTGTGGTGATGCTTGCATAACCCTGTTAATTTATGAAAAAACATTGAATTATGTACTTTAAGTGGGTTACTTGTATGGTATGTGAATTATATTTCAGTGAAGCTGTTCAAAAAGTGATAGGCTCATGGATTGAAGATTCCCAGTAGAACAAAGGATTGGTGGAGTTGTAAGATTCATCTTTGTAGATATTGAAATCACTAGTGATTATGATATAAGTGTTGTTGGAAAGAGTGACAGCCAAGAACCAATACTTGCAAAAAACAGGGGGAAATAATCTGCAGGAGAGTAGATAATTGCAATAAGAAGGGATATTTGTTAGTGTTGTTGGTGATGTAAGATGTAAAGGTGAATGCTTTCATAATGAAGAAAGAGAAAATGTTAAGTAGAAATGAGGAACATGAAGATCACCTACTCCATATTCAAGGCCCAAGATACATGAGAAGTGGAAGAAAAAGCAGCTACCACTTGATAGAGCCTACAGAGAAAGCAGGGTCATCAGGGTAAAGCTTCTGTGATAGACTTTTATATTGACCCTAAAACACTGAAATTCATAAGGTAACTTTCTGGATACTTTCAGCTTCCTACATGAAGTTTTTGTTCTGTTACCTTTTTCATGAATTGTATGTCATGAAACTTGAGTCTGTTTTTCAATGGATTACTTGATCAAATTAGTGTTCTTGTTCTCCTACTTAATCTATTTCACATTCCTAATGTATAAGGCTGCATAATTGGTCAGTTCTGATTTGTTGTCGTTTTGTGAGAGAATAAAGGATGTGAATACTTGTCAGGTTAGATTTCTAATTTACAGGAATCTTGTCACCCTAATAGGTTGATATGTCTCTCCAAAAATTATAAAAGAGTTGTTGAGTAATTGTAGTATAATAGTGACTGCTAGTATCCATGGGAAGACAGAAATAATTTGTTCTTTTTCTAACTTTTATTTATCCTTTCTGAGTCTTCTAACAAGCAGATAGCCTCTTTTCTTCATTATTCAATTCCATACCTTTTAAAAAAACATTTTTACTTGAAAAGATTTCTTAATCAGAAACAATTTCAGTTTTATGAAATAGCCCTCTCATCTTTGAAAAATCAGTCTCCAAGAATAGCATAAAATTTGTTTTTAGCAAGATAATTTTATGTTGTTAATTGTCTATAAAGGTCTCAAAAGTACTGAAGGATCACCTAGATCAATGAATCCAGAGATGTAAAATAATATACCTTAAGCAAAAATCATTGAATAAATACCTCCATTTCTAAATTAGTCAATTTCAGCTGCCCCCCAAAGTAAGATTTCTGAAAACTGTAGATGTTGCCATTTATGCCGCTGCTTTAAAGCTATTTAATCCTCTACTACTATCAGCTGTGAAGTTAACTCTACCGTCAAACAATGTGAAATCTGGATTTTTTAGTACATCATGCATAAAAATACAGAAGGAATAGATTTATTACTATCTATTATGTTCCAAGCAGGGGAAATATTTAAAATGATCACACTGGTATTATCATGACATTGACCATTCAGAAAAGATGCTGGTCCTTGGATCATAAGAGTACATCCTGACTGAATAACAGATCTGGTCCTAGACAGTTTAGTGTTTTGTACTCAAATTTATTTTCAATCATGTCTTCATGGTAGACGTTGTTTTTTCCATTTTACAAATGAAAACCCTAAGACTTAAAGAGATAAGTAACTTATGCAAGATCACATAGCAAATTAGTAGAGCTGGGATTCAAATTAGTTTTATTTGGCTCTAAATTCTATGCCATTTTCACTGTTCTACTGCCTTGATAAACTTAAAACCCATCTGCTTTCTATCAAGAACTGAGTTCACAATAATTTATCACTTGTTTGGAAGAACAGATCATTGTGCTAATTTTGGAATTTCCCCCAAAATAAGCTACGTTTCTATGAATATTTCTTAAATTTTTTCTTTCTTTCGCTATATTAGGACGTCTTGCATGGCTGGTATACTTAGTTGGGACAGTTGTAGGAGGAAGATTAACATATACCAGTACAGATGAGCATGATGCTATGGATGGAGAATTATCCTGTCGGTAAGTAAGAGCTGTGTAATTCACTGAAATTTGCTAAATAGTTTTTAAAAAATTAGTTATTGAACTAGTATCATGAGTGAAGACATTTTATGTGTGGCCTTTTGAGGAAGATATTATTTCCCTTTTTATTGGTGAGAAAACCAAGGCTCAAAGGTTAAATGATTTGTAGAAGTCAAATCTCTAATAAGTGATAGACTCAAAATATTTTGTATATGTTTGTGTAAATAATATGATAAAGATTTAGGTTGCTTTTTATTAGGATCTGAGCAAGCACATACAGTTGGTGTGTATTGGAAAGGTGGCAAAATTGGGTGACATACATCCAGTAAAAGTATTAGGTAGTCAGTTACCCATTGCAAGTTTTGTCACCTGTTGGCCACAGTCTTAGGAAAAAGCAGTTGAATTATTCTCTACAAGTTTCTATTCTAACCTGAGGAAAATTTCTGTATATGAATAATACAAGTGAATTGATTTTCCATATATTTTATTTTTAATAACAAGTCTCCTTATAACAGCGTCATACATGTTTTTATTGAAGACTTAAACATTCAAATGAAAATAAAAATTATATATTAATTTGGAGATAACCACTACTATTATTTTGTAAAGTCCCTTTGAGTCTTTTTAATTAATGTGTATCGGTATATGTTTACTGCATGTGTGTTTTTCAACTTTTCTTAAACATTACAAAACAATAAAAGATGGAGCTAATAATAATACCTAACTTATTTTGGGCTATTATAAGGAATTTATTTTTTTAAATGCTTAGAACAGTGCCTGGCAATTAGGGATATATTTTACACACATACACACCCACACACACCCCCCCACACCCAACCCCACCCACCCACCCCAACACCACTTTTTAAAATCAAATGCAATATCAACATTTTACCTGGACATTAAATTTTCTAAATTTAGAAAATTCTTTGTTTTTGGAATTTTAGGTTGTTCCTCAATTTTTTCTTATTACAAATTGCTTTTAGATATACTAAATTATTTTTAGTTATATCTTTATGTAGATTGAAATAATTTCATTAGAGTTCGTTCCTAAATGCAGAATAGCTGGTCAAAGGTTATGTAGCATTTTAAAGACTTTCAGTACTCATTACCACATGGTGTTCTGAAAAAGGACCAATGTATCCTCTGAACCAAGGGTCCCCAACCCCTGTACTGGTCCGCAGCCTGTTAGGAGCTGGGCTGCATAGCAGGAGGTGAGCTGCAGGTGAGCAAGGATTACCGCCTGAGCTCTGCCTCCTGTCAGATCAGCAGGGACATAGATTCTCATAGGAGCGTGAACCCTAAACTACGCATGTGAGGGATCTAGGTTGCATGTTACTTACGGGAATCTAATGCCTGGTGATCTGAGGTGGAACAGTTTCATCCTGAGACCATCACCCCACACCACCCCAAACCCCGTCCATGGAAACATTGTCTTCCAAGAAACTGGTCCCTGGTGCCAAAAAGGTTGGGGACCACTGTGCTGAGCCCAAATTGTATGATAGTTAACATTTGTTAGTGGTTGAACTGCCAGATAGTAGGGCTCATATTGTTGCCAGTTTATAGGTAACAAATGTGTTATTTCAATTTGTATTTATTTGGTTACTAGTAGTATCAAACATTCTTTTCCATTCCCAGCTTTGCCATTTTTTCTTTGTGATTTTTTTATCTATATTGATTATATTATTTACCTGCTTTTCTTTTGTGATGATCTTTTCTAACTTATTTGCAAGAGCTCAGTGTGTGTGTGTATATATATATATATATATACTGAATGAACTCTGTAGAGGAACGAACTCTAATGAAATTATTTCAATCTACATAAAGATATAACTAAAAATAATTTAGTATATCTAAAAGTAATTTATAATAAGAAAAAAATTGAGGAACAACCTAAAATTCCTGTGTGTGTGTGTGTGTGTGTGTTTGTGTATATATCAGAGATCTTAATATTTTACTCCTCATTTTGAAAATGTTTTCTTCGTATTTTTACTTCAGAAATTTCTTCTTTACTGGCTTAAATATTATGTATTCAGATCTATGGACTTTTTCCTTCGTATTTCTCTGCTGCTTATATTTAGAAAGATTTTTTTTCCACTTCTGATTAATAAAAATATCCACCTGTATTTTCTTCTAGCTGTCTTTGGTATTATTAATAGCTTTTTATACTTATTTTTAATATATCTTGACATTTGGTTTCATATATCTTTTCCAAAATTTCCAATTAATGCCAATCCTACCCTCTACTGATTTGAAGTGCCACTTACATCTTACACAAAATTATTACATCTTTTTTCAGGCCTTTCATACTTTTCCATTGATCTTAGAAGTATATTGTTATATATTTTTACCCTATTAAAGACCTTAAAATTGTTATACCTACTTGTGATATTCTCCTTCATTATTATTATTAAATATATATCTAAGTGCTTAATAAATTTGTTGTACTTTTGGATAAAAAATTTCATTTTGTTCCATTCCCTTTTCAACCTTTAAACTATTTCTTCAATAAAATGTGAATCTTCATGGACCATGAATATTTTTAGTTTTTCTAAGATTTATTATTTTCTATATCAAATTAAATTACTTGAAAATATGAATAATAGGTGTTTGGGGCCTCCTTAAAGTGCTTTAGTTACTTTTCAACCAAGCAAAAGATTTGCTACTCCATCTCCCGAGTAGCTGGGATTACAGGCATGTGCCACCACGCCTGGCTAATTTTGTATTTTTAGCAGAGATGGGGTTTCTCCATGTTGGTCAGGCTGGTCTCGAACTCTTGACCTCAGGTGATCTGCCTGCCTTGGCCTCCCAAAGTGCTGGGATTACAGGCGTGAGCCACTGATTTTTTTTTAAACCCAGCTGATTTTTTTTTTAAGTTTAATCATCAAGTAGGGAAATACACGGCTGGGCGCAGTGGCTCATGCCTGTAATCCCAGCACTTTGGGAGGCCAAGGCGGGCGGATCACGAGGTCAGGAGATCAAGACCATCCTGGCTAACATGATGAAACCCCGTCTCTACTAAAAATACAAAAATTAGCCAGGCGTGGTGGTGGGCGCCTGTAGTCCCAGCTACTCTGGAGGCTGAGGCGGGAGAATGGCGTGAACCCCGGAGACGGAGCTTGCAGTGAGCCGAGATGGTGCCACTGCGCCCCAGCCTGGGCAACAGAGCGAGACTCTGTCTCAAAAAAAAAAAAAAAAAAAAAAACCACACACACGCACACTGCCACTATCTCGTGAGAAAATGTGTATTAGGAAATAAAGTAGGTATATATTTGCCAATGAGAAAAAAAATTAGTTTTTTATTTAAGCAGCAAACATATTGAACATGTTGAACTAAGATTTGTGTTTTAGCCTGCATTCCCTGGAAAACAGAGCCTTGGGTGAAGTTCATGGGCTAATATTTTTGTGGAGGTTAGGGAGAAGAGTACATTTTTAGAGAAGAAAGAATAAGAGGAAAGGGAAAGTAAGTGAGACAATAAGAGAAAACAAATACAGTCAATCTTCATTATTCCTGGATTCCATTTTTTGTGAATTTGCCTACTTCATAAAATGTGTTTCTAACCCCAAAATCAGTACTCATGGTGCTTTTGTGGTCATTTGCAGACATGTGCTCAGGGATGGAAAAATTTGAGTTTTGTGTTGCACTTTCCCAACTGAGGTTGAACGAGGCGATACTCTGCCTTGTTTCAGCTCTTGTACTGCAAATAATTGTCCTTTTTATATTCTGTTTAGAGCCACATTTGTCGTACCTTTGTGCTTTTTGTTGGTGCTTTCAGTGTTTAAAATAGCCCAGCTGTATTGTTAAAGTGCTATTTAGTGTTCCTAAATACAAGAAGGCTGTCATGTACCATACATGGGTTAGATTGGTTTTGTTTGGGTACCAGTGGAAGTACTGTGAATACTGCAGTAGTCTGTGAGTTCAGTGTTAACAAGTCAACAATATATTTGAAAAAGCCTCTCTAAACAGAAACACGCATGAAACAAGATTGTAATCCATTGACCAAAATGTTGTCACCAGAGGCTTGTGGGAACCTAATTCTGTATTTTACCTAGGAGCAATGGGTCGTTCTTCACTAATTCAGTGTTCACAGTGACTGTAGAACATAACTACCATGAATAAGGAGAACCAACTATGTAAGGTGGTGTATTACTGAGAAAATAGAACTGGTTGCTTGCTTTTGTAGGAATTTTCCCCGGAGGCCACACGAAACCACTTGTGTCTCAGAACAACTCATGGTTGGGGGAGTAAGGACAAGCAGTATATCCATTGGCTTCTTTCTGTGTCTCGTTTCTTACTGGTTAATGTCTACTCCTGGGGTATTTCACTTTTCCACACTTCTTAGTTGTGTTTCCTGGCCTCTTTGAGGAGCTGCTGGGAAGACAGAGCTTTAATTGGTCCTGTTGAAGCTATGAACAGGAATGGTGGTTTGTCTCTCTTTTCTGGGAAGATTTATAACTGCAGAAACTGTGTGAATCTTTTCTGGGGCTGCAAGACAAGTGGCTGAAGCCAGAGGTGAGGTGAGAGGTGATAGTGGGGTTGGTGGGTGTGCAAGCAGGGCCAAGCAAATTCAAGATGGGGCATCTTCTAGGACTTACACAACAGTCTGGAAATAAATATGCATTTTAGAATATTGAGATTCTAAATTAAGAATGATGTCTTATGTAAAATTACAAAAAAATCACTTTCATATGAAGATGTTCCAAATAATTGGAACTACAGTACTGTGACTTTCTATATGTTGTATATAATAGCATTCCAACTCCTCGGAGAACACTACCAAATTAGAAGATCATGAAGCTCCTGCCAAAAATTTATGTGCTATTTTGGCATGAAAAGTTTAAGAGTCATAAAAGCTCCTAACATTGTGATGATTTATAATTATGATTGAAACATGCTACTTTAAACATAGCAAATAAATATATTTACACTCAGGCCACATAATTCTAATTAAATAAAGACATCTATAGTCATTTTAGTTTCATTCATCATGACTAAAATGAAAACCTCTTGAGAGATTCTCCAGGGATTTTGTCTTATTTATCATGCGTCCTGTTAGCTCATTTATGCATGCAGTTGCAATTTTTTTAATTTTTGCAATCAGACCTTGGCGATGACCTTGAGCAGTAAGATATAAATAACTCCCACATGCTTAGCGTTCCAATAATGGAACACTAGGCATAAATGTAATCCACTAGTGCTAGCTTCTTTCAGACCTATTCTGCTTAGCTGTGCCACCCTCTGTCTCTCATTGTTCTCACCTACCCATCTCCCAGTCATCCCTCATTATCAAGACTTTAATAACTAGCTCAAGTTTTCCTCTCTCTCCCAAACCCTACTATTATATAAATAACTTCAACTGCTTTCTGATCAGATAATATTTCTCCCCTTTTCCTACTCATAAGCCTCCGGTGGCTTCCTAGCACACTTGAGACAAATTTCAAGGCCCTTGTGATGGCCCAGAGTATCTTGTGCTACTTCTGACCTCATTTCCTACCCTTTCCCATTTAACACTGGCCTCCTTGCTGTCCTTTGAGTATTACCAGTGTGTTTTCACTTTAGGGCCTTTGCACTTCTCTTTCTTCTGCTAAGAATACTTTCTTCCAGATGTTTGTATAGTACATTTGGCCCTTGAACAATGTGGGAGTTAGGGGCACCAACCTTCCACACAGTTGAAAATCTGCCTATAACTTTAGACTCCCCCCAAATTTAACTACTAATAGCCTACTGCTGACTGCAAACCTTATTGATAACATAAATGTCAATTAAAACATATTTTTTATGTTATATTTATACTGTATTCTAACAAAGGAAGCTAGAGAAAAGAAAATGTTACTGAGAAAATCATAAGGAAGAGAAAATTTTCTGTTCATTAAGTGGATCTTCATAAAGGTCTTCGTCCTCCTCATCTTAAACGTTGGGTAGGCTTAAATGCTGAGAAGGCAAAGTTGGTCTTACTGTCTCAGGGATGGCAGAGGCGCAAGAAAATTTGCATGTAAGTGGACCCGCACAGTTCAAACCTGTTGTTCAAGGGCAAACTATTCTCCCTCACTTCAGTCAGGTCTGTACTCAGATGTCTTTTTCAAAGAGGGCTCCTCTGACCTCCCTATCCAAAATAACATCCTTACCCCACTTTATTTTTCTTAATAGTACTTATTACCTCTTGATGTTGTTTATTCTACTAGAATAAGGGAAGGAATAAGCTTTGTTTTGCTTACTGCTGTATTGTATCTCCTCTGTGTAGCAAAACCTTAACCCTGAGGGAATTTAGGGTTTTCTCTAATTTGTTGAGTGATAGTAACAGAAATTGCACACTTCTGTGGATAGGACCCATTGTCACTTGTTTTTAACCCCAACTAGGCCCTCAGCATTGCTGAGTGATTCTATTTTGTTTCAGTAATTCTTGTCTTCTGACTTCCAAAAACCTATTGGGCTGTTTCACTGGGATGTTGTATCCCACATGCACCTCTAATTCAGTGACTAAAATTAAACTCATCTTTTCCATCACCTAACCCTGACTCTCTTCACATGTCTCTTCATCGTACACTCAGTTTCCCGAGCCTGATGAATCATGAGAGTTATCCTTAACTTTTCCCTTTTTTCTCTCTAGCATTCCTTTAGTCATCAAGTCCTGTCAGTTCTACCTTCTAGTTACCTCAGTTAGTCTACCTATCCTATCTCCTCTGCCAGTTTAGCTACTATCATCTTTCACCTGGATTAGTAGTACAGTTTTTAAATGGACTTCTTGCTTCCTTTTTGCAGCCAGAGTAATCTTTCTAAAGTACAGATCTGATTATGTCAATGCTTTGCTTAAACTATTCAATGACTCATTGTTTTTAAGATGAACAACATGGCTTATCAGACTGTGCATTATCTGGCTCCTGCCTGTCCCATTAGCCTCATTTTCTGCCATTCACTACATTATAGCCAGTTGAACATTATACAGCTGAGTAGCTGGGATACAGGCTCCTGCCACCACGCCTGGCTTTGAGTAGAGACAGGGTTTTACCATGTTGGCCAGGATGGTCTCAAACTCCTGACCTCAAGGGATCTGCCTGCCTTGGGCTCCCAAAGTGCTGGGATTACAGGCGTGAGCCACTGCACCTGGCCCCCTGCCCCTTTAGATGGCTACGCATGCTTTCCTGTTTGTCGCAACACTCTATGGCTTTGCCTTGTTCCGTCCTAGAATATTAGGAAATAGCATTTGTTATAGGACTTGTCATTCTTTATTCCAGCTGCTTCTTTTATCTTCCTCTTGATAGATTATAGATTTCTAGAGGACTGGGGATATATAGGTCTTGTACTTTGTTGTATTTTGAATGCCTGACACATATCTGACATATAGTGGGCCCTCAAATTTGTTGACTGGATAAATGCTTATTTAGTTGGATACCTAGGAAAATTCAGAACAGTTATCCAAAATTCATTTCATTGTGTTTGAAATGGCATGCTTATACTTGGATCAAAAATATTATTTATCTTTTTATTCTGTGCTTTTTACCAGAAATAATTTAAGATGAACGAATAATATATGTAGGGCAATAAATTGAAACTGGGAATGGATATTATATACACACTGAGCATCCCTAATCCAAAAATCTGAAATTTGAAATGCTTCAAAATCTGAAACAGTTTGAGCATCAACATGAATCTCAAAGGTCATGCTTAAAGGAAATGCTCATTGAAGCATTTCAGATTATGGATTTTTGGATTCGAGATGCTCAGATGGTAAGTATAATGCAAATATTCCAAATTTCAAAAAAATTAAAAATCTGAAACACTTCTGGTCTGAAGCATTTCACAAAAGGGATACTTAACCTGTATATATTGGTATATATAGGCATTAGTCTTATACACTCGTTAGAGGTGGCAGCACATCTTCAGAGGCACTGTGGTATAGAGACTGTCAATTGTCTTTCATCTCTTCTTCCTTTCCCTTCCCATAATAAAGTGGTTGATTTTCTTGAGTAAATGGCCACTCTGAATAAAGACTAGATTTTCTAGGTTGTTTTGCAGCTAGGTATGGCAAAGTGATTATGTTCTGAATGTAAATGAACGTGTTATTTGTAATATATGTAGACCTAATGGGTGGAGCTGAAGAAGCTACCTTAGACCACAAAGTGCTTGTGGAGGCAAGTGTAACAACAAGATGGAAGGAACCTGAGCCCCTGATGCATCATGGAGCACCAACTAGCTTTAGGGAACTACCCTGGATTTTTGCTTGAGAGAGAAATAAACATCTGTATTATTTAAGCCATTGTTATTTTGGATTTCATACACTTGCAGCTGAACCTGTACAACTGCTAAAACTTCCTGGACAAATGGATCGTGTACCCTGCTGGGAACTCATTCCTACTCTCCTCCTGGTGGGGATGTCATTGCCTCTTAGGCAAATGCAGATCACCAGCTTAAAATGAGTTGTAAAGGCACCCCAACAAACTTTTTGTTCCACTCTTCTTTGAATTTGGGAATGTGTGCTATAAAAAGGAAATAAAAGTAAACAAGAGAAAGTGCATAAAATCAACAAAGAACTTGAGTAGGAGAAGGGAGATCCTATGCAATGAAGAATTTAAAAGCAGGATACACCTTATTTAAGTCACTTGACAAATCACTTGGCTCCAGAGATGAAGTTTGATGTATATATCTATTTATTTAACTAAAACTTACTCCGGTAATCTGCTAATTCACCAGTACACAGATTTTAAAATTTAGCTTTACTCCTCCTCTCAAAATTAGAAGATAAACATATCACACATCCTATTAGGAAAAAACCCTGAAAACCTGTTCATAATAATCTAATTCTTAGATCTAATTCCTCAACAAGTTCTCCATAAATCTTAGCAGTACTGAAGATATTTGGTATGCAAAGGGTACTTTTAAATAAGGAGCTTTATTTATAAATATAGGAAATAATCACTATAAAAATGCTTGTCAAAATATTTTTTCTTAACATGTTGGCAATACATAGCCAGTTTCTAAAAATTTTCGTGTGCTGTGACCTAGACGTTTTGTTTCGAGAAGTCATTGAGGGTAAAGGAGGAGAAAGTAGTTATGTTTTACTTAGAAATATGAATTTTTATCCAAAATAAGATGATTAAATTTTGATGTAGCCTTAATTTTATGCAACCATTAAAAACAGTGCTTTGGAAAATTATTTAATAATGTGGTAAAAATAATTGGTCAAGATATATTTAGTGTGATGGATTGTAGAAAACAATAAAAGGTTCAGTAAGTGTTCTGAATGCATAAGTGAATCCTAGTATATATGATAAATACTTCATAATGGTGAACAAAAGATAGTCTCTACAGGAAATAAATGGTTTTGAAACAACTGAGTAGGCATCTTTAAAAAATAATGTTAGCTCTTTGTCTCACACTGTATAATCAAGATGAATCTCAGTGTATCATAGAGGTAAATGTAGAAAAAAAGAATCACAAAAATACCTGATTCAGGTAAGACCTTCCTATTATGCAAAATCCATGAAAGAAAAAATTGAACAAATTTTCTACATGAGAAAAACAATAACAAAAACTTCTGCATGGCATTAAACATTATAAAGCAGTAGTCCCCAGGGACTGGTTTAGTGGAAGACAGTTTTTCCATGGACCAGGGCAGGGGATGGTTTCAGGATGAAACTGTTCCACCTCAGATCACCAGGCATTAGATTGTCATAAAGAGCACACAACCTAGATCCCTCGCATGCACAGTTCACAGTAGGGTTTGCACTCCTGTGAGACTCTAGTGCTGCAGCTGATCTGACGGGAGGCGGAGCTCAGGCGATAATGCTTGCTTGCTCATTGCCCACTTCCTGCTGTGCAGCCTGGTTCCTAACAGGCCACAGACTAGTACCGGTCTGCAGCCCAGGGTTTGGGGACCCTTGTCATAAAGTCAAGAGACAAATGAAATACAAAATTGTTTACAGTTCAATTATAGACAAAGGGGTCAACCCTCTGACATATAAATAATTTGTAAAACTCAGTAATTAAAAGACAACCAAATAGAAAAACAATCAGCAAAGGATATGAGCAAACAGGTCACAGAAAATGACATGGAAAAATTTTAACCTCGCATACGTAAGAGCTATACAAATTAAAATACACTGAGATGCCATTTTTCAACTTTCCAGAAATTCTAATTTTCTGTCATCCTGAATTACCTTGTCTGTGTGTATATAGACACTTTTATGGAGTGATGGTAAGAGTATAAATTATTTCAATTTTTATGGAGTGCACTTTGGTAATAGCTATCAAAATTATAATAATTTATGCTGTTCGAGTGAGTAGCTTGACTTTTTTAAATGTATGTTATAGATGGACATGTGTGAAATGACATATGCAAGATTGTTAATTTCAGCATTTTGTAACAGCAAAAAATTATAAACAACCTTAGTGTCCATCAGTAGGGGAATGTTTGAAAATATTGTGGTGTATTCGTATAATGGAATGTTAAGCAGCTTCAGTAGAGAATGAGGAACCTCCTTATGTCTGATATGTAAAGAGCTCTGAGATTGATTGTTAAATGGAAAAAGCTAAGCTTAGAACCATGTGGATAATATGTTCTGTGTGTTCAGAAGGGTTCAGAGGAGAATCTGTAGTCATATTTGCCTGTACATACATAAAACATTCTCTGGAAGGACATATAAACTATTAATAACTTGTCTATATATGTTCATGTGTGCATATATGGAAGAAACTGGATGGCTCAGGGCTAGGCAGAGCTGCCTTTGTGCAAATTAGAAAAGGGTACTGCTTCCTCAACAACCTCTACTTCTGTCTCGAAAAATTATTATATTATATTGATTTTGTTAGCACAAGGTACTTGGCGGTCATCCACCAGAAAATTTTAATGAAAATAGATAATATTGAAGGATTTTTTTTGAGGTTCTGCACTAAGTTTTTCATTATATTGAATTAAGCTTTTTCTGTAGGAAATTTAACATAATCTTCAGTTCATTTATAATTTTCTAATAATAGTTTTGAATAATAATAAATAGAAAAGTTATGATTTTCTCTTAATAGTTTAACTGCTGTTGGGAATATTTGATTTTGTTAAGATCACCTTGTAGTTTATTTAGGGTAAAATTTTATTATTCATTAAGGGCGGGATATAACTTTTGATAGATGTACCTCTTGATATTTTTTTGAACTTTGAGTCATGACCGCAAGATATTTAATTATTTAGAAATATAAGATTAAGTAAAAAGGTGAAATACAAGACTGCATACTTGATATCATTCTTCTTTTACTAAAAATTTATATCTATGTATAGGGTTTTTTATGTGTATGCCATGCATTTATCAGTTTTTAGTAAAATAATATCTGTATATACATACAGAGTTTTGCATCTATATGCATGTATGTGTATGTCTTAGGAAAAAAAGGCTAAAAGGAATTAGACCAAGTTGTAATATCTCTCAGTAGTAGGATATCAGATGATTCAAAAAATATTTTCTTTATATGTTTTTGTATTTTCCCACTTTTTACAGTGATTATATGTTATATTACATTTATGGTAAATATTTTAATGTTGTTTCTCTAAGGTTTTGTACTGAAGCTTTTTTTTTTATTTTCCCTTCATGAAGAGTTTTTCAGCTTATATCTTTAATGGACACCGGATTGCCTCGATGTTCTAATGAGAAAATAGAGCTTGCAATTCTGTGGTTCTTGGATCAGTTTCGTAAAACATATGTTGGTGATCAACTTCAAAGAACCTCAAAGGTAGGTTTTTACTACTAGAGAGTTTAAAACATGTTATTGGAGATGAAGAAAGATGTACATATATAACTGAATGATATATTTGGGAAATTTCTACATAAGACGTGTAATTGATTAATCAGTTGATGAACTGGTGTTGAAGTGCAATGTAAAATTAAGTTGCTTGTTTTATACCTAGTTTACCGTTTTCTTTAAAGATTGACTGGCAGAGAGGTAGTGAATATGTTTTACATGGATGGTCACTAAATAGTTGAGATTATTTTAAACACTAATCAATTTTGCCTTATTGTATTTCAAGACTGAAAGCATGAGATTTGCTTTTTTAGTAGTTCCGGGGTTTTTTGGACACTTATTTATTTATGTGGCTTCCAGTATATTTCACTAATTTCTTGGCATTTGTACATGATTAAATAACGAGGACTAGGAAGATTAGATGTGTCCTTAAGAGACTGCAAATAACCTTAATGTTAGGAATACTCATAGTATAATTGAATGTTTAGCATCAGCAAGTTAAGATGACTTGACCTGAAAGTATAATGAAAGATTATTAAGGGCATTTATGTGAACCCTAAGCAGATATTTAGTAGCATTAGATACTGACACTGAGTAAAATCTTCTCCATAAGAAGTTCTAAGGATATTCTCATTTCTTTTGAACTTACAGTTTGTTTTAGTAATGTTATAGGATTTTTTATTTGAAAATTCTAAAATAAACTTTTTATACTCATTTTAGCTGTTTTAGGAAATTTAACCTTCGGTTTACTTAGGATTTTCGATAATAATAATTGTGTAGTAGTGTGAAAAAAATATTTTGTTTGATTTTAAGATTATCCTTTAGTTTATTTCAGGTAAAATATTCTTTACTTTTTTAAGGAAATGATGCCATTTGATCATTTCTTTCTCAAATATATTATGATATTGTCATTTAGGATTAATATCAATAAAATTCTCTTAGAATTTAGCTGCCACCAAATGACACCATTTGGAAGAAAAAGAGTAGCTAGAAATAAATGTTTTAGGTTGTCAGTAAGACAACTTAGAATCAGACAATAATTACATACTATAAAATTTATATAACAGGGTGCCTTTTTAATAATCCCAGATGTGATACTTGAAGATTGAATATAAATCAAATGATGATAAATTTTCTTATTTAATATGTCCAGAGAGTATCTTTGCTTTTGCAAAAGGGTTACTCTCAAAATATTGCTAATACAATATCTATTTGGTGTAGGTCTTAAATCAAAACAGTATAATATGGAGTAGAAAAGCCTTCTAATTATTGTTTTGAAGGCACCTAGGAGGAAATATGTAAAATGAGACTAGTTGTTTTAGGGCTATGGGATTTCAAATTTTGTTTCAAAACTTTTAATATAAGGTAATTGTGAAAAAAAGCGAATTACAGATTAGTTTTTCGTTTTTGAAAAAGCTTGCACTTTAAGAAGAAGTAAACGTCATCAGAATGGTATTGACTCCTTTATTGTAACTTTAACATTGTTGGTGTGTGTATCTTACCCTATTAAAGAAAGTTAGTCCTAAGGTGACAAAATTTCTAAGGCATTTCTATTGCATAACCCCAGAGTGAAACTAAATCTTCCTACTTTTTGGTTTCTCTGACTTACCTGCCCATCTGTCTTAATAGAAATCATTTTCGGAAGTCCTCAATTATGTGTCCCGTCACTCTCCTCGAACTCTTCACGCTTTATTCCTTACAGTAGGCTTGCAAGATTGGTATTAATGTCCTCATTTTACTAATGAAAGAACAGACTCTCTGAGACATTTCATAAGTACTATATATACAATTGTTTTAGCAACCAACTATGTAAGGAAGAGTGGGTGGAACATATTTCTTGGTGGGTGTATTGGAAAAGTGGGAGAGTACTAGATAATAGCAAATGAATGTTTAACAATTAATGTGTGCTTATTTTGTACCAGGAACTGTGCTAAGCACTTTTAAGCAGTCTCATTTAATTGTGTCGTATAGAATATGACTTCAAGGTTCTTCCCAGTCTCTTTTCTGCATATGTCACCAGCTTCATACTTCAGTACACCATATTTGCACTGCATACTTTGTATCTGGTAAACTTATTTCAGGTTCTTCAGCAGTCTGTGCTCTCTGTTAATTCCAGATATTAGAAGAAGATGTTCTTCCTGCCTAATTGTGCCTAGTGTTCCATTATTGGAATGCTAAGCATGCGGGAGTTATTTATATCCTACTGCTCAAGGTCATCACCAAGGTCTGATTGGCAAAAATTCAAAAAATTCCAACCTCAGGCATAAATGGGTTAAGACACTATTTTTTTTTCTTTTTTTTCTGTTTATTTTATTTTATTTTATTTTATTTATTATACTTTAGGTTTTAGGGTACATGTGCACAATGTGCAGGTTTCTTACATATGTATCCATGTGCCATGTTGATTTCCTGCACCCATTAACTCGTCATTTAGCATTAGGTATATCTCCTAATGCTGTCCCTCCCTCCTCCCCCAACCCCACAACAGTCCCTGGAGTGTGATGTTCCCCTTCCTGTGTCCATGACTTCTCATTGTTCAATTCCCACCTATGAGTGAGAACATGCGGTGTTTGGTTTTTTGTCCTTGCGATAGTTTACTGAGAATGATGTTTTCCAGTTTCATCCATGTCCCTACAAAGGACATGAACTCATCCTTTTTTATGGCTGCATAGTATTCCATGGTGTATATGTGCCACATTTTCTTAATCCAGTCTATCGTTGTTGGACATTTGGGTTGGTTCCAACTCTTTGCTATTGTGAATAGAAGACACTATTTTTTTTTAATCCAGCTTTCACTTCTCTGCCTTATTCTGCCAACTACTTATTGTCATCAGAGACCCCATCCTTCAGGATCCCCTTTTTAACTCTCAAATTCTGAGAGTGTTCTTTTTGTCTGTGTTCTGTAGCACCCATTTGTTCGCTGTTTTAATATTTATTACATTGCTTTGTAATTACTTGTTAGTGAATAGACTATAATTTTGGTTAGTACTATTTCTGCCTTGTTTATTGTTATCTGAAAGAGCCTGGCATTTATGTATTGTTTGTATGCTTTCAACTTACTGTTGAATGTGTGTATTTAGTAGAATTCTATAGGAATTCAGCCTAGATCTCATGTATAATACTTTCAGATAATAAAGGATATATTCTTGAGTTGGAAAATGATGCTGACTTGAGTGAAATTATTCAGCAGTTATAAATAAGGTATAATATTAAGCATCATGAACATTTTATAAAGGCCTGTATAGACAACAGAATATAATTTATAGAAATAAGTTCTTTAGGAACCAAGGTGGAATTACTAAAGCGTCCTAAGTGATGTATGTGGTAGAAGTCCTATACCTGAGAAAGAATGTTGTAAATAATAGCCATAGGCATTTATTGAGCAATAAGTCTGTGTCAGATACTTTGCTCAGAACTTGAAAGGCATTATATAATTTCATTCTCACAAAAATGCTATGAAAATAGCGATTTTGTTAGCATCCTCTCTTTCTGTAGACATGGAAATTGAGGTTTAGAGTGGTTAACTAATGTGTTTAAGTGGTTCAACCTGGATTTGAACCCTAGGCACCTGATTGCAGAGCCTGAGCTGCTGACCACTTTGGTATATTGCCTCCTTTCTATTGGATCTTTCCACTGGGATGTTGAATGAGCCCTTCAAACTTATTTCCAAAAAGGAACTCACTATCTTTTAGAACTCTCTCTTCCTACTTCCCATATTTTAAAGAAGAATGACATTGAATTTCCTTTTTGTACCTCTTGTATCCCATCTGTCACCTAATCCTGTGAATTTTACTTTTGGAGTATCTCTCAGGTGTACTCCTTTCTTCTGCCCCTTTCTGTTTAGCCTCATTCTCACTGCTTGTCATTTCCCATGGAATTTCAAAAGTATTCTACTTGCCCTCTTTGTTTCGATTTTGCTTCTCCCCACTCTAGCCTATTTTCCATACGGCCACCAGAGTATTTTTTATTAGAAAACTAAAGAGAATAATGTAATGAACACTCATATGCCCATCATTCAGTTTTGTCAAGTCTTAATGCTTTGCTATATTTGCTTCAGATCTGTATATTTTTGAGTTAAACATGAATAATCCTGTTGCTGCTCTGATTTCACTTCTCTAGCTTCTTGCCCCAAAGTAACCACTGTCCTAAATTTAGTATTATTCTCATCCATGATTTTGTACGTTTTCTACATTTCTGTGTATTTATAAACAAAACAAAGCACTATTAACTTTATACAAAAGTATATGCAGTTTTGGATCTTTAGGATTTTTTTTTTTTTTTTTTTTTGAGGTGGAGTTTCACTCTTGTTGTCCAGACTGCAGTGCAATGGCGCCATCTTGACTCACTGCAACCTCCGCCTCCCAGGTTCAAGTGGTTTTCCTGCCTCAGCCTCCCAAGTAGCTGGGATTACAGGCATGCGCCACCACGCCTGGCTAATTTTTTTGTATTTTTAGTAGAGATGAGGTTTCACCATGTTGGCCAGGCTGGTTTCGAACTCCTGACCTCAGGTGATCCACCCACCTTAGCCTCCCTAAGTATTGGGATTACAGGCATGAGCCACCACATCTGGCCAGAATTCATCTTTTTTGATCACTATTTTTGAGATTTATTCATGATGACACGTATAGTTCTAATTATTTTAATTATTGAGTGGTATTAGAGTGTATTATTCTGCCATTATACATTCATTTTATTGTTGATATGTTAGATCGTTTCCAGATTTTCAATTTTTACAATCAATACTGCAGTAAATATTCTTGTATCTGCCTCCTCATGCATATGTAAGAGTTTTGTGAAGATAAATAGTAGAATTGCTGGGCTGTAAAATGTACATATCTTAAGCTTTATTAGATATTATTAGGTTGCCTTCCTAAGTGTTATAACAGTTTATTTCCTCTCCCCCAGCAGAATAGGTGTCTGTTTCTATTGTCATTATATGTGCTTTTGTCAGACTTTTAAGTTTTGCCAGTCTTTAAGAAAAATTTTTCCTGTGCAATTTTTCTGCTTAAATTTTTTTATTGGTTTCTCGTTACTTATAAAATGAATTCTTGCTTATGATGAAACTTTGCTTACCTTTGAATCATTTCTTTTCATTCCACTTTATGACATGATTCATATGTGCTGCTGCCTTTTTTCCTTTGGTTTATTCCTGTTCATTACTCAGTGACTATTGATAAGTAACCACTATGTATTAATGCCAGGGATGCAAAAGTGAATAGGATCATCCATCTCCCCTGTGAGTTTTTAGTTAAAGGGAACATGGGCAAATAAGGAAAAAAATTATAAAATTGATTCATATATGCATTTAAACAGCATATGATGAAATGAAGACCAGACTATTAAATACGTCCTGCTGGGATTTTTGGTTATCTGTATGTGAAAATTTGGATTATGACTTCATATCATGCAAAAGTCCATTTCTAGTAGAAGACAGACTCTAAATATGAAAAGCAGAATTTTTTTTATGAGAATCTGAGCACTGATTTTTATTTGCAAATATACTATTTTTTTAAAAAAAGATTTCCATAAATGATTCCCTTAAAGAGTTCAGTAAAGGAAAATTAAAACCATGTTTTTAGTATATTACATTTTCCTCTCTTTTTTTTTTTTTATTATCTTTAGGTTTTAGGGTACATGTGCACAATGTGCAGGTTTGCTACATATGTATCCATGTGCCATGTTGTTTTGCTGCACCCATTAACTCGTCATTTAGCATTAGGTATATCTCCTAATGCTGGCCCTCCTCCCTCCCCCAACCCCACCACAGTCCCCGGAGTGTGATGTTCCCTTTCCTGTGTCCATGAGTTCTCATTGTTCAGTTCCCACCTATGAGTGAGAACATGCGGTGTTTGGTTTTTTGTCCTTGCGATAGTTTACTGAGAATGATGTTTTCCAGTTTCATCCATGTCCCTACAAAGGACACGAACTCATCATTTTTTATGGCTGCATAGTATTCCATGGTGTATATGTGCCACATTTTCTTAATCCAGTCTATGGTTGTTGGACATTTGGGTTGGTTCCAACTCTTTGCTATTGTGAATAGTGCCGCAATAAACAAACGTGTGCATGTGTCTTTATAGCAGCATGATTTATAGTCCTTTGGGTATATACCCAGTAACGGGATGGCTGGGTCAAATGGTATTTCTAGTTCTAGATCCCTGAGGAATCGCCACACTGACTTCCACAATGGTTGAACTAGTTTACAGTCCCACCAACAGTGTAAAAGTGTTCCTATTTCTCCACATCCTCTCCAGCACCTGTTGTTTCCTGATTTTTTTAATGATGGCCATTCTAACTGGTGTGAGATGGTATCTCACTGTGGTTTTGACTTGCATTTCTCTGATGGCCAGTGATGATGAGCATTTCTACATGTGTTTTTTGGCTGCATAAATGTCTTCTTTTGAGAAGTGTCTGTTCATGTCCTTTGCCCACTTTTTGATGGGGTTGTTTGTTTTTTTCTTGTAAATTTGTTTGAGTTCATTGTAGATTCTGGATATTAGCCCTTTGTCAGATGAGTAGGTTGCAAAAATTTTCTCCCATTCTGTAGGTTGCCTGTTCACTCTGGTGGTAGTTTCTTTTGCTGTGCAGAAGCTCTTTAATTTAATGAGATCCCATTTGTCAATTTTGGCTTTCGTTGCCATTGCTTTTGGTGTTTTAGACATGAAGTCCTTGCCCACGCCTATGTCCTGAATGGTATTGCCTAGGTTTTCTTGTAGGATTTTAATGGTTTTAGGTGTAACATTTAAGTCTTTAATCCATCTTGAATTAATTTTTGTATAAGGTGTAAGGAAGGGATCCAGTTTCAGCTTTCTCCATATGGCTAGCCAGTTTTCCCAGCACTATTTATTAAATAGGGAATCCTTTCCCCATTTCTTGTTTTTGTCAGGTTTGTCAAAGATCAGATAGTTGTAGCTATGCGGCATCATTTCTGAGGGCTCTGTTCTGTTCCAAGGAGAACTACAAACCACTGCTCAATGAAATAAAAGAGGATACAAACAAATGGAAGAACATTCCATGCTCATGGGTTGGAAGAATCAATATGGTGAAAATGGCCATACTGCCCAAGGTAATTTATAGATTCAATGCCATCCCCATCAAGCTACCAATGACTTTCTTCACAGAATTGGAAAAAACTACTTTAAAGTTCATATGGAACGAAAAAAGAGCCCGCATCACCAAGTCAATCCTAAGCCAAAAGAACAAAGCTGGAGGCATCACGCTACCTGACTTCAAACTATACTGCAAGGCTACAGTAACCAAAACAGCATGGTACTGGTACCACAACAGAGACATAGATCAATGGAACAGAAAAGCAGAATATTATGATTTAGGGATAGGGAAGAATTTTTTAAGACATAAAAAGGCTAAGCTCTAAACTCAAAAGTTGGTAACTTCTACCCATATTAAAAGTAAAAACTCCTGTGAATCAGAAGACACAATAGACAAAGTAATAAAAGCTGTGGGAATACATTCCTAAGACATGTAACTTATAGAGAATCAACATTTGGTTATATAATTTCTGTGAATAAATAAGAGAAAAGCTACCTAGTAGTAAAATGGCCAAAATACATGAATAAACACTTCACAGAAGAAGAAATCACAATGGCCAGTAAACATGGTCTTAGTCCTCTGGGCTGCTGTTAACAAATACCATAAACAACAAACATTTGTTTCTCACAGTTTGAGAGCCTGAGAAGTTCAAGATCAAGGCTGGCAGATTTTGTGTCTGGTAGGAGCCCTTTTCTGTTTTCATAGTTGGTGCCATCTCTCTGTGTTTTCACATAGTGGGAAGGGCACACAAACTCTCTCAGAACTCTTATGAGGACACTAGTCTCATCCATGAGAGCTCTGCCCTCATGACCTAATTTTAGTCTCCAAAGGCCCTACCTCTTAATGTCATCATGCTGGGAATTAGATTTCAACATATGATTTTGTCAGGGACACAAACATTCAGACCATAGCATTTCACACTCTCGCCCCACAAAGTGCATGTCCTTCTCATATGCAAAACACACCATTCCATTCTAGTTTAGTCCCCAAAGTCTTAGTTTATCCTACGATCAGCTCCAAAGTCTGAAGCCTATAGTCTCATGTAAATATCATCTAAATGAGATATGGTTGAGACTCCACAGTGATTCATTCGGAGCCAAATTACCCCTCTAGCTGTGAGCCTAGATGACGTCATATGCTTCCAAAATACAATGGTGGGACAGGCACAGGATAGACCTTGCCATTCCACAAGGGAGAAACAGGAATGAAGGAAGAAATGACAGGTCTCAAACAGGTCCAAGACTTAATAAGGCGACATTAAATCTTCAGGCTCCAGAATAATCTTCTTTGACTTAACATCCTACCTTCTGAACACACTGGGGTAGGGATTAGGCTCCCAAGGCTCTAGGTGGTAGAGTTCTCATATGTTGAAGTTGGGTGCCTGCTGCTCTCCCAGGATGGAATCACATGCCAGTGGGTCTTTTAGTCTAGAGTTCCAGAGATGAATGACTCTGCCCCCATGACTCCTCTAGGCATTGCCATAGTGGGGACTTTCTCTGGTGGCCCTGTCCTCACAGCAACCCTCTGTCTGAGTTGTACACCTGAAGCTCCAGGCAGCTCTATTTTTGAAAATGGAGGTGGCCACACCCCCATGGCTTGAGCATTTTGCAAGCTGGAGGAAGTGGTACTGCATGTATGCCACCAGTGTTTACTATCTGTGCCCTCTGAAGGGGTAATCACTTTAGCCTAGGCTGCACTTGGGCCTATGGAACTGCACCTGGGGCAGCCAAGGAGTACTGCGTGAGAATATGGGGAGTGGAGTATTAAGGCAGGGCCAGGCAGCAAGTGCTAGGGTGCTGTGAGTACCCGTGGCCCTTCCTTTGAAATCATTCTTCCAGGCCCTTGCACTCTGGGCCTGGGAGACAGAATAGGAGACAGCCCCAAGGATCTGTGATACACTTTCAGGGTCATTTTTTCCTTGTCCCTGCCAGTCCAGGCACACCTTTTGTGTTCTCTGCTGAACACACTTTCTCATTTTTTACAATATGGAAAGGCTGATAATTTTTCAAACCTTTAAGTTCTCTTTCCTTTTGGTTGACCATTTTGTCTTTAAATCATTTTTCTTCTTACATTTTATTATTATAAACATTCAAGGGAAACCAAGCCATTATTTTGTTTAGAAATTTATTCAGCCAGCTGGGCATGGTGGCTCACACCTGTAATCCCAGCACTTTGGGAGGCCAAGGTGGGTAGATCACCTGAGGTCAGGAGTTCAAGACCAGCCTTACCAATATGGTGAAACCCTGTCTCTACCAAAAATACAAAATTTAGCCAGGCGTGGTGGCATGCGCCTGTAATCTCAACTACTCTGGAGGCTGAGACAGAATTGCATGAACCTGGGAGGCAGAGGTTGCAGTGAGCCGAGATCGCTCCACTGCGCTCCAGCCTGGGTGACAGAGCAAGACTCCCGTCTCAAAAAATAAAAGAAAGAAATGTATTCAGCCAAATATTCTATGTCATTCCTTACAAATTCTTTTTTACAAAACAGTAGGACACAAACAATAATTCAGCTAGGTTCTTTGCCACTTTTATAAGGGCATCTTTTATAAGGGCACTAATCCCCCTTATAATTCTCTCCCAAAGGCCCTCTCTCTTAAAACCATCACATTGGAAATTAGATTTTAACATACGAATTTCCTGCATTTTTTCTGCAGCTCTATTTGTTTCTTATTCTTTTTCTCTCTGTTCTTTGAATAGTACTAGGGTCTTAATATAGATGTAAAAGCTAAAAAACAAAAAAACAAACAAAATGGATTCCAACATCTTATAAGTGCTTTCTCTTATGATCGAGAGTAAGACAAGGATGGCTACTCCTTTCTCTTCTATTAAATGTTGTACTAGGGGTTCTAGCGAGATAAATAGGCAAAAAAAAAAAAAGGCATCCAGATTTTAAAAAAAAAGGAATCTAGGAATAAAGGGATTACAGCTGTAATTGCAGATGACGTGGTCTTATGTATAGGAAATCCCTAAGGATCCACTGAAAAACTGTTAGAACTAATAACATCAGTAAGCTTGCAGGATTATAAGATTAATACAAAAACTCGACTGAATTTCTGTGCACTTGGAATAAACAACCCAAAAACAAAATGAACAAAACATTCCATTTATAATAGAATCAGAAAGAATTAAATAGGAATAAATTTAACAAAAGAAGTGTAAAACTTATAATCTGAAAATCATAAAACGTTGTTGAAACAAAGGGGATGTAATAACTGGAAAGATATCTCATGGTCATGGATTACAAGACTTAATATTGTTAAGATAGCAGTGCTCTTCAAATTGATCTATAGGTTTAACACAATCTCTACCAAAATCTTAGCTGTTGTCTTTGCAGGAATTGACAAGCTTATCCTTAAATTCATGTGAAATTTAAAGAACACAGAATAGCCAAAACAATCTTGGCCAAGAACAAAGTTGGAATACTTACACTTTCCAATTTCAAAACTTGCTACAAAGCAGCAATAAGTTGTTACTTACAATAATATTAAGTTATAGTAATTATAGTAAGACAGTGTGGTAAGAATATACATATAAATGAATGAAATAGAAAGGAGAGTCCAGGTAAAAACCTTCACATTTGTAGTCAGGTGATTTTTTGACAAGGGCATCAATATAACTCAGTAGTGAAAGAATAGTTTTCAACAAACGGTGCTGGTACAACTGGATATTCACGTTCAAAAGAATGAAGTTAGTCCCCTCTCTCACACCATACACAAATGTTAACTCAAAATGAATCAGATCTAAATGTGAGAAAAATATAAAATGCTTAAAACATAGAAGTAAGTCTTTATGACTTTGGACAATGGTTTCTTAGCTATGACATCAAAAGCTCAAGCAGCTAAAGAAAAAGATACACTGGACTTCATCATTTAAAAACTTTTTTACTTCAGAGGACATCATCAAGAAAATGAAAGCGCAACCTACAAAAATGGGAGAAGATATTTGCATATCATATATTTGATAAAGGTCTTGCATCTAGAATCTATAAAGAATTCTTATAACTCAATAATAAAAAGATAAATAACCCAGTTTTTTAAATGGGCAAAAGATCTAAACAGACATTACTCCAAAGAAAATCTATGAATGGCCAACAAGGACATGGAAAGATCTTCAGCATTATTATTTATTGTAGAAATTCATGTCAGTGCCAGAAATAGATAACCACTTTACACTCACTAGGATGAATATGATAAAAAAAAGATAATAATAAATGTGAGTGAGAATGTGGAGAAATAGAAATCTTCATATACTGTTGCAAGGAATGTAAAATATTGCAACCAATTTGAAAAACAGTCTGGCAGTTCTTCAAAAGGTTAAACATAGAGTTACCATGATTCAGTATTTCTACTCTTATGTATATATCCAAGAAAATGGAAACTACACTCTACATAAACATTTGCACACATGTTCACAGAAGCATTATTCCCAATAGCCACAAAGTGGAAAAAAAAATTGCATGTCTATTAGCTGATGAATGGATATATAAAATTTGGTATTTCCCCAAATGGAATGTTATTCAGCCATAAAAAGGAATTGAGTACTGATAGATGCTACAGCAAGTATGATAATTGAAAACATTATGCTAAGTCAAATAAGCCAGCCACAAAAAAAAACAAATACCACATGATTCCAATGGTTTGAAATGTCTGGAATAGGCAAATCCATAGAAACAGAAAGTAGATTATTGGGTGCCTAGGGCTGGGGTTGTTGGAGATTGGGTAGTCATGGACAAAAGGTATGAAATACCTTTGTGGTGTTGAAATATTCTGAAATTGATTGTGGTGATGGCTGCACATATCCATAGAAAAAAACATTGTGCACGTTAAGTGTGTGAATTATATAGTAGGTGAATATGTCAACTTGTTACCAAAAAACAGACCAAAAAACCCACTTTTAAAATGGGCAAAAGATTTCAACAAGCACTGGAAAAAGGTATCTAAATGGCCAATATGCATATAAAAAGATGTTCAGTATCATTAGTCATCATCAGAGAAATACTAATTAATACCTAAGTGAAATATCACTGCACATCTGACAAAATGGCTAAAAATTTTAAAAACTGATAAAACCAAACCTTGATGATGGAGTGGAACACATGATAACGTTTGTTGCTGGTGGCAGTGTAAATTAATAAAATCATTTTGGAAAACTGTTTGGTGATGTACTAAAGCTAAATATAGTCTACCTTATGACTCATCAGCTCTACTCTTATTTACCCAGAAGAAATGAATTTATATGTTTGCCAAATGCAATGTGCAAGAATATTTATAGCAACTTTATTTATAATATCCAAGAACTGGAAACAACCCAAGTGTCTTGTCAGCAGTCAAATGGATAAATAAATCAGTGTATACTCATACACTGTAATACTATACAATGATTTAAAAAAAGAAAAACTACATGCAAAAATTTGGATGAATTTATGATGATTTTACAATAATCACTTCAGCTATGATGAAGAATGAAAAAGATCAAAAGTGTACATATTTTATTATTCCACTTACCAATTTCTGTAACAGTCAAAACTAATTTATGGTGATGGAAGTCAGAATGGTGGTTACCTTTGGGTAGGGAGAGTATTTTGACTGGGAAAGTGAACCAAGGGAGCCTTCTGGGGACCTTGAAATGTTTTATTTTGATGGGGTTTACATGAGTATATACATATATAAATACACACTGAGCTGATATTATGATTTATTCACTTCATATTATGCCTCAATTAATTTTTTTTTTTTACAAAAGATTATTCACAGAAGCCTGGTATGTAATTGTGTAAAAAAGTGGAAACTTGCCCATCAGTAGAAGAATGGATGAATTATGTTATAGTCATACAGTGGGATTTTGTATAACGATGAAAATGAATGATCTAAAACTACATTTATTTTTGGATAAATCTATAAAACCGTCCGCAATATGGTATGAAAAAAGCCATACAAGGATACAAATGACACTCCTATGTCAAATATGTTAAGAAAATTATATGCTCATGAATTCTACCTATGGTAAAAATAATATGTGCATGGGATTAGTAAACACTAAATTCAGGATAATGGTTATCTCTGGTTGAGAAGAGGAATGGATTAGAGCAAAAGGCATAGTTCAACCATATCTGTAATATTTTCTTAGTCTGCATGGTGGGTGTGCATGGGTGTTTACTATATTTTATGCCTTTCTCTACATTTGAAATATTTAATTTGCAAAAGAAATAATTATAAGAACTCTAGTTAAATATAGCAAATTAAAATTTCACATTTACCCTCCTATCCCCTTGAAACGGTATCATAATGAGAGTAGAGGAATAAAAGATAATACATTTGCAAGGAAAAAATTAGAGAATGATATGGTCTGGCTATGTCCCCACCCAAATCTCACCTTGATTTCCCATGTGTTGTGGGAGGGACCCAGTGAGAGGTAATTGAATCATGGGACAGGTCTTTCCTATGTTGTTCTCATGGTAGTGACTAAATCTAACAAAATCTGATGGTTATTATAAAGGGGACTTTTCCTGCATAAGCTATCTTAATTTGCCTGCTGCCATCCATGTAAGATGTGACTTGCTGCTCCTTGCCTTCTGCCATGATTGTGAGACCTCCCCAGCCATATGGAACTGTAAGTCCAATAAGCATCTTTCTTTTGTAAATTGCCCAGTTTCAGGTATGTCTTTATCAGCAGCATGAAAATGGACTAATAAAGTAAATTGGTACTGGGAGTGGGACATTGCTGAAAAGATACCAGAAAATGTGGAAGCAGCTTTGGAACTGGGTAACAGGCAGAGGTTGGAACAGTTTGGAGAGCTCAGAAGAAGACAGGAAAATGTGGGAAAGTTTGGATATTCCAAGAGACTTGTTGAATGGCTTTGACCAAAATGCTGATAATGATATGGACAGTGAAATCCAGGCTGATGTGATCTCAGATGGAGATGAGGAACTGAAGCAAAGGTGACTCTTACTATGTTTTAACAACAAGACTGGCAGAATTTTGACCCTACCCTAGAGATTTGTGGAACTTTGAACTTGAGGGAGATAATTTAGGGTATCTGGTGGAAGACATTTCTAAGCAGCAAAGCATTCAAGAGGTGACTTGGGTGCTGTTAAAAGCATTCAGTTTTAAAAGGGAAACAGCATGAAAGTTTGGAAAATTTGTAGCCTGACAATGCAATAGAAAAGGAAATCTCATTTTCTGAGGAGAAATTCAAGCTGGCTGCAGAAATTTGTATGAGTAATGAGAAGCTGAATATTAATCCCCAAGACAATGGAGAAAATGTCCCCAGGGCATGTCAAATACCTTTGCGGGAGCCCCTCCCATCACAGGCTCAGAGGCCTAGGAAGAAAAAATGGTTTCATGAGCTGGGCCTAGGGTCCCCATGCTGTGTGCAGCCTAGGAACTTGGTGCCCTGTGTTGCAGCTGCTCCAGCTGTGGCTGAAAGGGGCCAACATAGAGCTCAGGCCATGGCTTCAGAGGGTGCAAGCCCCAAGCCTTGGCAGCTTCCATGTGGTGTTGAGCCTGCAAATACACAGAAGTCAGGAATTAGAGTTTGGGAACCTCCACCCAGATTTCAGAGGTTGTATAGAAATGCTTGGATGTCCAGGCAGAAGTTTGCTATAGGAGTGGGTCCCTCACAGGGAACCTCTGCTAAGGCAGTGCGGAAGAGAAATGTGGGGTTGGAGCCCCCACACAGAGTCCCTACTGGGGCATTGTCTAGTGGAGCTGTGAGAAGAGGGCCACTGTTCTCCAGACTCCAGAATGGTAGATCCACTGACAGCTTACACTGTTCACCTGGAAAAGCCAACGCCAGCCTGTGAAAGCAGTCAGGGGGAGTCTACCCTGCAAAGCCACAGGAGCGGAGCTACCCAAGACCATGGGAACCCACCTCTTATACCATCGTGACCTGGATGTGAGACATGGAGTCAAAGGAGATCATTTTGGAGCTTTAAGATTTGACTGCCCTGCTGGATTTCGAACTTGCATGGGGCCTGTATGCCCTTTGTTTTGGCCAGTGTCTCCCATTTGGAATGGCTGTATTTATCCAATGCCTATACCCCCATTTTGTCTAGGAAATAACTAACTTGCTTTTGATTTTACAGGCTCATAGGCAGAAGGGACTTGCCTTGTCTCAGATGAGACTATGGACTATGGACTTTTGAGTTAATGCTGAAATGAGTTAAGACTTTGGGGGACTGTTGGGAAGGCATGATTGGTTTTGAAATGTGAGGACATGAGATTTGGAAGGGGCCAAGAGTGGAATGATATGGTTTGGCTGTGTCCCCACCCAAATCTCATCTTGAATTCTCATTTGTTGTGGGAGGGATCCGGTGGGAGGTAATTGAATCATGGGAGCAGGTCTTTCCCCTGCTGTTCTTGTGATAGGAAGTCTCATGAGATCTGATGGTTATTATAAGGGGGAGTTTTCCTGCACAGGCTCTCTTTTTTTTTGCCTGCCACTATCCATGTAAGACATGACTTGCTGCTCTTTGCCTTGTGCCATGATTGTGAAGCCTCCCCAGCCATGTGAAACTGTAAGTCCATAAACCTCTTTCATAAATTACCCAGTCTCAGGTATGTCTTTATCAGCAACATGAAAACAGACTAATACAGTATGTTAGGAGACTTGAAACTAGCAACCAGATGTATAAGTGGTATCTGTCTTAATGTACCTGAGAGAGTCTAACCTTAAATTCCTGCAGTGAAGAAAGCCAGTAGTTAGATGATTTCTACTAAGAACCCTGGAAAAGCTCAGAACTTGGAGACTCTAGATACCTTTGAATGCTGCAGTTTGGGGTGTGGCTAAAAATAGGATAACTGATTTAATTAGGATTAATTATATTCCCAGAACCCTTACCTGCCCCAGCACAACTGGAGATTGTCTCTCCCAAATTCTTGCAAGAGATAGGAAGTTTTTTATGGAAGTTTGAACAGGAGGTTCTAGGGCATAAGAATAAGACATTGGACTGAAAAATATTCCTAGACACTTTACAACTCTTAGTTGTCATGAACTGTTAGCTAGGGTTAAAACCCCAAAGCAGGAAATTAGTGAAATGCTTTTGTGATGAAGAAGCTTATTCAAGAGAGAGACCTACAGATACAGATATATAGGATCCTCAATTTTAAAATCAGCCTAACTGCTTATGACCCTACAGTGAGGTTTACTGGATGAGAAGCCCTGTTGTGAACAAAAAGCTCCTATTCTTTTTTGAGTAACTCATTCTGATAATACAATTGACAATAGCTAGCCTCTTGAAGAAAACCTCATATGAAAAGCAAAGAGAAAAACAAACCGAAAATAGGAAATTGGAGGAAAACAGAATTAATATTGAAACCATTAAAAGGATTTTGTTAAAAGATGATTCAGAGAAGAGCTCTTTGGAATTAAGACATGATAGAAGAACTTAAAACTTAGTAGGTTTGGAAGATAAAGTAGCCAATATCACCTAGAATGCTAAACAGAAAGTTAAAATAAAACTGGACAATAGGAGAGAAAATAGAGAATCCAGGAGGTCCAACATTGGATTAATGGGAGTTCCAGTAAGAGAAAAAGAAAGAATACTAGAAATTTTCTTGTAGTGAAAGATAACAGGTTCCATATTGAAAAGGACTACGCAGAGGTCCAGCAAAGTGAGTGAAAGAAGATCCATATTACGGTATAGTATTGGAAATTCACAGCATCAGGATTGGAAAACGAGGAGATCCTTAAAGCTTCCAGAGAGAAGAAGGGTTACATTCAAAGGACTAAGAATGAAAATTATATTGGTCTTCTCAATTGCAATACTAAAATAGAAGACAGTGAAACATTGTCTTGCCAATTTTGAGAAAGAAAATGAATTTCAACTTAAAATTGTATATCCAGTAAAACTTAAGTATGAAAATAGAATAAAGACATTTTCACTCAGACAAAGCCTCAAACTTTACTTCTCTTATATCTTTTACCAGGAAGTTGCTGGAGACTGTATACTACTCAATTAAAAAAGTAAACCAAGAAAAGAGGAAGAGGGGAGAGATGGGATCTGAGAATCAGAGGATCAAACACAGGAGAGAGTCTAAGGGAAGCTCTAGGATAACAGCTGTGCCTCAGGCCTTGAGAGCAACCAGTTCAAACTGGAGCAGATGGGAGGTCATAGGTGTTTTGTTTTGTTATTTTTCTTTAAAGAACTGATAGATTACTTGCTGTCTTGGACCAGGTTGAGAGGAATTGAGTTTTACAGATCTGGAATAGTGTTTGAGGGTCAACTAGTAATAAATAGAATCACAGAAAACTTAGGTAAATGAAAAGGAAGTCATACTAAACATTTGTACACAAAAGGAAATTGAATCATAGTACCATGGAACTTAGTTATGAATAATGAATACATTATCATAAATATGTTAGGGAGTCAAAAGATAATGTGAAAAATTTTTAAATCAGGAAATAGCTCTGTCTGCATGTTTATTTAGAAGAATGAAAATAGTAAAAGAAATAGCTGAAAGAGTTGAAAGTGGATTGACTTGAGTATTGGAATCAGATATGGAGAGGAGTATGTCAGAGGATGGCAGTTTTTTATTACTGTTTTACTTTTTAAATCATGTATATGTATAATTTTAGTAGAAATACAAATTTGGACAACTACAGTATAGTTTTATGCATGAAAAAATAATGGTAAGTATTTGGTGCCCTGGAAACAGGGGACAGTGTATTTACCCAGATTTTGGGAATCAGAAAGGCTTCTGGGAGAGAAGAGTCCTGAATGACATCCAGAAGAATTAGTTGAAGCTGCTGAAGAGGAAGGAAAGTGGGATGCATGTTCTAGGAGGTAAAAGCAGAATGTGCAAAGCCTTAAAGCTCTACATTGGAAGAAATCCAGATAGGTTAGTATAGCTAAGGCTTGTGGTATTCCCAGTGACCATTGCAGAGCCTAACATTAGATTCTCAGCAAATACTGAATAAATAAATAATTGATGTAAGGGAAGGAGTTTTTTAAGAGTGGGAAGTCTGGGAAAGCAGACACATAGCAGTCACTTGCAGCCTACCTTGTGTCTAGAGCACCAGAATTCTAGTCAAGAAGGTGTAGCAAATTCAGGTCTCTACCGCCTGACCAGTTTGTCATCCAGGTGTATGGTTTCATTCTGAGGTACATAAATAATCCACCCAGGAGTTTAGTAATGTATAATTAAAGTACTCCAGAATGTTCATGGAATAAGATATTCTAACCAAAAGTGTATTTAGGCCAGGCGCAGTGGCTCACCCCTGTAATCCTAGTGCTTTGGGAGATAAGGCAGGAGGATTGCTTAAGGCCAGAAGTTTGAGACCAGCCTGTGCAACATAGCGAGACCCTGTCTCTACAAAAAATTTTAAAAATTAGCTGGGTGTGGTGACACACGCCTGTAGTCCCAGATACTCATGAGGCTGAAATGGAAGATCACTTGAGTCCAGGAGTTCCAGGCTGCAGTGAG
Source organism: Hylobates moloch (assembly GCF_009828535.3). Taxonomy (NCBI): domain Eukaryota; kingdom Metazoa; phylum Chordata; class Mammalia; order Primates; family Hylobatidae; genus Hylobates; species Hylobates moloch. Next base: position 148,143,320 of record NW_026652281.1, read on the forward strand.
CTGTGATCACACCAGTGCATTCCAGCTTGGATGAGGCAGTAAGACCCTGTCTCAAAAAACAAAAACAAAAACAAAAGTGTAGCTAATAGTTAAATATATATGTAAATGATCACCTATTTATTAGGGTATAATTTAAAACATTAAAACCCTTAGAATATTTCTTAGACTGTATCAGAATTTTGCGGTATTTCCTATTTATTTTTGTATCCATTACTTGTTACCTGGTGTGTCACCATTTACTCTAATTATAAATTATCTTAGTTTATTTATAACAATTTTAAGTATTATATTTTTATACTAAATGTCTATTAGAAAAGGTCCATTTTAATTTTTAATCCAATTAAAATGTGATTTTTAAGTTTTAAAAATGGATAAGGAAGAGTCCTTTTAAAATACACACAGACACACACACAAAGACACACACAGACATATACACAGACAGACACATACACATATACACACACAGACAGACACACAGGCACACACAGACACACACAGACACATGTACACACACAGACACACACACAGGCACACACACAGAACCACACACAGACATACAAACACACAGACACACACATACACAAACACGGACACACAGACACACAAATGCACACACAGACACACACACATCTTAGCTTCTGAATATCTACCAAAAGTTAGAAGTTTTGAACTTTGTTCTTACATCCCTTTATTCAAGCTTACCCTACCATAACCATCAGTTTTGTCTTGATTGGTTATGAAACCTTATCAGTGAGTGAAATTCCAAAAATTAGTAAATATGTGGTTGTTAAGGTCCTGGAATGTATTTTCCTTTAAAAATAGACCCATAAACAGTGATACTGGTCAAGCATAGTATAATAGAATTTGCCTGAATTCTGTCCTCCCAAACAGGATACCAGAAATTGAGCAAGAAGTAATTCCCTTTCTCTCTTCGATTTAAATTTTGAAATAGACAAGTTAATCTTCGAAATTGTTGCTCTCATTCTTCATTCCTTGTTTTGATATCCTATTCAATCTTTCACCACCAAAGGGTGAAATCCCCTGTATCTCTTTTGTTCATCACCATCTAGATATACAGGAAAACACACACGTGTGTGCATTTGTGCAAATCTGCTTTCTTTCCAGTACCTTTCATCTGCCAGATGTCAACTGGAAAACATTCCAATTGAAGGATGTCATGCTATTGTATAAATGAATTCTCCTAGAAAGGATTGCCTTTCCTAAAGAAAATATTTATTAGTGCCAAATAATTCAAATGGTATAACAAAGTGAAGTGAAGAAATCAGTATGTGTTGAGGTAGCTGCTTGGATAGGGGTACCATCTTGTCTGGGAGTGTGCACCTATGCTAGTTTCCTCCTTTTTATTTTTTGCCTTTATTCTTCTGAATTTATATATTTCCTAAAAATTTCCAAATTGCTTTTCAGGAAGATTTTCAAGGCATTGGGAAAGTTATGAAGCCAGAGGGAGTGAAAACAGAATAGTAATTTATAAATAAAGTGATCATACATCCAGATTTGCCTAAGATTTCCCCAGCTCACACTTGTTGTCTTGGCAGATTGTTAGTTAATAGCTTCAGCTTTCATTCTCAAAAATGTCTCTGTTTGGATGATAAATTATATGATCACTTTGCATATGAACCACATGTTTCTAAAGAGGGTAATATAGTAATTCATAAATAAGTTTGTAAAGGCCAGGAAGTGAACCTTTCCCTTTGACTCTGTGGCTCTCAGTACCTGAGTAAAAGCCTTGTTTATAAGTGTCATGAACTAGTGATATATAAGCACGTTTAGATCTTTTTTGTGGAATAACTTGAAATTTGCATTAAGCTGATAAGTGCTCCAGTAGTGTAACTATAGTGAACAATAATTCATTGTATATTTTAAAATCACTAAACAAGTAGAATTGGAATACTCCTAACACAAATGGCAAATGCTTGAGGTAATGGATACCCCAATTACCCTGATGTTTATTACACACTGTATGCCTTTATCAAAACATCAAATGAACCCCATAAACATGTATACCTGTGATGTACCCATAATAATTGCAAATCTAGAAATTTTTTAAAAGAAAAGTGCTCATTGATGTATCTTCAAATTGTCCAAAATAAAAATGGGGAATTATCTAAACTTTCAAGCTTTGTCTGTGTATATGGATTTCTAAATTGTTTTGTGTAATTACTTATTATTCAGCCTTTTTCCTACTGTTGAGTACACATATGAAGCAGCAGATGGCATTCTTTCCCTGCAATTGTTATGTCTTCCTGTATGGTATGTTACTATAACAGTTATAGGAAAACACTTGAATAAGGAAATAGAAAAACATTTCATGATAGTATCTTCAATGGAGTACTACAACTTTAAGTGCAATCCAATGTTAAAATAATGTACTAGCTGCTGTTTCATGGTACTTGGATATATTCTGATTATTGGCAACTTGTATGTTTGTATTTGATACACAGTTTGGGGGAAAAGCGTTTAGAAAGTTCAGCCTAAACAAATTGTTTCATACATAGAATTTTCACTTTGGTGAAAAATAAGTAGCAGCTTTAATACCTTTTAAACACTAAACGTTGAAACATTTGAAATATTTCAGCATGCCAGATATATCATGTAGATTATAGGGGAAAGGTACCTGTGACCTTTAAGATTATATGTTGAAGCTTGATTGTTACAGAATAATGCTTAGTGACTTTAGGGATTTTTTTCTGTTAAGTGTTTTAAAGCTTTTCAGACTATTTCTGGGCTGCTTTTTGACTACCATATACTGAATAAATATATCATAATCAGTTTTCGTAATAGATAACAACAATTTGACCTAGTTAGGTTTTCCTTCTTGGTGAGTGGTTAGTGCTTATATTTCAAGTTAATGTGCATACTGCTAGATAGTTTTATTGTTCAGGGATTTGTTAATAGTCATGTCATACGCTCAATACATATATAATACATCAGTATTCAGATAGGCCTTTTTAAAAAAAAATAATTTCTCTATACCCCTTCCCACTTTTTTATCCTACAAGGTAATGTATATTAACTGTTTTTAAAAACACACATTTTATACTTGCTTAACAGAAAGTTGAGCAAAGCAGACTAAAGGCCTAATTATTTTATTTAAAAATGTCTTTGCTGTATAGGTAGATTTGCCAAATTCCACTTTTGAGAATGAATTCCATAAGTGCATTTAAGTGTTGGTGCAAGAGCATTAAGCACTAGACGAGGATGTTTGGGGCAGAAAAATCTAGTTAAAGTCTTTGCAGCCACTGCTAATTAAAATTATGGTGTAAGTTAGAGAAATACAGGAAGTAAATTGGAAAAATATGGGCTTAGATTTTTTTTAATACGCTGACTTTTACTATTTATTTATCACACCAAATATACCGTTATTTGACATCAAATGTTATGAGAATTATATTTTGTTATGTAATTATTTATATATACATTAAACACTTACTCTCTCCTTTGTGCCAAGCACTATGCTAGATCCTGGAAGAATTCAAAGATGACGATTTTTTGTGATTACTTAATAAAATATATGCTTACCCACAGAATATTTTTACTCTATTTTTTCCTCTCATTTTTTTCTACTTTTAATGATTATAAATTCTCAATCATTATAAAATTCAATATCTGTGGATAAATGCACAAAGTAAAACTCCACATGCATTCTGATATGAATGACACTTTTTGGATTGTTCTTGAGTAATTATAGTTTGATGATTGATTTCTTTTTTTAAATAAGAGAGAAGGTGATAATTTCATCTGGTAGAGAAAAGTTTTCTGTATTCCACTTATCTTTTAGTGTTTGATTTTTTTTTGGTGATTCTAGGAATAAAAATAATAAATGAAATACCATGTAGTATGTGACTAAATACCTAAATACCAAGTAGATGTACTTTGAAGAGTTGTCAGCACTAAAGAAGACTTTCAGTTTGAAAGAGGTTTAATTTACTAAATTTTATGACTTGAAAACCCAGTCCTCCATCAGTCTGTAATTTTTTTAATAGTCATTGGATCTTGTGGAAATCATCAACAAGGCAGTCTTCCTCCACAAATCAGAAGGCTAGGGCTACAAATATGCATATATTCCCTGATAAAAGATTTTCATAATTAAAATTTTATGCTACAGTTCATTATATATGTATTATACATACCTGACCTTTGCACTTATGTGATAGTTCTTGCTTCTGGAATAAGGATGGATGTTGTTGAACATTCAGAGACTCTGCCAGATACCTCTTACTGTTTATTATTTTCATACCAAATTATTGACTAGAAAAAAAAAATTAGCCAGGCATGGTGGCAATGCACCTATAGTCCTAGCTACCGGCAACCAGTTTGTAAGATGAAGATGGGAAGCCTTCCTTAGCGGAGTCTTGGGTAGAATTTGCTATCTTAAAAATACTCGAGTTGCTTAAAGTAAGATCATGTGTGAATACACGTCAGTAACTTTGGTATTTCAGTGATAAAGTCATAGGCAAACCCTCTACTAAGTTTTTACTAGAAATATGTTCACCTGTAATGGTGGTGCTAAAATTATCTTTATTATTTGTCAAAAATAGTTGTCAGTGAGAATCTCATATTACATACCTGGAAGTATTTTCTAATGCTTATAATTGATTTAAGTATCTTGCTTGAAGGGAATCAGGGTGAGATGTAATCTATCCTACTTGTGCTGTAGAAACGCTGAAGCTATTCAGTCCGTGTAAATAATCCATCCCACATCTTTGCTTCCTCTTCAGTGAATGCTTAACATCCATATATTATGATGGCTTGAGTATCATTTGGAAAGATAAGTCATAATAGCTGCAAGTTTGTAAATAAAAATGATTGAAATATTGCCAAAAGAATTTTAGATTTCAAGATAGTGATCCTTTAATGTCAAATGTTTCCTGCAAAACTGAATGAGGAATGTTGTGGATTATTTCATTTTTAATCATTTATTTCATGATTATTTAAAAGTTCCCTATATTAATTCATCACTTCTATACTAATATCTTATACTGTTTTGGTAGGATAAGTATAAGAAGATAATCATTGGATATTATTCCCAAAGCAAATTAGTATTTGGAGAATAGATACGTTTAGCCTGAGAGCTTGGTATTAAGTAGTTTAAACATCCTAATAATGTATTGGAGTATGTGTGTTTTTATATTTTTTCCTCAAATGTATACTGGTCTTTTCTAACTCATGTTCTTATCTAATATCCAGGAAGAAAAGTTAAGAAGTTAGGCTTATTGAAAAATATATATGACTGTTAAGCCAGGATTGCAGACTATCAACTTACATGTATACAGTATGATTACAAAGATGTAAAACAAACAATAAAAGCTAAAGTATTAGCAAAAGGACAGAAGAAATACGACAAAATATTTATTGTCTTTAGTACTAAAACAATGAGCATTTATTTTCTTGTTTTTTTATATTTTCACATTTTCCCTACTTGTTATATACATTTGGGAAAATCAGCAAAGTCCAAGTTAAAGTGCTTAACTATAATTGTCTAAGTTTGAATGGTATTGCCATTGTTCAGATGATACTTTTAAGTAACAGTTTAATTCATAGCATAGTTTGCAATTTATTGAATAAAAATTTTAAAATATGGTATCAATAATCTCCAATTATACTATATTGTCTTATAATTTTAGATTCTTCTACACATAAATGAATACAGTGTGTATTTATTAGATTCCCACTGACTTCAGCGAAAGCTGTGGCTTACTATATTTCTGCTTATTTTATCAAAGTAGCTACCTCTTGGTTATGTAATGTTAAGCGTCTTGCCAGCATGTGGCAGTAAACCAGATAAATATAAACTTTAGTAGTGTGGAATATAATAGTTTATTTTTATATTCCATCTGGTACATTTATTTTTTTCCTTCCTCTGAAAAGGCCAACAAATTTTTTCAGTTTAAACAAAGGATAAATGAGCATTCTGAATAAGGCTTCTTTAGTGTCCTAATGATTAATGATCACTGAACACTTTTGAAAGATTAGCATTTTTCAGAGCTGGTAAAAAAATATACTGTTTTATTTAATTATAAGAAAGTAAAGGCGCTTCACACTGACAGGTGGTGGAAATTAGCAGGCAGTTTTGAAATTGTGCTGTGCACGAGAAATTAGATCTCATTTTAATTCTGCTTTTCTCAACTAGCAAATGAGGTTAATGCCATACATATTCAGCTGATATGGATGAAGAAATTGATATAAAGTAGATCAACATAGCTACAGGGCTGGATTAATTTATAGGTAAAGAGGCAGTGATAAATGAAAGTAATGTAGTAGTGGTCACTAAACTCCTCTGCCATGAGGGATTCAATAGCGTTAGTTGCTCATTAAAGGCATTGTCGGGGTGCATCAAATAGAAATTTGAAAAGGAATAGCCAACTAACCCCTAATTATCAAAATACAGAAAATACTAATTATGCCTTAATTAGCTTTTCTTTTAATGTACTGAAATTTGTTACTTTTTGTGTGGCACAAATGGATAGTTATATCAACAATAAATAGGTTGTTTTAATAACTTTCTTTTACCTCTGGGAAAACTACACTCCAATTTTTAATATGCAATAATGCTCTCTAGCCTGTAGGAGATGAAAATTATTAAGTAGCTTTATTTTTTTGAAGATTTTACAGCAGCTTTGGGAAGAATTATTTCACCATGCATCAATTATTTTTAATTGAACTGAATATTTTTCAGATTGTACCAAATGCCTCTCATTTAAGTTTATCAGTTAGGATTTAAGAAAGCATCATAATGAGAACTGCATATAGACTCTGTTATTTGTTATAGTAAGACAATGATGATTATTTATTTTGAATTTTTAAAAAGCAACCCAATTGTTGCTTGTAAAGGTAGTCACCTTATTTATTTCGGGTAGTCAGGATGGAGAATTAGAGGCTATATATTCTAGAAACTTGGCTTATGATTCCTTTTCTTTCCTCAAATAAGGTAGTTATCAACAATCCAGTTAAGAAAGGATTCATCTGTTTAGCATAAAGATGTGGTGTTGCAGTGGGATGCAACTTGGCCTTTTCATCAGATAGACCTCCAGCCAGCTCTGGGCTTCAACTAGCTCTTACTACCCCTGGGAAATCTCGTTACTTTTTCTGAGTATCGGTTTCCTAACCTGTCAACAGAAGTGATACCTTTTACAGAAATTTGGGATGATTAAGTAAAATATGGCAAATGCCAAGCACACAATTTAGTACAGTACAGATGTTCAAAAAAACATAGCTGCTGTTATTGGTAAGAATAAGAAGAAAGGACTATTTTTAAAATTTTACCACTATTTAAATTTAATGGGAAAATTCTCTTTGAAAGAATTATGTGTAATCTTTAGAACATCTAATGTAATTCTAAATTTGTGTTGGAAACCAACCAATTTATCGCAGATTGATTTTTGGGGAAGAATTTGGAAACAGTTGGTCTTTGGAGCAAGTATTTATGGTGGTTATACATGTTGTCTCCTAATGCCAGGCAGAACTTGGAATTAAAACCAGACAGTTTGATTCTGAAGTCAAGACTCTAGAAAAAGACAAAAGTGTGACTTCTGATGAAATCTGTAATGAGTTCAAAAGCTGTGCTTCTCCCCTCAGTTGCTTTTGATGCTTGTGTTGCATTTGTGTTTCCATCCATTCCTCCTCTTTTGCTCTCCTCTGCTATCCTTTTTGGGGTAGTAGTCATGAAATAAACTGGCTATTAACTCTATCTGTGACACTAATTCTCTCCTTTGTTTTCCTTGCCAGTAAAATAAAATAATAATATTCATTGCTCTTTTTGGTAATTGAATCAGTGAATCAGTGTGTTATGCCAACATCCTTTCATTAGTTATGTTGCCTCTTTTGTCAAAAAATAATTTGAATAGGAAAGAGGAGAGAGCGGGAAAGACATTTCATAATTAATCAAGATATGAATACTGTACTACCTTAAAAAATAAGCATTTCCCAGGCTACTTAACAGAATTATGAATGCTAAATAAATACACTGTATGTGAAAGTAAGTTGTAAACTATAAAGCATTGTGCATGTCTCCATGGTACATGTCAAATCAGCATACTACCTTTCACCTGCTTACAAACTGACCAAAAAGAACAATTAAAGCAGTGATTCTGAAGAGAAGGAAAACGAATGCGTTTGTTTCTGTGGAGGGTGTAGGAGAGTGGGAGAGAATGTCAGAGAGGAAGAAAGGAGGTAAGATTTTTATGTATATCAAAGGGGATGGGGTTTTAAAAGGTTAGAAATGTTGAATTAGAGTAGTGGCCTCAAACCGAGGTCCCAGATTAGCAGTGTCAGTCCACCTGGAAACATTAAAAATGCAAATTCTCAAGCCCTACTCCACCTCTTCTGAATTAGAAGCTCTGAGGTAGGCCCAGCAAGCCCTTCACATAATTCTGATGCTCACAAAAATTTGAGAACTACTGAATTGTTATTTGAAGGCAGATGCTCTGCCTTGTTTCTTTTTTATCATCACAAGGAACTAGGTTCGTTTGTTTGGTAATATCCCCTCCCCCCTTTTAACCTGACTACCAGATCCTTTTATCTTATCCTGTGATCTAGAGAAGGGAAGGGGGGAAAAAGCCACTTGTCCATTATATGGTAAACATTGTGCTAAAATACTCTAGGGGGAGGTATAAGTCAATAGGATCTGTGTTCTCCTGTTCCAATAACTAAAATTTGTATGGTTATACACAGTTTTTATTTAAATTGTTTTAAATTTTCTCCTAATGACTTTTCAGAAAACTGCAATCGGACCAATGCCTTAGTTCTCAAATGTAACTATTCCCTGTTCCTGGCATTTTACATGTATTATATTGCTGGTTATCTGTAGACTGTAACTTTCTAAAATAAATATTTTTAAAGAAAAGTACTTGAGACACTGTACCAAGATTAGGTCAGCAGTCACACTTTGTTTCTAGAATTTTGGCTTTAGAATCAGATTGTTTGGATTTAACCGCCAGTTCTGTCTTAGACAAATAATGTAATATCTCTAAGCCATTCTTTCTTCATCTAGACAATGAGAATAATGGTACCTATGTTTTAGGAAAGTTTTGACATTAAATGAGAGTGTATATAAAATAGTTGGCACAGTGCCTGACATGTAAGTGCTTAATAAATACTAACTGTTGTAATGATGATGATAATGATAACCATTGCGTGGCTGTGACTTTTCTGGTTCAATTTAACCAATATACACTGTTTTTAGAGTTACAAAATGTTAGAGCCTTGAAGAGGCTACAGATGTAATTTAAATGAGCACTCTCCTAGCTGTTTTCTACATATCACAAGACTCTTGCAAATAGAATTTAACAAGTTAACAGCAATTTTTTTAAAAAAGGATTTTTTTTCCCAAAATAAATTTGGAAAAGCCAGTGTATTATCTCTCTGTTGGAAATTTATAATGCATATTGGCATATTAAACGCTTTAAGGAGCTCCTACCTTAAATGATCCTTAGCAGCTATCAAAATTACTTAACCATAGAAACCTTTTCTGTGGGAAATACCTACTTATGTTTTGCAAAATACAGTCTGGGAAATGCTATCTAGACCAGGCACTTTCTTTTATTAAGAAGCATCTCCCCGACCCCACTCCATAGAAATTGATGACTTGCCTTAGGTCATACAGCTGTAGACTCAGTTTGGAACTCAAGGCTTTTCCTGGTCCTGTTTCACTTGTTTATCTAATCAAGTTCGGATATAGAAAGGAAAATTATTTGAATTGGTAGAAAATTAGAGGTGGTTCTATTATGTAGAAGGAAAGAGGAATGAGAGATAATTCTAATATAGTACTGCTTATTTTTGCCTGATTGTGGGAGAATCCAAGATACTTGTTTAAAACACAGATCTTAGACTGCTGTAAATTTTAATTTGTAGGGATGAGGTAAGATTATCATTGCTGGATCATACGTGAAAAGGTCCAAGATTTTCAGAGTTTGACCTTTATAAATTGTGTCTTATGATTCTGAGTAACTAGATAATTGGTGTTAACTTTCTGTATTGGCAGAAAGATGATTAAATATGGACCAGATTCTATCCCAAGAAATGCTGATAAACCTCATTTCATGTACCTTTAGATCTTAAAGAATTTGGTTTACTTGCTTATTTGTTGTCTTTCTTTTCAATACCCTCTAGTAGCTAGTGCCTAATGCAATTATAGAAATCTGTCAATTAAGGTAGCTGTAAGGTCATTTAGAGCTATACATTTTAATCAACCTAACATTATCAACGAGTTTAAGCTCTCTTTTCATAAATGACTCATTATATTCACTTTTTACTTTTTGACCATGACATTGTTGGATTTATTCTAAAGGGATAGTATACCGATAATTTAAACTTAAATCTAGATCTTATGTCAGAAAACATCTAAGAATTTGTAACTGGTAAATGTTGATAATATTTAGAATAATAACATTGCCTTTATAACTGATACCTATTCAAGGCCTATAAAGACAGTAAGAATTCCCTATGAAATGAGAATTAGTTGTGGTATATATTCAGATGTCTGCTTTCAAATATTCATAATTAAACCAGCCAGTTGAAGAAAGTCAAACTGTATATTGCATTAATTAAATTATTAAAATTTTTATGATCTTATGTGGTGATTTTATGTGTTTCAGTTGAAACATTTCCAAGACATGTTGTATGCCTATCTTTAAGATCTTGACATTTATGGCCAAGCTACATACACATTTTTGCATTTAGCATGTTGTTTTTTACAAGGTGTCAACTAGCATGTATTTTCTACATATTAGGTTAAAGATGGGTTTGTGTGGTTTTTACTTTCAAAGTTGTAATACTATTATCTTTTGTTCTCCAATTTATTTTGTAACCTACTTTTCTTTCCTGTTTTGACTTCAGAGAAACCAAATCAAATAAAATTATAGTATGAAGGTCCTTAAAAATATTCATATCTGTTGACACAGTGTTTCATGTGTGGAAGTGCAGTCTGAATAAATAATTTGAAATACAGGCAAAGCTCTGTATACCAAGGTATTAATCCCAGTGATATTTAATAGAGTTGATGATTGATTAAATAGGTTATACAGCCATATGATGAAATATTAGGCAGATAATGAAATTTGTTTACTGAATCTAAAAAGTTTTGTACCCAATAGTCATTCAGGAGCAGGTTGTTCAGTTTCCATCATTAAAAAATCAGGAAACAACAGGTGCTGGAGAGGATGTGGAGAAATAGGAACACTTTTACACTGTTGGTGGGACTGTAAACTAATTCAACCGTTGTGGAAGTCAGTGTGGCAATTCCTCAGGGATCTAGAACTAGAAATACCATTTGACCCAGCCATCCCGTTACTGGGTATATACCCAAAGGACTATAAATCATGCTGCTATAAAGACACATGCACACGTATGTTTACTGTGGCACTATTCACAATAGCAAAGAGTTGGAACCAACCCAAATGTCCAACAACGATAGACTGGATTAAGAAAATGTGGCACATATACACCATGGAATACTATGCAGCCATAAAAAATGATGAGTTCATGTCCTTTGTAGGGACATGGATGAAACTGGAAACCATCATTCTCAGTAAACTATCGTAAGGACAAAAAACCAAACACCGCATGTTCTCACTCATAGGTGGGAATTGAACAATGAGAACTCATGGACACAGGAAGGGGAACATCACATTCCGGGGACTGTTGTGGGGTCGGGGGAGGGGGGAGGGACAGCATTAGGAGATATACCTAATGCTAAATGACGAGTTAATGGGTGCAGGAAATCAACATGGCACATGGATACATATGTAAGAAACCTGCACATTGTGCACATGTACCCTAAAACCTAAAGTATAAAAAAAAATAAATAAATAAAAAATAAAAAAAGTTTTGTTCTTTACCCCATTGTACTCCCTCTTTCTAGGCATAACCACTGTATCACTCTAGACATTTTCCTTTATGAAAAGTGTTTTACATGATATGATGTTTTGCATATAATCTTACATTTAAAAGGGAGAGGGTGAACAAATTATAAACATATAAATGTTTTTAAACATCACTAAAAAGATTGGAAGAAAATACATTAAAATGTTAATGCTGGTCACAGTGGCATGTGCCTTGTGGTTCCAGATACTTGGGAAACTGATGCAGGAGAATCCCATGAGGCCAGGATTTTCAGGCTGCAGTGTGCTATGATCACACATGAGAATAGCCACTGCACTTCAGCCTGGCAACATAGGAGAAATTGTCTCTTTTAAAAAAAAAAAGTTATTGCTCATCTCAGGGCCTGTTATATACCTTCAGTTACCCTCCATAGCCCCTCAAATAATTTTATTTTTAAGAAAAGCTCATGGAAAAACGGATAATCTTTCTACATCGAAAGGGCTAGAAATCTAAAAGTCTGAGAAAGAGAATGCCTGAGGGACCCTCTTCTCTCTCATTGTTATTAAGTGTTAGTTAAAATTGTTTTTTTTCCCTAAAAAGCAAGGCAATCAATGAAAAGATAAGTACAGTAGTAGACAATAATGTCAATGAAATAAAATGAGGAATGGAAAATTTTTTAATGGAAATTTGACTTGAAGTGATTGTCATAATACCTATAATGGACTTCAGAGGAAGCAAAAATAGTCTTCGTGAGATTGGTTGTCTTGATCATTTGAAATTGGGATTTGTTTTATCCATACTGTGTAAAATAGCTTTTCAGCCACTATACTAGGTGAATATGAAGAAAGTTTTCTGTTCTGGAGCATTTTGATTTCATAGTTACAATATGCCAAAAAGTTTTTGCAGATAAAAAGTCATAAAGACAGCATTCAGACCTAGGATGGTTGTACTCAAAAGCACTTGCTGTAGATGTACATGATGTTTAGCATTTTACTTTCTGGGCAAGATGTACTGCTTCAGTTTGGAAATAAAAAATGTATCTTAGGTTACATTGTCATCATTACTACTTTTCCTTTTGGAAAAGAATAATTTATCTTTCTCAACTACATGAAAGGGACAAACATTTCTCTGTGTTCCTACTCATTTTGCATTAGTTTCTATAAAATTGAAGTGGATTGCTAGCAAAGAGGGGGATCCCAATTACAGTTAAGTCCCCCAAACTGCATTTTGACTCCAAATCTTAAGTGTGATGTGTCTAGAAAGGTGATTAAACACATAAGAATCTTGAATGATATGGTTAAGCTTTGCGTCCCCACCCAAATCTCATTTTGAATCATAATCCTCATGTGTCAAAAGAGAGACCAGATGGAGGTAATTGGATCATGGGGGCAGTTTCTTCCCATGCCATTCTCATGATAGTGAGTGAGTTCTCACGAGATTTGATGGTTTTATGTGTTTGGTAGTTCCTCCTGCATTCATTCTCCCTCCTGCCGCCTTGTGAAGAAGTTGCATTGCTTCCCTTTCGCCTTCTACCATGATTGTAAGTTTCCTGAGGCTTCCCCAGCCATGCAGAACTGTGAGTCAATTAAACCTCTCTCCTTTCTAAATTACCCAGTCTTGGGCAGTTCCTTATAGCAGTGTAAGAATGGACTAATACACGGAGTGGGGGCACAGAGTTTGTTAAATCCAGAGTCCTGTATCCCTCAGAGATTCACATGCAATAAATCTGAGGTAGGACCCAGAAATCTGTATTTTAACAAGCACTTCTCATAATTTCGAGATAGATGATTGCTCAACTACTCTTGAAGAAACTGGTCCAAAAGTTCTTCCTCCCAGTCCACATAGTAAATGTACTACCAAGGATTGAGAGATTTCTTTATAAGTCCTCTGAGAAAGTCTCTCTAGCATGCTTGACATAGGTTGCTGTTTGCCTATTTGTCTTAGTTAAATACTACATACCCATTCTTGTATAATTCCAAACTGTTAGAAAAGCATATACTAACCCAGTATTTCTGTTTAAATTTAGCATGAACAGACTCACATCTATCATTAGGGAAATTTTGAAATCACTTGAAAAAAATGTTTCCTTTATATTGTGAATGGAAAAGAATACACAGTATTAAATAATATAATAAGATCTCAACTATATGACAATAGGAGGAACAAAAGCAGTATAAGGAAATGAACCAAAATGTTCATTTTCTTTAGTTCTCATGACACAGAGAATTTATTTTCCTCTACTTTTCTGTATTTTCCAGTATTATTTCTTATAAAAAGAAACATATTAATTTTAAAAATGCCCTTTTTCGGCCTGGCGTGGTGGCTCACACCTGTAATCCCAGCACTTTGGGAGGCTGAGGTGGGCAGATCACGTGAGGCCAGGGATTTGAGACCAGCCTGGCTAACATGGAGAAACCCCATCGCTACTGGAAAAAAAAAAACAGTTTTTCTGTCTTCACAGTTAACTTGATTATATAGATAAAGTCTAACAATTTCACATTACTTTTCTTTTATACTGTGAGGTCTGTGAAATGCATGTACATTTCTCATTGGAATATTTTATTGTTATGTGTGTAGATTTTTGAATATAGCATTTTGAACATAATGGTCACGTTGGAGCAATTGCCATTTCAGATCATTAGGAACACACTCAGGTCACTTTGATATGGAGCTATTTTGTAAAAGACATAGAAGCCATTTATAAACCTTGGTTTGCTTTTTAAAAATTTATTTCATTCTGAGGCTTATCCGTGTAAAATTACCAAAATGATTGTGGTTAGACTCTACATTGTCACAGTATTTAAATGTACACAATATGAAAAATGTATTTCCACTTAGAAATAATATCAGTACTAAAAGTAATAGGGCTTTGATAGCAATATTAATCCATCGTTAAGCCCTTCTCATTAAACAGTGTAATAGTCTTGTTGAAGTTTGTTAGGCATTTTAACCACTACTAATTAAAAATAGACCTACTGACTAGTCTGTTGTGCTGTGCTTTATTGTGTCGTGGATGTTCATTCAGGTACTTTTACTGTTGAGAAATCAAATCATCTATTACAGTTTCAATTACAAAATACGTATTAGAGGGATACAGTTCTTAGGGCTGTGATTTTTAATTTGTGTAATCTTTTTTTATTTTGGAAAGGAAAGTTCAGATTTTTTCTAGTAATTTTTCATTTGTGAGTATTGTTTTCTAGATACAGAAAATGTATCTAGATAGATGATCACATTTTAGGATATTTTGCTTGCGTGTTTTTATTTTATATTTATATACTATAATAGCATTGTATAGTTCAGAACAAGAAAATATCTTGATAAATCATCTGCTACTGTGAGGCAGTTAAAAAAATTTGAGGCTTACTGAAAATGTGTGACTTGTCCACTGTCTCATATTACTAGTATTAGAGAGAAAACTAGAATCTAGGCCTTTATTTTCCTGATGTAATGAATTTATCTAATTATTATTTATTTTCTTAAATCATTGCATTAATTCATTTTTCACAAGTAGAGCATATGTCAGTGTTTGCAGTAATTAAATTTTAAGTATATTTCTGTAATTGTAAATAAAATCCTGACATTTGTTACAGGATGGGGTTTTCTTTTATCATATTTTTATAATAAAAATTAAGCAGTTATAAAAATAAATAGCCTAGTTTTTCAATTGGTATAAGCTGGCTTTATTTTATACTGCTAATAAAGGCACATTATGTTCAAGCATTGCAATTATCACTGAAATGCATGTCCATTAACTGAAACATTAGGCTGAGTATATAATTACTGTCGAGAGCCAATATCTTTGTGAAGCTGTACCTATAATGCTATTAAACTATAAACAATGTTTGTAAACTAATATTTAAATAATTCAGAATTGATATAATCTTTTTGTAAACTTAAAAATGAATGCTATATACATTTACTTTGATTGTTTTTATGTGCTTAGAAAAATATGGGAATTCTCAAAGATAATTGAAATATGTGTCTTGAGATAGATGAATTTTTAATATAGTTGCTATAACCTAATACCTATTATTCTTTCTGAAGTCTTTTGTTCCATATTTTTTATTATGGTAAGAAATATACAACATAAAATTTACTATCTTAACCATTTTAAAGTATGCAGTTCAGTGATATTAAATACATTCATATTGTTGTGCAACCATCACCACCATTCATCTCCAGAAGTCTTTTCATCTGCAAAACTGAACCACTATACCCATTAAACAATAATTTCCATCCTCCCACCAGTCCTTGGCAACTACCGTTCTACTTATTGTCTCAGTGATTGTGACAACCTACGTACTTCATGTAAGTGGAATCACATGGTATTAGTGTGCTTGTGACTGGCTTATTTTACTTCACATAATGTCCTTAGGGTAGCTTATATTGTAGCAGACATCAGAATTTTTTTCTATTTTAAGACTGACTATTATTCCCTTGTATATGTATATCACATTTTGCTTATCCATTCATTCATAAGTATACACTTGGATTGCTTGTGTGTTTTAGCTATCATGAATAATGCTGCTGTGAATATGGGTATACAAATATCTCTTCGAGAGCCTGCTTTCAATTCTTTTGAAGTGGAATTGCTGCATCATGGGTAATTTTGTGTTTATTTTTTTTGAGGAACCTCCATGCTCTTTTCTACAGCAGTCGTACCGCTTAATATTTCCATCAGCATTGCACAAGGATTCCAGTTTCTCCACATCCTCACCAACACTTATTTTCTACTTTGTTTTACCGAAGTCTTTTATTCATACAAAATATGTATAAAGTCTGTTTACAAAAAAACTGATGTAGCATAGCTATAATCAAGCTTTTTGACTCGAAAGGTCTTTTGGGGCCTATCAATGCAAAATTGCTTTTAAATCTGAATATATTGACTATTGAAATCTACTGTCACGCGTGTCCGTGTCATGCGCGTCCATGTGAAGAGACCACCAAACAGGCTTTGTGTGAGCAACAAGGCTGTTTATTTCACCTGGGTGCAGGCAGACTGAGTCTGAAAAGAGAGTCAGCAAAGCATGGTGGGATTATCATTAGTTCTTACAGGTTTTGGGATAGGCAGTGGAGTTAGAAGCAATGTTTTGCAGGCAGGGGGTGGATCTCACAAAGTACATTCTCAAGGGTGGGGAGAATTACAAAGAACCTTCTTAAGGGTGGGGAAGATTACAAAGTACATTCATCCATTAGGGTGGGGCAGAAACGAATCACAATGGTGGAATGTCATCAGTTAAGGCTATTTTCACTTCTTTTGTGGATCTTCAGTTGCTTCAGGCCATCCAGATGTGTATGTGCAGGTCACGGGATATGATGGCTTGGCTTAGCTTAGGCTCAGAGGCCTGACATTCCTGTCTTCTTATATTAATAAGAAAAGCAAAGCAAAATAGTGGTGAAGTGTTGGAGCGGCGAAAAATTTTGGGGGTGGTATGGAGAGATAATGGGCACTGTTTCTCAGGGCTGCTTCGAGTGGGATTAGGGGCAGCATCAGAACCTACAATGGGAGAGATTCATCTGAAGAAAGATTTTGGGGTAAGGGGTGATATTGTGGGGTTGTTAGAAGGAGCATTTGTTGTATAGAATTATTGGTGATGGCCTGGATACGGTTTTGTATGAATTGAGAAACTAAAAGAAAGACACAAGGTCCGAATAAAAGAAGGAGAAAAATAGGTTTCATGCGCGTCCGTGTGAAGAGACCACCAAACAGGCTTTGTGTGAGCAATAAAGATTTTAATCACCTGGGTGCAGGCAGGCTGAGTCCAAAAAGAGAGTCAGCAAAGGGTGGTGGATTATCATTAGTTCTTATAGGTTTTGGGATAGGCAGTAGAGTTAGGAGCAATGTTTTGGGGGGCAGGGGGTGGATCTCTCAAAGTACATTCTCAAGGGTAGGGAGAATTACAAAGAACCTTCTTAAGGGTGGAGAGATTACAAAGTACCTTCTTAAGGGTGGGGGAGATTACAAAGTACATTGATCAGTTAGGGTGGGGCAGGAACAAATCACAATGGTGGAATGTCATCAGTTAAGGCTATTTTTACTTCTTTCGTGGATCTTCAGTTACTTCAGGCCATCTGGATGCATATATGCAAGTCACAGGGGATGCGATGGCTTGGCTTGGGCTCAGGGGCCTGACAATAGGTATAAAAGGACTAAGAATTGGGAGTACCCAGGACGTTCAATTAGAGAGTGTCCAAGGGGGTTCAACGTTATTGTTTGCTTGGTTGGCGACTTCCTAGGCTCTATCCAAGTTTTTAGGGTACACTTCAGAAGTTGGGCTGGTATCTGGAATGAGACTGGAGCCTAATAAAAAGGAGTGTCCATACAGGAGCTTAAATGGGCTATACCCTGTAGCATCTCGAGGACAGGATCTAATTCTGAGAAGGGCAAGAGGTAAAAGTACTGTCCAGTCCTTTTTAAGTTGGAGGCTGAGCTCGATGAGGTGTGTCTTTAAAAGACCATTAGTCCATTTTACCTTTCCTGAAGATTGAGATGGTAAGGGGTACGAAGTTTCCACTGAATACCAAGAGCCTGAGAAACTGCTTGGGTGCTTTGACTAATAATGGCCAGTCTGTTATTGGACTGTATAGAGGTGAGAAGGCCAAACTGAGGAATTATGTCTGACAAAAGGGAAGAAATGACCGCAGTGACCTTCTCAGACCCTGTGGGAAAGGCCTCTACCCATCCAGTGAAAGCGTCTACCGAGACCAAGAGGTATTTTAGTTTCCTGACTCGAGGCATGTGAGTAAAGTCAATTTGCCGGTCCTGGGCAGGGGCAAATCTTCGAGCTTGATGTGTAGGGAAGGGAGGGGGCCTGAACAATCCCTGAGGGGTAGTAGAATAGCAGATGGAACACTGAGAAGTGATTTCCTTAGGGATAGACTTCCACAATGGAAAGGAAATGAGAGGTTCTAAGAGGCAGGCTAGCAGCTTGTAACCTACATGGAAGAGGTTATGAAATGACGATAGAATAGCATGGGCCTGTGAGGCTGGAAGGAGATATTTTCCTTGGTCCAAGAACCATTTGCCTTGTGTGGGAAGAGATTGATAGGTGGAAGTTTCAGTGGGAGAGTAGGTGGGAGTGACCGATGAGAAGGAGAAAAACTGGCCATGAGGGACAGAAGTTGGAATGCTAGCTGCTTCTTCAGCTACCTTATCAGCATAAGCGTTGCCCTGAGCAATGGGATCTGATGCCTTTTGATGGCCCTTGCAGTGTATGACTCCAGCTTCCTTTGGAAGTAAAGCGGCCTTGAGGAGAGTTTTTATTAAAGAGGCATTAATGTTGGAGGACCCCTGTGTAGTGAGGAAACCTTTTTCAGCCTATATAGCAGCATGGTGGTGCAGGATATGGAAGGCATATTTAGAGTCAGTATAGATATTGACGCATAGTCCCTTTGCAAGAGTGAAGGCCTGAGTTAAGGCAATGAGTTCGGCTTGCTGAGACGTAGTGGAAGGGGGCAGAATGGTAGCCTCAACGATAGATGTGGAAGATACTATAGCATAGCCTGCCTTTGCTGGTGAGTGGCGATTAGGCCTGGTAGAACTGCCATGAGTAAACCAAGTGTGATCAGAGTGAGGAACAGGAAAGAAGGAAATATGGGGAAATGGAGTGAATGTCAGGTGTATCAGAGAGATACACTCATGGGGGTCAGGTGTGGTTTCAGGAATAATGTGGGAGGCCGAATTGAAGTCTAGGTCAGGAATAATGGTAACTGTGGGAGACTCAACAAAGAGTGAGTATAACTGAAGGAGCCAGGGAGCAGAAAGTATATGTGTCATGTGTGAGGAAGAAAATAGATTTTGGAAGTTATGAGAACTGTAGAGAGTGAGTTGAGCATAGTTTGTGATTTTGAGGGCCTCTAAAAGTATTAGGGCAATGGCAGCCACTGCACGGAGACATGATGGCCAGCCTAAAACAGTAAGGTCAAGTCGTTTGGTTAAAAAGGCTACAGGGTGCGGTCCTGGTCCTTGTGTAAGAATTCCGACTGCACAGCCCTGCACTTCGGCTATATGTAATGAAAAGGGTTGGGATGAGTCAGGGAGAGCTAGTGTGGGAGCAGTCTCTAAAGTTGTCTTCAAGGAACAGAAAGAGAAGTGGGGAAAGGATTTAGGATCTATGGAGTCAGCTAGGTTTCCTTTTGTGAGTTTATGTAATGGTTTTGTTCGGATGGCAAAACCGGGTATCCAAAGGCAAAAGTATCCAACCGTGCCCAGGAAGGAAAGGAGTTGTTGTTTTGTAGAAGGGATTGGGGTTGGAGAGATCAGTCAGACATGATCAGCAGGGAGAGCACGTGTGTTTTTATGAAGAATTATGCCTAGGTAGGTAATGGATGGAGAAGAAATTTGAGCTTTGGAGGGGGATACCCGATATCCCTTGGAGAAGAAATGTTGAAGGAGCAGGAGGAGAGTGTCTTGTTGAGAAGATTGAAAGGAGGGGCTACAAAGTAGAAGGTCATCAGTATATTGAAGAAGGTGAGAAGTGGAGGGGTGGAAAGAAAGTAAATCATGAGAAAGAGCTTGGCTGAAGTAATGAGGGCTGTCCCTGAAGCCTTGCAGCAGTACAGCCCAGGTAAGCTACTAGGACTGATGGGTGTCAGGGTCAGGCCAGGTAAAAGCAAAGAGAGGCTGAGATGAGGGGTGTAGGGGAATAGTGCAAAAAGCATCTTTAAGATCAAGAACGGAATAGTGAGTTGTGGAGGAAGATATTGAGGACAAAAGAGTGTACGGGTTGGGCACCACAGGGTGGATAGGCAAAACAATTTGGTTGATAAGGTACAGATACTGAACTAACCTGTAAGAGTTGTCCGGTTTTCGAATAGGTAAAATGAGAGAATTGTAAGGAGAGTTTATAGGTTTTAGAAGCCCATGCTGTAGCAGGCAAGTGATAACAGGCTTTAATCCCCTTAAAGCCTGTTTTGGGATGGGATACTGGCATTGAGCGGGGTAAGGGTGATTAGGTTTTAATGGGATAGTAATGGGCGTGTGATCGGTTGCCAGGGAGGGAGTGGAGATGTCCCATACTTGCGGGTTAAGGTAGGGGGATACAAGAGGAAGACACGAAGGAGGCTTTGGGTTGGGAAGAAGGTTGGCAATGAGATGTGGCTGTAGTCCAGGAATAATCAGGGAAGCAGATAATTTGGTTAAAATGTCTTGGTCTAATAAGGGAACTGGGCAGGTGGGGATAAAAAAGAGTACATAAAAGAATGTTGTCCCAGTTGGCACCAGATTGGGGGAGTTTTAAGGGGTTTTGAAGCTTGGCCATCAATACCCACCACAGTTATGGGGGCAAGGGAAACAGGCCTTTGAAAAGAAGGTAACGTGGAGTGGGTAGCCCCCGTATCGATTAAACAGGGGACAGACTTACCCTCCACTGTAAGAGTTACCTGAAGCTCAGCGTACATGATGGTCCAGGGGGCTTCCGAGGTGATGGGCAGCATCAGTCTTCAGCTGCTAAGCCGAGGAGATCTGGGAAGGAGTCAGTCAAGGAATGTTGGGTTTGGGCTCCAGGGGCTTTAGGAGCAGCAGCGATGTGAGTCGGACAGTCTGACCTCCAGTGGGGGCCCACACAGACAGGGCACGGCTTAGGAGGAATCCCAGGCTGCGGACATTCTGAGGCCTAGTGGCCAGGCTTTTGGCATTTGAAGCAAGGTCCATGAGGATGTTTTGAAGGAGCCCCTGCGAGCTGTGGCTTGGATGTTCTAAAATTCTTGTATGCTGGAGATGTGGTTGTGGGTTGTCTTACAGCGGAGGCAAGTAGCTGTAACTCAGAAATGCATTGCTGTCTGGCTACTTCCACTCTATTATTGTACACCTTGAAGGCAAGGTTGATTAATTCCTTTTGTGGGGTTTGAGGGCCAGATTCCAATTTTTGAAGCTTTTGTCTAATGTCAGGAGCTGACTGGGTGATAAAATGCATATTAAGAATAAGGCGGCCTTTATCGTGAAAATGGCCATACTGCCCAAGGTAATTTATAGATTCAGTGCGATCCCTATCCAGCTACCAATGACTTTCTTCACAGAATTGGAAAAAACTACTTTAAAGTTCATATGGAACCAAAAAAGAGCCCGCATTGCCAAGTCAATCCTAAGCCAAAAGAACAAACTGGAGGCATCATGCTACCTGACTTCAAACTATACTACAAGGCTACAGTAACCAAAACAGCGTGGTACTGGTACCAAAACAGAGATATAGGCCAATGGAACAGAACAGAGCCCTCAGAAATAATGCCGCATATCTACAACCATCTGATCTTTGACAAACCTGACAAAAACAAGAAATGGGGAAAGGATTCCCTATTTAATAAATGGTGCTGGGAAAACTGGCTAGCCATATGTAGAAAGCTGAAACTGGATCCCTTCCTTACACCTTATACAAAAATTAATTCAAGATGGATTAAAGACTTACATGTTAGACCTAAAACCATTAAAATCCTACAAGAAAACCTAGGCAATACCATTCAGGACATAGGCATGGGCAAGGACTTCATGTCTAAAACACCAAAAGCAATGGCAACGAAAGCCAAAATTGACAAATGGGACCTAATTAAAGAGCTTCTGCACAGCAAAAGAAACTACCATCAGAGTGAACAGGCAACCTAAAGAATGGGAGAAAATTTTTGCAACCTACTCATCTGACAAAGGGCTAATATCCAGAATCTACAAGGAACTCCAACAAATTTACAAGAAAAAAACAACCCCATCAAAAAGTGGGTGAAGGATATGAACAGACACTTCTCAAAAGAAGACATTTATGTAGCCAAAAAACACATGAAAAAATGCTCATCATCACTGGCCATCAGAGAAATACAATTCAAAACCACAGTGAGATATCATCTCACACCAGTTAGAATGGCGATCATTAAAAAGTCAGGAAACAACTGGTGCTGGAGAGGATGTGGAGAAAGAGGAACACTTTTACACTGTTGTTGGGACTGTAAACTAGTTCAACCATTGTGGAAGTCAGTGTGGCGATTCCTCAAGGATCTAGAACTAGAAATACCTTTTGACCCAGCCATCCCATTACTGGGTATATACCCAAAGGATTATAAAACATGCTGCTATAAAGACACATGCACACGTATGTTTATTGTGGCACTATTCACAATAGCAAAGACTTGGAACAAAGCCAAATGTCCAACAATGATAGACTGGATTAAGAAAATGTGGCACATATACACCATGGAATACTATGAAGCCATAAAAAATGATGAGTTCATGTCCTTTGTAGGGACATGGATGAAACTGGAAACCATCATTCTCAGCAGACTATCCCAAGGACAAAAAACCAAACACTCCATGTTCTCACTCATAGGTGGGAATTGAGCAATGAGAACACATGGACACAGGAAGGGGAACATCACACACCGGGGCCTGTTGTGGGGTTGGAGGAAGGGGGAGGGATAGCATTAGGAGATATACCTAATGTTAAATGACGAGTTAATGGGTGCAGCACACCAACATGGCACATGTATACATATGTAACAAATCTGCACATTGTGCACATGTACCCTAAAACTTTATAAAAATAAATAAAAAAGAATAAGGCGGCCTTCTGGCCCCTCTGGGTCTAGGGTGGTAAAGCATCTAAGGGTTGCTGCTAAGCAGTCCATGAACTGGGCTGGGTTTTCGTCTTTACCTTGGGTAGTTTCTTTAAGTTTGTCATAATTAACAGCTTTGTAAGCTGCCTTTTTAAGCCCTTCAACTAGGCAGGAAACCATGTAATCTCGCCTAGCTATAACTGGGGAATCTGCCTGATAGTTCCATTGGGGATCTTTTCGGGGAACTGCTCTAATGCCTTCTGGGAGGTCTGGCTCATGAAGCTGGTGGTTATCAGCATGAGATTGGGCTAGAGAAAAAAGTCTTTCCCGTTCATCTAGGGAGAGGGTAGAAGTTAGGATGACATTTAAGTCACTCCAGGTTAAACTGTAGGACAGAGTAAGATATCGGAATTGCTGTATATATTTAGTGGGGTCTGATGAGAAAGAGCCTAAACACTGGCTGATTTGGGAAAGGTCTGATAGAGAAAAAGGCACATGTACCCTGACTGTTCCTTCAGCTCCAGCCAACTCTCTAAGAGGAAATTGTCAGGCAGTGGGGGAGAGCTAGTTGCAGAAAGAAACTGTTAACCAGACCAGGTGTGGAGAGGGGAGGTAATAGAAGGGTTATAGGGTGGGGAAGCAGAGGCTGAAGAAGAGTTGGAGCCTGATTCAGCCTGGTGGGGAGCGACCTGAGGAGGAGCAGTCTGGGAAAGAAGTGAGAGGTCAGATGGGTCAGTAGAAAAGGAAGATTCACAAGACTCAGCGATGCTTGGGGTTGGGACTGAAGGGACAGGTGGGAGGGAAAGAAGGAGGATTTGGGATGAGTCGCATTGGGAACAGAGACTAGGGAGGGAACGAAGCGTGAAAAATGCCTGGACATAAGGCACCTCAGACCATTTGCCCATTTTTTGACAAAAATTATCTAGGTCTTGTAGGATGGAGAAATCAATAGTGTCGTTTTCTGGCTATTTAGAACCATTGTTGAGTTTGTATTGGGGCCAAGCAATGTTGCAGAAGAAAATAAGATGCTTAGATTTTAGGTCAGGTGAGAATTGAAGAGGTTTTAAATTCTTGAGAACACAGGCTAAGGGAGAAGAAGGAGGAATGGAGGGTAGAAGGTTGCCCATAGTGAAGGAGGCAAGTTTAAAGAGAAGGGTAGACACGGAGAAGGGGGTGGGGAGCAACCCTGGGCTGCAGTGTGGGTGAGCAGCCAAAGCAGGCATCCCCGCAATTGACTTGCCACCAAGGGAATGTGGGTAAATGACCAAGGCAGGAGTCCCTGCGGTGATCAGACACCAATGGAATGTGGGTGAATAATCAGGCAGGCATCCCCACAATGATTAAACACCAAGGGAAGACTGTCTTCCTGAGTCTGTGACCGGTGCCCGGGTTTTGGGTCCACGGGTAAAATGTGTCTCCTTTGTCTCTACTAGAGAGGAAAAAGAACTGGAATTGGAAGGACAGGGAGATTGAAGGGTAGCGAGAGAGGCTGGAGAAGAGAGTGAAAAGACCGCTTACCCGATTTGAAATTGGTGAGATGTTCCTTGGGCTGGTTGGTCTGAGGACCTGAGGTCGTAGGTGGATCTCTTCACGGAGTGAGGGTGAGGACAGGGGACTGGTCTCCCAAAGGAGTCCCTCTGACCCAGGTCTTCGGCACCAAATGTCACGCACGTCCATGTGAAGAGACCACCAAACAGGCTTTGTGTGAGCAACAAGGCTGTTTATTTCACCTGGGTGCAGGTGGGCTGAGTCTGAAAAGAGAGTCAGCAAAGCGTGGTGGGATTATCATTAATTCTTACAGGTTTTGGGATAGGCGGTGGAGTTAGGAGCAATGTTTTGCGGGCAGGGGGTGGATCTCACAAAGTACATTCTCAAGGGTAGGGAGAATTACAAAGAACCTTCTTAAGGGGGGGGAAGATTACAAAATACATTCATCAGTTAGAGTGGGGCAGAAACAAATCACAATGGTGGAATGTCATCAGTTAAGGCTATTTTCATTTCTTTTGTGGATCTTCAGTTGCTTCAGGCCATCTGGATGTATACGTGCAGGTCACAGGGGATATGATGGCTTAGACTGGGCTCAGAGGCCTGACATACTGGCCTTGTATTTTCAATTAAATGTACCACCTTTCTTTACTGTTACCACATTTGTAGGGGTGTTTCGATGACTATTAAATATAGATGCTTCCCAATTTTCTACAGTGCTCCTTTTCAATTTGTATAATTTACATGTTATTATATGGCATTACTTATTTATTTGGCACTACTAAATGTTCATTTCAATGCCATGGCTTGGGCCTGTATCTCCAAGCCATTTAATGAGGAAGACAGAGTCAAGAGACTTCCTGCCTCATTTTGTCCCTGCCACTAAGGCTGCACCTACCTTGTAGTGGAAATCATTTTGGCTTTGAAATCTGAACTTTATTTCAGTGCCATTCTTTATCACTTAGTAGGTTTGTGACAGTTAAGCAATTTACCTAACTTTTCTGCATGTCAGTTTCCCTAAATAAAACACTGCTGGATTGTTTGAGGGTTAGAAATAATAAATATAAAGAGTGTCAAACAATATTGGTGTTCTCTAAATCATAGCTATTAACATTGCTTTACTTGTAACTTTGGGTAAGTTGCTTATAATCTAAATCTTAGATTTACTTCATGTAAAATGAAAGGATTGAATTGGATTAGGATAAATGGGTCTTAGGACCCTTGAGATAATATATAGATATTTTTATTTTGTACACTTTTGTGAGATTTGTAGTGTTCATCAGATTCATAAAGTGATTTGTAAATCCCCCCAATAAAAGGGTAAATTCTAAACTAGGTGATCTCCAAGTTTTTATGAAAAAATTTTCTACCTATAGGCTACATAGTCAACCTCAGTGTGAATGAGGTTAGGGAAATTATTTTTGAAAAATTTTTTAAGTCAGGACCTCAGAATGTAAATGTTTGTTGCTGTTAAAAGTAATTATTATAGTCTTCTAGCTTTTGGTAACTGATGGAAACACTTGTATCAAATAACCATCTTGCTGATAACAATTATAACCTCTGGACAAAACATTTAAAAAAAAGAAACACTGTTTGAAGGCACTGGAGAGTGACCAGAAGTAGGTAGGAATTGGAGGTAAGATGCACCTTTATGGAAAGGAACCAAACTGGTTGAGGTCTACATTTATCTGACTTATTCTTTAAATAAATGCACAAGTTTATGCAGTATATGGGAATACAGCTCAAGCAGAAATCAGCCCTCTTTTTGATGAGTTAGAGGATGATATTTAGGGCAATGAGAGCAGGTGAAAAATTGAGAGTGATCCCAGAAAGGAAGGAGCCACAAAGTGAGGGAACCCCAAAATTTGTATGCAAGTTTCTCCCACATCCATGTGGGACAAGATTCCAGGAAACCCAGAGGCAGTGAAGGAACAGTAGGCAGAAAGCTTAAAAAATTTAAAAAAAAGAATTGGGAAATAAAACAAGCTTCTTGATTTAAAAAAAAAAAATTAAAGAGAGATCTTGGCAGTTGCTGGAGATGGACTTTAGAGTTCCTGCCCTGCTAAAATAGAGGAACTTGGTAAATGCCTCAGGCTTGCTACTGAAAACCTGAAGTGGCCACACACAGTATGGATCTTATCCTGTGATTAAGAGCTTCACGATAAAACCAAAGCCAACCTGAAATAGCTATCAACATCTTCTAACCTTTAAGTAAGCCCTGACAAGGTTAAGGTGATCCCCCATTAATTCGGTTGTCTGCAAGAATAAAATTTATTATTTTGTGGAGGAAGCTAATACAATACAGAGTTGCAAGATTATATGAAGTGCCCAGCCAGAAGTTAATAGACAAGTGAGGAAACAAGGAAAGGCAACTCACTGGAAAAAAATCTGCAGAAAGAGACCAGCAGTTCACTCAGATGCTGGATTACTACTAGACAGGGACCTTAACTATAATAAATATGCTAAAAAATCTAAGGAGGACAAAATGAGGAAACTCCCCTATCCCCCACAAAAAAACAATATCAGGAATGAAGGGGGGACATCAGTATAGATCCTATAGATGTTAAAAGGATTATTAGGGAACTTTATGAATAAGTTTATACCAGTAAATTTGACAACTTAGAGAAAAATGACAAAATCTTTTAAAAACAGAACTTATCAAAACTAGTAAGAGAAGAAATGGAAACTTGTAAGCTGGTTTACATTTTAATAAAAGGAATTGTAATATGTAATTTAAAATCTTCATACAAAGGAAGTTGCAGGCCCACAGGATTTCCCTGACGAATTCTATCAAACATTGGAGGAAAAAATAATACCACTCTTACATAAACATTCAGAAAAAAGAGGAAGAGAAGAACTTCCCAGTTTCTTTTATGAGTCTAATCTAACCAGTACAAAAACCTGACAAGGGCATTTCCAAAAAAGATTGCAGACTAACATTTCTCATGAGCACAGATACAAAAATTCCCAATAATTTTAAACTTTACCCAAATTATTAGGTTTCAAAGAGAATTCATTAGTTTTTAAGATTAATTCAACTAACAGTAGATATTGTACTGCTTGTATTTGTTTAGTTTGCCATCACATAAGAATGTGAATAAATATTGATGTTATTATCCAATTTGTTATCAGAAATGGCCAGGTATCATATGAGGATAACCAATTAGTATGGTTTTTGGCCTATATAGTCTCCCTTAGTACTTGTATAATGGGTAGTTATTCGTTCTGTTCTTTTCTTTATATGTGTTTAAAAGGAATTTAATTTTAACCCATTTTTCATGATAATTATGGAAAATTATTTTTTCCAGTGATGTATTTTGGAAACTTTCAAACCCACAGAAGACTTAATAATTTAACAAATACCTTCATGCTGTGCATTTTGCCACATTTGTTTTACCTCTCTCTTTCTACGTCTATATATACATTTGTGCATACATATGATATATAACCTTTTTTTGGTAAACCATTTGAAATTAAGTTACATAACATCATGAGAGTTAACCCCTAGTATTTTTTATATACCTCCTGAGAACAAGAATATTCTCATACACAAACTCAATACTATTATTACACTCAAATGTTGTAATAAGAATATTATTTAATACATAGTTCCTAGTTGTTTCTCTTGTTTGTCCCAGTAATGTCCTATATAACTTTTTAAAAAAATGTCTGAACCAGACATGCGTTGGATTTAATGTCTCTTTAATCTAAAATCGTTTTGCTACCTTTTATGTTTTTTCATGATTTTAACATTTTTGAAAAGTCCAAGCCACTGTTGTGTAGAAAGTCTTACTATTTGAGCTATTTTGGTTATTGCCTCAGTAATAGATTTGTTTAAACAGTATTTGCCAAGAATACTGTGTAGCTGAGGAAAGTAATTCTTACTAATATTTTTGCAAAAAGAGCACCTCAGAGCAATGAACTATGGAGCATAAGGCAAAATGACAGAAACAGCAACCTTAAATTCATATAGTTATCCTGGAGATACTGATTCTGCATTGCGGTGTCATTGCTTGCTTTTCATTTAGCTGGTCTTACATGAAGGAAATGAACTAATATTTAGTATTTATCCAAGGTAAAATTCTATAGCTGTTTTTGAATTGCCAGTCTTTTGAGTTTACATAAGCCCTTGCTGAAAACGAAAAATCTGCTGCCTGGAATCTATGTATTATAGTTATTGTACATTTCCTAGGATTCTTTTGAGAAAACTAATTTTGATCAAGATTCTTACTCTTTACTGAGAAGAATCATTGGGCAAAGTATCTCTTCATCTTTTAAGAAGTTTGCTTCTCATAAGTTAAAGTAGAAATTGTTAAGTAGTCAATTGAAACATTTTCAGTGGTCAGACCCAAAGAGAAAGTAGTAACAGTATATTTCCTGTTTAAGTCATTATTTGCTGTTCCTTTTTCAGTTGCCTCATAATGTTCATGACAGTTTTAATAGGTAGAAATAATTACTTTCTAACTTGGACTTTTTCTACAAGCTGAATATTTTCTTTTAGTTGAGAAGTTTAAAGTATACTTTTAAAAACAAATGTGTATGGTTGCTTGCAGATATGATCAAATCACAGAATAGTTACATTTTAATTCCTTCCATCATACATTTTAATTTCTCCTGTCGTGTTAAGATAGTCTGTATAGCTTCATCGTTCATCTGTCAGCTTTTCAGTTAACCCAAATAAGGAAACAGTCAGTTTTTGAAAGATGTTTAGAAGCTTTGAACGTCTATTTTGACTTTAGAGTTAAATCTCAGAATATATATTCCATTGAGTGTATGTGTACGTTCAGCTTAGAACTGCCTTACACTGCTGCAATAATACTGATGCACAATCATTTAGTTGATACTGCTTACAGTTCCTTATGAACTTGCTCAGAGCAGTTCCCAGAACTCAGGGATAATCTCAACATTCATCACCCACCATATAGCCCGAACTGCTGCTTTCAGCCCTACTCCCAGCCTTCATGGAGCATCAGACTGAAGCAGAGCTCTCAACTATTGGACTTCTGACTATGGCCCAACCGACTTTCCTATTGAGAAACCACATAGCCCTCTTATTGGTTACTACCTCATCTTTTTTTCTTGTTCATAACTAGTCTTCTTAGAAATGTTGTCTGTACCACTTGTCTCCATGCCCTCATCACTTGCTCATTTCTCAGCCTGTTCTAGATTTTTTTTTAACATATTAGTATCAGGTTGTTGCAGCACTATTAGTTGAAAAGGCTATCTTTTCTTCTATTTAATTATCTTGGCCTTTTTTGAGGAAATCAGTTAATTATATATGTGTAGATCTTTTTCTGAACTCTATTTTGTCCCATTGATCTTTAAGCCTATCCTATCCCAATATTTGGATTACTGTAGCTTCTAATAAGTCTTGAAGTCAGATAGTGTTCAAACTTCCAAATTTGATATTCTTTTTTAAAAATGGCTTTGGCTATTTTAGTTTTGTGCCTCTCCATGCAAATTTTAGAATTAACACATACATTTCTACAAAAAATAGAAGAGTATGTTTATTGGAATTGCACTGAACTTTAAAGATCAATTTGTCTTAAAATTTGACATTTTAAGAATATTGAGGGTTTTTGTATTCTTCCTGATTCTCTTTGTACTTGGTTCTCTCAGTTGTTGAGACAGAAGTCTTAAAGTGTCTCTTACCTTCTCACACTTCTATACAGTTTCGCTTTATATATTTTGAAACTCTGTTGTTAAGTCCACAGATTTTTATATCCTTGATGAATTTACCTCTTTATTATTTTGAAAAGACCCTCTTTATTCATGCTAATATTCTTTGCTCCAAAATCTACTTTGTTTGGTATTAATATAGCAACTTCTATTTTCTTTTGATTAATGTTGGCATGGTGTATCTTTTTTTCATTTTTTTATCTTTATTTGTCTTTATATAAATAGGGTGGTAGGCAGCATATGATTCAGCCTTCTTTCTTTCTTTATCCTAGATGAAAATCTCTGCCTTTTAATTGAGCTGTATAGACCGTTTACATCTACTGCAATTATTAGTATGCTTGGAATTAATCTATTGTGTCCCTTTTTGTCTGTTTTATTCAATGGATTTTTGCCTTTCTTTAGATTGAAGATTTAGTATTTCATTTATCTCCCTTTTTGAACTTACTAGCTATAACTATTTTATTATTTTGGTAGTTATGCTTTAGGGTTTATAGTATACATCCTTAATTATCACTGTCCCCTTTAAAATGATACTATACCATTTTACTTATCAAAAAATAACCTTCCAGCAGTGTACTTCCATTTCCTCCCTGGCTGACCTTGTTCTATTGTCATATATTTTACTTATATATACATTATAAGCCTCCTAATACTGTGGTATTACTTTTGCTTTAAGAAGTTAATTACCTTCTGAAGAGATTTAAATAATAAGAAAATAGGTATTTTACTCAGATAGTTACCATTTCCAGTTTTCATTCCTTTTGTGCAGATCCAAAGTTTCATGTGGTATCATTTTCTTTCTTTCTGAAGGGTTTCTTATAAAATGTCATGTATTAGAGAAATCTTAATGACAGATTCTTTCAGCTTTCATATGTCTGGAAAAACATTTATTTTGCCTACTGTTTTGGAAGATGTTAACATTGGTATATAATTCTAGGTTGACAGTTTTTTTCCCCTTTCAATACATTAAAGAAGTTGTGTCATTGTCTACTCACTTGTATTTTTTATGATGAGAAATCTGCTGTAATCCTGCTCTCTATTTCACTGTATGTAATTTACCTTTTTACTTGGCCTGCTTTTAAAATTTTTTCCTTCTTACTGGATTTAAGCAATTTGATTATTGTGTGCCTTGGTTGTTTTCTTATATTTCTTGTGCTTGGAGTTGAGCTTCTTGAATCTGTAAATTTTGAGTTTCATTTGTAAAATTTGGAAAACTTTTAGCTTTTATTTCTTCAAATATTTTTTCTGTTCCTCCCCCTTCACTTTCTTGAAGACTGCAGTTATGCATTTATTAGACCACTTGAAGTTGCCGAACAGCTTGCTGATGTCTTTATTTCTGTATGTACTTTACCTTGGATAATTTCTATTGCTGTTGATAAGTTTACTAATACTTTCCTCCACAATGTCTCATCTCTTATTAATCATATCCAGTCTATTTTTTAAAATTTCAGACATTGTGTTTTCTTCTCAGGCAGTCTGGTTTGAGCTGTTTTATATTTTCTACGTCTCTAAATATATTTTCTAACTTTTTGAACATATGAAATACATGTTATATTGGTTTTAGTGTCTTTGTCTAATAATTTAATAATCTGTAAATTTTTCTTCTTTGCATGCCTAGTAATTTTTATATTGGATTGCAGACATATTTTTTTGTATTCCTATAAATATTTTTGAGTTTTATTCTGGGAAACAATTAAATTACTTGGAAACAGTGTGTTTCTTTCAGATCTTGCTTTTAAACTTCATTATGCAAAACGAGAAAAGCACATAGTCTAGGACTAATTTTTCTCCTATGCTGAAACAAAATCTTTCTTAGTACTTGATGCACCATGAATTAGAAGGTTTTCTGTATCTGTTGATATAGAGATTATTTCTGGCCTTGTATGAACCCTAGATACTATTCTGTCTAATCCTTCTGATGGTTTTCTTTCCCTCTGTAACATTGGATGCATGATATCTCACATGCATGTGTTGATTGATCCCCTTCACATCTCTAGACTTCTCATTGGAGCTCTCTCCTCTCCAGGACTCTTTGCAAACTCTAGCTACTTTGACCTCTGGACTTCCCTTTCCATCTCCTCAACTTAAAAAGAGTCTGCTGGATTCCACTAAGGTTCTGCTTTTCTGGGGCAATCTGCTTTTCTGGCTCACCCTTGTGTCCTTTTTCTTAGGGGATCACTGTTTTTCGTTTTTCTTTTTCTTGACTCCAATGTCTTGAAGGTGGTTGTTTCATACGTTTAAAGTGTCTAGTTTTTTTAGTTGTTTTAGGCAAGAGGGTCAATACTCCCTGTTACTCCATATTGGCACAAGTTTTAAATTTTTTTGGAAAATTTTTGAAAATTTCTATAAGTGAAAAAGCTATTCTTAGCTTACAGACCATAAAGACATAAGTGAGAGGCTGAGTTTTGCCTGTAATCTGTAGTTTGCTGACTTCTCTTTAGACCATTTTTCTTTAATATGATTATCAATATGGCTACCACCTTGCCATTTGTTTTCTATTTATCCCATCTGTTTTTTGTTCTTTTTTTCTTTTTTTATCATATATATATATATTTTTTTATTATACTTTAAGTTCTAGGGTACATGTGCACAACGTGCAGGTTTTTTACATATGTATACGTGTGCCGTGTTGGTGTGCTGCACCCATTAACTCGTCATTTACATTAGGTATTGTTTTTTGTTCTTTTTAATTGAGTATTTTTTATTATTCCATTTTATCTTCACTATTGGCTTATTAGTTGTACCTCTGTTTTATTTGTTATTTGTTTCCCTGTGATTTATAATATGCATTTTTTTCTTTATGTCTTCTTTAAAAAAAAAAAAAGTGGGATACACGTGCAGAATGTGCAGGTTTGTTACGTAGGTATACGTGTGCCATGGTGGTTTGCTGCACCTATTGACCCGTCCTTTAAGTTCCCTCCCCTTGCCCTCCACCCCCCAACAGGCCCTGGCATGTGTTGTTCCCCTCTATGTGTCCATATGTTCTCATTGTTCAACTCCCATTTATGTGTGAGAACATTCAGTGTTTGGTTTTCTGTTCCTGTGTTAGTTTGCTGGAGGATGATGGCTTCCAGCATCATCCCATGTCCCAGAAAAGGACATTATCTCATTCCTTATTATGGCTGCATAGTATTCCGTGGTGTATATGTACCACATTTTCTTTATCCAGTCTATCATTGATGGGCATTTAAGTTGGTTCTGTGTCTTTGCTGTTGTAAATAGTGCTGCAGTAAACGTGTGTGTGTGTGTCTTTATAGTAGAATGATTTATATTCCTTTGGATATATACCCAGTAATGGGATTGCCGGGTTAAATGGTATTTCTGGTTCTAGATCCTTGAGAAATTGCCACACTGTCTTCCAAAACGGTTGAACTAATTTACATTCCCACCAACAGCATAAAAGCATTCCTGTTTCTCCACACCCTCGCCAGCATCTATTGTTTCTTGACTTTTTAATAATCACCATTCTGGCTGGTGTGTTATGGTATCTCATTGCAAATTTGATGTGCATTTCTCTGATGATCAGTGATGTTGTTTTTTTCCGTATGTTTGCTGGCTGGATAAATGTCTTCTTTTGAGAAGTGTCTGTTCATATCCTATGCCTACTTTTTGATGGGGTTGTATGTTGTTTTCTTGTAAATTTGTTTAAGTTCTTTATAAATTCTGAATATTAGACCTTTGTCAGATGGATAGAATGCAAAAATTTTCTCCCATCTATAGGTTGCCTGTTCACTCTGATGATAGTTTCTTTTGCTGTGCAGAAGCTCTTTATTTTAATTAGATCCCATTTATCAATTTTGGTTTTTGTTTCAATTGCTTTTGGCATTTTTGTCATGACGTCTTTGCCCATGCCTATATCCTGAATGGTGTTGGTTAGGTTTTCTTCTAGGGTTTTTATGGTTTCGGTTTTTACATTTAAGTCTTTAATCCATCTTGAGTTAATTTTTGTGTAAGGTGTAAGAAAGGGGTCTGGTTTCAGTTTTCTGCATATGGCTAGCCAGTTTTCCCAGCACCATTTATTGAATAGGAGATCCTTTCCCCATTGCTTGTTTTTTTTCAGGTTCGTTGAAGAACAGATGGATGTAGATTTATGGTGGTATTTCTGAGGTCTCTGTTCTGTTCCATTGGTCTGTATGTCTGTTTTGGTACCAGTACCATGTTGTTTTGGTTGCTGTAGCCATGTAGTATAGTTTGAAGTCAGGTCGTGTGATGCCTCCAGCTTTGTTCTTTTTGCTTAAGGTTGTCTTGGCTATATGGGCTCTTTTTTGGTTCTATATGAAATTTAAAGTAGTTCTTTTTCTAATACTGTGAAAAATGTCAATGATAGTTTGATAGGAATAGCACTGAATCTATAAATTACTTTGGGCAGTATGGCCATTTTCACAATATTGATTCTTCCTATCCATGAAGATGGAATGTTTTTCCATTTGTTTGGGTCCTCTCTTATTTCCTTGAGCAGTTGTTTGTAGTTCTCCTTGGAGAGGTCCTTACATTCCTTGTTAGCTGTATTTGTAGGTATTTTATTTTCTTTGTAGCAGTTGTGAATGGGAGTTCATTCATGATTTGGCTCTCTCCTAGTCTATTGTTGGTGTAAAGGAATGCCTGTGATTTTTGCGCATTGATTTTGTATTGTGAGACTTTGCTGAAGTTCCTTATCTGTTTAAGGAGTTTCGGGGCTGAGATGATGGGGTTTTCTAAATATAAAATCATGTCATCTGCAAACAGAGACAATTTGACTTCCTTTCTTCCTATTTGAATACCCTTTATTTCTCTCTCTTGCCTGGTTGCCCTGGCCAGAACTTCCAATACTACATTGAATAGGAGTGGTGAGAGAGGGTATCCTTGTCTTGTGCCAGTTTTCAAAGGGAATGCTTCCAGCTTTTGTCCATTCAGTATGACATTGACTGTGGGTTTGTCATAAATAGCTCTTATTATTTTGAGATATGTTCCATCAGTGCCTAGTTTATTGAGAGTTTTTAACATGAAGGGATGTTGAATTTTATCAAAGTTCTTTTCTGCATCTATTGAGATAATCATGTGGTTTTTGTCTTTGTTTCTGTTTATGTGGTAGATTACATTTATTGATTTATGTATGTGGAACCAGCCTTGTATCCGAGGGATGAAGCTGACTTGATCATGGTGGATAAGTTTTTTGATGTGCTGCTGGATTCAGTTTGCCAGTATTTTATGGAGAATTTTTGCATCGATGTTCATCAGAGATATTGGCCTGAAATTTTCTTTTTATGTCATGTCTCTTCCCGGCTTTGGTATCAGGATGATGCTGGCTGTATAAAATAAGTTAGGAAGGAGTCCCTCCTTTTCAATTTTTTGGAATAGTTTCAGAAGGAATGGTGCCAGCTCCTTTTTGTACCTCTGGTAGAATTCAACTGTGAATCCGTCTGGTTCTGGGCTTTTTTGTTGTTGTTGTTGGTAGGCTATGAATTACTGCCTCAATTTTGGAGCTTGTTATTGGTCTATTCAGGGATTTGACTTATTCCTGGTTTAGTCTTGGGAGGGTGTATGTGTCCAGGAATTTATCCATTTCTTCTAGATTCTCTAGTTTATTTGTGTAGAGGTGTTTATAGTATTCTCTG
Organism: Hylobates moloch; assembly: GCF_009828535.3. Taxonomy (NCBI): domain Eukaryota; kingdom Metazoa; phylum Chordata; class Mammalia; order Primates; family Hylobatidae; genus Hylobates; species Hylobates moloch. The sequence continues at coordinate 148,179,451 of NW_026652281.1, forward strand.
ATGGTAGTTTGAATTTCTGTGGGGTCAGTGGTGATATCCCCTTATCATTTGTTATTGTGTCTATTTGATTCTTCTCTCTTTTCTTCTTTATTAGTCTAGCTAGAGGTGTATCTATTTTGTTAATTTCTTTTTTTTTAAACCAGGTCCTGGATTCATTGATTTTTTTGAAGAGGTTTTTGTGTCTTGATCTCCTTCAGTTCTTCAATTCAGTTCTTCTCCGGTCTTAATTATTTCTTGTCTTCTGCTAGCTTTCAGATTAGTTTGCTCTTTCCTCTCTAGCTCTTTTAATTATGATATTAGGGTGCCGATTTGAGATCTTTCTAGCTTTCTGATATGGGCATTTAGTGCTATAAATTTCCCTCTCAACATTGCTTTAGCTGCATCCCAGAGATTCTAGTACGTTGTCTCTTTGTTCTCATTGGTTTCAAAGAACTTGATTTCTGCCTTAATTTCAGTGTTTACTGAGGAGTTATTCAGGAGCAGGTTGTTCAGTTTCCATGTAATTGTGTGGTTTTGAGGGAATTTCATAATCCTGAATTCTAATTTGATTGCACTGTGGCCTGAGAGACTGTTATAATTTCCATTCTTTTGCATTTGCTGAGAAGTGTTTCACTTCCAATTATGTGATTGATTTTAGAGTAAGTGCCATGTGGCACTGAGAAGGATGTATATCCTGTTGATTTGGGGTGGAGAGTTCTGTGGATGTCTATTAGGTCCACTTGATCCTGAGCTGAGTTCAAGTCCTGAATATCCCTGTTAATTTTCTGTCTTGTTGATCTGTCTAAAATTGACAGTGGGGTGTTAAAGTCTCCTGTTATTATTGTGTGGGAGTCTAAGTCTCTCTGTAGGTCTCTAAGAACTCATTTTATAAATCTGAGTGCTCTTGTTTGGGTGTGTATATGTTCAGAATAGTTAGCTCTTCTTGTTGAATTGTTCCCTTTACCTGTAATGCCCTTCTTTGTCTCTTTTTGGTCTTTGTTGTTTTAAAATCTGTTTTGTCTGAGACTAGGATTGCAACCCCTGCTTTTTTTTTTTCTTGCTTTCCATTTGCTTGGTAAATTTTCCTCCATCCCTTTATCTTGAGCCTATGTGTGTCTTCACACGTGAGACAGGTCTCCCGAATACAGCACACCGATGGGTCTTGACTCTATCCAGTTTGCCATTCTGTGTCTTTTAATTGGGGCATTTAGTCCATTTACATTTAAAGTTAATATTCTTATCTGTGAATTTGATCCTGTCATAATAATCCTAGCTGGTTATTTTGCACATTAGTTGCAGTTTCTTCATAGTGTCGTTGGTCTTTATATGTTGGTGTGTTTTTGCGGTGGCTGGTACCAGTTTTTCCTTTCCATATTTAGTGCTTCCTTCAAGAGCTCTTGTAAGGCAGGCCTGGTGGTGACAAAATCCCTCAGTATTTGCTTGTCTGAAATGGATTTTATTTCTCTGTCACTTAAGCTTAGTTTGGCTGGATATGAAATTCTGGGTTGAAAATTCTTTTCTTTAAGAATGTTGAATATTGGTCCCCACTCTCTTCTGGCTTATAGGGTTTCCGCAGAGAGATTCGCTGTTGGTCTGGTGGGCTTCCTTTAAAGGTAACCTGACCTTTCTCTCTGGCTGCCCTTAACATTTTTTTCTGCATTTCAACCTTGGAGGATGTGACGATTATGTGTCTTGGGGCTGCTCTTCTCAAGGAGTATGTTAGTGGTGTTCTCTGTATTTCCTGAATTTGAATATTGGCCTTTCTTCCTAGGTTGGGGAAGTTCTCCTGGATAATATCCTGAAGTGTGTTTTCCAACTTGGTTCCATTTTCTCTGTCACTTTCAGGTACACCAATCAAATGTAGGTTTGTTCTTTTCTCATAGTCCCATATTTCTTGGAGGCTTTGTTCATTCCTTTTCATTCTTTTTTCTCTACTCTTGTCTTCATGCCTTGTTTCAGTAAGTTGATCTTCAATCTCTGATATCTTTTCTTCCACCTGATCGATTCAGCTATTGATTGTATATGCTTCACGAAGTTCTCCTGTTATGTTATTCAGCTCCATCAGGTCATTTATGTTCCTGTCTAAACTGGTTATTCTAGTTAGCAGCTCCTCTAACCTTTTATCATGTTTCTTAGCTTCTTTGCATTGAGTTGGAACATGCTTTTTTAGCTCAGCGTAGTTTTCTGTTACCATCTTTTGAAGGCTACTTCTGTCAATTCATCCATGTCATCCTTCGTCCAGTTCTGCACCCTTGCTGGTGAGATGTTGCAATCATTTGGAGAATAAGAGTCACTCTGGCCTTTTAGATTTTCAGTGTTTTTTCATTGATTCTGTCTCTTCTTCATGAGTTTGTCTACTTTCAATCTTTGAGGCTGCTGACCCTTGAATGGGGTTTTTATGTGGGCTTTTTTGTTGTTGTTGTTGATGCTCCTGTTGTTGCATTTTTGTTTGTTTGTTTCAATATTCAGGTCCCTCCTGTGTAGGGTTTGCCGGGGCTTCTGCAAGGTTTGCTGGGTTTGCTGGGGGTTCACTTCAGGCCCTATTCATCTGGTTCACTCCCGCACCTGGGGATGTCACTCAGCGAGGCTGGAGGACAGGAAAAATGGGCCCCTGCTCCTTCTTCTCGGATCTTTGACTTTGAGGGGCACCAACCCGATGCCCGTAGGATTGCTTCTGTATTGGGTGTCTGACAACCCCTGTTGGAAGATGTCACCCAGTTGGGTGGCACAGGGTTGTGGACCCATTTAATGAAGCACTTTGTCCCTTGGTGGTGGGGTGTGCTTCAATGGGGGGAAACCCACTCATCTGGGCTGCCTGGATTCCTCAGAACTACGAGGAGGAAAGGCCAAGTCTGCTGGTCCGCAAAGACTGCGGCCATCTTTCCCGCTAGGGGCTCAGGCCCAGGGAGATCCAGGTTCTGTCCCTGACCCTCTGGCTGGAGTTATAGAGTTCCTGCAGGGGAACCCCACCCAATGAGGACGGATGGGTCAGAGTGAAGCCTGAAAAGGCACTCTGGCCACAGTCTGCTACAGCCGGTGTGTTGGGCTGTGGGAGACATGTCTTGGGACCAAGCCTTCCAGCCTCCCTGGTCCCAGGAGGGGAAAAGTACAGCCTGGAGCTATACAGAGGGATGCCGCCCTTCTCCTGCCCAGGGAACTTAGCGTGTTAGGCAGTTATGAGTCCCAGTGCTAGCTCATACCCCTCCCACAAGGAGCTCAAATGGCTTAGACAGCAGGCAACCTCAGCTATGGTGCTGGTTGCCCCTCCCCCTGGGAGCTTGGTAGGCTTAAGCAGATTCCAGCTGAGAGGTGGTTGAGAATCTGCAGGGCTCTGGGTTTGGGATGCTAGCCCCAGTGGTGTGGTTTTGTGAGTGAGATCTTCCAATCCATGGGTTGCACAGTTCTGTGGAAAAGGCACAGTTTCTCATGCTGGGTAGCATGCTCGTTCACTGCCTCCCTTCACTGGTGGGAGGGGGCTCCCCTGCCCCATGTGGCTCAGATGGGCCACTGCACCACATTGTTCTTCCTTCCTCTCTGGATCACACCAGCCTCCTAGTCAGTTCTGATGAGAGAACCTGGATACCTTGGTTGCCAGTGAAGGATTCACATGCCTATATATAGTTCTTTTTGATGGGACCCTCTGAACGCCGCTTTTCTGTTTCTAGTCGGCCGTCTTGGCCCTGCCCCCAATATGCATCTTTATCTACTTCCTCAGTGGTATTACAGTACTTCACTTCTAATGTAAGACTTTTATAACTTTTATACTTCTGTCCTTTGTACTATAGTTCTTATAGATTTTACATCTACATTAAACCTGTCAAAACATTGTTATTATTTTTTAATTGCCTATTAAGAAATTGAACAGTGAGAGGAAAATTTTTGTCACACATGTGCTATTTGACATTTCTTTTCTTTGTATAGATCTAAATTTTGATGTGATATTCTTTTTATTTTCTATTTGAAAAACTCTTTAACATATAGTACACATTTGATGAAAATGGATTCTCTCATCTACTTTTTTTCTAGGTGAAAAATTTATTTTCTCCTTAATTTTGAAAGACATTTTCACTGGGTATAAAATTCCACTTTGGCATTTTGTTTTTCTTTCAGCTATTTAAAAATGTATTCCACTGTTGTCTGGCTTTCATAGTTTCTGACAAGAAGTCTGTGGAAAAGCCAGAACTCTACCCTGAAAAAACAAGTTACCTTAGACTCTGAACTCTTATCTCTGTCTTCTCAACTCAGTGAAATTTCTGTACTTTACTTAGGATCCTGCCTTTTTCTCTGTAGTTTGGAATTCTCACCTTATTTTCTGTCTCACATACATTCTAGTCCTTCACTAGCTGTTTGCTCTTGGATCAAAAGTGTTACTTCATATATTTAATCCAGTTTTTTGTTGTTGCAAAAATCAAGAGAGCAAATCTGGACCCTGTTACTGTATCATAGCTAGAATAACATGTTCTTTATTTCAGAAAGTTAAAAAACAAATATTCATTGAATCCACTAGGAATGACATTCCTTCTTTAGATGCTAGAAATATAAAAACATTAACTATATAGGCTTGGTCTCTAGTGTCATGAAATTTGCATTCCAGTGGAATCAGAAACATTTAATAACTATGCAAATAAAAAGGTAATTTAAGATAATAGAGAATCTGTGAAGACAGTACTACAGGGTGGTATGATAGAGTGATGGGGGAAAGAGTATACTTTAAATAGGAAAAACATGAAATTGCTGAGGTGGTAATATTTGACTTTAGCCTTATAATAAAAAACAGGAATTGACAGACTGTGGTCTGAGGGCCAGTGTCTGTTTTGTAAATAAGGTTTTATGGGAATACAGCCATAGTCATTCTTTTACATATTGTCTATAGCTGCTTTGTAACAATAATGGCAAAGTTGAGTAGTTGGACCATAAGCCTAAAATATTTACTATCTGGTCTTTTCAGAAAAAGTTTGCCAAACCCTAACATAAAAGAAGCACACCACTTGCTGATTGAGCTGAGATCACCACTGACTGCATTACTTATAAACCTAGTATATACTTTCTATCCTTATTCAACATGATCAACCACTTACTCCTTCTAGAAATCATTTCTTCTTTCTCTTAGCTTGTCCGATACCATGTTCTTTTGTTTTATTTTCTAATCTCTGTAGCAACTTCTTCTCAGCTTCTTTAGTCTAATAATTTTCCTGAATGTGATCTTTAGTGTTACGGTATATCAGGGCTAGGTTTCATGTCTGTCTTCTCCTTTTTTTTTTCTTAAATAGCGTCATGCACTCCTGTGTCTTCAATTACTGTCTATTTCCTCATAACTTCCAAATACATATCTCTAGCTAGGCCTGTCTTCTGAATTTTTAACCTATGTCTCCAACTATCTACATGACATTCATCAACCTAAATTCAATAGGTTATAAAGAGAATTCATGATATCCTCTGAAAAAGCTGCTTTACCTTTATATTTCTCTCTTTCAGTAAATGACATCTATTGCTTATGTCAGTAATCTGGAATTCATCAGTGTAACCAATCAGTTATTAAGGCCTTTCAAAATTCTCCCTTCTAAGTATTTGATTGTTTATAGTTCCTTCTGTGCTTCTTTTTTTTTTTTTTGAGACGGAGTCTCGCTCTGTCACCCAGGCTGGAGTGCAGTGGCGCAATCTCGGCTCACTGCAAGCTCCGCCTCCCGGGTTCACGCCATTCTCCTGCCTCAGCCTCTCCCAGTAGCTGGGACTACAGGCGCCCGCCACCACGCCCGGCTAATTTTTTGTATTTTTAGTAGAGATGGGGTTTCACCGTGGTCTCGATCTCCTGACCTCGTGATCTGCCCGCCTCAGCCTCCCTCCCAAAGTGCTGGGATTACAAGCGTGAGCCACCGCGCCCGGCCCCTTCTGTGCTTCTATATTCCTAGTCCAAGCTGCCTTTCCATGACCTCTGTGGTAATTTCCTGTTTGTCTCCACATATCCATTCTCAAAGTGGTTCATTGGACACCATAGCCAGAGTTACTGTAAATGAAAATCAGTGACTTCCCAGTGTTTTTAGGATAAAGATCAAAGTCTTTTCCATGGTTTATAGAGTCCACTGAAGAAACTGTCCTCCCTAGCTTTATGCTATACCATTTTCTTTTTTCTAGGTAATCTGGCATTCTTTTACTTCCTAAATTCTCCAAATGTTTTATTAGGGTCTTTGCATGTATTGTTTCTTTCTTGCATGGAATGGCTGTTTTCTTTCCTCTTTGCTTACTTAATTCCTATCTGTTTTCTCTAGGCAGCCTTCCCTCACCCTCACTCCCTCCTCTTAGGTTCTCATATTATTTTGTCCTTAGTCCTTTTTTTTTTTTTTTTTTTGAGACAGGCTATCACTGTTACCCAGGCTGGAGTGCAGTGATGTGATCATAGCTCACTGCAGCCCTGAATTCCTGGGTTTAAGCAATTCTCCGTGCCAAAGCCTCCCAAGTAGCTAGGACTACAGGTACATGCCCAAGTAATTGTTGTTGTTGTTATTTTCAGTACATTTTTTTTGTAAAGACAAGCTCTTGCTATGTTGTCCAGCCATGTCTTGAACTCCTAGCCTCAAGTGATCCTCCTGCCTCGGTCTCCCAATGTTCTGGGATTACAGACATGAGCCACTGTGCCCAGCCTATCCTTAGTCTTAAGTGCACTTATTACATCTGTGATTAATCACAACTATAATTAATGTAATTATTTGTCTTCCTCACAAAACTGTAAACTCCATAAAAGAAGGCTTTGTGTCTGTGTTGTTCACCATTGCATCGACAGCACCAAGCACATTTTCTGATACTAAATATTTGTGAAATGAAATAATAAAGGAATATATTATGTCTTTTAATTATCACAAAACCCCTGTAATTTATTATTTCTCTTTGGGAGGCTTTTAAATTCCTTGGGAGAAATTTGGTAAAGAATAATTGTAATAGCTGCCATTTATTGAGAAACTCCCATGTGCCTGCTGTTCACTAGGCTACATACACAATCTTATTTTCACCTTTACAACACCCTTACAATGTAGTTAACTTTATTCCTATTTTTATGTGGGGAAACAGGCTCAGAGAAGGTATTTCGCTTGCTCAATGTACACAGTTAGTGACAGAGCCGTGATTCAAACCTAATTGATCTTTCTCTATATGCTCTTATACTCTACCACTGTATGTTGCTGCCTTCTAACCAGATAGTTCCTGCGAAAACTCCTGCAATTTCTAGTTTTATCACAAGCCTCCCACTATGTTTTCCCCCTTTTCATTCCTTTAACAGAAGAGTTTAAAGTTAGTATCTAGACATACCATCTTATATATTCATTAATAATTTATATTCACACAATGATTGTAGAAATGTGAGTGTTTCTTAGATTACCAAACATCTGTGAAATCATGGCGTATTGAAATTTAGTGATTTGGTTTGGATCTTTGAAGATATTCTGTAGAATTGCTTTCCAAAAGTTACAACTGGTTTACAATTTTTTTCTTAATTGTCATTAACAAGTTTTGACCCTGAGATGAGAAATTATTCACAAATTTCAATTAAATACTGGAATGCTTCATATTTTCTCTACTTTAGGACAGGGGTCCCCAACCCCCAGGCCACAGGTTGGTACTGGTTTGTGACCTGTTAGGACCTGGACTACATGGCAGGAGGTGAGCGGTGTGTGAGAAGCATTACTGCCTGAGCTCTACCTCCTGTCAGGTCAGCGATGGCATTAGATTCTCATAGGAGGACAGACCTTATTGTGAACACATGCAAGAGATCTAGGTTGCGGACTCCTCACGAGACTCTAATGCCTATGATCTGAGGTGGGACAGTTTTATCCTGAAGCTCCCCCACCCTCCATCCAGGGAAAAATTTGGTCCCTTGTGCCAAAAGCACTGGGGACCTCTGCTTTATAACATGCAGTAAAACTTGAATGGATTGTTTAACAGTCTGTTTCTTTAATGAATTTATCACATAAAACCAGGCATTGCTTTGAAAAAGTGCAGTTTATTTCACTCTGTTATTACTGCGTGGTTCCAGATTCTTAAAGATTCAGCTACTATAAAGCAGTGTCTTAAAGAATTAATTTCTGTCCTTTCAGCATTGGCAGATTCATTTTTGTCATGGAACATCTTATCTCCTTATGATGCTTTTGAAGTATTAACATAGGTGGAATTACCTATTATAGTTTGGTAGAACTAAACTCTTTGTCACTTTTTCTATTTGTGAGATTTGTAGATAGTATTGTAGCTTTTTTCTGAAATTTTTTGTTTTGCAACGTGCCTTCGTAGGAAACTCATCCATTTGTATATTTAAAAAGAGGCTGTAAAGCATTTGAACTAGCCCCAGTAGGATCATATTATAATTAATAATAATAATAATAATAATAATAATAATAATGTCACCAGGGCTTGCATAACAATTCATAATAATTGTTTTTACACAAGTTTAACTAATAAACTTTGTAGCCTAATATACTGATTTTTAACACAATGATAAACTTTTTTATTTACCTCTCGAACTATATGTAAGAACAGAGACCAGTAGACCTAGCTTTTCCTGGTTATTTTGTAGAATGGGAATTGGGAACTGGAATTGAGGAAGTGATTTCAATTTCATATAAATTTTTCTGCTATTAATTAGTTGGCCTGTTAAATTTTTAGAGTAGCTATTGAACTTTTGCAACCAGTTTTATTCTGAGTACTTTATTAAAGTACCATCTGTTGGCTTTTCATATCATCTCACCATATTATCTTACTGAGGTAAAATGGAATTTTTTGCTTACTGATTTTTTACATAAGAATTAAGTGATACCCATACATACCAATAACATTGAAATTCCAGGTTTTCCCATGAAGGAAAACAGTTAAATTAATGCTAGACTTATAAGGCACTGCAAAAAAAAAAAAAAAAAAGCACTAAATATATTTTTAATTTAAAAAACAAAAATTAATAGTGTTGATGGGGGGTGGAATAGACATTGTAGAATCCTAATACTAATTAATGTTGTTCATATGTGTAAGAAAGACACATTATATTTTAAAATATAGATTCTAATATTGAAAGAAGAAAATCACCAGTTTTGGAGATGAAACGCATTTTTAGGAATCTTATATGGAAACTTCAATAAGGACATTTTTATACCAATGGAAAACCTGATTGGAACCCATTGGAGACATATCAGGCACTGGTGTTTGGAATGCCTGATAAGTTAAACTCTGTGAAGATATATATTCTTACAAATCACTGCTAGCATAGCTATAATATGTGAAGATAATTTATTAATTTGGACTGATGCTGAATGTAGACATCTTCCATATCTAACCTTAAGCATTAAAAAAAATATTTTAGGACTAATTATTTTGTCCAGAAAAGCAATCTTTTGATTATTGATCTTCACAGAATTGATTTGTAAGGTGTCATGATCAGTTGTGGTTAGCATCTTTATTATATCCATTCCAAGATAATTTTAGGCTTTCGATACCTTGATACCTTTGTCTCTTCCAACTTTTGCAGAGACTTTCCTTGCTTGCTTACAGAAAAGAGCTAGTAGCTAATAAAGAATGTGCAAACCTGCCTTTTTTCCCTCTCCTAAGAAAGGAGAATTCATCCACTGCCACTGTACCTTTTTTTTCTTTTCTTTTTTGTCTTGCACAGAAGACAGACATCTTCCTGTGAAGGGCTTGTGGCAAACCTATCCAACTCGGGTTTCTTCTTCCTTGAGAACGATCTGATTCATCATCATCTGAACCAGGGATCACAGTCTAAGGGTCCAGGTGAGGGCAAGTCAGTCTATATGTTAAGCCAGTTCTTTTCTGGTCAGGTAAGTCACACTCAGGCACGAACTCACTCAGCATCAGTCAGCCTTAGTTTTTAAAAGTTTCCTAGTCCCCAGAGAGATAATACAATTTATCTATTCATTTATTCTAGGATGCACCTAAACTATTGATGATCAATCACCTTATTAAATAATTCCATTCTGTGTATAATGTGATCATTTTCAACACAATTGTTCATCTTAAATTCCAGAAATCTTAAAAGGAGTATATGTGTGGGGTGAGAGGGTGAAAAATATCGAAACAGACAGGTATTTCTAGTTGCAATTTTAATACTTATCCTTATCTTTATTTTTATTTTATGTGTAAGAGTTTAGAACAACTTAAAATCAGCCTAGAATATATGATCTTATACCTTCACAATTTTAATAATTTTTCATTATATTTGTAGATGGCTCGGAACCAGAAGCTGATTGAGAATATTAGAGCTAACATTTGCACCCATGGTCGTCATGGAGGTCTTTGTTGGCTTGCTATGAATTCTTTCATTTAATGTCAGAATGACTAAGACAGAGACAAGAATTTTCCTTTTCTGTATCCCACTTCTATATGCTAGTAATAAGAAACTTCTGATTGTGCCTCAGGCAAGTGGTCATAGCTAATTGAAATCTGGTTTTGTACCTTGATGCTATCTTACAACTTGGGAAGTAAATTAGGTGTGTGGCTATGAGGCTATTTTCTGGACAAAATAGCCTCTTACTTTTCAAAAAAATTTTTTTAATTGAGGAAAAAAATCTACCATATATTCTGACATTCATAATCCTTCAAAATGCACTTGTGCATTATGTGAAATTTGTTTTATAGGTGGCCATTTTAAGTAAATTAGTTTAAGTCTTACAAAACATTAATTTGTTTCATCATGATAATGACATTGTGTGCATTTGGTTGTGAAGAAAACAGAAGTAGTACTTTAATACCTTGTCTCTGACTTTCACCCACACATAGCAGATATGAATAAATTGGGCATTTATTTCTCCTATTGGCTAATTTTCCAAGTGACTCTTAAGTTGTGAACTGAAGTTAATATACTTCAGTGAGTTTGCTACAGTAATGACTCCTGGTCACTAGGAAGAAGAGAGATTGTCTTTCTCTGAAATTTTTCCAACCATGAAGGTAAATGGGTTGTAAGAATACTGTTGGCTTCTTGAGATACATTGTTCTGTGTTTATTACTCAAAAACATCTGTACTAGTTTTGAGCAAGAGAACATTTCTTTGGCTGGAAAGGCAACTTTTTAAAGCATTCGTTATTTGGAACCATGTTACTGTTGGAACCTAAATAAAGTAGTTATTTACTTGAGTCTGTATTAGGACAACTAAGTTAGTATGGACTTAAAAATTGTTGGGTACAAACCCTCTGTTTCTATCTCGTTATGTTTGTGTAATATGTGCAGAAGAATCAAAATATTTATTGGGTGTTTAAAAATGTCTCCAGTGATATCTCTCTTGAACAGAAAAGCCATTTATTTAGCTCTGCTTCAGATTCTAGTAGAAAATTATTTCCCACTAGATCTTAAGTGTTTTAAGATGATTAGGTTCCTGTATGTGCATTGTATGAGTATGTAAACATATCCTAACCCAATTTTATAGATATATAATTTAAATATTTAGAAATCTCAATAACATTATTAAACCAAGAATGTCACCCACGTTAAAGTGTGTGTTAAATATTTGAATCTGTATTGTAATGAACTCAGTAGGCATGTTTCAAAGGCTTAGGAAGTAGCACAGATTTCCATTATGCTCTTGGGCTGGGCAAGTCAATTACATCCTCAAAGGGTTGTAATTTTGGAGAAATTAGCAAACTACAAAGGAAACTTGATGATTGTGTCTGACTGGCTTTGGATATGCTTATATTTCTAAGACTGAATTTTTAAATAATCTTTCCTACTTTTTTTCCTACTTTTATCCTTCTTGTATGTTTTTGTAACCAGTAGTTTTTTAGGTAGACACATATGTGAACTTTAAACATTTCCATATTTATAGTAGTGTAATTATTACAACATCTGTTTCAATATATGAATGAACTAAAATTTGGAAACTTAAAAGATCAGTTTTTAGTCTTTAAAACATTAGAGCAGGATGAGCTCTTAATCATCTACACAAAGATTTATAGGCTTTAAATATGTAGATTTAGATTATCTGTGATAGCATTTTCATTCTATACCAGTTAACGCATTTCAGAGACGTGCTGTGTGTATTAAGGGACATGCTAGCTGATTGTACCTTACTGTAAGCAAAACAAAATTATAAAAGCAGATTTGTTATGAAAAATAAGAAATCGATGATTTCCAAAACCAAAAATGTGACTTTTGGACTATTCTATGTGTTGTTGAATTGATCTGCCTTTTCTTACACAAGAGCATACTGCTGACCCCACCACAAGCTTTACCTGTTAAGTAAAATATGTTGTGTTTGGAATGTAGCGTAGCCTAGAGCCAGGCATTATGGGGATGATATGCTGAAATTGGGGATTCTTTTCCTCATTCTCCCTTTCCAGTTAGGATTTGATTGCATTACTGTAATAAACATTAACATTGAAATCATGTTTTAAATTTCTTCATGTTCATCTTCTGGCCTCTGTAAGACACACACAGAAAAGACCAGTGAATGCCATTTCTTCTAAGAAGCTCTTTAAATGCATCCAAGATGCCAGAAATAACCCTTTCATACCTCTTGAGTAGTAGCAACATGCAATGGTTTAGGAAGAAATATTCCACCTAGCTTTTCTTTTGGTGATGTCTTGCCATTAACTCATAAAAATGTATATCCTACTATTATCTCTACCATACCTTCATGTCATTGGTCAGATTGCCTGATGGCTATTAATATCTCAAGTTAATAGCCACAGAATATTTCAGAAAGGTGGCGTCCACTTTATGAAATGTGTCTATGATTGGTAAAGTCTTATTTGACTAGAAACAGCTGAATTTAGTTGACCGAGTGAAATTGTATATTCTTAGAATATGTCACTTAAAACAAACAAATAGTGATCTACTTTCAGTTCTGAAAATATTCAGAAGGATTTGTTATCTCTTGCAGACCTTCCTGCAAACTACTAATGGGATGAACACAATATATCACTTTTATAATAGTGAGCTATTAAAGGCAAGCATAAAGCAGTCTGAAGCCCATAAGTGCTGCCAACAGCTTCTGCTTTAATGAATTCCCTTTTAGATGTCCATTAAATGCTCATGGCAAATGTACTCATAATGGAAATGGCAAATCTAAATGGGTAGATATGAATAATCCATGGAGTTTAAATTCTGTTTATGATCATCTTCACATTTAGTTTTCAAGACAACGCAGTTTAGTTTTCATTACAGTTTGGAATAAAGAGGACAGGGAGTAATTGATTGCTTCAAGCAGATTAAAATCAATGGTTTTCTTTTCAAAGAACCAGTTCAATGCAGTAATTCCAACTTTAAACATTGATTTAGAGGACTCAACACAAAATGTCTTGTGCTGTGTGAACTTTTATATAGGAAGACTAATATTAATTTTATTCCCCCATATATCTATATAGTGAAATATAGAGGTTGTTAGTAACATGTGCATGACTTAATAGTGATCTATATTAAGTCATTTTGATATTATTGCAGTCGTATAATGAATCAATGAGATTCCCGTCATCACTGTAATACTGTTTGTAACCCATTAGCACAGAGAAATTACAGCCCATCATACATCATTACTGTGATTGAGGCTTTATTACCATATTCTCAAATTGCTTGCTTGCTATAAAACTAAATAGACACAAGACAACTATAGGTAGAGTAGAGACTGCACATTATTGTGCTACAGTAATGAGGGATTATTGTACCATAATGGGTTGAAACTTACGAGGAAAATAAACTTGGCAGTAATAGAAAACTGGAGACTCTTTTTACATTTGTTTTTATTACTTTAAAGGTCAAATATATTTGTTATGCTCAGGTTATTGTTTATGTATTACATGAATCATAGCCTTTTAATATTTTCTAAAGATTTTTTTTTAACCACCCCCCTCACCCCCAGTTATATCCTTTCAAAGTCTGTAGCCTGATGCACTTTGAATGCTTAGGACTGGACTTGGAATCTGCGTTTTTCCTGTTGTGAGATGAGACGTTTTACTGCTACTAAGCCTACCATTTCTGAGGGTGGGTAGAATGCTTTAAACTTTAGGCTATTTTCAGCATACTATACATTTTATTTATAGTGTGGATAGGCCAGTGGTCTTCAGGCTCTTCAGTTGAAATAAATGTATTAATGCAGCAATATTCTAAGCAATGAATACAGGTTTAAAATATGAAACTGTCTAGGGCCTGATTGTAAAAGACTTTTGATGTTTCAAAGACGAAAATAGAAAAAATATACTGCGTCCATATTAAAGAAGAAAATCCTATGACAGTAGAACTTACTGTAGTTACAACCTGGGACTATGCTGTCCTCTTTGGAAGAATATGTTGCCTTTTCTAACTTTAGAGGTTATTGTTGCTTTGGCTGAGAATTTGTATGTAAAGTGTTTTATAATCATGAACATATGCTAATTTCTGGGTTTTGTTTTATATTATTATTGATATTTATTTATTTAGTATTATATTTTAGAGACAGATCTCACTCTTGCCCAGGCTGCAGGGCAGTGGCACTATAACTAGAACTTATTAAATTGTGCATATGTTCATTCACTCTCTGTTGAGTCTTGTTTATGAGTTATAACATTGAGAGCATAATATGAATAGTATAAAGCCCAGGGTACTGACTTTGGAGATAAGATTGCATGGATTTAAAGTTCTCAGTGCAGAGTGGTTTTCTCCTCAATCTCATCGTGATTTGATACCATGACAATTTAAATATCAAACAATGACCTGTCTAGGCAACATAGTGAGACTCTGTCTCTACTAAAAATAAAAATAAAATATGAGCTGGGCATGGTAGCACATTCCTGTAGTCTCAGCTTCTCAGGAGACTGAAACAGGAGGATCATTTGAGCCCAGGAGTTCCAGGCTGTAGTGAACCATGATGGGGCCACTGCACCCCAGCCTGGGCAAGAGTGAGACCTGTCTCTAAAAAATAATAATAAATGAATGAATAAATATCAAATAATAATATAAAATAAAAGCCAGAAATTAGCATATGTTCATGATTATGAAACACTTTACATATAAATACTTTGCAAAAGCAATAGTAACCTCTTGTTAACTTAGAAAAGGCAACATATTCTTCCAAAGAGGACAGCTTGGTCCCAGGTTGTAATTACAAGCCTCTTACACATTACTCTTAGGATTATCATATGTAATTACCACCCGCTTTGTAAAGCATATTTTTTATTTATAACACATACTGTAGTTGTAGTGGTATAAAACCTGAATGCTTGCTTACCAAAGAACTGCAGTGAGACATGCTGCATAAAAGGAAAGCTTAGAATTGGCTGAGGGGACTAGGCCTAAATGATGCCTCAGCCAACTCTACCTAGTATACTCTTCAATGGAGAAAACCGTAAAACATCCTAATCAACCAACTTCTTTCCATGCTTGCCAGAGTATATAGCCACTTTGAATTACATGAATGTTTTTGTGACTCGGTTCATTTCATCACTTCATGTGAGCACCTTCCATGTTAAAAACAGAGATGCACGGCAAAAGCAGAAAGCCAGAAATAATAGTGAGAGGCAAAGTTACAGAAAGATGCATTTTAAATCTTTAAAATCCTCTATGACTTTTACCTGCCTCAACATCTTTTGGGGGAAAAAGAGAGAACATGAATAAATTAAAGGTTTTTTCTTTCTTTGTTTTTTTTTGAGACAAGGTCTCACTCTGTTTCCCAGGCTGGAGTGCATTGTTGCCATCATGGCTCACCGCTCCCAGCAGCTTCAACCTCCAGGCTCAAGTGACCCTCCCGCCTCAGCCTCCTGAGAACTGGGACCACAGGCATGAGCCACCATGTTTGGTTTTTTTTTTTAATAGGTTGGACATATGGCTATACATAAAAAATGAGAAAATTAAAGAGTAAGTGCTAAGAAGAAAAATGAAATTATAGAGTATAAGAAATGCTAGATGGGGTTGTTATATATATGGTTTTTTGTAGAAGGCCTTTCTGATGAGATGGCATTTAAGGAAAAATCTAAATAAAGTGCAGGACAAGCCAAGATATTTATCTATGGTAAAAATATCCCAGGAACAGTGAATGTAAATGTTCTGAGAGAGAAGCATATTTGATGTGTATGCAGAGCAGCAAGACTGCTATGGCTCAGCAGATAGAGCGGGAAACATAAGAAATTAAACATGATACCTTAGTAATTTTTAAAATTAATTTAATAACATTTAAGTTTTTTTGTGTGGTTAGGTTTTTGCTATTAGAGAGGTGGTTCTAAGTCAAATGATGCTTCTAATATCTTTCTTAATATATTGGAAATGACCTTGTTTTTTAAGTATTTAAATATGCTTGAACATATTAACCCGATCATGTATCTTTTGTGGAGATCTAGAAGTTTTTTTGTTTTGTTTTTTAGGGTTTTTTTGTTGTTGTTTTTTTTTTTTTTTTTGAGACGGAGTCTCGCTCTGTCGCCCAGGCTGGAGTGCAGTGGCGCAATCTCGGCTCACTGCAAGCTCCGCCTCCCAGGTTCACGCCATTCTCCTGCCTCAGCCTCTCCGAGTAGCTGGGACTACAGGCGCCCACCACCACGCCCGGCTAATTTTTTTGTATTTTTAGTAGAGACGGGGTTTCACCGTGGTCTCGATCTCCTGACCTAGTGATCCGCCCGCCTCGGCCTCCCAAAGTGCTGGGATTACAAGCGTGAGCCACCGCCCCAGCCGGGTTTTTTTTTTTTATGATACAGGCTTTATTATCTCCCCATTTTGCAGATGAGAGCACTGAGGCATTTACCCAGTGGCTCATAAGCTGGTAGGTGCTAAAGCCAGGAATCAAATTCAGAAAGTGTAGCCCAGATTCTGAACTTTTAGCCATTGTTTGCACTGTTTCTTTCTTTTTTTTGTTTTTTTAAGTAATTTCAACTTTTATTTTAGATTCAGGATATGTGTGCAGGTTTGTTCCATGTGTATACTGTATAATGCTGAGGTTTGGGATACACTACAACCCGTTACCAAGGTAGAGAGCATAGTACCCAGTAGATTTTCTTTTCTTTCTTTCTTTTTTTTTTTCTTTGAGACAGAGTCTTGCTCTCTTGCCAAGGCTGAAGTGCAGTGGTGTGATCTCAGCTCACTAAATCTCTGCCTCCCAGTCTTAAGCAGTTCTTGTGCCTCAGCCTCCCGAGTAGCTGGGACTGTAGGTGTGTTCTTCCATGCCCAGCTAATTTTTGTATTTTTACAAAATACAAAATACAACAAAATATTCAGGCTATTTTATTAGCCAAGCTGGTGTCGAACTCCTGGCCTCAAGTGATCCAGCCACCTTGGCCTCCCAGAGTGCTAGGATTATAGATGTGAGCCACCTCTGTGCCTCTCCCCAGTGTCTCTTGTTGCTGTCTTTATGTCCATGAGTACTCAATTTTTAGCTCCCACTTATAAGTGAGAACATGCGATATTTGGTTTTCTTTTCTGTGTTAATGCACTTAAGATAATGGCCTCCATCTGCATCCATGTTGCTGCAAAGGTCACAATTTCCTTCTTTTTTTATGGTTGCATAATAGTCTATGGTGTATATATGCTACTTTTTCCTTTTTTTCTTAAAATTTTCTATCTTTTTCTTTATAATTTCAGCATTTATTTTTAGATGTCAGGGGTACATATGCAGGTTTATTACATGGGTGTATTGCATGATGCTGAGGTTTGGAGTACGATTGAACCCATCACCCTGGAAGTGAGCATAGTACCCATAGTTTTTCAACCCTTTCTCCCTCTAGCAGTCCCCTGTGTCTCTTGTTGCCATCTGTATGTCCATGGGTACCCACTGTTTAGCTACCACTTGCAAGTAATAACGTGGTATTTGTTTTTCTGTTCCTGTGTTAATTTGTTTAGGATAATGGCCTCCAGCTGCATCCATGTTACTGCAGAGGACATGATTTCATTCTTTTTTTATGGCTGTGTAGTATTCCATGGTGTATAGATACCATATTTTCTTTACCTAGTCCACCATTGATGAGCATCTAGATTGATTCCACGTCATTGCTATTGTGAATAGTGCTGCAGCGGACATATGAGTACATGTGTTTTTTTGATAGAACAAATCATTTTCTTTTGGATATATGCCCAGTAATAGGATTGCTGGGCCAAATGGTAGTTCTATTTCAAGTTGTTTGAGAAATCCCAAGGTACTTTCCACAGTAGCTGAACTAATATACGTTCCCCCCAACAGTGTATAAGCGTTCCCTTATCTCTGCAACTTTGCTAGCATCTATTGTTTTTTTTTTTTCTTTTTTGACTTTTTAATAATAGCCATCCTGACTGGTATGCAATGGTATCTTACTGTAATTTTGATTTTCATTTCTCTGATGATTAGTGATGTGGAGCATTGTTTCATGTGTTTGTTGGCTGCTTATATGTCTTCTTTTGGGAAGTGTCGATTCATGTCCTTTGCCCGCATTTTAGTGGAGCTGTTTTTTGCTTGCTGAATTGTTTACATTTGTCATAAAGTTTGGATATTAGACTTTTGTTGTATGTATAGATTTTTCTCTCATTCTGTAGATTGTCTGTTTATTCTGTTGATAGTTTCTTTTGCTGTGCAGAAGCTCTGTAGTTTCATTAGGTTCCATTTGTCAGTTGTTGTTTCTGTTACGATTGCTTTTGAGGACATAAACATAAATTATTTCCCATGACTGATGTGCAGAATGATGTTTCCTAGGTTTTCTTCTAGGATTCTTACAGTTTGAGGTCTTACATTAAAATCTGTTAATCTTTCGAGTTAATTTTTTTTTTTTTTTTTTTTTTTTTGAGACGGAGTCTCGCTCTGTCGCCCAGGCTGGAGTGCAGTGGCGCAATCTCGGCTCACTGCAAGCTCCGCCTCCCGGGTTCACGCCATTCTCCTGCCTCAGCCTCTCCGAGTAGCTGGGACTACAGGCGCCCGCCACCACGCCCGGCTAATTTTTTGTATTTTTAGTAGAGACGGGGTTTCACCGTGGTCTCGATCTCCTGACCTCGTGATCCGCCCGCCTCGGCCTCCCAAAGTGCTGGGATTACAAGCGTGAGCCACCGCGCCCGGCCTAATTTTTGTATATGATATATACAGCTACATATAGCTAGCCAACTATCTCAGAACCACTTATTCAATAGGAAGTCCTTTCCCAATTGCTTATTTTTGTTGACCTTGTGGAAGATCAGATGTCTGTAGGTGTGTAGCTTTACTTCTGGCTCCTCTATTCTGTTCCATTGTCTATGCATCTGTTTTTGTACCATTAACATGCTGTTTTGGTTACTGTAGCCTTATAGTGTAGTTTGAAGTTGGGTAATGTGATGAATGCCTCCAGATTTGTTCTTTTTGTTCAGGATTGCTTTGGCTATTCAGGCTCTTTTAGAATAGTTTTTTCTACTTCTGTGAAAAAACGGCATGGTAGTTTAGTTTGATAGGAATAGTGTCGAATCTATAGATTGCTTTGGACAGTGTGGCCATTTTAACAATATTGATTCCTCCAATCCATGAGCATGCAGTGTTTTTCCATTTGTTTGTGTCATCTGTGATTTCTTTCAACAGTGTTTTGGAATTCTCCTTGTAGAAATCTTTGACCTTTTTGTTTAGATGTATTCTTAGGTATTTTGTGTGTGTGTGTGTGTGTGTATGTGTGTGCGCGCAGCAATTATAAATGGGATTTTATTCTTGATTTGTCTCTCAGCTTTAATATTATTGGTGTATAGAAATGCTAGTAACTTTTTGTACATTAATTTTTGTATCCTGAAACTTTATTGAAGTTGTTTATCAGTTCCAGGAGCCTTTTGACAGACTCAAGGATTTTTTTCAGGTATACAATCATTGTTGGCCAAGAGAGATAGTTTGACTTCTTTTCCTATTTGCATGCCTTTTATTTCTTTCTCTTGCCTGAATGCTGTGGCGAGGGCTTCCAGTACTGTGTTGAATAGGAGTGGTGAAAGTGGGCATCCTTGTCTTGTTCCAGTTCTCAAGGGGAATGCTTCCAGCTTTTGCCCATTCTGTATCATGTCGGGTATGGGTTGTCACAGATGGCTCTTACTATTTTGAGGTATGATCCTTTGATGCCTAGTTTGTTGAGGGTTTTTATCATGATGGTAAGTTGGATTTTATTGAAAGTTTTTTCTACATCTATTGAGATGATTTTATTGAAAGTTTTTTCCACATCTATTGAGATGATTTCTTTGCGTGGTGAATCATATTTATTGATTTGCATATGTTGAACCAACTTTGCTTCCCAGGAATGAAGCTTACTTGTTCCTGGTGAATTAATTGTTGATGTGCTGCTGGATTCGGTTTGCTTGTATATTGTCGAGGATTTTTGTGTCTGTGTTCATCGTGGGTTTTGACTTGTAGTTTTCCTTTTTCATTGTGTCTTTGCTGGGATGTACGACATTTTCTTTATCCAGTCCACCATTTATGGGCACCTAGATTAATTCTATGTCTTTGCTTTCGTGAATAGTGCCGTGATGAACATGCAAGTGTATGTGTCTTTTTAGTAAAATGATTTCTTTTCTTTTGGTTATATACCCAGTAATGGGATTGCTAGGTCAAATGGTAGTTCTGATTTAAGTTCCTTGAGAAATCTCCAGACTGTGGAGACAGTGCCTGAACTGATTTATCTTCCTACCAACAGTGTGTAAGAGTTCCTTTTCCTCTACAGCCTTGCTAGCATCTGTTGTTTTTATTTTTTGCTTTTTAATAATAACTATTCTGACTGGTGCGACATGGTTTTGATTTGCTTCTCTCTGATGATTAGTGATGTTGAACGTTTTTTCATATCTTTGTTGCTACCTGTATGTCTTCTTCTGAAAAGTGTCTGTTCATGTCTTTTGTCTATTTTTTTTTTTTTTTTTTTTTTTGAGACGGAGTCTCGCTCTGTCGCCCAGGCTGGAGTGCAGTGGCGCAATCTCGGCTCACTGCAAGCTCCGCCTCCCGGGTTCACACCATTCTCCTGCCTCAGCCTCTCCGAGTAGCTGGGACTACAGGCGCCTGCCACCACGCCCGGCTAATTTTTTGTATTTTTTTAGTAGAGACGGGGTTTCACCGTGGTCTTGATCTCCTGACCTCGTGATCCGCCCGCCTCGGCCTCCCAAAGTGCTGGGATTACAAGCGTGAGCCACCGCGCCCGGCCTTTTGTCTATTTTTTTAATGAGATGTATTTTTTTGTTTTTGTTTTGCTTATTGAATTAAGTTCCTAATAGATTCTGGATAATAGACCTTTGTTGAATGCATAGTTTACAAATATTTCCTCCCAGTTTGTAGACTGTCTGTTTGTTGATGGTTACTTTTGCTGTGTAGAAACTCTTTAATTAGTTCCCGCTTGTCAATATTTGTTTTGTTGATTTGATAGACTGCTAGCTAGACTAACAAAGAAAAAAGAGAGAAGATCCAAATAAGCACAATCAGAAATGACAAAGGTGACATTACATCTGATCCCAGAAAAATACAAAAGATTCTCAGAGACTATTATGAACACCCCTGTGCATACAAACAGAAAATCTAGAGGAAATGGACTAATTCCTGGAAGCAAAACCTTCCAAGTTTGAATCAGGAAGAAATTGAAGCCCCGAACAGACCAATATTGACATTTGAAATTGAATCAGTAATAAAAAAAAAAAACCTACCAACCAATAAAAGCCCCAGATCAGGTGGATTCACAGCCAAATTCTACCAGATGTACATAGAAGAGCTGGTACAAACTCTACCGAAACCATTCCAAAAAATTGAGGAGGAAGTGCTCCTCCCTAACTCATTCTGTGAAGCCAGCATCAGCCTGATACCAAAACCTGGCAAGGACACGACAAATAAAACTACAGGCCAGTATCTCTGATGAACATGGACAAAAAAAATCCTCAAAAAAATACTAGCAATCAACATCTAGCATCATATCAAAAAGTTAGTTCACCATAATCAAGTAGACTTCATTCCTGGGATGCAAGGTTGTTTCAACATAATGCAAATCAATAAATGTGATTCACCACTTAAACAGAATGAAAAACCATATAATCATTTCAGTAGATGGGGAAAAAGCTTTTGATTTTTGTTCTTGATAAGATAATGACAGAAAGTCTAAGAGTCTGAGCCAGGGACTTTCTTAAATAATTTTAAAGCTTATAGTTGTAAAATGTCTTTGTTTTTACTGCTGGCATAAATAGGTTTTCCATTTATTTCTAGCACTCAGTAAAAACATATTATTTAATTTACTGGCTCTTCCAATGTAGTATATGAGTCTGCTGAAGTTTGTGAAGTCTTGTTCTTTTATTTATTTAGATTGCTGACAAGTGGAAATAGGTGAGGTACGAAGTTTTGGTGATTTTAATCCTGTAAAAGGGGTCCTTGAATTGAAAAAAAGGTTTGATAACCAGTTGCCTTCTTCCCAGGCAGAAGATGGAGCAGAGGTCCCAAACATGGTAAAACTGAGGTAGAAAAGAAGACCTTAGGAGAAGCTTGAGGTTCAAAGAGAGGGAATAAGTTAAAAATGTAAAAAGTTAACTTTTGAAACAGAGAAGAGGAAATTAGTGAAGAAGGAATTCTTCCTCGCTGCATCCTGCATTAGTTATCTATTGCCGTGGAACAAATTACCCCTAAACTTAGAAGTTTTAGGAAAAATCGTATTCTATTTCACAGACTTCCTGAGGAACAGGAATTTGGGAATGGCTTAGCTGAGTAGTTCTAAGGTCTTTTATGAGGTTTCTGTCAAAATGTTCATCCAGGGCTGAAAACTCTGAAAACTTGACTGGGGTTGGAAGGCCAGCTTGCAGAATGGCTTGCTCACATAACTGTTCACAGAAGGCCTCATCAGTTCTAGCCTGCTGTTGACAGGAGGCGTCACCTCCTTGCCACATGAAGCCCTCCATAGGGCTGCTTGATGGTCCCCATGATATGGCAGCTAATTTCCCCAAAGTGAGTGATGCAAGAGAGAGGGTGGAAAGCTACTGTAAAAATTGGGGGTCATGTTATTAATTATTTGTTATTTATTTATTATTACTATTAAGCAGTGAACAATTTCAGTAATTGATAACACTCATTTTCTTCATTTATGTTGTGATTCCTCATTGTTTTTGATCATCTCAGGGCACAAAATAACAATCTCCCAAAACAAACCAAGCTACCACCACCAACTTGTGATAAAATACAAAATAAACAATATATGTATTTTGAAGGAAGTCCTGTAATATCCTAGTTGAAATCATTTCTTGAAGTACAGTCACACATCACTTAACAACAAGAGTATGTTCTAAGAAATGTCCTTTTAGGCAATTTTGTTGTTGTGGGAACATCATGAACTGTTCTTACACAAACCTAGATGGTATAGCCTACTACACACCTAGGCTGCATGGTATAGCCTATTGCTCCTAGGCTGCAAACCTGTACAGCATGTTACTATACTGAATACTGTAAACAGTTGTAACACAATGGTAAGTACTTATGTATCTAATCATAGAAAAGGCACAGTAAAAAATACACTTACCTTTTTTTAATATTATTTTAAGTTCTGGGATACATGTGCAAGATGTGCAGGTTTGTTACATAGGTAAATGTGTGCGATGGTGGTTTGCTGCACCTATCAACCCATCACCTAGGTATTAAGCCCCACATGCATTAGCTATTTATCCTGATGCTCTCCCTCCCCCTGCACCCCCGACAGGCCCCGGTATGCATCATTCTCCTCCCTGTGTCCATGTGTTCTCATTATTCTGCTCCCACTTATAAGTGAGAATATGTGGTGTTTAGTCTTCTGTACCTGTGTTAGTTTGCTGAGGATAATGGCTTCCAGCTCTATCCATGTCCCTGCAAAGGACATGATCTTTTTCTTGGCTTTTTCATGGCTACGTAGTATTCTATGATATATATGTACCACATTTTCTTTACCCAATCTATCATTGATGGGCATTAGGGTTGATTCCATGTTTTTGCTATTGAAAAATACACTTAGATTTTTCATAGACCCTAGGGCCTATGCAGGGTCAGGATCAGCAAGACACAACTAACTATGGAGTAGAAAAATTCCTATCATGTAGTTAGGATAGGACCTAACTATATAGTTATATATAGTTAACTATATAGGAACTAACAGTATAATTAGGTCCTATCCTAACCATATGATAGGAATTTTTCAACTCCATGTAATCCTAAGGGATCACCATCTTATATGCAGCCAATTGTTGACCAACATGTCATTATATAGTGCATGGCTTTTGTACATCATGGCTACATTTAAATATGCTTGTTTTCAGTGTTAGGGAAATATTTGTGGTGAAAGAGATGATTAATTAATGCTGGTGTGTTGTTTGCATCAAAGAGGAAATTTTCCTTTTGCTTATATTTTGAGGATGATTGGGAACATCAAGAAAAGATTTTTATTACAGTAGCACTCACATTTGAATCATCTTTGAATTAAAAGGTTCTAACTAGTGTCCTTTTTGCATTGCTTTTCTTAATTATAACTATAAATCAAAAACATGTAAAACTATAGTGTGCCAAATGTTTTCTAAGACCCATTTAATGATTGTAATAACCCACTCTAGCAGGGGTCATCATCTTTTTGTCAGGACAATCAGGTTTACGGATAGGCTCCTACTCTTAAATTTGTGCTTTGTACAGAGGGAGTATATATTACAAACACTTGGATAAATCATTTCATAAAGTATTTTCTGCAGCATCTTCTAAAAGATAAAGTAATTTGATTAAAAATAAATAAGATTGTACTTAGTGGGCACAAAAGTGGATGAATATGGGATAACTTCAGAAAAAAAGAGATATAGCTGATGGTGTGTATTGATTGATGACTACTTTCCTGTACTTAAACAGTTTATACTGTGCAAATATTGACCTGTATCAAGTGACTGACTACAATATTTTCATGCAGATATTCCTTGAATTACTTTTGTAATCAGTAATTCTTTTTGAGATAAATATGTAAAATGAAGTATTCTTCTTTAAGAAAACCTAGGATCTTTCTTTTTTTACTTAAAATATTTTATTCCAAAGATTCCAGGAACATACATAGGATAAAATAGTGGTTTCAAACTGGTTTACAATCAGTGGAACTGTTTCTTCAAATGAAATTTTACATAGAAGCAAATGGCTCAGACTGAAATCAGGATGTGGGGTTGCAAGAAGCCAGATGTTCCAATGGTTCAGTTCTTACTCTCTCTGTGGTGCCCTTGGGGTGTCTCTCTGGCATCCTAAGCCCTTAAGGAGTACATTTTGAGAACTGTGGGCATATGTAGGAATTTGTAATTCATAGGCCATATGCCATTCATTTGGGTGTTAGATGACACTGCCTCAGTGTCATTGTTAGATCACATAGGCTAGCCAACAGTAAACAGGAATATATTTATTGCATATAAAAGTTATTATTAGTGAACATGTTTGTCTAATCGACACTGATAATTAGATGTGTGATGTTGGGTCAGACACTTCCAATTCTCAATTTCTTTATATGTATGTAACTAGAGGGAGTTGGACTAAGGTAAGCAGAAGCTCCTGGCACCTGCCATTCTATGGTTCTGATAATATTTATTGACCTTCAATGAAGAGTCTAGAACTTTTCTGCTATGAGATAAAGAAAAAGTCTTAAGCCATGGTTTGGAACTCTAAGAGATTTAAACTCAGATTGGTGAGATAAAACTAGCCAACATGAAACTATTAGAGACAATCTATCAAGTATTAATAAATTGTTTTGCACTATAGGATCTAAACTTATAAAGAGGCAAATAGAAAGGGTCTATTTTAAAATCCTTACATTTAAAATAAAAGTGCCTGTTTGACATTTCATCTAATTTGGTGAACTGGCAAATTACACACATATGTATTTCCTACTAAGAACTAGAAATCAATCCTGTTGCACTATTATGATCTTAAATATGATCTCCTAAACATGTGTAGAAAAGTATTAGTTGCTTTCTTTCCCCTGGTGTCTATAAGTATTAATATATATTACATTTTAATTTTAATGCCTCCGGTGAAATCGGTATTCTTAAAGAACTAGAAATCTGAATTGTTCAGCTTTAACAGATCGTATTGTTTATGAGTACAAATTAATTTTTTTCACAAGGCTTTTCTTAAAATGAATTTTAATATAACATTAAAGTCATATATATTTCAGCATATTAAAGAATAAGGAAGAGTTTTTTATGTTGGAAACTTATTTTACCTTGTTAGCAATTTTAATTCATTAAGGCTTATTTTTGCTTTTGTAATAACATTTTTTCAAACCATTGTAAATTTTGTAGAGAATTTTATATTTATTTGATATTTGACTATAATACTCAAATTGGTTTTGCTTTGCTCACAAAGGTAAAGAGAATTCCAAATTTACTCATAATAAAAATATTAGAGAAACTGTCAATAAATTTACTGTTATAATTGAATCACATGATATCTAAATTGTTGATAATATGATCTGCTCGTTAAACAATAGTGTCTGGAGAAAATGATGGATTAATTGACGGATGGCTAAAGTTTCCCTCAAATATAATGGTTTACCCAGTTTGATTTGATTTGTGTAAAATAACTTTCTCTAATAAACAATTTGCTCAGAGGCAATAGAAGAAATGAATGGTTATCAAACCAAACTTAATTAGTCTATCCTAGATTGATATTACTTGGGGAGTCTTCGTTTTAATTGTGGAGTGCTGGATACAAAGAGTTTGGTTCATTATTTTTTCCTGTATAAACACTATTGTGTAACTACCTATGGAATAATAACATGTGAATTCATTTTAATAAATGCTTGTAAAGTGAATTAGCTAATTATACCAGGCTAAAAATGATTCCTTTAATTATTTTGGATATTTAACTGGTACTTCAATTTTATTATTGTTTGTCTGTAAATGTGATTTGTATTAGCTCTGCCAAACTAATTAAAATGTATAACTTAACAAATAATTTGAGCAGTTTTGTAATGCTTATATTGTTCTCTTCTCTTATGCAAAAGAAAACATTATTTCTAGTTTGCATGAAAATAAAGGTTTGATACAAATTCACATGGCAATGTATGTGTAAATAGAGAAGAAAAACCTCTCAATATCCAAGGTAGTACTTGATATAACTATATGAATGAGAAGAATGAACAGATTTCATTCAGGAGAAGATAAGCCAGTGACTCATTAGTTTAACTTAAAATATGATATAGCATAAGAGATTTGATTATTACTTTAAAGCTGGAAAGACGAGTTTTCTTCATGTCCTATCTAGAGAGTGAAAAACTCGATCCTCATTCTCAAAAAGAAAGCTTTATAGTAATAACGTATTGTGGATGTCAAAAACCATATGCTTCTTAGTTACTTTTACTTAACAGACTAATTGTCTTTAAATCAGAAATAAATGAGAACAAAGGCTTTAGTAATAAAAAATACAGATTCCAAGTTTAGGCTTTCTAGGGAAAAAGCAAAATAGCCTCTAAAACAGTATGTAATGTAAATCATTCTTTAAAAAATTAATATACAGTAAAATTCACATTTCCATCTTTTCTGGTGTACAGTTCAGTTTTAACCCGAGTATATATTCATGTAACCACTATCACAGTCAGGATACAGAGTAATTCTGTCACCTGAAATAAATATTTAAATAAATAAATAAATAAAACCTCCCTCGTGGTGTCACATCTTCCCTCTGTCTCTAACACTTGGGATCCACTGATCTATTCCCATTCACTACTGTTTTGCCTTTTTCCAGAATGTTATGTAAATGGAATCCTATAAAACTTGACCTTTTAAAACTGGTTTCTTTCACTCAGCACAATGTCTTTGAGAATCCTCCATGTTTTTACAATACAGTTTGTTTTCTGTCTGCTTCTTCCCAAATTATAGCAACACTAATATCAGTTTTTGAAGTGAATATAAATTATCTGCCCCATATGGAAACTTATTTTCTCCATCATAGGATCCCTAAAAGAACTGGAACTTGATTTTTTACCCTATTCATGCCTATAGTTCTGCCTTTTTTTTTTTTTTTTTTTTTTTTTTTGAGATGGAGTCTCACTCTGTCACCAGGCTGGAGTGAGTGCAGTGGTGTGATCTCGGCTTATTGCAGCCTCTGCCTCCTGGGTTCAACCGATACTCCTGCCTCAGCCTCCCGAGTAGCTGGGACTACAGACACACTCCACCACGCCCAGCTAATTTTTTGTGTTTTTAGTAGAGACACGGTTTCACCATGTTGGGCAGGATGGTCTTGATGACCTTGTGATCTGCCTGCCTCAGCCTCCCAAAGTGCTGGGATTACAGGCATGAGCCACCGTGCCTGGCCAGTTCTGCCTTTTTAATGGCTGCATTGTAATTTTATGGATGTACCATACTTGGTTTAACCTGTTTCTAACATAGATACTTAGATATATTTTTTTTAATTATCTTCAGTGCTACAGTAAACATGCTTATACAGCATATGATATGTAAGAATAGCTGCCTTCAATTCCTAGAAAAGCAGTTGCTGGATGAAAAAAAATACACAAAATTATATGGTTGGATGGATTGCAATTTGCCTTCCAAGAAGAGTGAAGCAGTTTGAACCTCACTCCATTATCTTGCCATCAATGTCATTTGTAATCTTTGTAAGTCTAGTAGATAGAAACTGTCTTGCTTTAATTTATATTTCATTAAATATTAGGACATTTGAACTCAGTATTTTTAATATATTATTTCTCTCCAATTTGAGTAGTTTCAGCACAATCTTACTTTTTATAAATCTCAACAAGTTTGTCATTTTATTTTTGCCATTTTAATGGGATTGTAGGGCATCTCATTGTAGTTTTATTTTGCCTTTTTTTTTTTTTTTTTTTTTTTTTTTTTTTTGAGATGAAGTTTTGCCTTGTTGCCCAGGCTGGGGTGCAATGGCGCAATCTCAACTCACTGCAACCTCTGCCTCCAGGGTTCAGGTGATTCTCCTGCTTCACCTCCCGAGTAGCTGGAATTACAGGTGCCTACCACCACACCCAGCTAATTATTTGTATTTTTAGTAAAGATGGGGTTTCACCATGTTGGCCAGACTGGCCTTGAACTCCTGACCTCATGTGATCCACCCATCTCAGCACCCCAAAGTGTTGAGATTACAGGCGTGAGCCACTGCACTTGGCCTTATTTTGCATTTTTCTTAATGGGTAATGATGTTGAATGTTTTTTATTTTTCCCACAAACTTAATTGCCTCCATATATCCTCTTTGGAAAAGTATCTGTTCAAGTCTTACCCTTTTTTTTTTTTTGAAATGGAGTCTTACTCTGTCGCCCAGGCTGGAGTGCTGTGGCGCGATCTCGGCTCACTGCAACCTCCCTTCGCCTCCCAGGTTTAAGAGATTGTTCTGCCTCAGCCTCCTGAGTAGCTGGAGTTACAGGCGCATGCCATCACATCAGCTAATTTTTGTATTTTTAGTAGAGTCAGGGTTTCACCATGTTGGGCAGGCTGGTCTTCAACTCCTGACCTCGTGATCCGCCTGCCTCAGCCTCCTAAGTCTTACCCATTTTTTAAGTTAGGTCATTTGTTTTCTTGCTATTGAGTTTTGAGAATACTTTATAGATTTTGAGTACAAGTTCTTTGTTGGATTGTTGGATATATGATTTGCACATTTTTTTCCTCTAAGTATGTAGCTTTTTTTTTTTCATTCTGAAGTATCCATTAAGTAGCAAAAGTTTTCATTTTGGCAGAGTCTAATTTATTACATTTTTATGGATCACGCTTTTGATATCATATCTGAGAAATCTTTGACTAATTCTGGTTCACAAATATTTTCTCCTAAAACTGATAGAATTTTATATAAGTCTTTTGGGCTATCTTTTTTTCCTTTTGCTTTAACTGACCTGCATCTTTACATTTAATGTGAGTTTCTGATAGATTTTTTTGTTTTTTAATTGAGATAGAGTCTCATCCTAGAGTGCAATGACACAGTCATGGTTCACTGCAGCCTTGACCTCTTGGGCTCAAGTGATCTTCTCACCTCAGCTTCCCACGTAGCTGGGACCACAGGTGCACTACACACCCAACTAACTTTTTTATTTTTTGTAGAGACATGTTCTTGCTCTGTTGCCCTGGCTGGTCTCAAACTCCTGGACTCAAGTGATCCTCCTATCTCAGTCTTTCAAAGTGCTGGAATTATAGGTGTGACCCAGGATGCCTAGCCCAAAAGCATATCTTTAGGGCTTGTTTTTAATCTGTTCACACCATCTGTCTTTTAACTGCTATGTTTATACCATTTGCATTTAATTATTACTGATGCTTGGATGTAGATCTACCCTTTTCTCTTTTTTTTTAACTTTTAGGTTCAGGGATACATATGCAGGTTTGTTACATAGGTAAATTGTGTGTCACACGGGTTTGGTGTACAGATTATTTTGTCTCCCAGGTAATAACCATAGTACTCGATAGGTAGTTTTTCAGTCCTCTCCTTTCTTCCATCCCCCACCCTCCATTAGACTGCGCTGTCTGTTGTCTTCTCTCTGTCCATGTGTACTCAATGTTTAGCTTCCACTTGTAAGTGAGAACATGTGGCATTTGGTTTTCTGTTCCTGTGTTGGTTTGCTTAGGATAATGGCCTCAAGATCCATTCATGTTGCTGCAGAGGGCATAATCTCATTTTTTTAATGGCTGCATAGTAGTGCACAGTGTGTATGTGCCACTTTTTTTTATCCAGTCTACTGTTGGTGGGCATTTAGGTTGATATGCTTGTCTTTGTTACTGTGAATATTGCTGCAGTGAACATACTTGTGCATGTGTCTTTATGGTAGAACACTTTATATTCCTTTGGGTGTATACCCAATAATGGGATTGCTGGGTGGAATGGTAATTGTATTTTAAGTTCTTCGAGAAATCGCCACACTGCTTTCTACAATGGCTGAACTAATTTACATTCCCAAGAGCAGTTTATAAGCATTCCCTTTTCTCTGCAACTTCACCAGCATCTATTATTTTTTGACTTTTTAATAATAGTTACTCTGACTGGTGTGAGGAGGTATCCCATTGTAATTTTGATTTGCATTTCTCTAATGATTAGTGATGCTGAATATTTTTTATATGCTTGTTGGCTGCATGTATGTCTTTTTTTTTTTTTTTTTGCAGAAACAATGCTAAGGGTAAAATATCCTGACTACCTTTATTGACATGATTTGTGTTTACCAGCTTATTAAAATCAATGTTTCAAATTCCCTGGATTTTCCCAAGTTCCAGACTGGTAAAAAGTATTTTTACATACACATTTGATTCTTACATTACAAACTCAATATCTATAAACTTGAAATTTGTTTTGCACAAGTCTATGGCTTTACTACTTTTCAAGACAAAAGTCACATATTAAAATACAGACTACTAAAGTGTGCGTAAGAGAGACTGTTTGATGACCGTCCCTCATACGACATGCATGTTACTCACTAAAAATGAAAACTGAAGTGGAAACTAACCTGTGTTGCTTATAAAGTGTGAAAGCACAAGCTTATAAATGTATAAAATCTTTTCTGGGTGTGACGTACCTGCGTCCAAGTTTGAATTTTTATGATATGTGCCACTTAGTTACTGGCACTGAGTATCACTGAATTTCTTAGTTTTCCAGTAGGGAAACATACTGAGAAGCCCTCCCTTATTTAAGTAACTTAATTAAATCTTATGTGAGTTATCAGTTGTAATTTTTCAAAGGAAAAATTTTGATGGGGTGGAGGAATGAATTGCCAGATAATCTTTCTGGAATTCCGGGAGAATTCCAAAGAGGTTTTTTTGTTGTTGTTGTTGTTTTTTTAATGACATCTTTTGATACCTTTAAAAGAACCACTGTCAAGTAATCCTTAAAATAATATCCTAGAAAAGGAAGCAAATTATTTCCTGCGTGTAAGCAGTAAGTGAACTTACATTTGCCCTAACCCTAGGGATGATTCTTTACCCAGTTTTAAAGCCCATCATGGTTTTCTAAGGTGTTGACACCTCCATCCTCAGAGCAGGTAGAAAGTATTAAATAGACTGAGGACTCTAGGTAGAAAGGAAAGAGACTGGGGACTCTATGATGGACAGCCTGTGCTTTTTGACTCAGTTTGCTATTTTTCTGTGATCACACTAGAGTACTGATTCATAGATTCTATCTTTTATAATTCTGGAGAAAAAGAGACTTGTTAGTTTTGTAATTTTTTTGTAAGAGGAAATGTATGTATTTTAGTAGCTCCACTGCATGAGAACAGTGTAACTCACACTGACTTGTGATATCAGCCTTCTCTGGGCCTTGTGTGTGGAGAGCTTTCTATCTTACCAGGTGGTAGGGCTAAAAGAACAGCAGCCTTTTTGGTAGTCACATAGCAGAATGATCAGAGTTACATTGCTTATTCCAAAAATTGGTTCTTTTTAAAACATTTTTTTTACCCAAAGAAAAGAATAATATAAATTACTAACAATAAACATAAATTCAGAGTGTTGATGTAGGATTCAGTATCCAGAGTTTATTTTTAATCTTAATCCTCAGCTTCTTGGGAGTTGCTGGGCTTCAATGTCTCTGTGGTTTTGCCAGCTTAGCTTGAGCTCTGGTTATTTTGGATCTTTTCTGCTTTTTTAAGTAACTGAGTCATTTTTACCACACAGTCCAGTTTGCATGTATAGCTAGGAAACATGTATTGCTCTAGATTGGACAGTTTAAGTCATTTTAAAGAAAGTTCATAGTTGTTGCCTTTTAACTCATACTCAAGCTTCATTCTTTCAAAGATAAATGTGTGATTTTCATTTACTTGCTAATATTTTGTAGTTTGGAGATCCTTGTGGGCATTATTCTAACTAATATGTAGACACTTATTTGGAAGTTTTTGGACATAATATTAAATGAGTGGTATCTGTGAAATTGGTTATATTAGGTGGCTTGACTAATTTTTTTCTATAATTGTATATGGACTGCATTTTTTAAAAAAAACGCATTTGCCTTTATGCTAGATTGTAAAAATTTATATTAGAATGCATAAGACATGTTTTTCCCTCATATGCTAGACTTTTCCTAGCGTTTCGTATTTCTGTGTTGTCAGTGTGTGATTTTTAAACCAGAATTTGGTTTAAAAAATATGGTGGTAATATATGTGAGAAGTAGTTTGGTGTTTACCTTATGAAAATAAAGGATTGTAAGTAAGGTTTCCTGCACACCTTATACCAGAATTCAGTATAATACGCTACTTTCTGTTTTCAAACAGATAAATCATAATATAGTCTGTATTGTCTGTAAGATCTATCTTGTAAACCACATTCTTGACAACTATTTACTTTTGAGTAGTTTGTATTTTAAAATGTGTGTCTTCTTTTGAAAGTGTCAGTTCATGTCATTTGCCCACTTTTCAATGGGGTTCTTGTAAATTTGTTTAAGTTCCTTATAGATGGTAGATGTTAGACCTTTGTTGGATGCATAGTTTGCATATGTTTTCTCCCATGCTATAGGTTGTCTGTTTACTCTGTTGATGGTTTGTTTTTGCTGTGCAGATGCTCTTTAGTTTAATTAGGTCCCATTTGTCAATTTTTGGTTTTGTTGCATTTGCTTTTGACATCTTTGTCATGAAATCTTTGCCAAGGCCTATGTACAGAATGGCATTTTCTAGGTTAGCTTCCAGGGTTTTTATAATTTTAGGTTTTACATTTAAGCTTTAATCAATCTTGAATTGATTTTTGTATATGGTGAATGCTAGGGGTCCAGTTTCAATCTTCTGCATATAACTAGCTAGTGATCCCAACACCATTTATTGAATATGAAGTTTTTTCCGCACTGCTTGTTTTTGTTCACTTTGTCAAAGAGCACGTGGCTGTAGGTATGCAGAATTACTTCTGCACACTGTTTTGTTCCATTGGTATATGTGTCTGTTTTTGTACCAGTACCATGCTGTTTCAGTTACTGTAGCCTTGTATTATAGTTTGAAGTCTGGTAATGTGATGCCTCCAGCTTTGTTCCTTTTGCTTAGGATTGCTTTGGGTATTTGGGCTCATTTTTGTTCCATGTGAGTTTTAGAATAGTTTTTTCTAATTCTGTGAAGAATCACATTGGTAGTTGATAGGAAAAGCACTGAATCTGTAAATTGCTTTGGGCAATTAGGCCATTTTAACAATGTTAATTCTTCCTATCCATGAACATGGAATGTTTTTCCTTTGTGTCACTCTGATTTCTCTGAGCAGTTCCCTCTCTGATTTTTCCTTCTTGCTACCTTTAGATTACTTAATATTTTAGTTTTCCATTTTATCTATTGAGTTTATTACTATAAACTATAAACTACTATTAGTATCTTCAAATGGATTTTTTCATGATTGCTCTAGAAATTATAATATATATATTCAACTTTTCACAATCTACTTAGAATTAATATTTTACCATTTAAAGAAGAATGTAAGTCCCCTTATTCTTCACTCTTTGTATATAACATATTACATACATTTTTACATACATTGAAAACCTACCAGATAATGTTGTAACTTTAGTGTTTAACTGAAATACATATGTTATGTGGCTCACATCTTTAATCCCAGCACTTTGGAGACCAGTGCGGGCAGATGGCTTGAGCTCAGGAGTTGAAGACCAGCAAAACCCTATCTCTACAAAAAATTCAAAAATGAGCTAGGCACTGTGACGTGTGCCTGTGGTCCCAGCTCCTCAGGAGGCTGAGGCAGAAGGATAGCTTGAGTGCAGGAGTGAGATCACACCACTGCACTTCAGCCTGAGTGAACAGAATGAGACCCTATTTAAAAAAAAAAAAGAAAAAAAGAACAAATAATTTTTTTACACAATGTAAGAGGAAAGTAATATTGTTACATTTATTTAAATATCTACCCTTTGTTTTCTTTCACTTCAGATATTCCAAGTTTTCCCCTCACATACTTTCCCTTTTTTCTGAAGAAATTCCATACTTCTTATAGAGCAGATCCACAGACAATGTATTTTCTTAGTTTTCCTTTATCTGAGAATGTCATTATTTCATCTTTGTTCATGAAGAATGTATTCTCTAATAGAATTAGAATTAGAGAATGTAATTCTTTAATAGAATTTTGATTTGATGGTTCTTTCTCTTTCAGCACTTTAAAAATGTTCTACTTATTTCTGGCTGGGTTGTTTCTGATAAAAATTGCACGTTCATTTGAATTGTTATTCCCCTCTATGTTATGTGTTTTTCTGGGGCTGCTTTCAGGATTTCTTTTTTCTTGGCCTTAGTTTTCAGCAATTCAGTCAAAATTGTCTGGGTTTGGATTTCTTTGTGTTTATCTGTCATGAGACTGTAAGTTTATGTATTTTGCCGAATTTGAGAATTTGTCATTATTCCCTTTTTCTTTATTTATTGTTGTGAAATTCACATGCTATATTGAGTGTTTTCGAATATACACATTCAATGACCTTTACTGCATTCGCCACCTCTCTCTAGTTTTAAAACTTTTCACCACTCCAGAGAAATACTTTGTCCCTTTTAAGTAATCACTCTCTATTCTTTATTTCCCCTTCCCCTTGAAGATAATACTAATCTACTTTCTGTCTGTATAGATTTGCCAATTCTGTTTGTTTTATATTAAATAAATCATACAATATTTGAGCTTTTCTGTCTTGCTGTTTTTACCTAGCATTATGTTTTCAAGGTTCATCCAAATTGTAACATGCACTTAACTTCTTTTTATGGCTGAATACTATTTAATATTTCACTTTATGGCTGTTACACATTTTGATCATCTTTTCATCAGCTGGTTTGGATTTGAGGTGATTTCACCTTTTGGCCTTACGAGTAATGTTGCTGTAAACATTTTTTTACAAGTTACCATGTGGACATATATTTTAATTTATCTTGGGTATATACATAAAAGTAGAATTGCTAAATCATATGGTAATTCTTTAACTGAATTGCTGTCAAACTATTTTCCATTATGGCCACACCATTTTACATTCCCACCAGCAATGTAAAAGGGTTTATCTTTCTCCACATCCTTGTTAACATTTGTTATTTTTAGGGTCGCTTTGTTGTTGCTGTTTTATGTTATTGTAGCCATCTTGGTAGGTGTGAGATTATAGCTCATGGTGGTTTTGATTTGCATTTTCCTAATGTTAGCTGAGGTTTAGCATCATTTGTTTGTTGGCTATTTGTATATATTCTTTGAAGGAGGATCTGGATTTTTAAATCCTTTGCTTATTTTTAAATTGGGTCGTTTGACTTTTTCTTGTTGAACTGTTAGTGTTGTTTATATATTCTGGATATGAAATCTGTTATCAAATACATGATTTGCAAATATGTTCTCCCTTTTTATAGGTTATCTTTTCACTTTTTTGATGATACTCTTTGAAGCACAAGATTCTTTAATTTTGAGGATCTCTAATTTATCTATTCTTTGGTTGCTTGTGGTTTTTGAGTCAAATCTAAGAATTTAATGACAGTTACAAGGTCATGAAGATTCATCCTTATGTTTTTTTCAAATATTTTATGCTTTTAGCTCTTATATCTTGTATATGGTGTGAGATTATAGGATCCAACTTCATTCTTTTGCATGTGGTCATCCAGTTGTCCCAGCACCATTTGTTGAAGATACTATTCTTTCCCCATAAAAATATCTTAGCACCATAGTCAAAAAATCATTTATCCATAGATTACAGGGTTTACTTCTGGATTCTCAATTTTGTTCCTTTGTTCTGTATGTCTATTTTTACACTGTTATCACACAGTTTTGGTTACTGTAGCTTTGCAGTAAGTTCTAAAATCAAGAAGTATGAGATCTCCAACTTTGTTTTTCAGTATTGTTTTGGCTATTCAGGACTCTTTCCAATTGCAAATGAATTTGAACATCAGATTTTCTATTTCTGCAAAAATGCCATTGAATTTTGATAGGGATTGTGTTTGTAGATTATTTTCGTAAGTATTGCCATCTTAATAATATTAAGTCTTCTAACCCATGAACATGAAATGTCTTTCTTTTTTTGAGATGGAGTTTCACTGTTGTTGCCCAGGCTGGGGTACAATGGCACGATCTCAGCTCACAGCAACCTCCGCCTCCTAGGTTCAAGCTATTATCCTGCCTCAGCCTCCCAGGTAGCTGGGATTACAGGCGTGTGCCACCACACCTGGCTACTTTTGTATTTTTATTAGAGATGGGGTTTCATCCTTTTGGCCAGGCTGGTCTCAAAATCTTAACCTCACATGATCCACCTGCCTCGGCATCCCAAAGTGCTGGGATTACAGGCGTGATCTACTGTGCCCAGCCATGTCTTTCTATTTAGTTAAGCCTTCTTTAATTTCAACAATGCCTTAGAATTTTTTCTTTTTTTAAATTAGGCAAGTTCTCTTTTTTCTCAACTTTTATTTGGTTCAGGTAGTACATGTGCAGATTTGTTACATGGGTAAATTGTGTGTTGCTGAGGTTCAGTGTACGAATGATCCCATCACTCAGGTAGTGAACATAAAACCTAAGAGGTAGCTTTTCAACTCTTGCTCCCTTACTTCCCTTCTAATAGTCCCCAGTGTCTCTTGTTTTCATTTTTCTACCCATGTAGAATTTTCATTGTACAAATCTTTCACCTCCCTTGTTAAATTCATTCCTAGATGTTGTATCCTTTTGAATGCTATTATGAATGGAATTTTTAAAATTTTCCTTTTGGATTGTTGATTGCTAGTATGTAGGAACTTAACAGAATTTTTGTTTGTTGATCATGTTCCCTGCAATTTTGCCGAATTCATTTATTAGCTGTAGTAGATTTTTTGTAGACTTTTGTAGATTTTCTATATATAGAATTATGTCATCTGTAAAGAGGTAGTTTCCCCCCCTCCCCCACTCTGCAATTTGTAAGCCATTTATTTATTTGGCCTAATTGCTCTTGCCAGGACTTCCAGTACAATGTTGAATAGCAGTGGTGAAAGTGGTCATCCTCTTGTTACTCATCCTGGGGAAAAGCTTTCAGTCTTTCACCATGGAGTGTGATGTTAGCTTTTTTTCCTTCAAATCCTGTCAGTGTTTGGTTCATATATATATATATATATATATATATAATTCCTGTATTTGATGCATATATGCTTATCATTGTTATATATTCTTACTGAAATGACTTTTATCAATATCTTTCTTTGTCTCTTATGATAATTCTCTACTTAAAATCTATATATTCTGATATTTGAATAGCCATTCTAGCTATCTTTTAGTTACCGTTTGTATAGAATATCCTTTTTTATCCTTTCACTTTCAATTTGTTTGTGTCTTTGGATCTAAAGTGAGTCTCCTATAAGCAGCATATAGTTGACTGGTTTGGTTTGGTTTTGTTTTTGGGGGTTTTTTGTTCATTTGTTCATTTTCAAAGTGAAAGCAAGTTTATTAAGAAAGTAAAGGAATAAAGAATGACTACTCCATTGGCAGAGCCAGTGTCTTGGGCTGCTCACTGTGATTACACTTACAGTTATTTCTTGATTATATGCTAAACAAGTGATTGATTATTCATTAGTTTTCTGGAAAAGGGGTGAGCAGTTCTTGGAACTGAGGGTTCCTCCCCCATTTTAGACCATATAGGGTAACTTGCTAACATTGCCATGGCATTTGTAAATTGTCATGGCACTAGTGGGAGTGTTTTTTAGCATGCTAATGCATTATAATTAGCATATAAAGAGCTGTGAGGATAACCAGAGGTCACTTTTATCACTGTCTTGGTTTTGGTGCATTTTGGCCAGCTTCTTTACCA
The DNA here is from genome assembly GCF_009828535.3 of Hylobates moloch. NCBI lineage: Eukaryota > Metazoa > Chordata > Mammalia > Primates > Hylobatidae > Hylobates > Hylobates moloch. The sequence goes on from NW_026652281.1 coordinate 148,217,943, forward strand.
CATCCTTTTGTCAGCAAGAACTTTGTGACCTGTACCTTTTGCTGACCTTCTGTCTTATCCTGTGACTTAGAATGCCTAGCCTCCTGGGAATGCAGCCCAGTAGGTCTCAACCGTATTTTACCCAGCCCCTATTCAAGATGGAATTGCTCTGGTTCAGACACCTGTGACGTATTTCCCCCCAACCTTTTACATGGGAATCCTTAATCTTGAGGGTTGTAGAGGGACAATGATACATCTTCTATAACTTCTTCAGGCTGAATACAGGTGATGATATACCTGTCTAACTATTAGGGTCTCTTGTATTCAGGGTGGAGAGGCACTCATTTAGAAAGCATCTATATGCTGAGGGCCATTCATAACTCTTGAGATCCGACAAAAGGTGATATCTGGAAGACTAATAAGTGTTCAACTTAAGAAAACATTGAGTGAGTTTATCCTGCATATCTACACAAAGAGTACAACAGCAGTGTATTCCATAACAGTAAAGAAAAATAAGCAAAATTATCCCAAGTAAAGAGAGCTTTCCGTGAACTGGGCCACTGTCAGAACCAAACTGATATGGGGTTGCTAGCTGATTCCAATATGTGTCCAGAATTAGAATACTGATCCAGATTTTTACATTACTCATCCCTCTTGTTTCTTGTGAGCAGCAGCCAGAAATCACTGGTTGGTTTACAGGAATAGGCAGGGTTAGTCTGAATTGCAGGAAAAAACCTCAGAAACAACTGATGAAACTAGAATGTACTAACAGGTGTACCATATTTCTTGAAACATAATTTTTCTCTCTCCAGTCTCCCATTTTTACTAAAGACAAATCATGGTAGGAATGATTTGTTCTCAAAATAAGCTGTATTCTTATACTTGGCCTGATTATTTATATAAAGTTCAGCAATAATAATTAATTTTCACATACGCTTTTTAAATTGGCTTTGATGGAACTTTGTTCCATAAAAGGAATCTCAGACAAGACTTTTTTTCGTAAAGCTGAGCCCAACCATGGGTTTGTACCATCAAATACCTATGAGTTGAGCAAATTCCTCTCATCTTGAGGTTCCAAGATAACTTGGGGCTTCTGGACCTGTTAGAAAGTGACATTCTTTACTTACCACAGATCAGGAACCCTCTATAGGGACAGCGTAGACAAAGTATGAGGCCAGTTTTCCCAGGGGGCTTTTATTGGCTCTGAAAGTCCAGTTTGATACCTTTAAGAAAAGCATGCTATTCCAGTCAAAGCCTTGGTAAAATAACCAGTTTCTCCAGTTGTGTCCTGTTGCAAAAAAAAACATTCTTATTACACTTGTGCAAGTAACTATGTTGCTGTAAATTAAGATTACTCACAAATAGTTTCAAAATTCTGGAGAAATCAGGTAGAGAGAAACAAATATGTTCCAAATTTTGTTTACAGGAAAATACTTTATTCAATTGTTTAAAGTTGTAAATAGCTCAACAGAAAATTTTCTTGACTCTGAAAACCAAAACAAAGGATTGGTAACATTTTAAGCAAAAAGCCAAAAAAGATTATTTCAGTTTTCTATTAGTTCAGTCCATGCAGTTAACTCCTGTCCTGACTTATCATCACCAACATTTCAGCTCTCCATGAGTCCTGCAAGTTTTTTCCTCTATTCTAATGCCACAGTCTCCAAAGTTATCAGAAACCTGCATTTAGGAGCACCTGTCAAAGTCCTGTAGCTGACTTACAAACCACCTTTTAAAGAGGATCAAAACAAGATAACAATTGTTTGTGAATGACAACATGTCTTAGGGCAGCCACAGTCAAAAACATGATTGACAAATTTTGTTATCTTGGTGGCATACAATGATTTTATGTAACAATTATAATGATTACTGATAACATGCACTAAGTCATATCAGAATTACAGGAGTTTCCCATAATTTTGGAACAGATACCGATAACAACAATAACATATTTAAACAAATACAGCCCCAGGAAAGCCAAACACCATTTTATATTTGACTGTTTCTTGTGATTTTTATACCAAATAAGCCACATACGACACTTTTGGACTTTAGGGGACCTAATATCTAGAAGATGAATTAGGTTAGAAAAGACATAATTTATAATTTTACTTTGGAAAGTTTGTCATATATTAAAGGTTTAAAACACTTGATATTGTAAAATAAAATCCCAGGTCACAAGAAGTCATTGATTTAGCCAAAATTATACTAAAAAATTTTTAAAAGGCGAAAACCTTTACTCATTAAGGGGAAGACAGCTTTCCAAACAATGCGTCTCTTTTCTTTCCCTTCTTTTTCCTACCGTTTATTCAGAAGACAAACAAAAATATTTCATTTTTTTAATATAACATGAAAATCTTGTTCAAGAGAGGAAGCTAACTTTCACGTTTGCATTAGTGCACTATTGATGTCAAACCTTAACAAAACCCTGTAGACAAATCCATCTAGTCTCAATTAGTATGACCTTAAGGTAAGATTCATATAAACCTTTTGTAACCTTTTACAACTTTTGTGAAAGAGCAGATCCATGCTCTAAGAAAATTCTTGTGTGCTTTTATTCTAATGTTAAATTTATGGAATAACTGAGTACCACTTTAACTTTAGCCAATATGTTCACACATAGAATTTCTTTTACAAGATTATTTTTTCACAAATCCTCCACAACTTGATTGTTTTCCGGTTTTTGGTTCGTGTGTTCCTTTTTATAGTGACAAACCATTTTATATATTTTTAAATGTTTTCCTTTTGTACAATAAAGTTACCATATTTTATACATATTTATATAATTATGTTTATATATGTGTTTATTGCATTTTGCTTTTTTCACTTAATTATATCTCCTGGAAATCATTCCATTTCAATACATAGAGTTCCTCTTCATTCTGTCTTATAGCTTCATAGTACTCCATTTCGTGTGGATATCATAGGGTATTTACCCCCCAATCTCCATTGCTTTACAATCACAAATAATACTGTACGAATAACTTTGTGATTATGTGTTTATTAGTCTGTTCTCAACTATGAAGAAATACCCAAGACTTGATAATTTATAAAGGAAAGAGGCTTAAGTGATTTACAGTTTTATGTTGCTGGGGAGGCCTCAGGAAACTTACAGTCATAGCGGAAAGCAAAAGAGAAGGTGCCTTCTTCATAGGGTAGCATGATGGAGTGAGTGCAAGCAGGGGTAATGCCAGATGCTTACAAAACCATCAGATCTTCTGAGAACTCACTCACTATCATGAGAACAGCATGGGGGAAACTGTCCCCATGATCCATTTACCTTCACCTGGTCTCGACCTTGACACATGGAGATTATGGGGATTACAATTGGAGGTGAGATTCAGGTGGGGACACAGAGCCAAACCATATCATGTGTTTTCATATTGTTGGAGATACATATTTTAGGTAAATCATACAGGGATTTCTGGCTTGAGATTTGGTTATATATAATTGGTTAGATATTGACAAATTCCCCTTCATAGGGATTATGACATTTTCTGTATCCATCAGCAATATATGGCATTATCTGTTTCTCTCTTACCTGACTAATAGAATGTATTTTTAATTTGTTGCTAATTTGATGGGTGAAAAAAATGAATTTTATTGCAATTTTAATTTGCATTTCTCTTTTATATGAATGAAATTACATATCTTTTTTACATAATAGGCATTTTTATATCTCCTTTGAGTTGTTTTTTCAAATCTTTGCCCTTTTGCTTGTTTTTTGTTTATTTTGAGATAGGGTTTCACTCTGTTGCCCAGGCTGTAGTACAGTGGCATGATCTTGGCTCACTGCAACCTCCTCCTTCCAGGCTCAAGTGATCCTCCCACCGTAGCCTTCCAAGGAGCTGGGACTACAGGCACATGCCACCATGCCCGGCTAATTTTTGTATTTTTTTTCATAGACATGGGGTTTCTCCATGTTGCCTAGGCTGGTGTCGAACTCTTGAGCCCACACAATCTGCCTGCCTCTGCCTCCCAAAGTACTGGGATTACAGGCATGAGTCACCATGCCCAGCCTCCCTGACCATTTTTCTATAGGATTTCTGTAGGTTGATTTTCCTCAATTTAAAAAAAAATCTTTAATATATTAAGGATGTAACTATTTATCTGTAATATATGCCGTGAATGTTTTTCCCAGTTTTGTCCGTTACCTTTGATTTTGTTAATGAGTTTTCTTTGGCTATGCAAATTTTCCAATGTATCATCTCATTTTGTTTTTAATTGCATCTAGGATTTTAGTCATAGTTAGGAACCCTTTCCTTACAGATGGGTTTTAGAGGAATTCACTGATTATTTCTTTTCGTGCATATATAGATTTACTTTTTATATTTATATCTCTGATCCATTTGGAGTTTATTCTTGGGTGTGATGGAAGGAATGAATCTACTTTTACCTTTTTTCAAATGGCTATCCAGTATTCCCTACACCAACCATCCTCAATCTTTTTGGCACCAGGCACCAGGTTCATGGAAGACAGATTTTCCACAGAATGGGGGGTAGGGTGAAGGGGATGGTTTTGGGATAAAACTGTTCCACCTCAAACCATCAGGCATCAGTTAGATTCTCATAAGGAGCACACAACATAGATCCCTCCCATGCACAGTTCACAGTAGGTTTCCTGTTCCTGTAATAATATGCTGCTGCTGCTGACCTGAGAGGAGATGGAGCTGTCAGGTGATAATGCTGGCTTGCCCTCCGCTCATCTCCTGCTTTGTGACTCCCAGTTCCTAACAGGCTACAGACTGGTACCAGTCCATGGCCCAGGGCTTTGGGACCCCTCCCCTGCCCTACACCATGTGTTAACCAGAGCATCTTTGACCCAGTGATTTGAGATACCATTTTTATCATATACTAGATGTTTATATGTAATTGGATCTAACTCTGGAAATTATATTTTATTCCATTGATTTGATAGCTTATTCTTGTGCCAGTACCATACTGTTTAATGAAAGAGGTTTGTAGCATGTTTTTATACCTTGGAGTAGTTCTACCCTGCCCCCTTTCCCACCTTTCACAGATCTTTATATTCAGTAATTTCCTAGCTATTCTTGTGTTTATTTTTATTATTTTTTGAGATGGAGTCTCACTCTGTCACCCAGACTAGAGTGCAGTGGTATGGTCTCGGCACACTGCAGCCTCTGCCTCCCAGGTTCAAGCGATTCTCCTGCCTCAGCCTCCCAAGTAGCTGAGATTACAGACGCCCACCACGAGCCCAAGCTAATTTTTTGTATTTTTAGTAGAGACAGGATTTCACCATGGTGGTCAGTCTGGTCTCAGACTCCTGACCTTAAGTGATCTGCCTGCCTTGACCTCCCAAAGTGCTGGGATTACAGTCATGAGCAACTGCGCCTGGCTTGTTTATTTTTATTTTCAGTTTGAAATAAAACTAAATTTGTTCCAAGCCTGCAATACATGGTTATTAATCATAGTTACCATATTGTACAATAGTTTTCTTGAGCTTATTTCTCCTATCCCGCTGAAATTTTATATCCTTTGACCAATCTGTCCCCAACTTCACCTTCCTCCAGTCCCTGGTAACCACTATTCTGCTCTCTACTTTTATGAGGAGTTCAGTTTTTTTTTTTTTTCGATTCCACATATAAGTGAGATTATGCAATATTTACTTTTCTGTGGATAGCTTATTTCACTTAACGTAATGTCTTCCAAGTTCACTCATGTTGTTGCAAATGACGGGATATCCTTCTTTTTTAAGGCTGAATAGCATTCCACTGTATGAATATACCACATTTTCTTTATCAGTTCATCTGTTGTTGGACGCTTAGGTTGATTCCATATCTTGGCTGTTTCAAATAATGCTACAGTGAACATGGGAGTGCAGATGTTTCTTCAACATACCTATTTCATTTCCTTTGGATTTATACTTAGTAGTGAGATGCTTGATCATATGGTAATTCTGTTTTTAACTTTTTGAGGAGCCTCCATATTGTTTTCCATAATGGCTGTACTAAGTTACATTCCCACCAACAGTGTGCAAATGTTCCCAGATCTTTTTTTTAAAAAATTCAAAAGAGAGAAGTTAAGGGTGTCCATCACTAGTAGACCTGTCCAACAAGAAATGCTAAAGGAAGTCCTTCAGACTGAAATGAAAGAATACTACAGTGTAATTCAAGGCCATATGAAGAAAGTTTTTTATTTGTTTTGCCCATTGCCTTTTAATTGGTGAGTTTAATCTATTTACATTAAAAATATAAGGTTAAAGTTATCAATAATGAACCACTTAGTTGTGCTATTTTGCTGTTTTTCTATATGCTTTTGTTCCTCGGTTCCTCCTATACTGCCTTCTTATTTGATTGATATTTTTTCTACTGCCAGTTTTAATTCCCTCTCCAATTCATTTTGTATAATTTTAAAATTATTTTCTTAGTGGTGTCCATGGGGATTACACTAAACATCCTAAATTTATTTTGACTTGATATTAAGATTACTTCAATAGCATACGTTAACTCTCCTCATATCTAGCTCTGTCCCCTCCCCTTTGCATTATTATTGCCACATATTACATCGGTATACATTGCGTTCCTGTTAACATATATTTACAGTTATTGCCTTTTAAGTCATATTGGAAGCAGAAAGAAGGGTTACAAACCAAAAACACAATAATATTAGCATTTATTTATCTGTGTACTTACTTTTATCAGAGATCTCTATTTCTCTGTATGCCTTTGAGTTACAATATAATGTTTTCTTTCATTTCAACCTGAAGATCTTCCTTTAGCATTTCTTAATAGGGCTACTCTGCTAGTAATGGGCTTCTTTAGCTTGCTTAAAAATTTTTTTTAATCTAGGAATATCTTAATTTTTCCTTTATTTTTGAAGGAGAGTGTTACTGGATATCAAATTCTTAGTCAACAGTTTTTTTCTTCTTTCAGCAGTTAGATGATCCCACTGCCTTCTGGCCTCCATGTTTTCGGATGAGAAACCTTATCTTATTGAGAATCTTTGTATGTGATAACTCAATTCTTTCTTACTACTTTCAAGATTTTTTTTTTTATTTCAGCAGTTTCATTATAATGTGTCTTGGTGTGGATCTCTTTTAATTTATTCTGCTTCAAGTTCACTGAGCTTGCAGGATTTATAGAGTCATATCTTTCAGCAAATTTGGTGTGTTTTTCATTATTTCTTCTCTTCCTTACTGCTCCTTTCTCCCTCTCTTTTCCTTCTTTAATTCTCATAATGTGTATGTTGGTATGCTTGATCATTTCTCCCAAGTTCCTTATGGACTGTTTATTTTTCTTCATTCTTTTTCTTTCTGATACTCAGACTGAGTAAATTTCCCTGTTTTCAAGTTCACTGATTCTTTCTTCTGGATGCTCAGATCTGCTCTTGAACTCCTATATTGATTTTTTTTAATTTCAGCTATTATAATTTTATTTTCTTTCAGCTATTGTACTTTTCAACTCCAGAATTCCTGCTTGGTTAATTTTATAACTTCTATTTTTTGTTAATATTACCTACTTGTTCATACATTGTTCTCTTGGTTTCTTTTCATTCCTGTTCCATGCTTTCCTTTAGCTCTTTGAACATATTTAAAGTCTTTGTCTAGTAAATCCAATGTATGGGCTTCCCTCCAAAATTGTTTTTGTCAGTTTTCTTCCTGTGCATAGCTTATACTTTCCTGGTTTCTCTGTATGCTTTGTCATTTCTAGTTGAGAAGTAGACATTTTGAGTATTATAATGTGGTAACTCTGAAAATTATATTATTTCCTCCCCAGGGAATACTGCTGTTACTTTCCTTTTGTTGTTGTGGTTGTTGAGACAGAGTCTCACTCTGTTGCCCAGGTTGGAGTGCAGGGATGTGATCTCAGCTCACTGCAACTTCCGCCTCCGAGATTCAAGTGATTCTCCTGCCTCAGCCACCCAAGTAGCTGGGATTACAGGCATACACCACCACGCCTGGCTAATTTTTGTTTGTATTTTTAGTAGAGACAGGGTTTCACCATGTCGGCCAAGGTCAAACTCTTGACCTCAAGTGATCCACTTGCCTTGGCCTCCCAAACTCCTGGGATTATAGCACCACACCCAGCTGGTGCTGATACTTCTCAAAGGCTGCAGTTACTCGTTTATTTAGTAACTTTCCAAACTATTTTTGCTAAAACTATTCCTTGTCATGTGTGGTCACTGAGGTCTCTATTTCATATTCTCTACAGCCAGCTGGTGACCTGACAGCAGTTTACCTGAATGCCTGGAACCAGTAAGAAAAGGAGAAAAAAAATAGGTGTTCTGTTTCTTTAAATTATTTCAACAGAGGCCTCCAGGAAATCTACTTCTACTTCAGGGGATTGAAACAGTGCTGGCCAGTCATTGAACCACTAGGCAGATTCAAATATACAACTCTGATTTTTGTTAGACAGGGTCCTTATTTTCTACCCTAGCAGCAGGAAGCTACACCAGGAACTTGGGCCTTTCTCCCTTGACTGCCTTCTGCAGGTCTGGAAGTGATAGTTGCTGTGCAAAATGCTGAAATTTACCAGCTTCTTTCTTCATCAAGCAGTCACCTGGATGCCACAAGTATTCAGCTAGAGTCTAGAGTTCTGAAATCATTGATTCTGAGGGTTCTTGCTAGCTCAATGGTTTCAGTGGAGGAACTGAGTACTAGAGCTTCTTACCCTGCCATTGTTGTGTCATCATTTAGCCATTATTTCTGAAAATATTATTTCTGCATCACAAATTAAAACCATACTTAGTATCCACATTCTGTTTTTCATTTTCAGTACAGTATTCGATAAATTAATGAGGTATTCAACACTGTGTTATAAAATAGAGTTTGTGTTAGGTGCTTTTGCCCAACTTTAGGCTAATTTAAGTGTTCTGATCATGTTTAAGATAGGCTAGGCTAAGCTATGATGTTCAGTAGGTAGATATTTTCAACTCATTATGGGTTTGTCAGGATGTAAACCCATCATAAGTCAAAGAGCATCTGTGAAGACAAAGTACAAAGTACTTTAAAAAAAAATACAGTGATAGGATGACAAGATCAGAAAAGAGATTAAGCATAGGTAGGTTTGTCGTAGTGCTGTTGAAATCTAACCATCTAAAAAGGGTCTGCCAAACCTGCATCTGCTCCTTCTTGTAAAAGAAGTGAAAGATAATATAGTATTATCAAGAATATAAAATTAAACAGAGGGGAACTCTTGTAACTCAATAGACAAAATTTCTAAAACATGTCTTAAAGGCTAAGCATGTCTGTATTTTTCCTTTCTGTCTTGACAGAAAAAAATCTAACCTTTTTATAGGTCAGACTAAGCAATTTCTATTAATTAGCCCAAACTTCAACAGGACAGATTATCTGAGAATGTTCTTACTTGTGGGGCACTTTAATTGAAATAAGGCTAATTCTGACTCCTGATTTTACAGGTGAGAAAGTTGAGATCCAACAAAATTAATTACCATAAAGAACAAAAATCTCCTGATTGCCATTTTGTTCCTTTTTCAGTATACTTAGTAGCCCTCCCTCCTGAGTAATTCAAAAGAAACTTTTAGCACAAAATGTATTCTCTTACTTGGAATTACTTCTGCTGTTTGTTTCTGTATATAGTCTGAATAAATATAATGTTAACACTGGAAAAGTTCGTAGAAATTAGCTGTTCTTCATCTTTTTTGGATCAAAGATCATTTTGAGAATTGGATAAAATGTGTTTGCTATGCCCTATCCATAGACTACTGACTTAGATATGTAATAATTTCTGACCTACATGGAAAAACCCAAGACCAGGAGACAGTAATTTTTTCAAGATTCAAAAGCAGGTCAATGTTAGAAGAAATTAGAATGGTCTACTCATGCATTACCCCTGATAGTTAAGTTCTCCAAATTATAATAATGAGATAGTTTTCTTTCCTGTTTGCCTTCCCCTCCTCTACACTTTACAATACTAGTATCAGTTTTCTGAGTTAATCTGCATGGTCTCTGCTATATGGAGACTTCTTCAGTGTATCCTCATCATAGTTAGAACTTCATTTTTACTCTTATTTACACATTTAGTTTTGCCTTAATGACTGCATTATTTTGCTCTTTATGAAAGTACCATTTGTTTAACCTGTCTCCAATATAGAAGCTTAAATTTAATATACATATATATATATGTTACACTGAGTACTATGGTAAACATTCTGGTACATAACTGTTCTGCAATTATATGTGCCAGAATTTCCTAGAAATAAAATTGCTGGGTGAAAGAGTAAACACAAAAAAATTTGTATGAATATCTGTTTGCCTTCCAAAAAGATTGAACCAATTTGTACATCACCAGCCAAACATACAGTTCGTGTTTCTGTGTAACCTTGCCATTTTTTAACCCTTCTTTTGTGATCTTTGCAAGTCTGGTAATTGGAAGTATCTTACTTTTATTTAGTCTGTATGTCATTATATTAGTGCAATTGAACTCAATATTGTTAAGATGTCAGTTTGCCCCAGTGTGACATATAAATTCAGTGTAATCATGATCAAAATCCCAGCATATTTTTTGTAGATATTGACAAGCTAATTCTAAAACTTATGTGGAAAGGCAAGTGAACTAGAAGAGCCCCCAAAATTTGAAATGGAAAAAGAGGAACAAAGTTGAGAATTTACACTACCCAATTTTAATATAAGGCTACATAAGTCAAGCCAGTGGGGTCCCAGCCAAAGAATAAACATATAATTCAGTGAGACAGAATAGAGAGCTCAGAAATAGACCCACACAAATATTATCAACTGATTGTTGGCAGAAGCTAAAAAGAAATTCCACAGGAAAAGGGTAGTTTTTTCAATAAATAAATAAAGGGTAGTTTTTTCCGTAAATAAAATAAAGGGTAGTTTTTTCAATAAATGGTACTGGAACAATGAACAGCTTTATGCAAAAAAAAAAAAAAAAAAAAAAAAAACCCTCAACACGTCAACATCTACCACACAACTTGTACAAAATTTAACTCAGAATGCATCATAGACCTAAAATGTATAACATAAAACTATAAAACTTCTAGAAGAAAACATTTAAGAAAGTCTCCATAATTTTGACTTAAGTGATGAGTGCTTAAAATTGACACCAAAAACACAACTCATTAAAACTTTTTTGAGAAATTGGACTTTATTATCAAAAGTTTAAACTTTTAAACTTTCACTCTAAGAAAGGCGCTGTTAACAAGAATGAAAAGTCAAGTGATGAATGGGAGAAAACATTTGGAAATTCCAAGTCCAGCAGGTAACTTGTATTATCCAAAATATACAAAGGACTCTGAAGAACTTGCCAGTGTGATAGGAAGAATAATGCCCCCCTCCACCCCATCACCCAAAGATGCCTACATCCTAATCCAAAAGGGAGTGATGATGTAGAAGAGGAAGTCAGAGATACGATGTGAAAAAGACTCAATCCAATGACGTTGGCTTGGAAGATGAAGAAAGAGAAATATGAGCCAAGGGTCATGCGTGATTTCTAGAAGCTAGAACCTCAAGAAAGGAACAGAGTCCTACTGACACCTTAATTTTAGGCCAGGGAGACCTCTGACAAATTTCTAACATACAGAACTATAAGATAGTAAATTTGTATTGTTTCAAGACACCATATTTGTGACAATTTGTTACAGCAGCAATAAGAAACTAATATAGGAAGAAAATAAAAAAGCTAATTGAAAAAAAAAAAAAAGACAAAAGATCTGAATAGGTACTTCTCCAAAGAAGATATATGGATGGCAAACAAGGATATGAAAAGATACTTAACATCATTTATCATTACAGAATGGAAATGAAAATCACAATTAGATGCTGTCACAGTTGTTAGAATTGTTACAAACAGACAATAAATAAATAATGGCAACAATCTGGAGCAGCAGGCATTCTCATTTATTGCCAGTGGGAATGCAAAATGGTATAGCCACTTTGGAAGTCAGTTTGATAGTTTCTTAAATATCACTTCTGGGTATTTACCTAAATGTATTGAAAACTTTTGTTCACACAGAAACCTATATGCAAATGTTTATAGCAGCTTTATTTATAAATCACCAAAAACTAGGAACAACCAAGATGTCTTTCAGTAAGTAGTACAGTGGAATACTACTCAACCATAAAGTGGGGTGAGTTGGTTATTCCTGCAACAACATGAATAAATATTACATGCATTTTGCTGAGCAAAGCCAGAACTAAAAGGCAGTGTATTGTATTATTCCATTTACATGACATACTGGAAAAGGCAAAGCTAATAAGAACAGAAAACAGATAGATGGTTACCAGGAGGTGGGGGAGGGGTCAACTACAAAAGGGGTGTGATAGAACTGTTGTTCTATGTGGTAATGGGATGGTAGATGGATTCTATCCATTCATTTGTAGAATGAACTTTCCTGGCGTAAATTAAAAAATCAACCAAAATGTCACGGGATCCCAGGATGAAATGGAAACTATAACTGATGAATCTAACTATATTATAAATGCATGACATATCTTAATGAAAGTGGTAGCGGGGAAAGGAACTGACCTAAATAACTTTGGAAAATGGGTAGTCTAATGTTTTGACTGGATAATGTAAGGCTATAGTTAAAAACATTGAACTCTAGTTGGTAAATTTGTTTCTTACAGGTACAGGTTAGCAGTCCTAAAACTACTCTACCTCTATTCTAGGATTGAACAATAAGTGAACATATTATGGGTGTTTAGAGCCAAGTTTCTCTCTGTCAGAGTAAGAAGTTACAAGTAAACAACAGGGAAACTAGAATGAACCCTGGCTCTGGAGAGATGTATGAGCAGAGATTCGTGTTTATTTTAATATGTATACAGATAAATATATATAGAACTAACCTCAGATATGAGTGGATACATGGCTTAGTGTACATGTATGTAAAGGCCTAGAAGCAGTGACACCCCAGTAGCTACAGACTCATTCAGCACCTACTCTCATCTTGGTTTCTGCATACCATTTTTCAATAAAAGGAAGCAGGGCTTCCTGGAGAAATGGCTAATGCTGCATCTGGGACAGGTAAAATATAAGATGAGCCTGGAGTATCTTATGGGGTCAGAAAGTAAGGAGGTGCTTTTTTTTTTTTTGTAAGCATGGAACAGTTTGAGCAACAAAATAGGATATTATATTTTACTCAAAAAACATTCTTCAATCCATACTGATATAAACAAATGACTGAATTGGTGCATTCTTTGGAGAAAACAGACAAATCTTCCTTAGGGAATAATTTTTAATAATTATATAAATACTATCCCCTTCTGGAGGTGAGCTTTTCTCTCTCCTTGTGGACTGGACTTATGTTTGTTTCCAAAGAGGAAAATATGGAAAAGAAAAAAAGGAATAACTTTATAATTAGGAAATCAGTCAGACTCCACCTTAGTCAAGTGTTAAGGGTTAAAATCACCAGTGATAACTCATGTGGTAGCACATCTGTGGTATTCCTCCCATAACCCACAATCCCAGCCTAATCATAAGAAACATTAAAACTCAAATTGAAGGAAATTCTACAAAATACGAAATACCTGATTACTACTCTTCACAAGTGTCAAGGACATAAAAAACAAGGAAAAGTCTGAAAAGCTATCACAGATTGGAGAGACCAAGGAAACACGATGATTAAATGCAAATGAAATCCTGGATTGGATCTTAGAATCGAAAAAAGATATTAGTGGGAAAACTGGTGAAATACACATAAAGTCTGTAATTCAGTTAATAGTGTTATTGTACCAGTATTAATCATTTAATTTTGACAAATGTACCTTGATTATGGAAGATGCTAACGTTAGGAGAAACTCAATAGAGGATATCTGGGAATTCTCTGTACTCTTTTTGCAACTTTCCCATAACTTTAAAATTGTTTCAAGACAAAATGTGTATTTAATAAAGGTACATTCTGTCAACAAGTATTTATGCAAATGAATGAGCATCTCTTTGTTGATCATCCTTTTATTAATTGCCCATTATAATCTTTGTCCATTTTTTAGGTTAGGTGCACTGTTAAATGTTATTGCTATCTGTGGCTTGTTTGGGGCTCTTTATAAATTATATCAGTACCTGAAAAAGCTTGTTTGTATTATGTACACACTATTCTTGAGACTTTGTGTTCTAAAAGGAAGGCTTATTTTAAAAGTTGGTTGTTGTCTTCTCTGCTTTAGATGCTGGGAGCTTTTGCACATGCTGTCTCAACCCATGTTAAGTATGTGATGTTTACCCACTTTGCAGATAAGAAAACTGAAACTTGGAGGTTAAGCCATTTATGCCAGAGGCTGCAAAATTTTTTGTGTGTGAAAAATCAGACCTTGGCAATGACCTTGAGCAGTAGGATATAAATAACTCCCACAAGCTTAATGTTCCAAAAATGGAACATTGGGCATAAATGTTAATAACTTGCCAAAAATGAAATTTAGCAGGGACAGGATTTCAATGCAGTTCTTGCTTTAGTCTCCTTTCTTTCTAATATGATAATTTGCCTTTCCTGCAATATAATAGGAAAAATTCAGAGAAATTATTTTAGATGATTTAGAATTAAATGACATACATTTACAAAATGTAAAATAAAAGACCATATCTTCTTTTCTGCTTGTAAGTATGCCACCTTGATTAAAGAAACGATAAATGTAAAGTATTGGCACATGCTACAACATGGGTGAAACTTCAAAAAGTGATAAATGAAATAAGTCATAATAACCCATGTATTGTATAGATTTCATTTATATGTAATGTCCAGAGTAGGCAATTCTAAGGAACAGAAAGTACATTATTGATTGCCAAGGGCTGGATACACGGAGGCTTGGAGAATGATGGCTAAGGAGAGTGGTGTTTCTTTTGTGGGTGAAAACTGTTCTAAAATTGATTGTGGTGACAGTTGCACAACTCTGTGAATATACTAAAAGTCACTGAATAAACACTTTAGGCTGGGTGTGGTGGCTCAAGCCTGTAATCCCAGCACTTTGGGAGGCCAAGGCGGGCAGATTGCTTGAGGCCAGGAGTTTGAGACCAGCCTGGCCAAGATGGCGAAACCCCGTCTCTGCTAAAAATACAAAAATTAGCTGGGCATGGGGATACACACCTGTAATCTCAGCTACTTGGGAGGCTGAGGCATGAGAATTACTTGAACCTAGGAGGCAGAGGTTTCAGTGAGCCGAGATCATGCCACTGCACTGCAGCCTGGGCGTCAGAGTGAGACTTGTGGGAAAAAAAAAAAGTTTAAACACACTTTAAATAGGGGATTATATGGTATGTGGATTATATCTCAATAAAGTTGTTAAAAAAATTAAATTGCATCAGAAGACAAAAAGATGCACATATGACTATATTTACTGCAGCACTGCTTGTAATGACAAAATGCTTGAAACAGTTAATTTGACTCTTGTGTGATATATAACCTAAGGGTGAAAACAACCTTTAAAACTGTAAACTGCTTTCGGTAATAACACTGTGGATAGTAAAAAGCTGACTTACCTAAGATTACAAGATTTGTATTTTGTGATAAGATAATAAGTAATTATGTTGGCATAGCAAAACTGGGATTTTGGGTTCTGGGGAAAGAAGAAACAATGAAAGATCTGAGTTTCAGTCAATACCCCGAAGTGCTAAATTTCTACTGGAAATATCACTATAATCTTATGTTGACTTTGCCTTCAAAACAAGTGCATATATCCTAGCTCTATCCACCGAATAGGCCTAGAAATAAGAACCACTTCAGCAATAATGAAATGTGACTACAAAAGTATTTGTTTTCCACTTAAATGAACAAGGGCTCCTGGGAGAAATGGCTGATTCCAGATCTGTGGCAGGAAATAGATAAGTCTGGAATACCTTGTTATACCAAATAGCAAGAAAGACGTCAAAAACTACTAGGTTTGGTTCAGAAAGATTCAAGATAAGCTGAATCGAACTTGAAGAGACTTCCAAAGGCCAAAGAGGGGATGCAGATGATATCATCTTGTGTATAGAAAAATCTCTATTGATATTAGAGAGTATCAGTACTAATATCAAACATGTTTAAATCCATGTGTTCATGATCATATTAAAGAAAAACTCCCTTGAAAGATATTAGGGAAAAAAAATCCACCATTTATATCCGATTTGACTATACCAGTTTTAACTTGAGGTAAGCAAGTAATTGAGTAGAGGAATGTTTTCTGTATGGACATATCTAACAAATAAATGAAGGAGGAAGGAATGAGAATTAGAGTATTACCATTTTTGTAATCTTTAATGAAATAATGATCATTGGCAATGTAGAGACAACCAGCCATTATATGGCTCCTAAAAAAGATGTACAGCGTGCCGGGCGCATTGACTCACCCCTGTAATCCCAGCCCTTTGGGAGGCAGAGGTAGGCGGATCACGAGGTCAGAAGATAGAGACCATCCTGGCTAACACGGTGAAACGCCGTCTCTACTAAAAATACAAAAGAATTAGCCGGGTGTGGTGGCGGGCGCCTGTAGTCCCAGCTACTCGGGAGGCTGAGGCAGGAGAATGGTGTGAACCCAGTAGGCGGAGCTTGCAGTGAGCTGAGATGGCGCCACTGCACTCCAGCCTGGGCAACAGAGCGAGACTCCATCTCAAAAAAAAAAAAAAAAAAAAAAAAAAACATACAATGTAAGTTATGAAGTAATCTTGCCATAAAACAAAAAGGCAAGCCCGAAGTCTCTAGGTCTTACTAATAAAATACAGGAAATACAGTGCCAAAGGAGCATGTTTAAATTTACAGAACAAGACAGGTTGTTCTATATAAATTTAAAATCCCCTTAAAAGAGAAGACACCATAAGCTAAGTTAGAGACAACATGAACATGCATAGAACAGTTCTATAAAAAAACACAACAGACTGATAGCTGTGGTTTCTAAGGGTTAGAATTTGAGGTTGATGGGCAGAAAGGAAAGGGTAATTGCTTTTTAATACACATTTCTCTCTGCATTTTGCATTTTGTACTATATTACTTTTTTAAAAAACATAAAATTTTAAGTCACAGGAAAAGCACCAAGATATTAAAAGTGCTACTTCAGTGAACATACAAATGATAAGTGAAGTAGCCTTATTGCTGGTATGGAGAAAATTGTACTTGTCTGGATAGAAGATCAAACCAGCCATAACATTCCCTCAAGACAAAGCCTAATCCAGAGCAAAATCCTAACTCTGTTCACTTCTGTGAAGACTGAGAAAGGTGAGGAAGCTACAGAAGAAAAGTTGGAAGCTAGCAGAGGTTGGTTCATGAGGTTTAAGGAAAGAAGCCATCTCCATAACATAAAGGTGCAAGGTGGAGCAGCAAGTCCTGGTGGAGAAGTTGCAGCAGGTTGTCCTAAAGAGCTAGCTAAGATAATTGGTGAATGTGGCTTCACTAAACAACAGATTTTCTTTTCTTTCTTTCTTTCTTTTTCTTTTTCTTTTTTTTTTTTTTTAGAGACTGAGTCTCGCTCTACCACACAGGCTAGAGTGCAGTGACACAATCTGGCTCACTGCAACCTCTGCCTCCTGGGTTCAAGTGATTCTCGAGTCTCACTCAGCCTCCCAGGTGATTCTCATGCCTCAGCCTCCTGAGTAGTTGGGATTACAGGCACCTGCCACCACACCCAGCTAATTTTTTGGTAGAGACGGAGTTTCACCATGTTGGCAAGGCTAGTCTCAAACTCCTGACATCAAGTAATCCACCTGCCTCGGCCTCCCAAAGTGCTGGTATTACAGGCATGAGCCACCATGCCTGACTCAAAACAACAGATTTTCAATGTAGATGAAACAGTCTGCTGTTGAAGAAAATGCCATCTAGAACTTTCCTAGCTAGAGAAGAGAAGTCAGTGCCTGGCTTGAAAGCTTCAAAAGACAGGCTGATTCTCTTAGTACAGGCTAATCCAGCTGGTGACTTTAGGTTGAAGCCAGCGCTCACTTACCACCTGAAAATCCTAGAGCCATTAAGAATTATCCTAAATCTATCGGTGCTCTAGAAATGGAACAGCAAAGTCTGGATGACAGGACATATTTTTACAGCATTGAACATTTTAAACCCATTGTTGAGACCTACTGGTAAGAAAAAATGATTAATTTTCAAAAGATTACTGCCCATTGACCACACACTTGGTCACGCAAGAGCTCTGGTGGAGATGTACGAGAATATTGTTGTTTTCATGTCTGCTAACACAACATCTATTCTGCAGCTAGCGGGATCAAGGAGTGGTTTTGACTTTCAAGTCTTATCATTTGATAAATACATTTCATAAGACTGCAGCTGCCATAGATAGTGATTTCTCTGATGGATGTGGGCAAAGTAAATTGAAAACCTTCTGGAAAGGTTTCACCATTCTGGATACCAGTAAGAACATTTGTGATTCATGGAAGTAGGTCAGTATATTAACATTAATATATTGACTCTGAAAGAAGTTGATTCTAACCCTCACAGATGACTGAGGGGTTCAAGACTTCAGGATCGGACATAACTGCAGATGTGGTTGAAACAGCAAGAGACCTATGAGATTAGAAGTGGAGCCTGAAGATGTGACTGAATTACTTTAATCTCATGATAAAAATCGAACAGATGGGTTGCCTCATATGAATAAACAAATAAAACGGTATCTTGAGATGGAATTTACTTGGTGAAGATGCCGTGAACGTTGTTGAAATGACAAAAGATTTAGAAAATTACATAACATTAGTTGATAAAGTGATGGCAAGGTTTGAGAGCATTGACTCCAGTTTTGAAAGTTGTTCTCCTGTGGGTCAAATGCTATCAAAGAGCATCGTATGTTGCAGAAGAATTTTTTGTGAAAAGAAGTCAATCAGTGCAGCAAATTTCAATGTTTTATTTTAAGAAATTGCCATAAGCCACACTAACCTTCAGCCACTACCACCCTTATTGGTCAAAAGGCACCAACATCAAGGCCAGACCCTCTGCCAGCAAAAAAATTACAGTTCACTGAAGGCGCAGGTGATTGTTAGCATTTTTTTAGCAATAAAGTGTGTTTTAATTAAGGTGTATACATTATTTTTTAGACATAGTGTGATTGCACAGGTAATAGACTATAGTATCATGTAAACATGTAAATGCAACAATTTTGTTTGCAAACAAGTATTTGTATGACTTGCTTTATTGCAGTGGTGTGGAACAGAAATTGCATTATCTTTAAGGTGTGCTGGTATTTGGGAAGAGAAGTTCTCATTTCACTGAATTTGTAGCTTGGAAAATATAAGTCTTGACTGGTATTTAGGGGCTACCATATTCAAATAGCTAGCTTGAGAGTGAATGAAAAGGGTCAAAAGAAACACTGAGAGATGGAGATAAACAGATCCTGATACCATTTTTTTTACCCTTTGGATCCATTCATGCCTGGAAGAAAACCTGTCAGTATTTTGTTTTGTTTTGTTTTTGAGCAAATACTCCCTCTGCCCACACACTTTATGCTTTAAAACAAAAGCATAAGGCCATGCTGAACTTGTAGAACCAAATGATTGCTAATTACTTGGCACGATACTAGTGATATATTATCTTACATACACACACACGCACACACAACACACACACACACACACACACACACACACACACACACACACACACGGCTTGAGTCCAGCATGGCCGACTGATTTTAAAATAGGAAATGACAGTGTAAATGCCAGGATAAAGGACAAAGTGCTCTGACCTGTTGCCAAACCTTTTTTTCCACATCTACAGTGCACCTATATTCTATAATAGTCAGTGCAACTCTTTTTTGTGAATTGTTTACATGTCTGACTTCTTGTTTGGATTTTACTTGGTGATTTGATATGAATTTTTAATGTGAAAGCACTTAGCATTAGGAGTTTGACATTTTGTCTGACCTTAATCACCAAGAGGATCATGTGAGGTTTATTCAGTGGGAAGAGAACTGTTACAGCTCTGACAGAAATGATGGGAAATAAGTAAACAGGCTTTTAAATCTTCACCAGAAATCAATAGGGTTTAAAGATGATGGACGTTGGTGTTTTTTGCTGCTTAAGGACTTCAACCTTTTACGGGAAAATATCTTCTCTACGTGTCAGCAGTTTTTTCCATGCACACAATGAATCGCTGCTGCAAATAGAACATTCTGCATAGAACACTCTTCATCATTATTATAAGAAAGAAACTGTGTAAGACTGCCCTTGGTAATGTAGAGCCTTTTGGGGCATTTTTGTATGAAAAGAGAGGACCATATCTTACAATTTTGTTTTCGTCTTAAGTGTAATTTATGTGCCAAACTTTTTCCTCAGCCAAGTAATAACAGTTTTTATACACTGAGCACCTCCTTTGTACTGGGCATTGACCGTGTGATGTTTTAAGGTAGATTATTTGACTCCTCTTTATAAATGATGAAATTGGGGCCCAGAGGCTCTAAGTTCATCTAACTAGTGATAGAACTGATATTTAAAACCCTGGTCCATCTGAGTTTAAAGCTTATCCTTTTACTACTTTCCAACTATATCTCTGAGGACAGGCACTCAATAGGTGTTCTTGCCCTTGGTTCTATTTCTTCAATAGTGGTATCTCTTATTTTCTTTCTCCTTTTCCCCCTAGTCAGTAAAACTAACGTAAGTGATGGCCTTCACATCATTTAATAAGAGGATAAGAGCTACATCATGGTCACTGAATAAAAGAATATGGGCTGAGAACTGCTTCCCAGTATACTCTACAGATTTGATTTATTATGAATGATTTATGAGATTAGATTGCTATATAGTAGTTAGCAGTGTATTCACAATCAGCTGCAATCTAATGCCAAGTGTTGAAGTATTAACTGAACGTATCATGTAGTGTCCTTTGTTTATAACATAATAATCTTGACTTTACAAAATAGTTAACTTTCCAGCTGTTTAATTTGTACATATCATTGTACAACTGTTATCTTTGAGAAAGTAACGTATTTATTTTGTGATTTGGAAATAGTCTTTGTAATTCAAACTAAGAAAATCAAGTTAGTTTTGTTATAATAAATATCATGGAATATATACTGCTAAATAAAAATTTTCACATAAAACCTGATTTGATGTTATTTTACATTTAAAGGCACATTACTTAATTGGAATTTTTATAAAGGAAATAAGATAGCTTCTTACCAGTTTATTGTAATACATGTAATATGTTAGATATGTGGAATGCAATTACTATCAGATGAGCAGTTCACTTCCTACTCTTTCATGAATCTGTTTTAGAGCAGTCACTTAATGTTTGTCATTTTTCATTTCCTTATTAAAACTGAAATAAATGAAAGACCTGAGAATCCTTCTAACTCTAAAATCGTATAACTTTTTAAGCTTAGAATTTTGACTTGAAGTCATTTTTTCCTTCACATACTTCTAATTAATAAAACCTTAAAAATAAGTTTTTGTTACAGCATTTCTAAATGTTCCTCTTCCTACCCCTTAAAGCAGATATTTTTCTAATATCCAGTTGCCGTCTTTGAATTGGCGATACTATGTTACACACCTGACTTGCCCTCACCTCAAATAGAATATCTTACCTTTGTTTTTCATTAAAATACACACACACATATAGAATATATGTGGCATTGTTACTCCAGGCACCTTCAGGTGTCAGTAAAGGAATGATGATTAATCAGCCATTTTCTTGTGTTTCTGGGAGCTTGTAAGAAACATTTCAACTTCTGATGAGAGGATGATCCTTAGGCAATCTCAGTGTGGGAGAAGCTATAATCAATATATGCATCTCAAATAAAATTATAGTCTCATCTACCCTTTGCTCAACATTTTTACACTGACCCAGTACCTCTAAAAAGAGAGTGTAGTGGAAATCAGGAAGCTTCTGTTCTAGTGTGACTCTGCCCCTAATTTTCTGGTCACATAAATTGGAAGGTCACATAACCTTTTGAGGCCGGAGCTTTCTTGTCTGCAAAATGAGGGTGATAGAACCTATTAAACAGTTATTGTGGGAATTATTTTAGTTAACATATGTGAAAGAATTTGAACTCTTACGTAACTTCTGCTTTGCCAGACAATTTATTTAGGTATCTTATTTGCTAGTACAAGTTTTTGTAACCTGAATTTGGTGTGTAACCTTAGATATACTGTAACATTTTGGGCATGATCAGATGTAACCTCTTTAAAGAAAAAAAGGAACAGCTGAATCTATTTACTTCTTGTTTCAAGGAAGAAAATCATAGTTTTCTTCCTTGCCTCTCTTATCAAGTAAACATGTCCATTTTTAAAAAGACAGTCAACTCCCCAACAGGGATTATAAATTGAACAAATGAAAGACAGCTTTTCAGAATAAAGTGTTCAATTTAATTCATTTTCTTTTCTTGTTTGACTTTGAACTTTTAATCTTCTTGGTAAATATCAAAGGAATTCCCTAGTTACTTTGCATTTATATTTTGCATTGGTTACTGTCATGGACTGCATATTTGTGTGCCCCCAACATTCATATGTTGAAATCTAATCCCAATATGATGGTATTTGGAGGTGGGACCTTTAAGAGGTAATTAAGACATGAGAGTGGAGACTTCATGAAAGACATAAGTGCCCTTATAAAAAGATGCCAAAAAGCTAGCCCACTCCTTCCACCATGTAAGGAGAGAATGAAAAGTTGGTAGTCTGCAACCCAGAAGAGGGCCCTCACCAGACCTGACTATGCTGGCACCCTTATATTGGACTTCCAATCTCCAGAGCTCTGAGAAATAAATTTCTGTTGTTTGTGAGCCACCTGGTCTATGGTATTCCGTTACAGCAGCCTGAACTAAGACAATTACAGTTGACCCTTGAACAACACAAGTTTAAACTGTTCATGTCAACTTCTACATTATTTTTTTTCTGTTCAGTCAAGGATGGAAAATACATTATTAATGTAACGCAAAACCTATATATGTGGAGGGCCAGCTGATATGGTGTGGCTGTGTCCCCATCCAAATCTCATCTTGAATTCCCACATGTTGTGGGAGGGACCTGGTGGGAGGAATTGAATCATTGGGCAGATCTTTCCCATGCTGTTCTCGTGATAGTGAATAAGTCTCATGAGATATGATGGTATTATAAGGGGAGTTTCCTTACACAAATTCCTCTCTTGCCTGCTGCCATGTGAGGCATGCCTTTCACCTTTCACCGTGATTGTGAGGCCTCCTCAGCCACATGGAACTATAAGTCCAGTAAACTTCTTTCTTTTGGAAATTGCCCAGTCTTGGGTATGTCTTTATCAACAGCATGAAAACAGACTAATACACCAGCTTTTCATATATGCAGGTTCCACAGGGCCAACTGCAGGACTGGAATACGCATGGATATTGATATAAGTGAGGGATCCTGGAACCAATCCCCCGAATACACTGAGGGACAACTGTACTATAGGTTTTTATGTTTAAATATTTTATTTTGATGAAGTGATCTTTAATGGTTCATTCTGGTAACCCAAGGACATGCTTTAAGTTTATGGAAGTCAATAGGAAAATGTGATTTAATACTTAAGAAATTGCAGTAAAACAAAGGAAAAAAATTTCCTTTCTGAGAATTCTTATTTGCCTTTGATATCTAATTCTTATGCTTAGCATTTGGCATTTAGTGAACCCCTAATAATATATTGAATGATACTTCAAATTATGTTGCAGATCTAAGAATACTTGGCCAAACTGGTCTATGACTACAAAAACAAATTCTGTTGCGGTGACTCATACAACAAAAATGTTCCCAGTTTGTGAGTGATGCTCTGTGTCATATTTACTTCCCTAATATATAGTCATCTTTCATAATAGTGTCAGCATAATATACTAAGACAAAGAGGATCTACTGAAACTTCTCTTGCAATCATTAGGACAAACCAGGTATAAGACTATGCCTCCAGTTACCTGGGTGACCTTACCTCGTTAAGGTCTTATTTATAAAATGAGGGCTGACACTGGATTATTGCTAAGGTTCTATCTATCTGGAGAAATTACCAACCAGGAGAGCTTAATGGTATTTGTCACCTATTCTTATTTTTCCTGAGAGATCTTTTTCATATGATAGTGACATGATCATTCTGATGAAGTCCATCCAGCTTCTAATAAAATCTAGGAAACACAGTTGTTATTCACCCCATAGTAATGAAGGAACCCGTCCTGTGCACTACAAGGAGCTTCTTACGTTGTGAGAAGAATTGTTATTCCCCTTTGATCTCTAGTCCTTAAACTCTGCAGTTGGCATTTAATGGATGTCCACTAATATTTAGTTTGGTTTGTGTTGCATATTATGGAAAGCACTCATCTATATTTAATGTCTATGCCACTGCCTTTGAATCTGTGGGAAGACAAGTGTATTGTAAAGTCAAATTCCTGCCACTCCAATTTTCTACCAAGTCCTCACAGCTGTGCTTTAGTGCCCCAAATTTGTTATTAAGGCCGTAATCCCAGCTACTTGGGAGGCTAAGGCTGGAGAATTGCTTGAACCCAGGAGCTACAGGTTGCAGTGAGCCAGGATCACACCATTGCACTCCAGACTGGACAATAGCAGTGAAACTCAGTCTCCCCAAAAAAAAAAAAAATAGACATTTTTATACATATCACGGACAGGTTTTATATATGATCTTGTCTCTTGTGGACTGTAAGCTACTTAAGGTTAAAAGCTCTACTTTATTTATTTATGTCCCTCCACTGTTTACGACTACTTAGCACATATAGGACAATCAGTTACATTTACTAAGTAGACGATTATAAGGAATCACACACGATATAATAGCTGAGTTAATGAAAAAAAAAAATCAGTTTCTTTGTAATGATTCCTCTCTACCAGAAAAACAATCAAGAACCCATTGTATGTGGTAGCTTATATAAGAGGGAAGCTTCTGGAAAAGCACCTGCCAATTGTCACTGTTATATTTTCAGAGACAAAAGACAAATATAGTCACAATCACTGGTATAATTTTCATGACCTCTAAAGAGTTCTGTATTTTTTAATGACTACAGAAATTTATTGGTTATTTTCAGTTTAGTTTTATGCAGTCTGGCAAAGTAATCAGATTAAGTATGTATGTATCACACACTTTTTCACTTATAGCGGTAATCCTCTATCTGCATCAGTCTAATTTAGTGCTTTGGGCAATAGAGTAATGCAGACTAAATCAAAGCTGGATATAAGCCAAGATGATGAGTTGGAAAGATCCCTGGCTTTGTAATTAGATAGACCTGGATTCCCATTAATTGAGGTAATGAATATAAAATACTGAACACAGTGCCTGGCTCCTGGTAAGTTGCCCCATAAATGGTAGCTAATGTTATTTTACTTTAAAGAGTGCATAGTTTTAAAAATAATCATTAGGTAGGAAAAACTGTGTTAAAGGACTGAAGTTTGTTTCCTTGAAAGTACAGTTTACCAGTATGCAATATGTCTTGTTATTTGTTAGCTCTGTGAAAACATGCCTACCTAAAAAGGAGACTCAGGTTCTGAAACAGACAAAGAATGAAAGCACCAACTAACTCTTGTGAGGCCTTGTGCTTTTTTATTTAATGGAAGATAACAGTCATCAGATTGAGGTAGGGTCTAATGGTGGCAGCCAACTAGTGTGTGTTTTAATTGTGTGTGTTGCGTGATGAGAGGTTTAATGCCTTAGGCAAGTCACTAGATGAGCTCAACTCTGAGACTACATTTTCTCTAGTAAAAATAAGGCCAATACTATTTGTGTTTCAAAGTTATGAAGATTGATGATTATGTCAGTAAAATGCCCAGTGCCTGGCATTTTGAAAATGCTTCTATAAATTGAACCTTAATTTTTCTCATTATTATCATCGTTATTTTTATATAATGATCTATGTATTTAAGGTGGGTTTGTCCTTTGAGGATCCTCTTCGCAATATTTTCCTGTTCCTTAGAAACACATCCTTTAAATAACAATAGAAGCTCTCTATGCATCTGAAAGTAAAAATACTCTTAACTTTTTGCTATTCCCACCTAAGCCTGTCTTCTAACATTACTTCTTCTGATCTTTCAGAAGTATGTTCTCTTCGTGTAAAGGAATTATCGAAGAGTTTGCTGTCTGGCTAATCTTGCTATATTGTAGTATCTGCAATTTTCCCAAGAGGAATGTGTTCATTTTGTGCTATCTAATTGCCAGTCTTAATTTACTCATATTGGCAAGTTTTCAGTATTCTGTCCCTACTTTTTTTCTTTTCCCTGTTGGCTGTGGTTTGACTTTGTTCCCCCAAAGTTTGTGTGTTTGAAACTTCATCCCAATGCAATAGTGTTAGGAGGTGGGATCTAATAAGAGGTGATTGGGTTGAATAAAGTAAGTCCAATCCCTGGTGCCTCTCTCTTGGTCTCTCTTGGTGTTTGCTTGCCATTCCAACATGTTACAACATAGCACAAAGGCCCTTCTCAGATGCTGGTACCATATTCTTGGACTTCCCAGCCTCCAGAACTGCCAAATAAATTTCTTTTCTTTATAACTTAGCTAGTCTGTGGTATTCTGTTATAGCAACAGAAAATGGACTAAGAGACTTGTGATGATTTGATTTAATTTTACTTTTTCCTGATAGTTTTAAGATTTTATTCTAAATACATTCTCACTGAAGAGTTCATAATGCCATCTTATATTATTTTACTCTGTATTTTTGTCTTTACTCTCTATCCCTTTGATGTACTTGTTGTGACAACTTTAATCATGTTTAGACTGGTTTGTGGAGAAGAGAGGATCACAACAGGTACAGAAATAGGCTGTAGACTTTATATGGCTGTTGTCAATCTTTTCTATTTTATTATCTTGGAGTTGAACTTATGTAGGACATTACTGGCTACTGTAAAGAAATCAAATAAAAAGAAAGGACAATTCTTTCAATCTTGTATTAGATTTATAGCCTACCAAAGGAACTCCATTGTTGATGTTGATAAACAAATGAATGGAAATTCAGAATGGTTATAGTAGTCCAGTGAGCTTTGGAAGGTTGTAAGCTTTCTGGGCCTTAGTTTTCTTCAGTACAAAATGGACATATTAACTGCCCTTTCTATTTCCGTGGATTGTATAAAGACCAGATGAAATATAGTTCACCCTTGAACAACACAGGAGTTAGGGGAACTGACACCCCCCGACACACCCACACAGTCAAAAATCTGAGCGTAACTTTAGACTCCCCAAAAACTTACCTGCTAATAACCTACTGTTGACTGAAAGCCTTACCAATAAAATGAACAATTAACACACACTTTAGTGTTATATGCCTTTAAAATAAAGGAAGGTAGGGAAAAAATCATGAAGAGAAAATATATTTACTATTCATTAAGAGGAAGTGGGTCATCACAAAGGTCTTTATTCTCATCATCTTCATGTCAAGGATGCTGGAGGAGGGGGAGGGGCTGGTCTTAGTGTCTCAGAGGTAGCAGAGGCAGAACGAGTAAGTTGAGAAGGTGGAAGGGGAGGAAGAAGTGGCAGGCACATTTGGTGTAACTTTTATTGAAAAATATCTGCATATAAGTGGACCCGCACAGTTCAAACCTGCATTATTGAAGGGTCAACTGTAGTGTGAAATGCATATAAAAATAATGTGTCTATCATCAAAGCATTATATACTTTATGATTTTAAAGTGTTAGTGACCAAGTAATCCTTTAAGGAAAGAGACTGTGTTGCCATATCATACTTATTAACTTATTGTTGTCTGTCTTCCAAAAAGGATTTGAAGCAAAAGTCACTAATGAAGTCATTGAATTGAATGTGTTATTGGCGATAGAAGTGAAGTGAGAGGAAATCCGAAGAGAAATGCTTTGTAAGAATGTTGAATTCATTTGCTACCTAGGCAGTAAATATTTAGGTAGCACATCCTCATAGAAAGAATAAAATGTGCAAATTTGATTGTTGTTGGCAAAGACTGATTTTTAAAACAACTGTAATACACAGTAGATCTAAAGAGATACTGCCTACCAAAGGGTAAGAGAAAAAGATTAGGATAATAAATTACAAATTAACTTGACTTGGAGAATTTGGGGGAAATGTTGAAACTTACAGAAAAAGAATAAATTTAGGGAAATAATAATGTAACCAGGATAGGGCCTGAATTTTTATATCTGTATGTAAAGAAGGAGCTAGTTCTTATTAACTTTTCTGAAGATCTGGTATGTACTTTAAAGCCTACTTTATCAACAACAACAACAACAACAACAAAAAAAAAACTGTGAAGAAGGGGTGGAGGGATGTTTCTAAGATCTTAGAGAAAATTGTAAGTATATGGTAGAACTTTAAGAAAATCATCTTTAGTACAAAAAGGATTATAATGGTTTTGGTTGAAATTATTCAGTGTTGATCATGACCATGTAACTAAAGTTTGTGATTCTTGAATTTGTGTTTTTTATACTTACGTTTTACAAAAAGATTTTATTTCTTCTTCAAGGAGATTATAAGAATTTTCCCTCAATTTTCTAAATCTAATGCGGAAATTGTTCCAGGCTATGAGTAAGTAGTGGAGGGAAGAAATTTGAGTCATGTTACCTGCATTTTTAGTATCTCTCTTTAGCTTGTCCCTTCCTTTAGTCAAGGTATCTGTTAGATTTATAAAAATTTAGAATACCATATCCCTATAATTTTTCATCTAATAATCTCATTGAGAAAACATAGGAGAAGTTGGAAAGCAAATAGTGGTCACTGAGTGCTTCTTATGTATCAAATTCTAGATGTTAATATGCAATTTAATCTTCAGAAAGGGCTGTTAGACCATAAGCTCCTTGGAGCACAGCTTTGGGTCTTCATCTACGTAATCTCTCTAATTAACTGTACGTTTAATAAGTGTATACAGTTAGACAGTGAATGAGTAAACAAGTCTATAAATTATTGTCCTCATTTTAGAGAAAATGAAATGGGTGTCTAAGAAATGTCCCATAGCTACTAAGCGGCAAAACCTTAGCCTGTATGTACTCTTTTTTTATTATTATTATTATTATTATTATTATTATTATTATTATTATACTTTAAGTTCTGGGATACATGTGCAGAACATGT
Source organism: Hylobates moloch (assembly GCF_009828535.3). Lineage (NCBI taxonomy): Eukaryota > Metazoa > Chordata > Mammalia > Primates > Hylobatidae > Hylobates > Hylobates moloch. Next base: position 148,246,777 of record NW_026652281.1, read on the forward strand.
AGGTTTATTACATAGGTATACATGTGGTTTGCTGCACCCATCAACCTGTCATCTACATTAGGTATTTCTTCTAATGCTATCCCTCCCCTTACCCCACACTCCCCGACAGGCCCCAGTGTGTGATGTTCCCCTCCCTGTGTCCATGTGTTCTCATTGTTCACCTCCCAGTTATGAGTGAGAACATGTGGTGTTTGGTTTTCTGTTCCTGTGTTAGTTTGCTGAGAATGATGGTTTCCAGCTTCATCCATGTCCCTGCAAAGGATATGAACTCATCTTTTTTTATGGCTGAATAGTATTACATGGTGTATATGTGCCACATTTTCTTTATCCAGTCTATCATTGATGGGCATTTGGGTTGGTTCCAAGTCTCTGCTGTTGTGAATAGTGCTGCAGTAAACATACGTGTGCATGTGTCCTTATACTAGAATGATTTATAATCCTTTGGGTATATACCCAGTAATGGGATTGCTGGGTCAAATGGTATTTCTGATTCTAGATCCTTGGGGAATTGCCACACTGTCTTCCACAATGGTTGAATTTACACTCCCACGAACATTATAAAAGCATTACTATTTTTCCACATCCTCTCCAGCATCTGTTGTTTCATGACTTTGTAATGATGGCCATTCTAACTGGCATGAGATGGTATCTCATTGTGGTTTTGATTTGCATTTCTCTAATGAACAGTGATGATGGGCTGTTTTTCATGTATTTGTTGGCCACATAAATGTCTTCTTTTGAGAAGTGTCTGTTCATATCCTTTGCCCATTTTTTGATAGCGTTATTCATTTTTTTCTTGTAAATTTGTTTAAGTTCTTTGTAGATTCTGGATATTAGCCCTTTGTCAGATGGATAGATTGCAAAAATTTTCTCCCATTCTGCAGATTGCCTGTTCACTCTGAGGATAGTTTCTTTTGTTGTGCAGAAGCTCTTTAGTTTAATTAAATCCCATTTGTCAATTTTGGCTTTTGTTGCAATTGCTTTTGGTGTTTTAGTCATGAAGTTATCACCCATGCCTATGTCCTGAAGGGTATTGCCTAGGTTTTCTTCTAGGGTTTTTATGGTTTTAGGTCTTATGTTTAAATCTTTAATCCATCTTGAGTTAATTTTTGTATAAGGTGTAGGGAAGGGGTCCAGTTTCAGTTTTCTGCAACACCATTTCTTAAATAGGGAATTCTTTCCCCATTGCTTGTTTTTGGCAGGTTTGTTAAAAATCAGATGGTTGTAGATGTGTGGTGTTATTTCTGAGGCCTCTGTTCTGTTCTATTTGGTCTATATATCTGTTTTGGTACCAGTACCATGCTGTTTTGGTTACAGTAGCCTTGCAGTGTAGTTTGAAGTCAGGTAGCATGATGCCTCCAGCTTTGTCCTTTTTGCTTAGGATTGTCATGGCTATACGGGCTCTTTTTTGGTTCCATATGAAATTTAAAGTAGTTTTTTCCTAATTCTGTGAAGAAAGTCAATGGTAGTTTGATGGGAATAGCATTGAATCTATAAATTACTTTGGGCAATATGGTCATTTTCACGATATCCATTCTTCCTATCCGTGAGCATGGGATGTTTTTCCATTTGTTTGTGTCGTCTCTTATTTCCTTGAGCAGTGGTTTGTAGTTCTCCTTGAAGAGGTCCTTCACATCCCTTGTAAGTTGGATTCCTAGGTATTTTATTCTCTTTGGAGCAATTGTGAACGGGAGTTTGCTCATGATTTGGCTATTATTGGTGTATAGGAATGCTCATGATTTTTGCACATTGATTTTGTGTCCTGAGACTTTGCTGACATTGCTTTTCAGCTTAAGGAGATTTGGGGCTGAGATGTTGGGGTTTTCTAAATATACAATCATGTCATCTGCAAACAAAGATAATTTAACTTCCTCTCTTCCTATTTGAATACCCCTTATTTCCTTCTCTTGCCTGGTTGCCCTGGCCAGAACTTCCAACACTGTGTTGAATAGGAGTGGTGAGAGAGGGCATCCTTTTCTTATGCCAGTTTTCAAAGGGAATGCTTCCAGCTTTTGCCCATTCAGTATGATATTGGCTGTGGGTTTGTCATAAATAGCTCTTATTATTTTGAGATATGTTCCATCAGTTCCTAATTTATTGATTAGCATGAAGGGGTGTTGAATTTTATCAAAGGCTTTTTCTGTGTCTATTGAGATAATCGTGTGGTTTTTGTCATTGGTTCTGTTTATGTGATGGATTACGTTTACTGATTTGCATATGTTGAACCAGCCTTGCTTTCCATGGATGAAGCTGACTTGATCATGGTAGATAAGCTTTTTAATGTGCTGCTGGATTCGGTTTGCCGGTATTTTATTGAGGATTTTTTGCATCGATGTTCATCGGGGATATTGGCCTGAAATTTTCTTTTTTTCTTGTGTCTCTGCCAGGTTTTGGTATCAGGGTGATGCTGGCCTCGTAAAATGAGTTAGAGAGAAGTCCCTCTTTTTCTGTTGTTTGGAATCGTTTCAGAAGGAATGGTACCAGCTCCTTTTGGAAGCTAGAAAAATATATCTTTCCAAAATTTTTTTTTTTTTTTTTTTTTTTTTTTAGTGTTCTTAAGACTTTATTCAATCTTCCTTCTCTAAGTGCTTATTTTTCTTGTTGTTAAAGTATTACACAGAGAGAATTAACCAGCTGGCCCAGAGTAAATATTTACACATGCTTAGGTGGAAGAGGTTTTGCCAACACAGTAAGATCATGTAGCAACTTTATCCTCTTTACAAGGTAGGAAGTCTATGAACAGAACCTCTGGGCTTTTTTAAAATATTTTTAAAAGTCACAGCTAAAGATAGAAAAGAAACTAATGGATGTGCCTTCTTGCCTGTTCTATCTATGGCAGAAGGTAATGGTAAAGGTAATCTATTCTTAATAATAAAATTTGAAGGAAGTTTTGTATGAGAGGAAATGCATTTTTCTTTTTTTTTTTTTTATTATACTTTAGGGTTTTAGGGTACATGTGCACAATGTGCAGGTTTGTTACATATGTATCCATGTGCCATGTTGATTTCCTGCACCCATTAACTCGTCATTTAGCATTAGGTGTATCTCCTAATGCTGTCCCTCCCCCCTCCCCGCACCCCACAAC